>NC_132820.1:24847169-25532794 GCF_048594095.1 Paramormyrops kingsleyae | reverse complement strand
ACACAGAGGTATTTCTCACTCACTATAAAACACGATGTAAATTTCCCTGTAGTAATTAATAGATTAACAGACAAAAAAACCCAGAGTCACACCAACGAAACACAACGCAATGCTAGGGCCAACTAGCAAGAACTGGCTAACCAGGTAAAAATTCGCAATTAACTTCTAAATTATCGAAACTCAGTTACATCAATAAGTACATAAGTTACCACGAAACATACATGTATTAGTTTAATAAAGTCTAAGCAGAAATTATCAAAATAAATACGGTTTTGCTTTTGCTTGCCGGAGCTCAAACGTCGGACATCTCCCTTAGTAAAAGGGTGTGGACTCTGGCCGTTGACAACCACGTGCCGCTCGCGCCACACAACGTCGTTGACCGCAGTCTGTCATACTCTCGCGTGTTACGTCTGACTGACGCGCGCCGCAATAGTGAGATTTAGCAGTACTAACGTTAAAAAAAGCTCTTACTGACCTCATTTTACTGTATCATATGCGCAGTAATTTATCTTGCTTTCTTAAAATAACCAATAAATTTTGGTGCTACTGCTCTGTTTGAGTCCATGAATTATGTCCTGCATAGAAATGTGTAGTGGCAGAACATTTAAACAACTGGATCGCATTTTAAAACATAATCTTATGTAGACATCACACCTCTCCCGGAAGACTCCCGCAAATGCACCACAGCTCCCTCACACCCCCGAATAATGTGCAGCATCCTGGAAATCTGTCCACACAGAAATAAAAGCAATCAAACGCAGGGAAGTGGCCACGTGCCTACAGATCGTATGTTGGGCGTGGCTACGGATCGTCTGTCGCCGCCCCCCAACTTTCACAGCCAGCACCCCCTCCCTTCCCTAAGGTGGGATAATTCAGACATCCCAACCTGCAAAAACTCAATTCAGGGAGGTGCCCCCAACCCCCCGACAAGGAGGGAGATAACTTCAACAAACTTGATTTCAAAGTTTAATTTGTTCATTAATTTCCTCTAGTCAGCGCACTAAATTACGAAGGTCAAAATTATGTATTTTGACAATAATATAAGTAGATTATTTTACCATTTATGCAAATTCCTTAATTTTATTCCATTGCTACTTTACAAAAGTCTTCAAGGAGTCTTTCATGACAGCATTAGCAACTAACCAAGTGTCTAACTAGTGTAGACCTGAATAATACAGCACATGAAATGACACTTGTTAAACTCACCTCAACATGCCTTTTACAATCGTTTAAACCGTCATGGGCAATGCTGAAATCACTGTTGCAAACAGTACATCCTACTTTAATGTAAAATCAGACAGATTGCTTAACTTGCAGCTGCCCAATTACACGTACATATTTTATTGCTGCAGATAATTAAGGCAGGTAATACAACGCTGAAGGTTAGAGGTATAGTACGATTACATATGTACAACATGTGGTCATTTCAGTCAGACAAACGTTTAAAATGGAAAACCAGCTTTTACCGGCAATTTCCATAGCACGTCTTAGTCGAAGTACTACACTGCCATCTATTGGACAAGTCAGGTTACTGAATCGTGAAATGTGTCTGTACTGAAATGGATAAAACAAACATAATATCTTCAGTCATGTTTTCTTTTAGGACCACTACAAGAGGATTATCAGTATGAAGGTTTATCAATAAAAATAATTTATTAAAATAAATATTACAGGGCTCTCCCTGAAAATAAGATGCTCTTAGCTTCGAAAGCCAAGGACACATTCTAGTGATTTTCCAGGAGACTGGACCTAACTAACCTGGGGCCTTATGAAAAACAATCAATCAGTTCATGTTGAAGCTCGCAAGGTGTGGAGAACAAGAAACACAAGTAAGGGAGAAAGGCAAGGTGCAAAGCATACACAAGCAGTGTAACGACATATCAGTTACAATGTATGATTAAAAATGCATCATTTCTCACAGTATGAATAGTGGCCCGTTGCTCCTACTATAGCCTCACGCCTCCAGGGTCATGGGTTCAATCTGCACCCCTGCTGTAATAAACAGTGAAGTTATTACAGTAACATGATGTTCATCAGTAAAATAGTTCAATACTGTAGAAAAAATGCTTTCTGGGCAATATTTATGAGAACCTTGCCGATAAAATACTGTAATGTACTGTAATTCTGTACATGAACTTCAAAAAAATAAACTGTAGAATTTACTCAGATTGAATGATGTAACAATTTGCACTCACTTTTTTGGGTTGACTTTAAACCCTTTTTAAGTAAAGTATACCCAATTCTAGGAAACATTTTAAATAAATAAAGCTATAATCTACCTACTGTCACAGTACCATCCTATAAGATTTACTCAAATCAATTAATATTTCAATATTAATATTAATTAATTTGAATATTAACATTAATTAATATTTCAAATCAATATTTGTACTCACTCATTTGGCTAAATTGGGGTATTATTTTTTATGAGTAAAGTAAACCCAAGTTTATCAAATATCATACCTAATGTATTTAAAGGGCCCTTTTCAGCATTCAACGCAAAGTGGTACCAGGTTTGAAACAAGGGTCTTTGCCAGCATGGCCTGATACAGTTTTCTGTCCCTTTGGGAGTAAAGGTCTTTGCTCAAGAGCTCATTAATGTGGCTATTCTGCCAAGACTGGGCTGTTCTGCAGCTGTGGTATATTTCACCCACCGTCATGAAGGAAACTCTCCCAAATACTGACCTTGCAAGATGTTCTCTGTTGAGATAAAAAAAAAATGGAATAGCTGTGATTGCTCATGTAATGCTTTTTTGGGGTGATGTATTTGTTAATGTAAGGCCATTTTGATTACCCACACTTGGCCTTGTAGCCTTATATTTGCAGAAAAGAGCCTGAGCTGTATGTATATGTATATTTGCATAGCATGACATGGTACTGCCTTTGATTTAGTAGATTTTTAATTCACTGTTATGATGTTGAATAGGACAAGCGCATAAAACCCCAAATATATTGGCTATCACAGCTAAAATGGATCTTGGTGGGATGTGTTGGTTCGTACTCTATGGAGTGATCTTGGGTGGGAGGCTAAGATTGGATGTAGATAGAATAAAAAACCTCAATGTCTTCTAACATCCCCACCATAAGAACACACATTAAGTCCTGCTCATACTAATTCTGGTATCTAAACCATCAGCTTTTCAGGACTCTTTAGCAATTATATATCTCAAAACACACCAAGCCAACTGATACAGAGCAATCAATTTAAACAACCAAAGGAATCCTGAAATAAAACAAGCAATGATATGTGGTGGAGACTAATATCTGTGGCATTCCATTCTCAACTGCGGTGGGATTCTAAATATTATGTAAACATGGATATCCAAAAATGAAGCCTAATTAAAATCAAAATATTAAATGAGCAAAATTAATAAATTTGTTGTTCTATCCCAAGTTGTGATTAAAAAGCAATGAGGCTGCCACCCATTATATCTGCTCTAGGGAAATGCACTTCTGCAGCCACTAGGGGAGCTCTCACCTTCTCTCAGCCCTGCTAAATAATGATGCATAGTCTAACAAGCTTTATAATTTGTGTCAATGAGCACTGCCTTACCGGAAATGCTTTCCCTGGGAATTATTGTAAACATGTATTACGTATTATAGGAGAAATACTTGTAAATGAATTAGATTTATTAACTGGCTCCTGAAATTAAGAACTGTAAATGAACTGACCTTAATGAGTATTAATTAAATTAATTCAGAGACATTGCAGTTCATTCCACATGAAAAGTTACAACTTAAGCTAAATCCGCTTAAATCATTTAGAATGTTTAATAACACATAATACACAAAAACATAACACATAAAAACAAATAATGATGAACTCAAAGTAATGGCTATATTTCCAGCTCCTGAAGGCGTACTTCTCACTCGCTATGCTCACTTTGTTTTTGTTTGAGCTGGTTTCTCATGCATGTAGGTCTCCCGTAGATGACGTCGCGCGTGCGACTGTCAGACAGACATCTGCCTGCCGCTGACAGGTTACTGTGAATTATTATTTCTGTTTTTACAATATAGATGTTAAAGCACTTGATTTTATTGGTAACGCAGCGGTAACATAAAGTTACTTGAAATTGTAACAGTAATCTCATTATCAATTTTTAAATTATAACGCGTTAAATTACTCCGTTACTAAAAACGAATCAAATTCCAGCAACACGTTACTATAAGTGACAATGTAAGAGACAATAAAAAGCAAATGTAACCATTATGTAAATATTTCAGATATTTTACTGAAAGGTATATCACAGGGTACAAAAAACAAACAGCACTGTTAACATGACAAAATACAAAACAGCATATGAAAGCTCACAGAGAAATGTCCAGTCAGGTGGCAGTCCAGGCTTTTGAGTTGAGTACAGACTTTCATTGTCCAGTTGCCCATGCCTTGACAAGCGACATTCTGTTGGTTTACCAAGAATTAACCCACACGGAACAACTGATCAATACTTCCACACACAGATAAGGGAATAACTTTCTCAAAAAGTTTGTTCTCCTTAACTCTCCGGATACACTTTTCGACATGAACCCGCAAACGGGCGATGGACTGTGTTTGTTCAACATCCTGTTTACTCATCTGAGTTTTCTTTGACAGGACAGCAGGCCGGTAAACCTTGCAGGGTACAAGAGTGTGCACAAGAAACCCCATGTCCACCATAATGCCCATGTCAGCTGTGCAGAACAAGAGATGATGGTGTTTGACAAAAGATTTCTGTACAGTCCAGCATCACTTGTGTGTTTGCATATGGGGAAAACTCTGGTGGTAATTGAGCTTGTATGGCTTCTTTTGGTAGCTACAGACAGATAGAACCAAGCAGGTGGTACCAAAAGTGTGTCCAGGTCGTTATAATTCTGCTGACAGTGGTGCGGTGGATACCAAAATGGTTGGCATGATCGCAGAGAGGCAGAGCCACGGAGAGATGCATTAGGAACAGAAGCAACTCGTCTATGGGCGCAAGTTTCTGTTAGCGATAAGAAAGAAAGTGAACTAAAATTAGCAAAAGTACTGCAAACGTACAATTAGTTTTACTGCTTATATAAAAGTATATTTACCACCTAAATGAAATAGTTAAAGATGAAACTTAAATGGGTTGGGGCTATATAACATGATTAATTGCAGCCTTTGTGATCACCTTTGCATTAGTTCATATTTCCATTAAGCACCAATAGGCTAAGCTTTCAGGCTAAAGTCTTATTTAGTGTAGTATGCATTAATCCACGAGACCCTGATAACACAGCTTAGCTGCACTGGCCCTGGTGACCCGCACCATCTTGGTCTTCAAGGCTGGCTGCACAAGTTGCCAAAAGGCCTGGAAGTGATGATGATGATGATGACGATGATGATGATGACGAAACCCTTTATTGCTGTTGCAATACACCATGTTACTAGTCACAAGTACAAGTGAAAATAACTGCCCATCAACCCGACCATACATATACACAAACATCATATTATAGGGGGTAGACAGGTCAGGAAGACAGGGGATATAGGAAGAACAGAGAAAACAGAATTACATGAGAAGAGAGGAGGAGAATTAAAACAGCCCCCAGACTGTACTCCAGTAGGGAGGACATTGTAGGAACAGAAAAAACACATAGAACATAAGAACATAAGAACTATACAAAAGAGAGGAGGCCATTCGGCCCATCGAGCTCGCTTGGGGAGAACTTAACTAATAGCTCAGAGTTGTTAAAATCTTATCTAGCTCTTATTTAAAGGAACCCAAGGATTCAGCTTGCACTACATTATCAGGAAGACTATTCCATACTCTGACTACACGCTGTGTAAAGAAGTGCTTCCTTAAATCCAGTTTGAAATGTTCTCCCGCTAATTTCCACCTATGGCCACGAGTTCTTGTATTTGAACTAATGCTGAAGTAACTATTCGGTTGAACAGCATCCAAACCTGTTAGAATCTTATAGACCTGGATCATGTCCCCCCTCAGTCTCCTTTGCTTGAGGCTGAACAGATTTAGCTCAAATAACCTTTCCTCCTATGACATTCCTCTAAGACCAGGAATCATTCTTGTGACCCTACGCTGCACCTTTTCTAAGGCCGCAATGTCCTTTTTAAGATATGGTGACCAAACCTGCACACAATATTCTAGGTGAGGTCTCACCAAGGAATTGTATAATCTTAGCATTACCTCCCTTGACTTAAACTCCACACACCTGGAGATATACCCCAACATCCTATTGGCCTTTTTTATTGCTTCCCCGCACTGGCGAGAATGAGACATGGAAGCATCAACATACACACCAACGTCTTTCTCATATTCAGCTACCTTTATTTCAGTAGGTCCCATAAAATACCTGTACTTTATATTTCTGCTCCCTACATGGAGTATCTTACATTTGTCTATGTTAAATTTCATCTGCCAGGTGTCGGCCCAGTCACTAATTAAATCAAGATCCCGCTGTAGCTGCTGAGCCGCTAGTTCAGTATCTGCTACACCACCCACCTTGGTGTCATCTGCAAATTTCACCAGTTTACTGTATATATTGGTGTCTATATCATTTATGTAAATTAGGAACAATAGTGGTCCTAAAATTGAACCCTGCGGTACCTCAGCAACATCAGCACATGGTCACTACACCTTACAACATAAAAAGTTGTGACTTGCAACAGGGGAGGGGAATGGGGAGGTGGAGGTAGTCCAGCATAGACAAACAGCCATCTGGTCCTGCAGCCATAGAGGCTGGTCACAGACCCGCCTGTTCAGGTTGAGGGTATGAAGCGGCGAATGCATGGGATGGGGGGAGGGTGCAGTGAGTGCATATCTGTACGTATGTATACTGTATGTGTGTATGTATCCAGGTGTCCTTGGGATTGGGGGAGAGGAATCTTCGATAAACCAGGGCAATGCCTAATCCAATCAGCATCAGACCTGTAATCATGGTTCCGAATAGGTAGATAACATCACTGAGAAGCTCACGACTTTGCAAAGGATTTTGGATAGCGGAGACCAGCGTGGACATTAGAAGAGCTGTGAAATTACAGCTTCTCGCCCGGAAACCCAAACAACCCTATCCTATCTACTTTTGGCTCCCCCCTAATCAGCATTGGCCTTGGCCAAAGCCGCTGCTGAATTAACAACTCCCCCGGAAGAACAAGGCAGTGAGACTCTCTTGCATTCCTCTCCCCCAATCCCAAGGACACCTGGATACACACACACATACAGTATACATACGTACAGATATGCACTCACCGCACTCTCCCCCCATCCCATGCATTCGCCGCTTCATACCCTCAGCCTGAACAGGCGGGTCTGTGACCAGCCTCTATGGCTGCAGGACCGGATGGCTGTTTGTCTATGCTGGACTACCTCCACCTCCCCATTCCCCTCCCCTGTTGCAAGTCACAACTTTTTATGTTGTAAGGTGTAGTGACCATGTGCTGATGTTGCTGAGGTACCGCAGGGTTCAATTTTAGGACCACTATTGTTCAAATACAAGAACTCAGCATTAGTTCAAATACAAGAACTCGTGGCCATAGGTGGAAATTAGCGGGAGAACATTTCAAACTGGATTTAAGGAAGCACTTCTTTACACAGCGTGTAGTCAGAGTATGGAATAGTCTTCCTTATAACGTAGTGCAAGCTGAATCCTTGGGTTCCTTTAAATCAGAGCTAGATAAGAATTTAACAACTCTGAGCTATTAGTTAAGTTCTCCCCAAGCGAGCTCGATGGGCCGAATGGCCTCCTCTCGTTTGTATAGTTCTTATGTTCTTATGCTCTATGTGTTTTTTCTGTTCCTACAATGTCCTCCCTACTGGAGTACAGTCTGGGGGCTGTTTTAATTCTCCTCCTCTCTTCTCATGTAATTCTGTTTTCTCTGTTCTTCCTATATCCCCTGTCTTCCTGACCTGTCTACCCCCTATAATGTGATGTTTGTGTATATGTATGGTCGGGTTGATGGGCAGTTATTTTCACTTGTACTTGTGACTAGTAACATGGTGTATTGCAACAGCAATAAAGGGTTTCGTCATCATCATCATCGTCATCATCATCATCATCACTTCCAGGCCTTTTGGCAACTTGTGCAGCCAGCCTTGAAGACCAAGATGGTGCGGGTCACCAGGGCCAGTGCAGCTAAGCTGTGTTATCAGGGTCTCGTGGATTAATGCATACTACACTAAATAAGACTTTAGCCTGAAAGCTTAGCCTATTGGTGCTTAATGGAAATATGAACTAATGAAAAGGTGATCACAAAGGCTGCAATTAATCATGTTATATAGCCCCAACCCATTTAAGTTTCATCTTTAACTATTTCATTTAGGTGGTAAATATACTTTTATATAAGCAGTAAAACTAATTGTACGTTTGCAGTACTTTTGCTAATTTTAGTTAACTTTCTTTCTTATCTCTAACAGAAACTTGCGCCCATAGACGAGTTGCTTCTGTTCCTAATGCATCTCTCCGTGGCTCTGCCTCTCTGCGATCATGCCAACCATTTTGGTATCCACCGCACCACTGTCAGCAGAATTATAACGACCTGGACACACTTTTGGTACCACCTGCTTGGTTCTATCTGTCTGTAGCTACCAAAAGAAGCCATACAAGCTCAATTACCACCAGAGTTTTCCCCATATGCAAACACACAAGTGATGCTGGACTGTACAGAAATCTTTTGTCAAACACCATCATCTCTTGTTCTGCACAGCTGACATGGGCATTATGGTGGACATGGGGTTTCTTGTGCACACTCTTGTACCCTGCAAGGTTTACCGGCCTGCTGTCCTATCAAAGAAAACTCAGATGAGTAAACAGGATGTTGAACAAACACAGTCCATCGCCCGTTTGCGGGTTCATGTCGAAACGTGTATCCGGAGAGTTAAGGAGAACAGACTTTTTGAGAAAGTTATTCCCTTATCTGTGTGTGGAAGTATTGATCAGTTGTTCCGTGTGGGTTAATTCCTGGTAAACCAACAGAATGTCGCTTGTCAAGGCATGGGCAACTGGACAGTGAAAGTCTGTACTCAACTCAAAAGCCTGGACTGCCACCTGACTGGACATTTCTCTGTGAGCTTTCATATGCTGTTTTGTATTTTGTCATGTTAACAGTGCTGTTTGTTTTTTGTACCCTGTGATATACCTTTCAGTAAAATATCTGAAATATTTTCATAATGGTTACATTTGCTTTTTATTGTCTCTTACATTGTCACTTATAGTAACGTGTTACTGGAATTTGATTCTTTTTTAATAACGGAGTAATTTAACGCGTTTGATAATTGATAATTAGATTACTGTTACAATTTCAAGTAACTTTACGTTACCGCTGCGTTACCAATAAAATCAAGTGCTTTAACATCTATATTGTAAAAACAGAAATAATAATTCACAGTAACCTGTCAGCGGCAGGTTAGAAGTGCTTTTTAATCAAGACTTGGGATAGAACAACAAATTTAATAATTTTGCTCATTTAATATTTTGATTTTAATTAGGCTTAATTTTTGGATATCCATGTTTACATAATATTTAGAATCCCACCACAATTGAGAATGGAATGCCACAGATATTAGTCTCTACCACATATCATTGCTTGTTTTATTTCAGCATTCCTTTGGTTGTTTAAACTGTATCAGTTGGCTTTGTGTGTTTTGAGATGTATAATTGCCAAAGAGTCCTGAAAAGCTGATGGTTTAGATACCAGAATTAGTATGAGCAGGACTTAATGTGTTCTTACGGTGGGGATGTTAGAAGACATTGAGGTTTTTTATTCTATCTACATCCAATCTCAGCCTCCCACCCAAGATCACTCCATGGAGCACAAACCAACACATCCCACCAAGATCCATTTTAGCTGTGGTAGCCAATATATTTGGGGATTTATGCACTTGTCCTATTCAACATCATAAGAGTGAATTAAAAATCTACTAAATCAAAGGCAGTACCATGTCATGGTATGCAAATATACATATACATACAGCTCAGGCTCTTTTCTGCAAATATAAGGCTACAAGGCCAAGTGTGGGTAATCAAAATGGCCTTACATTAACAAATACATCACCCGTAAAAAGCATTACATGAGCAATCACAACTATTCCATTTTTTTTTATCTCAACAGAGAACATCTTGCAAGGTCAGTATTTGGGAGAGTTTCCTTCATGACGGTGGATGAAATATACCACAGCTGCAGAACAGCCCAGTCTTGGCAGAATAGCCACATTAATGAGCTCTTGAGCAAAGACCTTTACTCCCAAAGGGACAGAAAACTGTATCAGGCCATGCTGGCAAAGACCCTTGTTTCAAACCTGGTACCACTTTGCGTTTAATGCTGAAAAGGGCCCATTAAATACATTAGGTATGTTATTTGATAAACTTGGGTTTATTTTACTCATAAAAAATAATACCCCAATTTACCCAAACGAGTGAGTACAAATTTTGATTTGAAATATTAATTGTTAAAATTGAAATTAATTAATATTAATATTGAAATATTAATTGATTTGAGTAAATATTATAGGATGGTACTGTGATAGTGTCAAGGTTGCGGGCGGCTCGGGCACGGGAGCGAGGCATGGTGCAGGCACAAAAAAGGGTGGACGACCCACTTGCGGCTCAAAGAAAAACAAACAGGGTTTATTAAATAAAACAGAAAAAACTACAAAACCAAACAAACCAAAAAGGACCACGAGGGGTCAAAAACTAAAGGGAATAAACTAAGACTAAATCACAAAAACCAAATACACATCAAACACTGAAAATAGCAAAACCATTGAACATCGCAAACAACAAATCACACAAAAACAATGAACCACTGAGGAACTAAACAGAAGCAGGAACTAAAATACTAAAGGGGTAACGAGACTAACACAGGACAGATGAGACTAATTAACAAAGACCAGGGAAACAGGGCACAGGTGAAACTAATAAACTCAAAGGAACTAAACAGGGACACAGGGAAACAGAAACCAACACTAGGGAATTTAAACAGGTAAAGACACAAGCAGGGGCAGAAGGAACAAAACCAAAACCCATATACAAAATCACCAAATACAATAACTAGACAAACTCAACTGAAACACTAGGGAGCAAAATACAAAAACAGGAGGTGGGATTCAAACACAGGACAGAAGGTACAAAGACAACCGGACGCTCAAGGTGTTGAGCCACGAGACCAACAGCACAGGGGAAACTCAAAGACAAACATGAAGGACAAGATGACCAGCAACGCCTGCTGGTCAAACGGGGGAGGGACACGGTAGGACCACAGCAGGGGCTGACCCTGACAGATAGTAGGTAGACTTTAGCTTCATTTATTTAAAATATTTCCTAGAATTGGGTATACTTTACTTAAAAAGGGTTTAAAGCAGAGGTGGCCAATCTTATCCGCAAAGGGCCGGTGTGTATGCAAGTTTTTGCTGCAACTCCCTAATTAGGTCATTAATTAGAGGACTGATTGGCTGAAGAGTCCTCACACCTGGGTTTGAACAGCTGACCTACAGGTTATCCAAAAAACCTGCATACACACCGGCCCTTTGCGGATAAGATTGGCCACCCCTGGTTTAAAGTCAACCCAAAAAAGTGAGTGCAAATTGTTACATCATTCAATCTGAGTAAATTCTACAGTTTATTTTTTTCCAGTTCATGTACAGAATTACAGTACATTACAGTATTTTATCGGCAAGGTTCTCATAAATATTGCCCAGAAATAATTTTTTCTACAGTATTGTACTATTTTACTGATAAACATCATGTTACTGTAATAATGTCACTGTTTATTACAGCAGGGGTGCAGATTGAACCCATGACCCTGGAGGCGTGAGGCTATAGTAGGAGCAACGGGCCACTATTCATACTGTGAGAAATGATGTATGTTTAATCATACATTGTAACTGATATGTCGTTACACTGCTTGTGTATGCTTTGCACCTTGCCTTTCTCCCTTACTTGTGTTTCTTGTTCTCCACACCTTGTGAGCTTCAACATGAACTGATTGATTGTTTTTCATAAGGCCCCAGGTTAGTTAGGTCCAGTCTCCTGGAAAATCACTAGAATGTGTCCTTGGCTTTGGAAGCTAAGAGCATCTTATTTTCAGGGAGAGCCCTGTAATATTTAGTTTAATAAATGATTTGTATTGATAAACTTTCATACTGATAATCCTCTTGTAGTGGTCCTAAAAGAAAACATGACTGAAGATATTATCCATTTTAGTACAGACACATTTCACGATTCAGTAACCTGACTTGTCCAATAGATGGCAGTGTAGTACTTCGACTAAGACGTGCTATGGAAATTGCCGGTAAAAACGGAAAGCTCGTTTTCCATTTTAAACGTTTGTCTGACTGAAATGACCACATGTTGTACATATGTAATCGTACTATACATCTAACCTTCAGCGTTGTATTACCTACCTTAATTATCTGCAACAATAAAATATGTACGCGTAATTGGACAGCTGCAAGTTAAGCAATCTGTCTGATTTTACATTAAAGTAGGCATGGACGGACGGTAAGATGAATGTAGGAGAGACCTGTGAATAAGCTGAAAGTATACATAAAATATGATAAAATAATAAATATTTGTAAACATTTAACTGGATAACGACAGCTTCACAGTACTTATATAACCCTGCACAATTTCTAATATCATCACAGCTCCCTGAAAATTAACAGCTATCATTATAGTACAAATAAGCAGTTATCCAGACATCCCGACTCTCCCGGAAGTTCCGGGAGTTTCCCACATATTGACAGCGACTCCCTGATACCCGCAAATTGAATAAAATATCCCGGAAAGAAGAGCAAGTAAACAAGAGCATGCATGCGAGACAGTAGTGTGAGCATCGCGCACTTGAGAGCCGCGCGCGTACGACGGAATGAGAGAGAGAGAGAAAGAGAGAGAACGTGCATATGTGTGGGTCCCTGCGTTTGTGCCTGTAGCCCGTGCTAGATAGACAGCATCCTGATTGGTTATCGGTTAAGTGGAGCATCATGACAGAGCGAGAGTGCCCCAAAAAACGGAAATATAAAACGTATTTCACTTCAGACTACACAAAAGTGTATCCTTGTTTAATAAGGATGAAAATAATGACAGTGTTGCGTGCTGTACTGTTAGCAACAGTGATTTCAGCATTGCTCATGACGGTTTAAACGACTGTAAAATGCATGTTGAGGGCAGTTTAACAAGTGTCATTTCATGTGCTGTATTATTCAGGTCTACACTAGTTAGACACTTGGTTAGTTGCCAATGCTGTCAGACTCCTTGAAGACTTTTGTAAAATAGCAATGGAATATAATTAAGGAATTTGCATAAATGGTAAAATAATCTACTTATATTATTGTCAAAATAATACATAATATTGACCTTCGTAATTTAGTGCGCTGACTAGAGGAAATTAATGAAGAAATTAAACTGAAATCAAGTTTGTTGAAGTTACATCTCACTCCTTGTCGGGCGGTTGGGGGCACCTCCCTGAATTGAGTTTTTGCAGGTTGGGATGTCTGAAATATTCTACTGTACCTTAAGGAAGGGAGGAGGTCCTGGCTGTGAAAGTTGGGGGGCGGCGGCAGACGATCTCAGAGGCAAACTGCTGTCCACCCAAAAAAGCAGGCCCCTCATGTAAGCTCACATCCAACCAAATGTTCCAACCCCAGAGGCAAGCTGCTTTCAACTCAATCCCCTGACCCCAGAGGTAAGCTCGCTCCCACCCAAACAACCTGGTCACAGAAGTAAGCTGACATTCACCCAAACCCCCAGCCCCCTGAAGGAAGCAGCCATCTACTTAAACGACCTACCCCCAGAGGTAAGTTGACATCCATCCAACTGCCTTGATCCTAGGCGAAAGCTGCCCCGGTACGTCTAGGTGGTGACACTCCATCCTACAGGGTTGACGTGATGCACTTTCCTGAAGCACACAGAGGACACTTCGGGTTTTAGGTAAGTGTGCTTTGATTTTCTGTGTGTGTGTTTTATTTGGTATGGATTTTATTTAATGGCACGTAAAGATTTTACTGAGCACTGTTTTGGTTGATCACTGTAGCACTTATTCATCAATATTAACATTATTAACATTTATTAGCATTTTATTTGATCTGTTGTGCTGTTTATTGTGCGATTAACCTATTTCATTCCCAAGCTTACTGATTGTATGTGTTTTGGGAAGGTGTATGATGCCGTTTTAGCCCGACCCTTGTGCAGAGCTTGGAAGTCTGCGGATGTGTTCCTTTTTAACCCTCTGGAGTCTAGGGGTAGGGGACACACTTTCACTAACTGGGCCATGCTCACATTCAATATCATAAACTTAATTCCTGGCAAATAAATTATTTCTTATATAGCCTATTTGGTTTGGCAACAAACTCATCTTAATCTTAGTGTACTTTGTAAATATGTCAGATTTATGTGAAGTTTGTAATTTGACATTCAAAGTATAGACATTGCAAAATGCAGTTTGGAACACTTGCAGAAACATTATAAAAGTACATAGTATCCCAGATAGCATGCGGATGTGGGCCACTTCGGGCAAATGTGTGGCACTGCTGGCCCGGTTCCGGCACCGGCAAACGGATGTATCGTAAAAGTGGCCCACTTGTGATTAGACAAATGTGGCCCAAATGTCACAAAACAGAGATGGACCACATGTTAAATACTTTATTAAAAAATTGTTATATGGCTTGCGGCTCACTGGTAAAAGGTATACACTGTAAAAAAAAAAAAATCAGTCAAAAAACAGAAAATGTACTGGCAGAAAATTACTGGCACATTTTCCGTTTACGGACTCTTCCTTCAAGTCTCAAGGAAAATATTGAAAATTCACAGTTTTCCACAGGTTGTTGTTCCAAGGAATTAAATAATAGTTTATTTTCATTTTTAATTTTTCATTCTGCCAATTCAGATTTGTTTGTTTAATAAATGATGTTGTTCGCAAAACTACAAAAAGTAATTTGAGAATATAGTAATTCACTACATTCATTATTTTTCATGGCTCAAGGGCCCATAAACATGCATTTATCCAACTGAAGCTGGATTCATTTGCAAGACCCTTAACCCCAAATTGAAAATGGAAGTTATTCTGGATACAAGTGTCTGCTAAATGCTGTAAATGTAAAGGGTGTGTCCACCTCAAAACGACAGTACCCACCCAGACCCAGCACCAGACATCCACGGATGTTGTTTTGTTTTTTTTTTTGTTTTTTGTTTTTTTCCTCAAATTCAAAATCCTTTAAGACATTGGACTTTTGTTGTTTCTAAACACATTTGAAGCCTGATCAGGGACTGTATACAGTTCCTGTTGAAAAGTAGCTCTTACGAGGTTAACATCTGTGAGGTTCAGAAACTGGTCATATGGGCCATAATATGGCCAGATCTCAGACAGAGCCTGGCCACTCGTGGCTAACATAAGGCCCTGCTCTGGCCCAGATGTTAACCTGATGTGGCAACCGAGAGCGGTCCGCTCAATCGCCGTCATTCCATGCGGTATGTGGGCCAGATGATTATGCGTGATGTGGGCCACATCCGGGCCAGAAAGATTTTGCTATCTGGGAAGCAATGCTGGCAGTTTGTCTTGATCCCAGATATCTGATCACCAAAGTCTTGGCTACATGAAGATGACTAAATGGTGTAGTTGCAATATTCATTTGGATAAATGAATAAGAAAAATCTAACTCATGTAACTATTTCTGGCTCCTTTCATTGAATATGTAGCAACTTTCATGTGTATGAATGAGCCATTGTCACTTGGCCACGTCCCTACCCCCCTTTTATGGCGCTGAAGGGGATGTATCTGGATCGCGTTCCACCGTTGCGTTGTTCATCAAATTACCATGCGAATGCGCTAATGCGGCTATTTAGAATGTGAATAGCGATCTTCGGGTGACAGCGGTACTACACACCCCCGATGCAGGTAAAACAAAGTAAGGTGACATGGTTTACTCTTTTGCCGATTTAACCTAATTTTTAAAAGTTTAATACTTCCGACAATGGACGTTTTGAAAAGAAGGCAGATTACGGATTTAGTCAGCGTTTTTTTCATGTTTCTATAATAAGATTTCAGCGAGTTATGAACTGAAATACACAAGAAAGATCGCGGCATTGCCGACGATGCCGTCGACTCCAGAGGGTTAAAGGTCTTAACTTTTTAATAGCATGCATATAAGGTGACATTTTAATTGTTTTATTGACCATATAGTTTTAATTAGGTTTAAATGGTGTATAATTTTATTTGCTGGTCTTATTGCCCTTTTCCTGTTTTATGGGTAATAGTTCTGCAGGTAGTTCTATTTGTTTAATATTATCTTTGAAAGTCTTATTGTACTGTGTTGGCATGATTTTGCATAGTGTGGGAATGTTTCAGCTTTATAGATTGTGATTATGTCTTAATGTAAGTAGTACAAGCATAATATTTATTATTCATGTATTTGAGCTGATTTACATTTTGTTTTGGTATGAAAAGGTCATTTTGATACGTCCCCCATGGAGGGGACCACATATTAAACAGATTTTTGGAACAGGGAGCTTGCCCCGTCTGCTCCAGGCACCGACCCGGTATTGCAGTGCCCCCTGTTGTTGAAAGGCAGAACTGACTGACTGAATGGGTGACTAATAGACTGAGTGCCTCTGGATGGCCAGCTAATTAGCCGCATGTGCTGTGTGGGAGGGGCCCTGTCCGTGCGCGGCCCCCATTTCCCGCCGTTTTTCTTTTTTTTTTTAAAGTAAGGTGACATGCTGTCGTTTGTGCGGTGGGCAGCTGTGCTGAGGTAAGGCATGACGTCATCTTTGCCTTTTGAATTTTCCCTCATGTTTTTTTAAATGATTGCTGTTTTTTGAGAGGACAGGAGGACAGGGAGGACGCCGGTGGCTGCGACGCCCCTGGGCATTCTACTCCGAGCGGGGGCGTCACGGAGGCCCGGCTAACGGCGACCCGCTAAGCGGCGGCCCCATATCCACTCGGGTCTCTCTTCGGTCTTCAGGACCGGTATACGTTTCTTCTCCTTTCCGGGTTGGAAAAAACAAAAGGCAAAAGTGGAATAGTTGACGAAATGGCGTCGGATGGCGTAGCTTCTAGCGGTGGGGCGTAAAGACCTTGCATTCCAGAGCATCCCCGCGCATATGAGAGTCTGCTCCGTACATCTCCGTTCAGGTAAGTCAGCTTCCGGTGTGATCACTAGACTCCATTCTTGTGTTTGTCCCTAAAGAGAACAGCCAGGATAGGAAATGCTGGAAACCCATCCCGACCGGAGTCCATCCCTTCCTGGTGGCACAGTAACCCGAAAGTGTTTGTTAGTGTGGTTTATGTCAGATTAGGAGAGCTGAAATGAACCTTTTGTTGGATGATAGTCGGCGACCAAAACAAGAGCTAGATCACAGAAAAGTGTGACAGCGTCAAAGTGAAATGCCACGCTGGATGGAAGTTTTCTAGTACTGATGAAGGATGTAGAATCAGAATCCAGATATGTTTGCATACAAGGAATTTGCCTTGGTGGTGCTTTTACATGACATTACAAAGAACATACCACATTTAGCAAAGACATATGCAGAAAGGTAATAAACAATAGACTGGCAATTGAGTAATATGATAATTATATGATAATTAAGTTTATTAATGGCAGTAATGATGGTATTATGATATTTATATATGTGTGTGTACATAGTAATCATTGTAGTATGAATATAAACTATATAAATGGTATAATAATTTAAAGGGCTCTTAAATGGTGCCGTTATTAAGTAGCAGCCAAGTCAACTATATGTGCAAGAGTGCAATATGTATACAGAGTTTGCAGTATGTGTGCATAATGTGCAAGAGTGCAGAATATAATCATAGAGGAAGTTTATCAGTTGTTCACTGGTTATGCTGGTTTCACTGCAGCTGACGATTAATTGAACGTCCAGTCAGAGACTGGCTTGGGTAATGAGAGAGACTGCCTGAGGGGAGAAGCTCTTGGCGTGTCTTGTGGTCTTGGTTCTGATTGCCATGAGTCTTCTCCTGGAGGGTAAGGCTTTAAAGACGTGGTGAGCAGGGTGAGATGGGTCCTCAAAGATTTTGTATGCCCGTTTCCTGGTTCTGGTGATGTACAGTGTCTGGAGGGTAGGCAGGTTACTGCTGATTATTCGCTCTGCTGAGTGGATGATGTGTTGCAGTCTGGCCTTGTCTCGTTCAGTGGCTGATCCAAACCAGGCTGTGATGGAGGAGCTAAGGATGGACTCAATGATTGTAGCGTAAAACTGGGCCATCGTGGTTATAACATGTTATTTTGGATCAGGCAGTTGTGAGAGTTCAGTCCGCATTAGCTCCGATAGAATAGTATTAAATGCAAAGCTAAAGTCCACAAACAGAATCCTAACATATGTCTCAGGGCACTCCAAGTGTCGGAGCAAGAAATGTAGTCCAGTGTTAACTGCATCGTCCACAGGTCTGTTGGTTCTGTAGGCAGACTATAGAGCAGGGGTGTCAAACTGCAGTCCTGGGGGGCCAGAGCCCTGTGTAGCTTAGTTCTTTCCCTGTTCCACCACTAATGATTCAGCTCAAGAGCTGTGTGGTAATTAGCACAAGGAGTTGAATCAGGTGTGTTAAATGAGGGGAAACCCAAAAATGTGCAGGGCTCTTGCTCTCCAGGACTGGAGTTTGACACCTGTGCTATAGAGGGTCAAGCGATGGGTCTGTGATGGTTTTAAGGTATGACAGCACAAGTCTCTCAAAAGCCTTCATTACCACTGATGTGAGAGCCACTGGTCTGTAGTCACTGAAGCAAGAGACTCTGGGTTTCTTTGGAAAAGGTGTTATTGTGGATGATTTAAGATACAAAGATCCAGTGACTAATTGAAAATATCTGTGAAGACAGGTGATGGTTGATCTGCACAGTGCTTCAGAGTGGCTGGGGAGACCAGGAGCTTTCCCTGTATTCTGACTCCTAAAGATCTTGTTTACATCTCTGTCGTTGATTCTCCTGGGAAGGTGGCTGGACGTGGGGGGGGGGGGGGTTGAGCTGGGGAGAGTGTGGGCGAGGTGTGAAGGTACCCAGGTGTGAAGAAGGCCATTGAAAAGGTGAGGGCTGTATGATGCGCGAATGTGGCTTTTCAAACCCGCAGTAGAATTTGAACAGGTTTTTGTCACCACTCCTGTAGGCTACATCTTTTGTTTTATGAAGCTGCCTGAGTTCAGTTGTAAACCATGGGTCGTCATTATTATAGCTGAGAACAGACTTTTTGGGAATGCGAGAGTCCTCGCAGAAGCTTATGTGCCATGTTACAGTGTCCGTGTATTCATCCAAGCTGTTAGTAGCAGTTTTGAAAACATTCCAGTCTGTCGAGTCAAAGCATGATTTTAATTGCTCTACAGCTCCACATGTCCAGTGTTTCACTCTAGTAACGACAGGTTTAGCAGTTTTCAGATTTTGTCTGTATGCTGGAATTAGATAAATTGTTGCATGGTCAGAGTTTCCTAGTGCAGCACCAGTCATTTTCTGTCATTAAAATGTGACATCTTTTCAGTTACCTATTTATTTGTTTTGGCTTTTTCTTATTATTATCTATGTGTTCATTGTAATTGATTAATAAAATTATTTATTTTCATTATTATTTCTTTTTCACTTATCTTTGAAATGTGATTTTGAAGTTTTAATGTGATTGTATCCTTGTCTTTGTAAAGCACTTTGAATTGCCTTGTGCCTGAATTGTGCTATATAAATAAACATGCCTAAAATCCTTGACGATGACAATGTGCCCAGCCAGCTGTGAACTGTTCGTGCGCTTCAAGAGATTTGTAGTTTTTAAACTCTTTAAAAGTGTACGCACTAATGACAGACACTAGGTGGTTGACAGTGTCCCCATAAGAAAGCCAAGGTAGCGCATCGGGATCCCTTGTCCATGTGTTTGCTGGCATTTCATAAGGGTCGACGAGGACACCATAGACAGTGGCGTACTCTCACTGTTCTTCGCTTTCTCCATCTTTGCATTTCTTGCAGTGTGAAGATCTGCGAGCTGTTTAATTTTAGTGACCGCTCCTTTTCAGGATTATGTAGTATATGTTTAACATTAGTTCAAAGTGTGGAAGGGAAATTTAAAGTGATGGTAGGCCAGGGTTGGGAGGCATTGTGGGATTGTTCTTGTGTCTCAGGTTTTGTTGTTTTGGGGATGGTGCCGTGTGTCCTTGCCTCACAGCCACCTGCACGGAACCAGCTTTGCAGGCCACAGACCTTGTAGAACTGGGCTGAAGGGAACATCGCCGGGGGGAGAAAGGGGACCTGCAGGAAGCCTTGAAATGTAGCTGCTATACTATGCTAGACGCAGTTTGTTGTATGGTAGCATTTGAACACACAAGCAAGTTATGTATCCATAAGGGTTGTATATGTTTACGCTGAAGTCTTTATTTAGGTAATATAGGGTTGGGGTTTCCCTTACTGATAGCATTGTGAGCCATGCCAGCCATGGACACCGAAGGGGGGGTTGCACCTTTTTGCTGGGTTGGGAGTGGAATTTCCCTAATGTTTAGGGTTTTTGCCCTCCTTCCTAGGCTGGATAGACAGGCTTATGTGTGGGACTCATAGGAGGCCTAGGCCTAACGAGGATTGGAAGCTCAACATCCTTGAAGTAGACCAATAGTGGCGTATTATGTTTGTTGTATGGTCGAAACCTGGTTTGCAGATGTTTGGTAACCAATCGGGACTTAGAAGTCCATATAGGGGAATTCGTCTTATAGTATATTAACCTGCTGATTTCTGGGTGCGGGGTGCATTGCGCATTGTACCCGAGTGTGGCTGGAACACTGTTCTGGATTGCTGAATAAAGAAGAAAACTTTGCTCATTATGTTAAGACGGAAGCGGAATTGGGAGTTACGTCAGTCTGCAGCAGCGCTGGATCGTTTTACGGCACACTGCTTGCCTGGTCGCAGCCTCCAAAGAGCAAGAGTTCCAGAAGTTCACCTGCGCTCCAGAGACATTTCATAGTTATTATCTTATGTGCCCCTCTCGTTTGGTAGTTCATTTTCTGTCCGTGATTACGGGTGTGCGTGTATGATGTTCAGTAAGTAATGTTTTCTATACTTTTAATGTAGTTGATTTCTTTCTGTATGCGCAGTATCGGTGTAGTGTTACTAGATTGCGTATATGGCAGCTTGTTGGATTTACATGCCCTGTTATCGTTGATGTAGCACTTTGTCGTGGGTCAGCATTTGTATGTGGTAATTATAATTTCTTATTGCTATTAATCAAGTTAAAGGAGCACCTCCAACTTATTATAGTTTACTGGTAATCCTTCAGTGCCATCTTGTGGACATATTTGAAACTACCATAATTCGCTTACCTTTTCCAGAATGTTCAGTCGTTATTCCCTTTATTGGTTTATTTCAGAACCACGCCCACATATTGGATTGGATGGTGCCTATTGTTAGTTGCTGGGCTGTAACCACAGAATTGCGAGTAAAAACCTTAAACCCACCTTGGCTGTGATCCCAGTGCTCTGACCGGCACTCTTCTGAGAACACTACCTCATCCGGAACCACGATTTCATTAGTCCACCTAATCCTCCCCCACACATTACATGCGAGGTCTGGAGTTTGATTCAAGTGTGACAGAGTGAGAGTGATTATAGAGGATTATAGAGTCATAATTCTTTGGGTTAATTCTGACTACCACAAAAGTTTACAAGCCCTATTTTGGCAAGAGCTAATCCTAATCATTTTCATCCTTGCCGTTTAAATCACTCATGAATAGATGTGTTTGTGAGAATTTGGTTTGTTTTAAGCATTTTAAATTTAAATAAATACTGCAATACTCATTGCAGAAATACATCTTTTCCAATATTGTGCAGCCTAATAATGAAGTACTTACTACTAGGAGATATCTAACAACATACGATGCAACATTCAACAGGGGGTAGTGAAGTGATATGTGGCAGATCAAAGTGCCAATTCGATGTGGGGCAGTGATTAGCATGTGGAGAATGCTGCAGCAGTATTACAAAATCAGCAACTCTTTTAAAAATAATAGTGATATAAATATATTATTTATTAATAAGTATATAGAATCAGTACACAAAGTATAAGTATATAAAGTTTAAGAATATAAAGTATATAAGTATAAAAATCTTAAGTATAAAAAAGATATAAGTATAAAAATGTTATGTTTAAAAATGTTACAAGTATAAAAATGTTATAAGTAAAAAAAGTTTAAGTAAAAAAAAGTTTAAGTAAAAAAAGTTTAAGGGCTCAGGCCTGCTGCTCCTACTCATCAGAGTGGATCTGATACTTGAACTTCTTCTTCAGAGCCTCTGCTAAGATGGCAGCAATGTCCTCTGAGGGCATGGGCGTCCCCTGCGTCAGTCCCCTCCTCGTCACTGGCGTCCCACCTGGCGACCTCAGCACTGGGCGCAGTTTAATGTGCGGCAGCTCCGCCAGAACATCCACCATGTTGGGGCCATTGGTGGGTCCTGCGCCACTTCCCTGACGATGACTCGTCTTCTGCTTCGGGCCCTGGATATTAGCAGGCGGAGGCGGTGGAGGAGGAGGGGGCGGGAAACAGCTTGGAGCTGAAGTGGGGACTATAAGAGTCCCAGTGGTCTCCGAACTGCTCCGGGGCATATTTGGGTCAGTCAGGGCACCAGCAAGCTGGGAGATCTCGGACCGTAAACGGTCCACCTCGTCTTCGAGGGCTGCAATCTTCTCCCAAACTGCCGCCCACTGATCCCCGTGATCCCCGTGTCCACTGGGGAGGTGGATGCCACTCCCGACCTTTGCAGGGGCGTTGCCATTTATAGCAACCCCCGTTGCAACACTTGAGGATGTCTTCACAAAGCGCTGGGAAAGAAAAAAATCTCCAGTTGCAAAAAACTTGTTACATTGCGCAGTTCAACGCAGAGGGGGCGACTCTGTGAAACAAGCGATCTTCCTTGGTCGAAAAAATACTGAATTCCGAACGGAATCAAATCCAAAAAAAACAGTCTGCACACAAAGTACAGAGAGTTAGATGTCTTACTTAAACATCACACAAAATTATATTTTTCTCCATCATCCATTAACATACAGCGCAATCTCAGATCCACATTAGGCCATACTATACAGATTTCCTGTATAACATTAATATACACATATACATGTATATATTTATATATGCACATTATAAACATTTCAACCTGCAATGGTACTAACAGGGTGGCTAAACTGAATAACACCATATCAGAGTCAACGTATTCCGATCAATTAGCAAGTAGCCTTATAGGTAGCTTTAGCATTTTACATACAACTATAAAAAATGATACATTAGCAAAGAAAATAATCAACAAAGGTTCACATTCATATCCTGACTGTTTTTCCTTCACACTAATGATCCCTATATCTATATTTTCCTTAACATTTAACCAAACAGGTAAATTGACCTACCAGGATATCCAAGAGAGCAAAAGCACCAAAATCTTTCTATCCACTAATCGCTGCAATTGTATGCTTCGGCCAAAAAAAATAAACAGTGCTCTAAACGTTGATATCTACACAAATATATATATATATGTAGATATATACGTTTATTTCCCTAAGTTGCCGTTCACTCTTCTTTCCGCTCTCTTTACCCGCCTTCCTCCGTCTAGAAAAGCCCGCCGGAAAAAAAACTCCCACCCTACCTTTCGGCACTCAGGAACGTCTTAAAGAGACAGCTGCCCACTTTGGTATACACACACTTATTGTAAGGTTCATGTCTCCCTCTTTACAAATTACGCTCTATAATAGCTTCAAATCATTATGGTACTTTAGCTTTATAGACCTGGCTTCATATGGTTTTGTTATTATTATTTTTGGTATTAGTATTATTATTTTAAGAATGAAGCTAAATAATATAGCCGCCCACTAATATGTCACATATGGGTTAAAATGCAGAGGACACATTTCGTCGTTGTGTGATGTGCCAAGAATGGCACTTGATTACAAAGTACAAATACTTTTTTACTTGCCAACATTCATAAGCAACTTTATTTTTCAGTACAGTTGCGGTTTTTATAAATCTTGGTGATTAATATTCGCGGAGAGCGTGGGGTTTCCATTTTTCTATAACATTTATATTGTTAAAGGAAACACAGCTTAGCAAGCTGTTTAATTTTAATGACTGATTGTTTTCAGTATTAACTAGTATTTGTTTAACATTGGTTTAAAGTTGACTGCTGCTACTTTAGCAACAGCTCGGCATGCGCTCTCTGAGCTGATCCTAATCACTTTCATCCTTGATATTTCAGTCAGTCATGAATGGAGGTGTTTGTGAGAAACTTATTTATTTATTTATTTTAAAAAGATCCTTTATAAACACTCCAATACTTACTGCAGAAAATGATTTTACGCAATGTCCTGCAGTCCAGTTATGAAATACTAATCTAACAACATACAATGTGCTGCCCACAGAAACGCTGTCTGTGCGCAGCCTGCTGGCAAAAAGCGGAACTACAGTTACAGCAAATAAGGCAGAACGGAAACATCGGCGTCACTCCTTGGACTGATGATAGCTTATAAACAGTTCTCAGTGAACCAAATAGAATGAACCAAATTTCACTGGTCCCATGCAAACTGACACCCATCTGGAACAACCCTGACATCCTGTTAAATAAAAAAAGTGATAAACTTCCTGGCTTGGCATAATAAAGGAATCAAGCGCCTCAAACATATAATCCAAGACAATTGCATGATATCATTTGACAAAATTACAGAAACTTATAACATTGAGAAAAACAAATACTTAGAATATCTTCAACTTAAATCAATAATACATAATAGATGGTGCCGTAAGCAATTAGATCTGGAGCTTTCACTAAAAATAGCAAACTTTTTAATAACTCCAACTAAAAAACTACTGTCTAGGATTTACGTGCATCTAGCAGAATCTGATACAACGCTCTCACTCCCTACCCACAAATGGGAAAGGGATTTGCTCATCAATCCAGACACTAACTTCTGGAGGCAAATTTGCTTGAATACCTTTCGAATGAATCAGAACTCCAACCTGCAGCTATTACAGTACAAAATTTTACACAGAACACACTACACAGAGCAGAGGATGTTCCAGATGGGTATCAGAGATACTGACATATGCCTAACTTGTAAGAAGGATGCACCAGATAATTACCTGCATGCTTTCTGGTATTGCACACCGGTCAACGAATTCTGGCAAAGGATTTGTGAAGACTCATCTACACACCTAGGGCATCCCATCCCACCCTCCCCCTCACTCTGCCTGCTTGGGGACCTCACTAACACTAATATGGACACGAATAAATCTTGCATGCTTCTCACAGTACTAACCGTTGCTAAGAAAACAATCCTTCTGAACTGGAAGTCAAAAGAGAATTTAAACATAAATCTGTTCAAAAATCTACTCTTGGATTATGTTTCCATGGAGAGGATGTCTGCCTGTAAGAAAAATCATTTGATCGATGAAGACAGTTGAAGACAGTTGGACTCCAATAATTAATTTTTTAATGTAATGTCGTCACGGGTGGTGGGGCCTTGCCGTCACCGTCCCGGGTTGGAGGCTGGGTTGTTGGGGTCCTCTGGTGTTTCTCTTGGCTGAGGGCGCGTGGTCAGTGTCTCTGGGTGGCCGCTGGCCTGGCCTGTTGGGGGCGGAGCGGGGGATGGGAGGTTCTGCCCCCCCGGGGTGGGTGGCGCGCTGGGGGGGGATCGGAGGGTGGGGCCTCTGGGTTCCGCCTGGGCCGCTGCGCTGGGGTGTGTGGGTTTGGGGGCGTGGGCTCTATCTGCTGGGGCCGCTGCTCCGGCTCCCGGGCGGGTGGTCGCCCGCATGCTGGGGGGCCTGGTCTGCCCGGGCCCGTTGCCTGGTGGGGGTGGGTCGTTGTCTGCCGTTGGCGATTCCGGTGTGGGGCCCTCGGACACTGTGGGGTGGTTTGGGGGGGGAGGTGGGAGGAGCGTCTGCCTCGCCTGGGGGGGGGGCCTGGGGTGGCCGGGGGGCGGGGGTCACCCTGCCTGGCTGGACCGGCTCCCCGTTTGCCGGGGGGTCTGGGGTTGTCCTGTCCTTGGCTTCTAGCTGGGGTCTCATCGGGCGTGGTGGGGTGGGTCTCTCCCGGTCTGCGCCTGGGGGGGGGGGGGGGGCGGTTCCCTGCTGCCGGGCTGCTTGTGGCTCTGGCCCCGGTGCCGGGGGGGGCCCACTCCTGGCACACCCTTATTGCTCCCCTGGGCCCAACATCACATTTCACACAACACTAGGGCCTTGAGGGGCGGTGGGGAGGTGCGCCGAGACACTGCCCCTCAATTTTTACTTGCATGTTAGACACCACATGACACTAGGGCTGAGGAGGTGGGTTGAGGCAGGTGGGGCTCTGCCGTCTGCCAGCGGTGGGGCCCTCATACCCGAACTGCACCCACTAATTTTAATGCATTGTAGACATAAACACACAACTCTCTCACACATGTACATGCACACTTCAGACCAACTTGGGTCAGGGAGGGGATGGGGGCTGAGGAGCCCCCCCATAACTCTCTGTCTCTGTCTCTGGCCCTGACCCATCATGGGGGGGTTCGGGCGGCCCTGGCGGGTGTGGGGGCGGCCTCCTCTCTTGGGCCCTGTTAGGCGGATTGGGGGGTTCGGTTTGGGCTGGGCGGGGGGTCTGCCGCTCCCCGGTCGCCGCGGGTCCGCTCCCGGGTGGGGGGGGGTCTCTTTGTATGGGCCCCCCTTGGATCGTCCTGCAATGTTGGGGGGGGAGGCGTGCCGGGTCGCTGCGGTGGGCGGCGGCCCGTCCTGCCGGGGGGGGTGGGGTGGTCCTGGTTGGTGGGGCCCTTCGGCCCTGGACCCGCCTGCCTCGGTGGGGGGGTTGCGGGTGGGGCTGGGGGGCTCCCAAACATGCTACAATAACATCAGAACATAAAGTCATGGTGCCTTGGAAAAAAAATTAATAATGTGTATGACTCCCATGAGCTTGGAGGACCACATCCATACGTCTTGGCAATGACTGAAATAACTTGTTGATGAAGTCATCAGGAATGGCAAAGAAAGCAGTTTTGCAGGACTCCCAGGGTTCGTCTAGATTCTTTGGTTTCGTCTTCCAAGCCTCCTCCTTCATCTTACCCCAGACATGCTCAATAATGTTCATGTCTGGTGACTGGGCAGGCCAATCCTGGAGCACCTTGATCCTCTTCAGTTTCAGGAACTTCAATGTGGAGGCTGAAGTATGAGAAGGAGCGCCATCCTTCTGCAGAATTTGCCCTCTCTTGTGGTTTGGAATGTAATGGGCAGCAAGAATATCTTGATACTTCAGGCTGTTGATGTTGCCATCCACTCTGCAGATCTCTCGAACACCCCCATGGATGTAACCCCAAACCATGATTTTTCCTCCACCAAACTTGACTGTTTTCTGGGTGAATTTTGAGTTCATGCGGGTTCCAACAGGTCTTCTGCAGTATTTGCGGCATTTGGTATGTAGTTCAATGGATGATTCGTCAGAAAAATCAACCTTCTGCCACTTTGCCTCTGTCCATCCTTGCTGCAAGCTGTGGGCCTTGGCAAATTCAACATGCTTTTTTTGTTGTGTTCTTGTTAATGCTGGTTTCTGAGCACTAATTTGGCCATGGAGACCACTGCGTGCGAGAATTCGAGAAACTGTTCTTGTAGACACAGCGATTTCTGGTGACCAGTTCTGATGTAGCTCTGCTGCAGTTGAAAAAGGGTTGGCCCTGGACTTTCGAAGCAACAAACGGTCCTCTCAAAGAGTTGTCTTACGGGGTCTGCCTGACCTGGGCTTGTCATGAACATCACCAGTTTCTTCATATCTTTTTTTAATCCTCTCCACTTGACGTTTGAATACATTAACGATGTCTGCCACCTCAGCAGCAGACTTGGTCTGTGGTTGAATCTTTGGCATGTTGTCAGAAGTTAGGTTGCACTTCAAGTGAAGGTCTGGTGTGCTGGGGTTCTTTTTATACACACCTGGGATTATGTTAATTACAATATTTGTCACAGGTGAACCTCTAATTTGTGATTGGTTGAATAATTAAAAGACATGACAAGACTTTTGTCCTTGCAAAAACAGGTGTTATGGACTTTAACAAGCTGTGAACATCAGGACACTTTTTGACTGTTTCATTTTGTACCCAGTTATTAATGTGAAAGCCCTTGGCATTAAATTGATCCATTCATTGTAACAATTGATTGATTAGAAATAAAGTTATATGCCTTTTTAAGTTACTATGTCCTTATGTGACAAGACTTTTGTCAATGACTGTACACTCACCTAAAGGATTATTAGGAACACCTGTTCAATTTCTCATTAATGCAATTATATAATCAACCAATCACATGTCAGTTGCTTCAATGCATTTAGGGGTGTGGTCCTGGTCAAGACAATCTCCTGAACTCCAATCTGAATGTCAGAATGGGAAAGAAAGGTGATTTAAGCAATTTTGAGCGTGGCATGGTTGTTGGTGCCAGACGGGCCGGTCTGAGTATTTCACAATCTGCTCAGTTACTGGGATTTTCACGCACAACCATTTCTAGGGTTTACAAAGAATGGTGTGCAAAGGGAAAAACATCCAGTATGCGGCAGCCCTGTGGGCGAAAATGCCTCGTTGATGCTAGAGGTCAGAGGAGAATGGGCCGACTGATTCAAGCTGATAGAAGAGCAACTTTGACTGAAATAACCACTCGTTACAACCGAGGTATGCAGCAAAGCATTTGTGAAGCCACAACACGCACAACCTTGAGGCGGATGGGCTACAACAGCAGAAGACCCCACCGGGTACCACTCATCTCCACTACAAATAGGAAAAAGAGGCTACAATTTGCACGAGCTCACCAAAATTGGACAGTTGAAGACTGGAAAAATGTTGCCTGGTTTGATGAATCTCGATTTCTGTTGAGACATTCAAATGGTAGAGTCAGAATTTGGCGTAAACAGAATGAGAACATGGATCCATCATGCCTTGTTACCACTGTGCAGGCTGGTGGTGGTGGTGTAATGGTGTGGGGGATGTTTTCTTGGCACACTTTAGGCCCCTTAGTGCCAATTGGGCATCGTTTAAATGCCACCGCCTACCTGAGCATTGTTTCTGACCATGTCCATCCCTTTATGACCACCATGTACCCATCCTCTGATGGCTACTTCCAGCAGGATAATGCACCATGTCACAAAGCTCGAATCATTTCAAATTGGTTTCTTGAACATGACAATGAGTTCACTGTACTAAAATGGCCCCCACAGTCACCAGATCTCAACCCAATAGAGCATCTTTGGGATGTGGTGGAACGGGAGCTTCGTGCCCTGGATGTGCATCCCACAAATCTCCATCAACTGCAAGATGCTATCCTATCAATATGGGCCAACATTTCTAAAGAATGCTTTCAGCACCTTGTTGAATCAATGCCACGTAGAATTAAGGCAGTTCTGAAGGCGAAAGGGGGTCAAACACCGTATTAGTATGGTGTTCCTAATAATCCTTTAGGTGAGTGTATATAATGCCGATTTGTCACATTATTAATTATTATTATTACCACTGCTGTTGTTATAATTTTTGTTGTTTGATGAGTGTTATGTTTCTTATGCTTGTTTGTATTCTGTATTCCCCTACACTTAATTTTTTTCCACCCCTACCTACATTATTAGTGTTATTATTTCTGTATACCTTTTTTTTTTTTCTCCCCCTCTCCCCATAGTGATTGATGTCTGTTATTGTTACGCTTGTTGTTTCTTTATCCCCCCCTGTTTTTCTTTTTTCTCTTCCTTTTTCCACGGTACCGGTGAGTTTGGAGCGGCCACACTCTTTGCTCTTGAATGTAATGTAAAATAAAGTTGTCCTCCGAAGAGGAGGGGTGGTGGTGGGCAATAAAAAAAAAAATAAAAAAATAAGAACTGCCTAGGATACAAACGTCATGCATGTAACTAAACTCTTCAGCCAATAAGGGCAAAGGTGTGTCGTCACGGAGGCGGTTCCAGTTTGTGCAGCCGGGTGAGAGGTCGCAATGCATCTAATCGTAATGCATTGCGTCAGGATCAGAATGCGTTGCTTTAAGCCAGCGCTGTAAGCAAGTCGAACGCACCCAATGACCGGACTGGGGAAACAAAATTTACAAGCGGACTTAATACAGAGGACTAATGACAACAACCAGAAACAGCTGATCACATGGGGATCCCACACGAGCTTAACGAGGGGGCGTGGCACACAGAAGGAGCGGACGATCGGGGCAGGACAGGGGTAATGTTGGGATAATATCTTTATCGTTTTGGAAGTCATTAAGAAAAAAAATGCTCTTCTTGTTTTATCCTGTTCATTTTGTGTTGAAATGCTTAAAAACACACACACACACATATTTAGGTGTAATTTTGGGGGGCCGGGAACCAATTAATTGGTTTTCCATTATTTCTTATGGGAAAAATTAGATCAGAACTCAAACTTTTTAGGATTCGATCTGGAGTCCGGAACGGATTAAGTTCGAGAACCGAGGTACCACAGTATAGTGCAAAATACCATGTATTTTGTAATGTCTCAAATGAAGTAGGCCTAAACTAATATTAGGCCACTAAACATAGTGTACTATCAAAGAGCAGCCCATTGGTTTTCAATTCAGTAGCCTAATATGAAATACTATGGTTTAATGGTTTAAAATTATAGTAAACAAAAGCAGCTCAAGAAAATCAACTATTCATATGTTATAGCCCATTTATATGAGGAAGAGAACAAGAATTCCCGGCATGTTGAAAAAAGTGCCTACACCAAACCTTTCCATAGACTAATAAGAACCGAGAGAAAAAAGGGAAAATAAATGTCTTTCTCATAAATTGAGCAACATAGCACTATCTGCATTTAGTAGGCTATAGACCTGGTTAATTCAACTTTGACACTGACGGTGAAATAAACCTGTACAGTTCGGTCACTTAAAAAACACTGACCGTTTTTGAAAGTTATGTCTGTACCTGATCATGATGGAGGAGAATGGTAGTCTTTATATACGAGATGGCCCGATGGGGATCGGTAAAGGTTTTTTCCTCGCCATCAAATGTGATACGGAATGTAGCTGGATAACAGAGACCAAATTTCACATCCTTAACAGTTCTAAGGAGCTGCTTTGCTCTTTAAAGGCAGCTCGCTTCTTTGCTATCGCCAGAGTGAAGTCCGGAAAGATGTGCACACGCTTCTCCTTGTAAAACAGCTGCTTCTTCTGGCTGGAGAGACGAAAGATGCGATCTTTCACGTCACCATGATGTACGTGGATTATGAATGGCCTCGGTCCTAATGAATGGTGGCCCCAGTCCAGACGTGGAGTTTCCTCCAGGTTCAGTATTTCCTTCAAAGCAGTTGCGCAGAATTGCCGCGGGTTGGTCCCCTCTTGGCCCTCCTCTATTCCAACAATGCATTTAGTTGTCAGGTTACACACATCTGACTGCAGTTTTTTCACGGCAGTTTCCAAAGTAAAGACTGTAGAGCTCCACACCGTGGTAGACTGCTCGAGGTCGTCCAAACGCTCGGAATGCTGTGCATTAGCAGTCTGTAAGGAGCTAGCCATAGAATGCAACTCTTGGCGGAAAGAAGTTATTTCTTGCCAGAGGACAGCAGTTTGTGTATCTATTTTCGTGCCCAATAGTTCAATCGCTGTCATAATTTTCTCAACCGAATCCGAAGAAAGTTGCTGTGCATCGCCCTCAGTGGTAGCCTTCTTGCTAGCTGTAGCAGGTTTCTGTGAGCGACTAGCCATTTTTAAACGAGGAGGAAAACAAAACTTTTAAACGCGTTTTCTTGCTGCCTTAGTCCTTCAATTAGTGATGTTAAACTTTTCGGATAAATATTTATCTATCAATATGGCTTCTGCAAGTATGTAAATATAATGAAAATGAAATTGCTCACTGAGCTCCAGGACCTCACAGCCTCACATGTCGAACGTCAACCGGAAGTTCCCATGCAATTGTTTCTTAAACATACCTTTACCTATCTTATCTTATCCTATGTTATCTTACGTTATGTGAAGTGTCGCTATTTACATCTGACAGATAGCCCATCTCCACAGCCATCTCCAGAACCCCAGGGATGTCACTCAGCTGGTCCAGCGCATCATTAGGAAATATCACCTCAGCTTCATCAAGTCTCGGTCGCAGGGGCACCCTCATTATCCCCGTACGAATAGTGAGCCTCAGAGTTTCCATTCCTCTGTTGCTTGCAGATGTGAGCTGAGCTCATGAAGTCGTTCCAGAACTGCTGGCACCAGTAATGAGCAGAGCACTTGGCATCATAGGTCATCTTATTGTAGTTGCTTATATAGTAATGATTGAATTTTTCCATTTTTTCAATAACAAGAGAAGGGGACAAAAACGGTGGTGTTGGACCCATGACCAGCTGAGATGAGGGGGCCTGCACCAGAACGTGAGGCAGAGGGGTGGGATGAACTACGGCTGGAGCTGAAGATGGTTCTGGAGCTGGGCTAACTGGTGAGGCTACGCATGGGGATGAAGGAGGGGAGTCCATAAAAAGAGATGGAGAAGGAGGTAAAACAAAAGAGGATGGGACTGGTGAGGGAACTAAGAAGGAAGTTGATGATAAGGCTGGTGAGTAGGGCTCAGGGTGCGACGTTGTTGGGACTCGATGCAGGATGGTAGCGATCCCACATGGGTTGAATCGAAGGGGTTACTGGAGAATAGCAGCTTTTGTAAGTTCTTGGTATATGGCCCCCTTCCGTCCTTTAGGTTTCCTCCTTCGTCCTGATAAAAGAATGACGGTACAATTATGCAAAATAAAGTGTAAAAATACAAGAATCAAATCAATTGATGGCTGTTAGTGACAGACAGACAGCACACTTGGCAGTCAGTACTGCACATTGAGAAAAATACTGCCGTCTCATTGTCTCATTGGAGACAGGAAACGAATGCTTGGGAGACTTACGCGCTGGTCTCGGATTGGGCCGCCTGCATTTCCGTAGGGGTACTTCACCTATAAAAACACACCAGTCAGTGCACAGATTGCCTGATATGCAGAACAGCATTTACTATAGAGAATGGCAACGCTGGAAAGGTTCATGTGCACCAAGGCTAGCAGCCCACTCAGTCCAAATGCTGGCATCAAGAACTGACTATTGAATCAAATCATTTATATAAGTAAGTGAACTTTATTGTCATTCACTCCATACAACAGTACAACAACGGAAGCATAGCTGAACAAAATTGCATATCCCCAGGCTCAATGTGCAGACATAAAAAGATGCACATAGTCAACATATGGATAACACAAAGAAAATTTCACTTCTTACACAGAAGTAATTAAGACTTTGTAAGACAGCATAAGGCAGCACAGGACAGACACTAAACATACAAACCAATATACATACCCAGCAGGCATCCGACATTGTCACAACGTTGAATGACAGTTGAAATCCTGTCTTTATGTTGACAACATTGTTTCAACATAAATATGATGTTGAGATTTCAATGCCTGCTGTGAGCAAGCAGGAACAGCGTTGGCACTATGCTGATCTTGCGTCGAAATATAACAATATAATATATTTTTTTTAAAAGTTGAAAAAATCATTCTGGTAGCACTCTGCAAACATTTATTAATATTTTGGAGGTATATTTTTTAAAAATGCTGTAATCTCTCAGTTTGGACTGACCGCCGAACCGCCTTCGCGCATGCGCACTTCCTGCATTCTCCAACGGTCTCCCGCTTGAGCGCTGCTCTGGTTTTGCAAACACTTGGAAGCTGTCGAAGAGGTGGATCCTAGGCACAGGCAATCCAAAAGGTAAGCATAGGCAATCATGAAGTTGACCAACATCTAAAGTAAAAGTTATTAATGTTCATTCATTGATTTGTTATTTGTGAGGCCAATCGTTCACGCTCTTTTACACAGCCCCATATCTGCCCCATTTTAATATGCGCACAAGACGTCATGAGGATCAGAAGAGCCATCTCAGATTTACCCACCATCAAGAGAAAGACTCTGACCAAACAGGATCTTACAGCTTTTTCTTGTTTCATATTAAGGTTTTACTGGCTTGGTCCTGATTGATCTTGAAGAATAGAGAGCTGTGGTCTTATAGCATCTTGCTATTGAGTCAGAGAAAAAAACTCTTGGAGAAGTATAGGGTATCTCTCCGGAGTAGTCTATATTTTAATGGCGTGGGGATATGTTTGATTGCCAGTCCTTCCTTTGGATGATTAACATATGTAGAAAGGTGTCAGGAAAGTTGTGATACTCTTTTTTTTGTGCAGCTCCTGGTACCACCTCCTCCGCAGTAGACCAGTGGTGCTGGATGTATATTTGCATAGCATGACACAGTACTGTTGTTGATTTAATAGATTTTTTTTTTTTTAATCCACCGCGATTGTGATGAATAAGGCAAGAACAAAAACCCCAGAAATGGCTCCTGCGTGCCAGCCAGGGACCAGGAGGGATGGTTTGGCCTCTATGGCTTAACAAGAGAAGGTATTGGCTGGGTGAAAAATGCTACAGAAAACCAATCATTTTGTTTCTTTTCTAAGCCTGGGCCCTCCAGGAAGATCATTTGGACATTATGTGCCTTGTCAATTGAGATTTCTTTGGGGATGCAGATATATAAGAACTACACTGCTCAGACAAATCAGCTTACACCAACACAGAAAAACACATATGGTAATTTAGTAAAGATTAATATCAGTGCCATACCATCCTCAATCGTGGTGGGTTTCTAAAAATTAAGCTTAATGAAAGTCTTAATATTAAATGAGCAAAGTGATTTGATTTGTTCCTCTATCGCAAGTTGTAGTCTAAAAGCAATGAGGCCACCACCCATTGTATCTGTTTTAGCGAAATACACTCCTTCAGTCATTAAGATAGCTCTCACCTTCTTTCAGCCCTGCTAAACAACTATGTTATGCAGTCTAACACAGATTAGCTTCATAGTCGGTGTTTGGTGCCATATATTTCACACACTTTTATACCACAGATGGTTCTCAGCACAGTTTGTTGGTTATTAAGAGCTGAACTGAAATGAAACTTACATAAAAAGATAAAAGGCAATGTTGGTCTGAGTCTTTCTTATTATGGTGGGTTAGTAAAACACAGCAGCTGAATGCCCAAATGAGTTCAAATGAGAGACATTAAAATAGGGCAGATATGGGCCACCCATTTTGTACCTGTGTGCCACCCATATGGGCTTGCAATCTGGGAAGAGGTGGAGACACATTGTCTTAACAGTCTAGGTTGTAAATTGAACACTATAAGAGTTCATAAATATTAACACTGTACAAACAACAGTCACTGCACACTGAAAAGTGTTAAAGGTAACACTGAATGGTGTGGACCCATATAGACACCATGCAGTGTTAATTTAACACTGGCACATTTGCTGTGCAGAGCAGGAGGTGATGGAAAACACAAAATGAATTCCAGTTAGGAAAAAACCCAAGCGTCTTTGATACAGCATATGTTAAATCTTAATTCTTCTTCTACAACCAACATGAACATTTACATTTTTTTGGCAGTGTTAGTGGTACTGCACTATTTACATCATTTACTGTCTTAACTGTTGCACTGTTTACATTAACTAATTCTCTTTACATTTGTTGTATAAACAAAGTTGAATCTCAACATTGAATCAATATGGAAATATTATGTAAACCAACACTCTGATAACGGTTATTCAATGTTGAGAGACAACGTTGTAACAACATCTTTACAACAGAAAATGCCTGCTGGGGAACTATTACCCATAAAATAGGAAAAGGGCAATAAGACCAGCAAATACAATTATACACCATTTAAACCTAATTACAATTATATGGTCAATAAAACAATTAAAATGTCACCTTATATGCATGCTATTAAAAAGTTAAGACCTTTAACCCTCTGGAGTCGACGGCATCGTCGGCAATGCCGCGATCTTTCTTGTGTATTTCAGTTCATGACTCGCTGAAATCTTATTATAGAAACATGAAAAAAACGCTGACTAAATCCGTAATCTGCCTTCTTTTCAAAACGTCCATTGTCGGAAGTATTAAACTTTTAAAAATTAGGTTAAATCGGCAAAAGAGTAAACCATGTCACCTTACTTTGTTTTACCTGCATCGGGGATGTGTAGTACCACTGTCACCCGAAGATCGCTATTCACATTCTAAATAGCCGCATTAGCGTGAATTCAGGTCGCATTCGCATGGTAATTTTTTTCTATTTTATTTTTTAATTTTTTTTAATAAATATTCCCTCCTCCACCCCCCCTCTGCGGAGGACTACTTTATTTGTATTTATTTATTTATTTTATTATTTATTTATTTTTTATTTTTATTTACTTCCTCGAAAGAAGGGGGGGGGAACAAAGGAGAAGAAGGGGGGAAGAGAGGGAGGGAGAGAGAGGGGAAAGAAAGGGAGAAAAGAAAAAAAACAAAACAGATAATCTGCTTCCATGTCTGCTAAAAAGAGAAAGACAACATACACTCACCTAAAGGATTATTAGGAACACCATACTAATACGGTGTTTGACCCCCTTTCACCTTCAGAACTGCCTTAATTCTATGTGCCATTGATTCAACAAGGTGCTGAAAGCATTCTTTAGAAATGTTGGCCCATATTGATAGGATAGCATCTTGCAGTTGATGGAGATTTGTGGGATGCACATCCAGGGCATGAAGCTCCCATTCCACCACATCCCAAAGATGCTCTATTGGTTTGAGATCTGGTGACTGTGGGGGCCATATTAGTACAGTGAACTCATTGTCATGTTCAAGAAACCAATTTGAAATGATTCGAGCTTTGTGACATGATGCATTATCCTGCTGGAAGTAGCCATCAGAGGATGGGTACATGGTGGTCATAAAGGGATGGACATGGTCAGAAACAATGCTCAGGTAGGCCGTGGCATTTAAACGATGCCCAATTGGCACTAAGGGGCCTAAAGTGTGCCAAGAAAACATCCCCCACACCATTACACCACCACCACCAGCCTGCACAGTGGTAACAAGGCATGATGGATCCATGTTCTCATTCTGTTTGTGCCAAATTCTGACTCTACCAATTGAATGTCTCAACAGAAATCGAGACTCATCACACCAGGCAACAATTTTTCCAGTAAACCCTAGAAATGGTTGTGCGTGAAAATCCCAGTAACTGAGCAGATTGTGAAATACTCAGACCGGCCCGTCTGGCACCAACAACCATGCCACGCTCAAAATTGCTTAAATCACCTTTCTTTCCCATTCTGACATTCAGATTGGAGTTCAGGAGATTGTCTTGACCAGGACCACACCCCTAAATGCATTGAAGCAACTGACATGTGATTGGTTGATTAGATAATTGCATTAATGAGAAATTGAACAGGTGTTCCTAATAATCCTTTAGGTGAGTGTATATGTAGCATACACACACGTGACCGTACCCTTATATATGTATATTTCAATTCCTAAATCTATAACATACCCTAAAAAGTCATAATAATAATGATATTGATCGCTCAACCATTCTTGTATGTATGTGCAAGTGCAGGTGTGACCTGATTTGTCATTGGATGTGCTGGCATATGATGCCGTCAGGGGAGGTGACAGCACCCCCCCCCCCCCCAGGCCCAAGGCGAAGGCAGGAGAACCAGGCAACCGAGGCCACCCTACCGCCTCCCTGGCACAAGGGCCCACAGCCACGCATCCCAGAGACAACCACCCGCCCAACCCGAGAGGGAGCCCGCGAGGGACTAAGGGGGCGCCAACCCCCGCACAGGGAGGCCCGCAGAGGGAGGACGGGCGGCGAGCCCCCCAGCCCCACTCGCAACCCCCCCACCGAGGCACGCGGGTCCAGGGCCAAAGGGCCCCACCAACCAGGACCAACCCCCCCCCCGGCGGACGGCCCCCCACACACCGGAGGGGCCCCAGCCCCCCCAGCCCGTCCCCCGGCAGGACGGGCCGCCGCCCACCGCAGCGACCCGGCACGCCTCCCCCCCAACACTGCAGGACGATCCAAGGGGGGCCCATACAAAGAACCCCCCCCCCCACCCGGGAGCGGACCCGCGGCGACCGGCAGACCCCCCGCCCAGCCCAAACCGAACCCCGCAATCTGCCTAGCAGGGCCCAGAGCGTCCCAAGATTCCCCGGACCGCCCGCCAGGGCCCCACCACGGCGCAGCAGAGCCAAGCACCACCCGGCCCGCAGCCCAAGAGAGGAGGCCGCCCACACCCGCCAGGGCCGCCCGAACCCCCCCATGATGGGTCTTCCACCCGGCGGGCCACCCCCCCCGCACAGGGCCAGAGACAGAGAGTTAGGGGGGGCTCCTCAGCCCCCATCCCCTCCCCGACCCATGTTGGTGTGAAGTGTGCATGTACATGTGTGAGAGAGTTGTGTGTTTATGTCTACAATGCATTAAAATTAGTGGGTGCAGTTCGGGTATGAGGGCCCCACCGCTGGCAGACGGCAGAGCCCCACCTGCCTCAACCCACCTCCTCAGCCCTAGTGTCATGTGGTGTCTAACATGCAAGTAAAAATTGAGGGGCAGTGTCTCGGCGCACCTCCCCACCGCCCCTCAAGGCCCAAGTGTTGTGTGAAATGTGATGTTGGGCCCAGGGGAGCAATAAGGGTGTGCCAGGAGTGGGCCCCCCCCCGACTGGAATCCCCGACTGGCCCCAATTAGTCCCCATCCCCGACCCCGCACAGCCGGCAGGGACGGCCAACCGAGGTGTTCAGGGGCGCCACAAGCAGCCCGGCAGTAGGGAAACGCCCCCCCCCCCCCCAGGCGCAGACAGGGAGAGACCCACCCCACCACGCCCGATGAGACCCCAGCTAGCAGCCAAGGACGGGACAACCCCAGACCCCCCGGCAAACGGGGAGCCGGTCCAGCCAGGCGGGGTGAGGTCCCCAAGCAGGCAGAGTGAGGGGGAGGGTGGGATGGGATGCCCTAGGTGTGTAGATGAGTCTTCACAAATCCTTTGCCAGAATTCGTTGACCGGTGTGCAATACCAGAAAGCATGCAGGTAATTATCTGGTGCATCCTTCTTACAAGTTAGGCATATGTCAGTATCTCTGATACCCATCTGGAACATCCTCTGCTCTGTGTAGTGTGTTCTGTGTAAAATTTTGTACTGTAATAGCTGCAGGTTGGAGTTCTGATTCATTCGAAAGGTATTCAAGCAAATTTGCCTCCAGAAGTTAGTGTCTGGATTGATGAGCAAATCCCTTTCCCATTTGTGGGTAGGGAGTGAGAGCGTTGTATCAGATTCTGCTAGATGCACGTAAATCCTAGACAGTAGTTTTTTAGTTGGAGTTATTAAAAAGTTTGCTATTTTTAGTGAAAGCTCCAGATCTAATTGCTTACGGCACCATCTATTATGTATTATTGATTTAAGTTGAAGATATTCTAAGTATTTGTTTTTCTCAATGTTATAAGTTTCTGTAATTTTGTCAAATGATATCATGCAATTGTCTTGGATTATATGTTTGAGGCGCTTGATTCCTTTATTATGCCAAGCCAGGAAGTTTATCACTTTTTTTATTTAACAGGATGTCAGGGTTGTTCCAGATGGGTGTCAGTTTGCATGGGACCAGTGAAATTTGGTTCATTCTATTTGGTTCACTGAGAACTGTTTATAAGCTATCATCAGTCCAAGGAGTGACGCCGATGTTTCCGTTCTGCCTTATTTGCTGTAACTGTAGTTCCGCTTTTTGCCAGCAGGCTGCGCACAGACAGCGTTTCTGTGGGCAGCACATTGTATGTTGTTAGATTAGTATTTCATAACTGGACTGCAGGACATTGCGTAAAATCATTTTCTGCAGTAAGTATTGGAGTGTTTATAAAGGATCTTTTTAAAATAAATAAATAAATAAGTTTCTCACAAACACCTCCATTCATGACTGACTGAAATATCAAGGATGAAAGTGATTAGGATCAGCTCAGAGAGCGCATGCCGAGCTGTTGCTAAAGTAGCAGCAGTCAACTTTAAACCAATGTTAAACAAATACTAGTTAATACTGAAAACAATCAGTCATTAAAATTAAACAGCTTGCTAAGCTGTGTTTCCTTTAACAATATAAATGTTATAGAAAAATGGAAACCCCACGCTCTCCGCGAATATTAATCACCAAGATTTATAAAAACCGCAACTGTACTGAAAAATAAAGTTGCTTATGAATGTTGGCAAGTAAAAAAGTATTTGTACTTTGTAATCAAGTGCCATTCTTGGCACATCACACAACGACGAAATGTGTCCTCTGCATTTTAACCCATATGTGACATATTAGTGGGCGGCTATATTATTTAGCTTCATTCTTAAAATAATAATACTAATACCAAAAATAATAATAACAAAACCATATGAAGCCAGGTCTATAAAGCTAAAGTACCATAATGATTTGAAGCTATTATAGAGCGTAATTTGTAAAGAGGGAGACATGAACCTTACAATAAGTGTGTGTATACCAAAGTGGGCAGCTGTCTCTTTAAGACGTTCCTGAGTGCCGAAAGGTAGGGTGGGAGTTTTTTTTCCGGCGGGCTTTTCTAGACGGAGGAAGGCGGGTAAAGAGAGCGGAAAGAAGAGTGAACGGCAACTTAGGGAAATAAACGTATATATCTACACATATATATATATATTTGTGTAGATATCAACGTTTAGAGCACTGTTTATTTTTTTTGGCCGAAGCATACAATTGCAGCGATTAGTGGATAGAAAGATTTTGGTGCTTTTGCTCTCTTGGATATCCTGGTAGGTCAATTTACCTGTTTGGTTAAATGTTAAGGAAAATATAGATATAGGGATCATTAGTGTGAAGGAAAAACAGTCAGGATATGAATGTGAACCTTTGTTGATTGTGTGGTTGATTATTTTCTTTGCTAATGTATCATTTTTTGTAGTTGTATGTAAAATGCTAAAGCTACCTACAGTATAAGGCTACTTGCTAATTGATCGGAATACGTTGAATGTGATATGGTGTTATTCAGTTTAGCCACCCTGTTAGTACCATTGCAGGTTGAAATGTTTATAATATGCATATATATAAATATATACATGTATATGTGTATATTAATGTTATTCAGGAAATCTGTATAGTATGGCCTAATGTGGATCTGAGATTGCGCTGTATGATAATGGATGATGGAAAAAAATAGAATTTTGTGATGTTTAAGTAAGACATCTAACTCTCTGTACTTTGTGTGCAGGCCGTTTTTTTTTGGATTTGATTCCGTTCCGAATTCAGTATTTTTTCGACCAAGGAAGATCGCTTGTTTCACAGTCGCCCCCTCTGCGTTGAACTGCGCAATGTAACAAGTTTTTTGCAACTGGAGATTTTTTTCTTTCCCAGCGCTTTGTGAAGACATCCTCAAGTGTTGCAACGGGGGTTGCTATAAATGGCAACGCCCCTGCAAAGGTCGGGAGTGGCATCCACCTCCCCAGTGGACACGGGGATCAGTGGGCGGCAGTTTGGGAGAATATTGCAGCCCTCGAAGACGAGGTGGACCGTTTACGGTCCGAGATCTCCCAGCTTGCTGGTGCCCTGACTGACCCAAATATGCCCCGGAGCAGTTCGGAGACCACTGGGACTCCTCTTATAGTCCCCACTTCAGCTCCAAGCTGTTTCCCGCCCCCTCCTCCTCCACCGCCTCCGCCTGCTAATATCCAGGGCCCGAAGCAGAAGACGAGTCATCGTCAAGGAAGTGGCGCAGGACCCACCAATGGCCCCAACATGGTGGATGTTCTGGCGGAGCTGCCGCACATTAAACTGCGCCCAGTGCTGAGGTCGCCAGGTGGGACGCCAGTGACGAGGAGGGGACTGACGCAGGGGACGCCCATGCCCTCAGAGGACATTGCTGCCATCTTAGCAGAGGCTCTGAAGAAGAAGTTCAAGTATCAGATCCACTCTGATGAGTAGGAGCAGCAGGCCTCTGAGCCCTTAAACTTTTTTTACTTAAACTTTTTTTACTTAAATTTTTTATACTTATCATTTTTATACTTATATACTTTATATACTTAAACTTTATATACTTATACTTTGTGTACTGATTCTATATACTTATTAATAAATAATATATTTATATCACTATTATTTTTAAAAGAGTTGCTGATTTTGTAATACTGCTGCAGCATTCTCCACATGCTAATAACTGCCCCACATCGAATTGGCACTTTGATCAGCCACGAATCACTTCACTACCCCCTGTTGAATGTTGCATCGTATGTTGTTAGATATCTCGTAGTAGTAAGTACTTCATTATTAGGCTGCACAATATTGGAAAAGATGTATTTCTGCAATGAGTATTGCAGTATTTATTTACATTTAAAATGCTTAAAACAAACCAATTTCTCACAAAGACATCTATTCATGAGTGATTTAAACGGCAAAGATGAAAATGATTAGGATTAGCTCTTGCCAAAATAGGGCTTGTAAACTTTTGTGGTAGTCAGAATTAACCCAAACAACTATGACTCTATAATCCTCTATAATCACTCTCACTCTGTCACACTTGAATCAAACTCCAGACCTCGCATGTAATGTGTGGGGGAGGATTAGGTGGACTAATGAAATCGTGGTTCCGGATGAGGTAGTGTTCTCAGAAGAGTGCCGGTCAGAGCACTGGGATCACAGCCAAGGTGGGTTTAAGGTTTTTACTCGCAATTCTGTGGTTACAGCCCAGCAACTAACAATAGGCACCATCCAATCCAATATGTGGGCGTGGTTTTGAAATAAACCAATAAAGGGAATAACGACTGAACATTCTGGAAAAGGTAAGCGAATTATGGTAGTTTCAAATATGTCCACAAGATGGCACTGAAGGATTACCAGTAAACTATATAATAAGTTGGAGGTGCTCCTTTAACTTGATTAATAGCAATAACAAATTATAATTACCACATACAAATGCTGACCCACGACAAATTGCTACATCAACAATAACAGGGCATGTAAATCCAACAAGCTGCCATATACGCAATCTAGTAACACTACACCGATACTGCGCATACAAAAAGAAATAAACTACATTAAAAGTATAGAAAACATTACTTACTGAACATCATACACGCACACCCGTAATCACGGACAGAAAATGAACTGCCAAATGAGAGGGGCACATAAGATAATAACTATGAAATGTCTCTGGAGCACAGGTGAACTTCTGGAACTCTTGCTCTTTGGAGGCTGCGACCAGGCAAGCAGTGTGCCGTAAAACGATCCAGCGCTGCTGCAGACTGACGTAACTCCCAATTCCGCTTCCATCTTAACATAATGAGCAAAGTTTTCTTCTTTATTCAGCAATCCAGTATAGTGTTCCAGCCACACTTGGGTACAATGCGCAATGCACCCCGCACCCAGAAATCAGCAGGTTAATATACTATAAGACGAATTCCCCTATATGGACTTCTAAGTCCCGATTGGTTACCAAACATCTGTAAACCAGGTTTCGACCATACAACAAACATAATACGCCACTATTGGTCTACTTCAAGGATGTTGAGCTTCCAATCCTCGTTAGGCCTAGGCCTCCTATGAGTCCCACACATAAGCCTGTCTATCCAGCCTAGGAAGGAGGGCAAAAACCCTAAACATTAGGGAAATTCCACTCCCAACCCAGCAAAAAGGTGCAACCCCCCCTTCGGTGTCCATGGCTGGCATGGCTCACAATGCTATCAGTAAGGGAAACCCCAACCCTATATTACCTAAATAAAGACTTCAGCGTAAACATATACAACCCTTATGGATACATAACTTGCTTGTGTGTTCAAATGCTACCATACAACAAACTGCGTCTAGCATAGTATAGCAGCTACATTTCAAGGCTTCCTGCAGGTCCCCTTTCTCCCCCCGGCGATGTTCCCTTCAGCCCAGTTCTCCAAGGTCTGTGGCCTGCAAAGCTGGTTCCGTGCAGGTGGCTGCGAGGCAAGGACACACGGCACCATCCCCAAAACAACAAAACCTGAGACACAAGAACAATCCCACAATGCCTCCCAACCCTGGCCTACCATCACTTTAAATTTCCCTTCCACACTTTGAACTAATGTTAAACATATACTACATAATCCTGAAAAGGAGCGGTCACTAAAATTAAACAGCTCGCAGATCTTCACACTGCAAGAAATGCAAAGATGGAGAAAGCGAAGAACAGTGAGAGTACGCCACTGTCTATGGTGTCCTCGTCGACCCTCATGAAATGCCAGCAAACACATGGACAAGGGATCCCGATGCGCTACCTTGGCTTTCTTATGGGGACACTGTCAACCACCTAGTGTCTGTCATTAGTGCGTACACTTTTAAAGAGTTTAAAAACTACAAATCTCTTGAAGCGCACGAACAGTTCACAGCTGGCTGGGCACATTGTCATCGTCAAGGATTTTAGGCATGTTTATTTATATAGCACAATTCAGGCACAAGGCAATTCAAAGTGCTTTACAAAGACAAGGATACAATCACATTAAAACTTCAAAATCACATTTCAAAGATAAGTGAAAAAGAAATAATAATGAAAATAAATAATTTTATTAATCAATTACAATGAACACATAGATAATAATAAGAAAAAGCCAAAACAAATAAATAGGTAACTGAAAAGATGTCACATTTTAATGACAGAAAATGACTGGTGCTGCACTAGGAAACTCTGACCATGCAACAATTCATCTAATTCCAGCATACAGACAAAATATGAAAACTGCTAAACCTGTCGTTACTAGAGTGAAACACTGGACATGTGGAGCTGTAGAGCAATTAAAATCATGCTTTGACTCGACAGACTGGAATGTTTTCAAAACTGCTACTAACAGCTTGGATGAATACACGGACACTGTAACATGGCACATAAGCTTCTGCGAGGACTCTCGCATTCCCAAAAAGTCTGTCGTCAGCTATAATAATGACGACCCATGGTTTACAACTGAACTCAGGCAGCTTCCTAAAACAAAAGATGTAGCCTACAGGAGTGGTGACAAAAACCTGTTCAAATTCTACTGCGGGTTTGAAAAGCCACATTCGCGCATCATACAGCCCTCACCTTTTCAATGGCCTTCTTCACACCTGGGTACCTTCCCAGGAGAATCAACGACAGAGATGTAAACAAGATCTTTAGGAGTCAGAATACAGGGAAAGCTCCTGGTCTCCCCAGCCACTCTGAAGCACTGTGCAGATCAACCATCACCTGTCTTCACAGATATTTTCAATTAGTCACTGGATCTTTGTATCTTAAATCATCCACAATAACACCTTTTCCAAAGAAACCCAGAGTCTCTTGCTTCAGTGACTACAGACCAGTGGCTCTCACATCAGTGGTAATGAAGGCTTTTGAGAGACTTGTGCTGTCATACCTTAAAACCATCACAGACCCATCGCTTGACCCTCTATAGCACAGGTGTCAAACTCCAGTCCTGGAGAGCAAGAGCCCTGCACATTTTTGGGTTTCCCCTCATTTAACACACCTGATTCAACTCCTTGTGCTAATTACCACACAGCTCTTGAGCTGAATCATTAGTGGTGGAACAGGGAAAGAACTAAGCTACACAGGGCTCTGGCCCCCCAGGACTGCAGTTTGACACCCCTGCTCTATAGTCTGCCTACAGAACCAACAGACCTGTGGACGATGCAGTTAACACTGGACTACATTTCTTGCTCCGACACTTGGAGTGCCCTGAGACATATGTTAGGATTCTGTTTGTGGACTTTAGCTTTGCATTTAATACTATTCTATCGGAGCTAATGCGGAATGAACTCTCACAACTGCCTGATCCAAAATAACATGTTATAACCACGATGGCCCAGTTTTACGCTACAATCATTGAGTCCATCCTTAGCTCCTCCATCACAGCCTGGTTTGGATCAGCCACTGAACGAGACAAGGCCAGACTGCAACACATCATCCACTCAGCAGAGCGAATAATCAGCAGTAACCTGCCTACCCTCCAGACACTGTACATCACCAGAACCAGGAAACGGGCATACAAAATCTTTGAGGACCCATCTCACCCTGCTCACCACGTCTTTAAAGCCTTACCCTCCAGGAGAAGACTCATGGCAATCAGAACCAAGACCACAAGACACGCCAAGAGCTTCTCCCCTCAGGCAGTCTCTCTCATTAACCAAGCCAGTCTCTGACTGGACGTTCAATTAATTGTCAGCTGCAGTGAAACCAGCATAACCAGTGAACAACTGATAAACTTCCTCTATGATTATATTCTGCACTCTTGCACATTATGCACACATACTGCAAACTCTGTATACATATTGCACTCTTGCACATACAGTATAGTTGACTTGGCTGCTACTTAATAAATTATTAATAAATAAATATAATAAATGCTACTTTAAATTATTATACCATTTATATAGTTTATATTCATACTACAATGATTACTATGTACACATATATAAATATCATAATACCATCATTACTGCCATTAATAAACTTAATTATCGTATTATTATCATATTACCAAATTGCCAGTCTATTGTCTATTACCTTTCTGCATATGTCTTTGCTAAATGATGTATGTTCTTTGTAATGTCATGTAAAAGCACCACCAAGGCAAATTCCTTGTATGCAAACATATCTGGATTCTGATTCTACATCCTTCATCAGTACTAGAAAACTTCCATCCAGCGTGGCATTTCACTTTGACGCTGTCACACTTTTCTGTGATCTAGCTCTTGTTTTGGTCGCCGACTATCATCCAACAAAAGGTTCATTTCAGCTCTCCTAATCTGACATAAACCACACTCACAAACACTTCCGGGTTACTGTGTCACCGGGAAGGGATGGACTCCGGTCGGGATGGGTTTCCAGCATTTCCTATCCTGGCTGTTCTCTTTAGGGACAAACACAAGAATGGAGTCTAGTGATCACACCGGAACCTGACTTACCTGAATGGAGATGTACGGAGCAGACTCTCATATGCGCGGGGATGCTCTGGAATGCAAGGTCTTACGCCCCACCGCTGGAAGCTATGCCATCCGTCGCCATTTCGTCAACTCTTCCACTTTTGCTCCTTCCTGTCTTTTCCAATCTGGAAAGGAGAAGAAACGTATACCGGTCCTGAAGACCGAAGAGAGACCCGAGTCGGCCGCTTAGCGGGTCGCCGTTAGCCGGGCCTCCGTGACGCCCCCGCTCGGAGTAGGATGCCCAGGGGCGTCGCAGCCGCCAGCCTCGGGGCCCAGACTCCTCCCTGTCCTCCTGTCCTCTCAAAAAACAGCAATCATTTAAACAAACATGAGGGAAAATTCAAAAGGCAAAGATGACGTCATGCCTTACCTCAGCACAGCTGCCCACCGCACAAACGACAGCGTGTCACCTTCCTTTAAAAAAAAAAAAAAGAGAAAAACAGCAGGAAACGGGGGCTGTGCACGGACAGGGCCCCTCCCTCACAGCACATGCAGCTAATTAGCTGGCCATCCAGAGGCACTCAGTCTATTAGTCACCCATTCAGTCAGTCAGTTCTGCCTTTCAACAACAGGGGGCAGTAGAGGTGCACCGTTCCCGGAAGCACTGCAATACCGGGTCGATGCGTGGAGCGGACGGGACAAGCCCCACTTCCGGCTCCCTGTTCCAAAAATCCATCTAATAAAAGGCTTCTCGGCCTTTTGGCTAAGATCAAGTGTAGTATCAGTTTAATATCTGATACGTCTCCCATGGAGGGGACCACATATTAAACGGACTGACTCAGACTGACTGACTGAGTGGGTGACTGAGTGAGACAGGGTCTGCTTATCGAACCGGAGCACCTGAAGTAAAATGGTGAAAAACAGAAATTATTCATATTAATTTTCGGGGCGTGAGACACCCCCTTGCTGACGAGATGTGATTACAGAAATGTATCATGACTGTGCAAAAGGGAATAAGGCACCTTTCATCCTGATTTTTTTTAAGTTTAAACACATGTGTGCTTCATATGTAACCGTGATACACGCGGAGCCCAGAGAAATTTGGTTTCCTACACACATGCAATAAGGTCTTTAATTGGGCAGAGTCCATGCCTTCTTCCTTTTTATTGGTTCCCCAGCATGTTGGGGAGCAAGGGACCCCACAATGACGATTGTCTGTACTTGTATTGACACTGATGTCTCCTAGCACCTTGCCCTGACTTCACCTGCATCATCTTATATATTTCCAGGGCCGGACTCTCAGCAGTTGGAGGGTAACACAAATACAAGCAAACATAACAAGCACACATCAGCTATAGGTTTGTGAGGTTAACCGCTATTGCTTCGATGTGTCATGATGATGGACATTCCTGTAAGCTGTAAACTCCTTGGTGATAGATGAGGTACCAGGGCAGGAAAGAGCCAGGGAGAGACTGAGGGCTAAAAGACAGTGAAGGAGAATTAAGAGTTCTTTGATGCTGAACATTTTGGGTATGGGTTTGATTGGGTATTGGCCAAGTTGACTTCTGAGTAAGGAGTGGATCCTTTGCATGGCTTCTTGGGGTATTTCCTGCATTCTGCAGGCCATCCTGTACCTGGTGGTCGTCCTCTTTTTCCCTTCCGGTGTTTCGTGTCTGTTTCTCATCCCAAACCTGGGGCTCCTCTTCAAGTTCATACCCATACGTGTCAGTGGTTCTCTGCATGACGTCTTCTACAATCTACCTGTCTCTTCCTCTCTTCTCTTCCACATGATTAACTCTTCTTTCATTTCATGGGTCGATAAATTTGGTGCATGAGTACAAATATCAATGCGCTATTTTGCCGTCCTCTGTAGAGCCAGGATCAGCATATAATCTTGCCCGTGTGGTTTTATGAAGCTTTGAGTATAAATAAACATATATTTTTATTATTAACAACTGAACATCCATAATTGCCATGGAATTGCCATTTTGAGGTAAATTTGTAGTTTATTTTATAATTAATTTTTGCTGGAAGGACCTTAAAACATTTAAATTCTATATGGAAAATGATCACTGCACACATCCAGTCGAAGCCCTTTCTGAAATTAGTCTGTTGCTGCCTTTCAGGTCCCCAAGCTGACGACAATGTCCCTAGGCGCCCTGGCCACTGCATAGTGGCGCCCCCCGGTGGCCGTTCCAACATCACCAGCCTTGGCTGAGCTATGGTCCTGTGGGGGGGGGGGGGGGGGGGGTTGACCTTTGAGTGACAGATCAGTGAGGAGAGTTGTGGGGTTCTTTTCTGTCTGTGTCCAGTTTTGTTTCACCGGCCAACTTTCCCAGTGTTTGAAAAAAAAAAGTATCCTTCCATCCAGCTGACAGGATGTGGTGACTGTAGTGTTGTGTTATTTTTGTGTTTTGGGGATTTAACACGATCACATGTCTGTCCTATAACTAATGCAAGCATGGTGCTTCAATGGCCTCACCCCCCCCTTTAGTGAACACAAACTAAAGTATATGAGTATTGTTTTGTAAATGGGCATGGTATTGTTGCACATCCTGAGTCTGATTGAATAGTTGGTTAGTTGCATGTAGATACACATATTTGACATCGATAAGTATTATTCGAATTTTACGTTGTCAGTACACGCCAGAGTTGATCACTTGCTTCCCACTGTGCAGCAGTGAACTTAAACGGGTTTACATTCACAAAATATAATGGGGGTCAGGAGATGGACCATGGCTGAGATCACCGTCGAGTCAGGTAGCAAAAATCACCAACTGTGACAGCAGCCCAGCAGCAGTGGCCAACATCATGCTGGATCCTCGTTTAGGGTGGCCAGCAACATGCCTATCTGCCATATATGACAAACCACAAGATGGCACTGCTTGTGCATGCCTTTTGAAATGAACTGGAATGCCGCTAGCAGGCACGCAAGTTACTTCACAAGTTCTAGAGCACAGCAATGCGTTTTGACTTTCTGTTAGCTATGTACGCAGTGATGGACATAACTGGTTCGCAAGTACGCATTAACCTTTAAAAGCGATACATGCAGCAATCGGTTGTACATATTTTATGTGCATTTGCGCCAATATGACAACAAATTACCGTGCATTTTAACCTCTATTTTCCTTACTTCTTTATTTTACGTTTTCTCTGTTTTATTTCAGTCAGTCTAACATATTGGTACATGTCTATATCACTCTCTACGTGTAAAGGGAGCAGACACAGGAAAAATGTACTGAAGACCCTTGAAATGATATTTATTCCTGATGTGAAATTGCTGTTTTTGTTTTAGATTCCAAATTTAACCTTTTATTTAATTTATCCCTTTTTCCCAAATAAAACGATGCATTTAGTTATAATCTATATTATTTTGATTTGGGGTCAGAAGTTCCAAAATCACCAGGTAAGTTAATTGATTTTATGTGTTTTAACTCCTAGACAGATGTAAATGAAAACTCTATTTTTAAATAATTTATTGTCTTTTTTTTTTTTTTTAATTAAAAATAGGATCCCTCATGGACCAAGACTTCAAGGGCATTTGTACAATTCACCTGTAACTGGATCTGCAGTCTTTTTCTCCCCACACCCTCTGCTTGTTCCCTTCTTCTCTTTCTGTCTTCACTCCAGGAGAGCTCCTCAGACATCTCCAGCCTGTAATTCCTGGGAAATGCCACCTGCCACTCACCCTTGGAGGCGTAGCCCATTCTCAGGATCTCATACGTCACCATTCATCACAGAGTCACAACGCCTGCAAACATCTGGATAAAAGCAAGAGCCCGTTTTTTGAAACTTACACATTAAATTTTCCTCTCTTTACCATTTTATTCTTTAAGCTTCATTCTGTTTAATTACATTTAGAATGGATTAAGGCACAGGCCCGGAGGACATTCCCCCGGAGGACATGGAGTGGGACCCTCAAGTTCTTGCCCTGAGTCCCAGTCCGTGGTGTCAGCCCCGTGACCAGCGTTTCCCCAGCCGAGGAGGTTATCGCCGTGACAACGGCAGGGTCAATGGAAAACTGGTCGGGGGTTCGGCTCCAGGAGGAAAGAACTGGGGTATGCTACCCAGACTTACCGCCTGATCCCAGCTCGGTCCAAGGGGGTCTTTTCGGGGGACCCCATCCATTGGTTCCCGAAAGGAACCACCTGCGGTTTCCTCCGGCACTGGTACTGGCCTGTGCTTTTGTTCTGCAGGGTCCACGGTGTGGTCCGGTTCCTGTCCTGCCTGCTCCTCGATGCCCTCCGGCTCTGCCGACCCCTCGCCGTCTACCGATGCTGTTCTTCCCTCGGCTGCCGCAGACGAGAGGAGCTCGTCCTTCTACAGACCCAGACAGGACTCCGAAGGTCCCCCTGGCCGCGACCCTTCTGCGGCACCTCGGAGCTTGATCTGTAGTCTTGCTTCCCTGTGGCTCTCCCTGGTTTCACCTCTTAGCCCGATTTCACTCTTCCAGCCCCCACTCCAGTCACTCTTGCTTCCCACTTTAGGTTCCCCCTGGCTCCCTCTCCTGGCCCTATTCTTGTTGCACATTGCTTGTCTGGTTGTGTCCTGCCCTGTCTGTCCTGTGTCACCTTTGGTCCTTTTGGTGCCCAATCCCTCCCTTTGTCTCCTTCTTCTGTTTCCTTTGTTGCCACTTGCCCACTGACACCCGCTGTTTGTCTTTTGGTCCCTAGTCTGCATCCCTGTCGGGTTACCTGGCCTGTCATGAGTTGTGTCCTGGCGGTTTGTCTCCCCTGCTGTCCTTGGTTTTGCCCTGGTCTGTGTGTCCCCTTAATGATGCCTTTGCACCAGGAGGGCACAGGATTGGGGGGTGGGGGGGTGTTACTGTCATGGCCTGCCCGTCCTGTCAACCTTACTCTCCAGTTCTCCTCCCTGACGTGGCCCTAATGAGCCACGCTTGGTCTTTATTAGTCTCACCTCATGTTCCTGTCCTTCTGTCAGTCACTACCAGCTGCCTTGTGTTTTCCCATTCCTTAGTTTGGTAAAGTGCCCAGGCCAATGTTCTCCAGTTCTGGTCCTTGTCTGTTTGCGTCTCTGTGCCCAAGCCTGCCTACCAGAAAAGCTCCCCGCAAAGGGGGTTCTGCCCAACAGCTTGCATTCGGGTCCTACTTCCCACTGGTCATGTGACAGAGGAATACAAGGTTAGTGCCAGGCAGAAATTAATAGCCTATCTTTGATTTTGCATCCATTTGGTAACTTGTTGAAGTTATCTGATAGTTCTCTCGATTCCAAAGACATATGATTCTTGTGTGTGCATTATGCATATCCAAAGTTAACGCATGTTGTGTTTATCTTACGCCGTACATGACTCATTGTCGTTATGGACAGTAAGCACTTTATGTCAGTCATCCATTGCTCCTTTTCGTTATGCTATACAGCCGCTTTATACATGTGGAGACTTATATGCACACACATTTTTCACATTCCACTAGTTTCACACATTTTACTGTCATCATACTTCTCTTCTGATGCTATTTTATTTATTTGTTTGTTTATTTGTAACCTGGTAACTGCACACTGAATCTTCTTATATTTGTACAATGACACCAAATCTTATTTGGTAATCATGAATTACCAAAACCTTAAATACACAAGGATAGACTCAATTATTGCTGAAAAAATCTACGCAGAGATATAAAAATGTAATATTCTCATCAAAATCACATGCACAGCAAAAAATGTAGGCAGTAACTATATACTGCTATTCCAAAAAAACAACCTTTAGGTTCAAAACGACATCCATCGAGAAAAGAAATATATCCTCCTTGTATCGACAGGAATACTTTATCTGCATTGTAAAATAGCATAAATAATTTATGACAAAACAAAAAGCTTTTAAATTTACTGTACATGATTGTTAGCAAAATCAGAAATGTCAGTGTGGTAAGATCATGTACTTTATATAGTCAGTCAGTCAGTCAGTTCTGCCTTTCAACAACAGGGGGCAGTAGAGGTGCACCGTTCCCGGAAGCACAGCAATACCGGGTCCATGCGTGGAGCGGACGGGGCAAGCCCCACTTCCGGCTCCCTGTTCCAAAAATCCGTTTAATATGTGGTCCCCTCCATAGGGGACGTATCAGATATTAAACTGATAAAACAGATTTTTTTTTCAGATCCAAATACTTTATTAAACAGTTCTGCACAATTATTTACATCGACACAAACACATTAAAACATATAATAGAAACTGCACTTAAAAAATTGGCACTGTCAACAAGGGAATTACAAACAACATTTTCCTACTAAAACAATGATATTCAGAAATAGTCATAATATAACAGGCTGAAATTTTCCCATATCATACAAGTGAATGCCAATACAATAAGACATTATTAAAAATATTTTTAAAAAGTATTAAACAAACTATCTGCAGAACCATTCACCATAAAATAAGCAAAAAAAAAAAGCAATAAAAGCAACCAATATATTTACACACCATTAAAATCTAAGTAAACACATATGGCCATTTATACAATTAAAATGTCATCTCAAATGCATGCTTTTGATGCAAGATGAGCATCCTGGCTTCTTTTTACGAGCCCAAGTTATTTATGGCAAAATTAGGTTTTACAGGGGATCGGTAAATAACATGTTCGTGCAGTCTAGTAACATTCGGGGTGAATCATGGACGATTGATCTGAATTTCAGGACGATCAGTCCACACACGATCAGAATTAATCCACAATTACAACTTCCCAGAATATTATAGTAAAAGGATTAATTCCATGCCACGTGGGTGACGTAATCGTCCGTGAATTCATCCTAATACATGCCCCCATTGTTGTAAATGGCGTATTCATCCCGCAACCTTCTCACCAGCTGCAGAATGGAGAATTTCTTCTCCATCCTGCGCTGCTTGCTATACTGCATGGAGAAGGTTCGGATCCTGTCCTTCACACTCTCCCACCATTCGGCCACAGAGGGGAAGGTAGGCTTGTCCTTCTGCCACTCGGAGAAGTGATCTAAAAAAAGGTGTCTAAAATCGCTCTCCTCCAGAATCTGCAGGTTAATTTTCCAATAGCCGCCCCCATATACAGGGGCGTCTATGGAGGCAGTGGCCTCCACTGCCAAGTGGTCAGTGGGCCACTGTGGGGAGAAGGACACCTTTTCAAAAACAACGGGGGGTGAAGCTAAAATGTAGTCGATGCGACTGCTGGCTCCGCGACTATTATGCCAGGTGAAGCCCAGCATGCTGGGGTTGCATGTTTTAAAACCATCCACAAGTTTAAAGGAACGAATAAAATGGCGAAAATGCCCTGAGCTGACATCCTCTCTACCCTCCAACGCGATGTGAAAGTCCCCTCCTAAAATCAAGTGTCGATCTGTGACACACAACAGGGACAACTCCTCAGAGAGAGTTATACGGGACGAGGCCTCCACTGGAGCGTAGATGCATATGGCCCGGAGACGCTGTCCCCTCCATGTGGCGTCCACTCCCAAAACCCTGCCTTGAAGAGCGGTAAATGAACTTACTTCCTCAAAGGCGCGGTCGCCAAAAAGAATCCCGACGCCTGAGGAGTGGACACCACCTACGCTCCAGTAGGATCTACCCCTCTTCCATTGTCGTGAAAAGAGAGCCTCGTCCCGCTGGTCCCGGAGGTGGACTTCCTGCAGAAAACAAATGCTGAAGGGGAAGATGCCAGCTGATTAAAAACCAACGTGCGTTTTAAAACGTTCCTCAAACCCCTGACATTCAAAGTGACAATATTAAAATTGGCCATGAAATATTAAAATGATCAAATACAATTAAAAACAACAAACTAATTAGACAAAATGTAGATATTAAAGGAATTCAAACAGAAAAAACAGACCATAAGATAAGCCTTTATGCAGATGACGTATTACTTTTTCTTAGGAATTCTCCAACCTCTCTTCTGAAGACAATATCACTTATAGATAAGTTCTCATCTATATCAGACTACTCCGTCAACTGGAGCAAATCAACAGTTTTGCCTTTGAATTGTAGTTTCCAAAACACAACTACTACTCCTTTACAGTCAGGTAACCTTAGATACTTAGGCATAAAATTTTCCACCAGACTCTCAGATCTAGTACAGATGAATCATATTCCTTTGTTAAAAAAGGTGGAAGAGGATCTTGTGCAGTGGAAATCTCTACCTATATCACTCATTGGAAGAGTTGCCACCATTAAAATGATGGTCCTGCCTGTTCTCAATGATCAATAATAAACCCTCTATGGCTTGGTTTAAATCACTAGACTCAAGCATCTTGTCATTTTTATTGAAGAACAAACCATCACGAATCAGCTTGAAAACTCTGCAAAAAGCCAAAGGTAATGGTGGTCTAGAACTACCAAGTTTCTATCACTACTTCTTAGCCAACAGACTGCAGTATATAACAAATTGGATCAAATCAAGCCCGGTAGATAGTCCATAGCTGGACTTAGAACAAGCAATCTGCAGAGAAGTAAAATTGTCTGATCTGCCTTTTATAAGTCCTACCATTAAGTGTTATAAGTGTTTTAAGAGCCTTAGTATTAACACCTCATTAACAGCCTGGTGGGAATTTTTAAAAATAACTAGGTCTCCACTTATCCCCTGCAAACTAACACCCATTTGGAACAATCCAGATATTTGCCGAAAAAAGATAAAATTGAGCTTTCCCTTATGGCATGATAAAGGGATTAGAAATCTTGAACATGTTATGCAAAACGGGAAATTTATTTCATTCGACGAACTAGTCTCAAAATACGTTATTAGCAACAGTAAATTTCTTGAGTACCAGCAATTCAGGCAAGGTTCAATCTTAATCAGTTTAACTTAGAAATACCTCCATGGGTGCTAGAATTTTTAAATCTTTCTAGCCCCAAATTATTGCAAAAAATGTATAAGTTATTGTCAAAAATGGATGACTCAATTTCCCTCCCAACCTCAAAATGGGAGCAAGATCTATCCATCGATCCAGATCAAAACTTTTGGAAAGAAATATGTTTAAACACCTTCAAAATGACTAAAAACCCCAACTTACAGCTTATACCATACAAAACTCTGCATAGAGCTCATTATACAGGACAAAGGATGTTCCAAATGGGCCTTATACACTCAAACCTATGCACCCACTGCTCAGGTAACTTTGTGGAGAACTACATGCATGCCATATGGTCCTGCACACCGGTGCAGAAGTTCTGGCAAAGGATATGTGAAGATCTATGAATTTGGTTTAATTGCTATATCCAAACCTCACCTACATTGTGCATTTTAGGTGATGCAAGTGTATTAGATATGGAAGAAAATAAAGTGCACATGATCCTTACTGCCTTAGGCATTGCAAAGAAAACTATCTTCATGAACTGGAAATCAAAAAATTATTTATGTGTTACTCAGTATAGAAATTTAATTCTAGACCACATAAGTTTGGAGAGAATGTCTAATTCCCTCCAAAAAAAAACAATTGGGCGAATTGGATTCTCTCTGGTCCATTCTGGCCAATTCCATTATGTAGGGGGGGTGGTCGGCTGTGGTCTTGTCTCCTCGTGATTCTGGCGGGTGGCGGGGTTGGGCCCCCGGGCTATGGGCGGCTAGTGGCTTCTTGGAGCTGGGGGGGCTGTGGCTGCCATCCTGTGATGTCTGGGTGTCTGCCCTGGCTGGTGGTGGGGGGGGGGGGGCTTGGGCGGGTGCTGCCTGGCAGTCATGGGGCGTGGGGTCTGGGGTACCGGTGGTGACGGGGGCTGGGCCCTGGGATGGGTGGTTGGCCTCTTCGGTGCGGGCTTGGGTGGGGGGTCTGGGGCTCTGGTGCCTGGGGCCTGGCTGTTTCCTCGGTGGGTGCCATCCTGCGCGGGGGTGGCCTGTGCTCCCTCCGGGGCACTGCCGGGGGGGTGGGTGGGTCAGTCCGTGTCAGGAGGTCCAGCCTGTGCTGTGTGGGGGGTGGCATGTCTCGAGCCCGGGCTGGTCTGCCACTATTTGTCGTTGAATGAGTGGGTGACTGAGTACGGGCTGCCCTTCGGGGTGGGGGGGGAGGAGGGCTAGCTCTTGGCGTCGGCACTGTTCCGGGATGTTGTCGCCAGGGGTCTCGGGTCCGCTCCTTCCCATGTAACGGTGGGGGGCTGGGGTGCCTACTGAGCCAGCTGGCTCTCTTCTGCCGGGGGGTAGTAATCTCCCCCCTGCTATGATGAATCCCAGCCCCTCTCCTCCCTCACTCACACAACATGCCACGCACACATGTAGGATCTCGGGGTGGGAATGTGCCGTGCACGCAGTGAGGGGGCCATTCACATGGCCTTACTCGCTGTGCGGCGCAGCCCTCTGCCTCCCCTTGATTTAATTGCACTTTAGTCATCACATATCAGTATACACACAGGGCCTTGGGGGGTGGGGGCACTACTCAGAGGTTGGTGGGTGGGGCCGCTGAGGTGCTGCCCGCCCCTCAATTTTACTCACACCATATACATTGAGGGTCTTGGGGGGGTGGGGGGTGATGGGGAGGAGAGCTGTTCGCAAGCAGCGCTCCTCCGCGCTTCCCCCGTCAATTCTAAATCCATCTTAAGTTTCTCAACAGTCATACTCATCCCTTACACCACATACACTCACATGCACCAACACATGCATCCAACACTCCACCTCTCACACAGGTGCGTGTGGGAGGAGAGTGGGCAGGTCTTCCTACACCCCTGCTGCCTGCCCGCGATGGTGGGGGGGCACTCGAGTAGTCGTCCGGCTGTCGGCGCCCTGGGGTTGCGGTTGGCGCTGGGGGTGGCGTCCGTTCCCCCGCATGGTGGAGGGCGGTCCGGAGTGGATGGGCTTATGTCTTTTTGTCTCTGTGTATGTGTCTGTGTATGTTGTGTGAGTGGGTGTATGGTCTATGTGTATGGCTGAGGGGTGTGTCTGTGTGGGCGGTGTGGGCCTGGGTCCGGGGCTAGCTGCTCCTTCCTGGGCGCGGCTGCCTCCTTGGCATGGTTGCTGGCCCTCCTCCCCGGGTGGTGGCCTGGGGGGGGCTCGGGCCTCTCCGGCGCAGGTGGGCCTCTCTGCTGGGGGCCGGTCGTCTCCCGGCCGCTTGGGGTCCTGGGGCCCTGGCCCGTGCAGGAGCGGCCGTCACCCTCGCGGGGTCGGCTGCCTGTTGCCTCTGGTTCTCGTGCCTTTTTGGCTGCGGGGGCTGTGCCTGGGACCTGCAGACTGTTTTTTTTTGGATTTGATTCCGTTCCGAATTCAGTATTTTTTCGACCAAGGAAGATCGCTTGTTTCACAGAGTCGCCCCCTCTGCGTTGAACTGCGCAATGTAACAAGTTTTTTGCAACTGGAGATTTTTTTCTTTCCCAGCGCTTTGTGAAGACATCCTCAAGTGTTGCAACGGGGGTTGCTATAAATGGCAACGCCCCTGCAAAGGTCGGGAGTGGCATCCACCTCCCCAGTGGACACGGGGATCACGGGGATCAGTGGGCGGCAGTTTGGGAGAAGATTGCAGCCCTCGAAGACGAGGTGGACCGTTTACGGTCTGAGATCTCCCAGCTTGCTGGTGCCCTGACTGACCCAAATATGCCCCGGAGCAGTTCGGAGACCACTGGGACTCCTCTTATAGTCCCCACTTCAGCTCCAAGCTGTTTCCCGCCCCCTCCTCCTCCTCCACCGCCTCCTCCTCCTCCGCCTGCTAATATCCAGGGCCCGAAGCAGAAGACGAGTCATCGTCAGGGAAGTGGCGCAGGACCCACCAATGGCCCCAACATGGTGGATGTTCTGGCGGAGCTGCCGCACATTAAACTGCGCCCAGTGCTGAGGTCGCCAGGTGGGACGCCAGTGACGAGGAGGGGACTGACGCAGGGGACGCCCATGCCCTCAGAGGACATTGCTGCCATCTTAGCAGAGGCTCTGAAGAAGAAGTTCAAGCAACAGATCCACTCTGATGAGTAGGAGCAGCAGGCCTCTGAGCCCTTAAACTTTTTTTACTTACATTTTTTAAACTTATAACATTTTTATACTTAAGATTTTTATACTTATATACTTTATATACTTATACTTTATGTACTTATATACTTTATATGCTTATATTTATATACTTATACTTTGTGTACTGATTCTATATACTTATTAAATAATATATTTATATCACTATTATTTTTAAAAGAGTTGCTGATTTTGTAATACTGCTGCAGCATTCTCCACATGCTAATCACTGCCCCACATCGAATTGGCACTTTGATCTGCCACATATCACTTCACTACCCCCTGTTGAATGTTGCATCGTATGTTGTTAGATATCTCCTAGTAGTAAGTACTTCATTATTAGGCTGCACAATATTGGAAAAGATGTATTTCTGCAATGAGTATTGCAGTATTTATTTAAATTTAAAATGCTTAAAACAAACCAAATTCTCACAAACACATCTATTCATGAGTGATTTAAACGGCAAGGATGAAAATGATTAGGATTAGCTCTTGCCAAAATAGGGCTTGTAAACTTTTGTGGTAGTCAGAATTAGCCCAAACAACTATGACTATACCCCACGGAAATCTTTAGTAAAAACCGAAAGATTTATGCGGGATGAAGAGAGACCCGAGTCGATATGGGGCTGCCGCTTAGCGGGTTGCCGTTAGCCGGGTCTCCGTGACGCCCCCGCTCGGAGTAGAATGCCCAGGGGCGTCGCAGCCATCGGTGTCGGGGCCGCGACTCCTCCCTGTCCTCCTGTCCTCTCAAGAAACAGCAATCATTTAAACAAACATGAGGGAAAATTCAAAAGGCAAAGATGACGTCATGCCTTACCTCAGCACAGCTGTCCACCACACAAACAGCGTGTCACCTTACTTTAAAAAAAAGAAAAGAAAAAGAAAACCGGCAGGAAACGGGGGCCACGCACGGACAGGGCCCCTCCCTCACAGCACATGCGGCTAATTAGCTGGCCATCCAGAGGCACTCAGTCTATTAGTCACTCACTCAGTCAGTTCTGCCTTTCAACAACAGGGGGCAGTAGAGGTGCACCGTTCCTGGAAGCACTGCAATACCGGGTCGATGCGTGGAGCGGACGGGACAAGCCCCACTTCCGGCTCCCTGTTTCAAAAATCTGTTTAATATGTGGTCCCCTCCATGGGGGACGTATCAAAGTAACCTTTTCATACCAAAACAAAATGTAAATCAGCTCAAATACATGAATAATAAATATTATGCTTGTACTACTTATATTAACACATAATCACAATCTATGAGGTTGAAACATTCCTACACTATGCAAATCATGCCAACACAGTACAATAAGACTTTCAAAGATAATATTAAACAAACAGAACTACCTGCAGAACTATTACCAATAAAACAGGAAAAGGGCAATAAGACCAGCAAATACAATTATACACCATTTAAACCTAATTACAATTATATGGTCAATAAAACAATTAAAATGTCACCTTATATGCATGCTATTAAAAAGTTAAGACCTCTAACCCTCTGGAGTCGACGGCATCGTCGGCAATGCCGCGATCTTTCTTGTGTATTTCAGTTCATGACTCGCTGAAATCTTATTATAGAAACATGAAAAAAAAAATGCTGATTAAATCTGTAATCTGCATTCTTTTCAAAACGTTCATCGTCGGAAGTATTAAACTTTTTAAATCGGCAAAAAAGTAAACCATGTCACCTTACTTTGTTTTACCTGCATCGGGGGTGTGTAGTACCACTGTCACCCGAAGATTGCTATTCACATTCTAAATAGCCACATTAGCGCGTATTCAGATCGCATTCGCATGGTAATTTGATGAACAACGCAACGGTGAAACGCGATCCAGATACGTCCCCTTCAGCGCCATAAAAGGGGGGAGGGACGTGGCCAGGTGATAATGGCTCATTCATTCACATGAAAGTTGCTACATATTCAATGAAAGGAGCCAGAAATAGTGACACGAGTTAGGTTTTTCTTATTTATTTATCCAAATGAATATTGCAACTACACCATTTAGTCATCTTCGTGTAGCCAAGACTTTGGTGATCAGATATCTGGGATCAACACAAACTGCCAGCATTGCTTACAAAGTAGTTTTATAATGTTTCTGCAAGTGTTCCAAACTGCATTTTGCCATGTCTATACTTTGAATGTCAAATTACAAACTTCACATAAATCTAACATATTTACAAAGTACACTAAGATTAAGATGAGTTTGTTGCCAAACCAAACATATAAGAAATAATTTATTTGCCAGGAATTAAGTTTTTGATATTGAATGAAATGTGTGAGCATGCCCCAGTTAGTGAAAGTGTGTCCCCTACCCCTAGACTCCAGAGGGTTAAAAAGGAACACATCCGCATGACTTCCAAGCTCTGCACAAGAGTTGGGCTGAAACGGCATCATACACCTTCCCAAAACAAATAAAATCAGTAAGCTTGGGAATAAAATAGGTTAATCGCACAATAAACAGCACAACAGATCAAAATGTTAATAAATATTAATAATGTTAATATTGATGAATAAGTGCTAACAGTGATCAACCAAAACAGTGCTCAGTAAAATCTTTACATGTCAATAAATAAAATCCATACCAAATAAAACACATGCACAGAAAAACAAAGCACACTTACCTAAAACCCGATGTGTCCTCTGTGTGCTTCAGGAAAATGCATCATGTCAACCCTGTAGGATGGAGTGTCACCACCTAGACGTACCGGGGCAGCTTTCGCCTAGGATCAAGGCAGTTGGATGGATGTCAACTTACCTCTGGGGGTAGGTCGTTAAAGTAGATGGCAGCTTCCTTCTGGGGCCTGGGGGTTTGGGTGAATGTCAGCTTACTTCTGTGATCAGGGTGTTTGGGTGGAAGCGAGCTTACCTCTGGGGTCAGGGGATTGAGTTGAAAGCAGCTTGCCTCTGGGGTTGGAACATTTGGGTGGATGTGAGCTTACATGAGGGGCCTGCATTTTTGGATGGACAGCAGCTTGCCTCTGAGATCAGAGCGTTTGGGTGGATGGCAGCTTGCCACTGGGGTTAGGGCATTTTGGTGGATGTGAGCATACCTCAGGGGCCTGCGTGTTTGGGTAGACTGCAGCTTGCCTCTGGGATCAGCATGGTTGGGTGAATGGCTGATTACTGGGAACAATGTGTTTAAGTGGATGGCAGCCTACATCTGGGATCAGGGTGTTTGGGCGGACAGCGGCTTGCCTCTCTGATCAGGGTGCTTGGATGGACAGCAGCTTACCTCTGTGGTTGGGCCGGTTGCGTGTTTGGGAGCTTACCTCTAGGGCCAGGGCGTTTGGTGGACGGCAGCTTACCTCTGGGATCAAGGCGTCTGAGTGGATGAAAGCTTACCTCTATTATCAGGGTGTTTGGGTTTATGTCATCTTAACTCTGGGGTCAAGGCGCTTGGTTGGATGCAGTTGGTTGGATTGGAGCTTTACCTCTGGAATTAGGGCATTTGAGTAGATGACAGCTTAACTCTGTGATCATTGTGTTTGGGTACATGTCAGCTTACCTCTGGGGTCAGAGCGTTTGTGTGTAGGCCAGCTTATCACAGCTAACTATCGATTAGTTTAACTGAATTTATCCAAAAATTATTATTATTTCTATACCTGACAGACAAAATATTGTGACTTACATATAATGTGACATGTTGTTAATGCAACCAGTAATCAGAAGACAGTGTGACATGTGCTGCACACCAGGGCAATTTCAGAATCACTAATCAGATCTGCAGTTAACACCAAGTTATGGTAAACCAAGTGACGCCTATATAATATACATGTATGGAAATCACACAATCCGAAAAATAGTTTCCCGAAATATTAACACAGAGGTATTTCTCACTCACTATAAAACACGATGTAAATTTCCCTGTAGTAATTAATAGATTAACAGACAAAAAAACCCAGAGTCACACCAACGAAAACACAACGCAATGCTAGGGCCAACTAGCAAGAACTGGGTAACCAGGTAAAAATTCGCAATTAACTTCTAAATTATCGAAACTCAGTTACATCAATAAGTACATAAGTTACCACGAAACATACATGTATTAGTTTAATAAAGTCTAAGCAGAAATTATCAAAATAAATACGGTTTTGGTTTTGCTTGCCGGAGCTCAAACGTCGGACATCTCCCTTAGTAAAAGGGTGTGGACTCTGGCCGTTGACAACCACATGCCGCTCGCGCCACACAACGTCGTTGACCGCAGTCTGTCATACTCTCGCGTGTTACGTCTGACTGACGCGCGCCGCAATAGTGAGATTTAGCAGTACTAACGTTAAAAAAAGCTCTTACTGACCTCATTTTACTGTATCATATGCGCAGTAATTATCTTGCTTTCTTAAAATAACCAATAAATTTTGGTGCTACTGCTCTGTTTGAGTCCATGAATTATGTCCTGCATAGAAATGTGTAGTGGCAGAACATTTAAACAACTGGATCGCATTTTAAAACATAATCTTATGTAGACATCACACCTCTCCCGGAAGACTCCCGCAAATGCACCACAGCTCCCTCACACCCCCGAATAATGTGCAGCATCCTGGAAATCTGTCCACACAGAAATAAAAGCAATCAAACGCAGGGAAGTGGCCACGTGCCTACAGATCGTATGTTGGGCGTGGCTACGGATCGTCTGTCGCCGCCCCCCAACTTTCACAGCCAGCACCCCCTCCCTTCCCTAAGGTGGGATAATTCAGACATCCCAACCTGCAAAAACTCAATTCAGGGAGGTGCCCCCAACCCCCCGACAAGGAGGGAGATAACTTCAACAAACTTGATTTCAAAGTTTAATTTGTTCATTAATTTCCTCTAGTCAGCGCACTAAATTACGAAGGTCAAAATTATGTATTTTGACAATAATATAAGTAGATTATTTTACCATTTATGCAAATTCCTTAATTTTATTCCATTGCTACTTTACAAAAGTCTTCAAGGAGTCTTTCATGACAGCATTAGCAACTAACCAAGTGTCTAACTAGTGTAGACCTGAATAATACAGCACATGAAATGACACTTGTTAAACTCACCTCAACATGCCTTTTACAATCGTTTAAACCGTCATGGGCAATGCTGAAATCACTGTTGCAAACAGTACATCCTACTTTAATGTAAAATCAGACAGATTGCTTAACTTGCAGCTGCCCAATTACACGTACATATTTTATTGCTGCAGATAATTAAGGCAGGTAATACAACGCTGAAGGTTAGAGGTATAGTACGATTACATATGTACAACATGTGGTCATTTCAGTCAGACAAACGTTTAAAATGGAAAACCAGCTTTTACCGGCAATTTCCATAGCACGTCCTAGTCGAAGTACTACACTGCCATCTATTGGACAAGTCAGGTTACTGAATCGTGAAATGTGTCTGTACTGAAATGGATAAAACAAACATAATATCTTCAGTCATGTTTTCTTTTAGGACCACTACAAGAGGATTATCAGTATGAAGGTTTATCAATAAAAATAATTTATTAAAATAAATATTACAGGGCTCTCCCTGAAAATAAGATGCTCTTAGCTTCGAAAGCCAAGGACACATTCTAGTGATTTTCCAGGAGACTGGACCTAACTAACCTGGGGCCTTATGAAAAACAATCAATCAGTTCATGTTGAAGCTCGCAAGGTGTGGAGAACAAGAAACACAAGTAAGGGAGAAAGGCAAGGTGCAAAGCATACACAAGCAGTGTAACGACATATCAGTTACAATGTATGATTAAAAATGCATCATTTCTCACAGTATGAATAGTGGCCCGTTGCTCCTACTATAGCCTCACGCCTCCAGGGTCATGGGTTCAATCTGCACCCCTGCTGTAATAAACAGTGAAGTTATTACAGTAACATGATGTTCATCAGTAAAATAGTTCAATACTGTAGAAAAAATTCTTTCTGGGCAATATTTATGAGAACCTTGCCGATAAAATACTGTAATGTACTGTAATTCTGTACATGAACTTCAAAAAAATAAACTGTAGAATTTACTCAGATTGAATGATGTAACAATTTGCACTCACTTTTTTGGGTTGACTTTAAACCCTTTTTAAGTAAAGTATACCCAATTCTAGGAAACATTTTAAATAAATAAAGCTATAATCTACCTACTGTCACAGTACCATCCTATAAGATTTACTCAAATCAATTAATATTTCAATATTAATATTAATTAATTTGAATATTAACATTAATTAATATTTCAAATCAATATTTGTACTCACTCATTTGGCTAAATTGGGGTATTATTTTTTATGAGTAAAGTAAACCCAAGTTTATCAAATATCATACCTAATGTATTTAAAGGGCCCTTTTCAGCATTCAACGCAAAGTGGTACCAGGTTTGAAACAAGGGTCTTTGCCAGCATGGCCTGATACAGTTTTCTGTCCCTTTGGGAGTAAAGGTCTTTGCTCAAGAGCTCATTAATGTGGCTATTCTGCTGGGCTGGGCTGGGCTGTTCTGCAGCTGTGGTATATTTCACCCACCGTCATGAAGGAAACTCTCCCAAATACTGACCTTGCAAGATGTTCTCTGTTGAGATAAAAAAAAAATGGAATAGCTGTGATTGCTCATGTAATGCTTTTTTGGGGTGATGTATTTGTTAATGTAAGGCCATTTTGATTACCCACACTTGGCCTTGTAGCCTTATATTTGCAGAAAAGAGCCTGAGCTGTATGTATATGTATATTTGCATAGCATGACATGGTACTGCCTTTGATTTAGTAGATTTTTAATTCACTGTTATGATGTTGAATAGGACAAGCGCATAAAACCCCAAAAATATTGGCTATCACAGCTAAAATGGATCTTGGTGGGATGTGTTGGTTCGTACTCTATGGAGTGATCTTGGGTGGGAGGCTAAGATTGGATGTAGATAGAATAAAAAACCTCAATGTCTTCTAACATCCCCACCATAAGAACACACATTAAGTCCTGCTCATACTAATTCTGGTATCTAAACCATCAGCTTTTCAGGACTCTTTAGCAATTATATATCTCAAAACACACCAAGCCAACTGATACAGAGCAATCAATTTAAACAACCAAAGGAATCCTGAAATAAAACAAGCAATGATATGTGGTGGAGACTAATATCTGTGGCATTCCATTCTCAACTGCGGTGGGATTCTAAATATTATGTAAACATGGATATCCAAAAATGAAGCCTAATTAAAATCGAAATATTAAATGAGCAAAATTAATAAATTTGTTGTTCTATCCCAAGTTGTGATTAAAAAGCAATGAGGCTGCCACCCATTATATCTGCTCTAGGGAAATGCACTTCTGCAGCCACTAGGGGAGCTCTCACCTTCTCTCAGCCCTGCTAAATAATGATGCATAGTCTAACAAGCTTTATAATTTGTGTCAATGAGCACTGCCTTACCGGAAATGCTTTCCCTGGGAATTATTGTAAACATGTATTACGTATTATAGGAGAAATACTTGTACATGAATTAGATTTATTAACTGGCTCCTGAAATTAAGAACTGTAAATGAACTGACCTTAATGAGTATTAATTAAATTAATTCAGAGACATTGCAGTTCATTCCACATGAAAAGTTACAACTTAAGCTAAATCCGCTTAAATCATTTAGAATGTTTAATAACACATAATACACAAAAACATAACACATAAAAACAAATAATGATGAACTCAAAGTAATGGCTATATTTCCAGCTCCTGAAGGCGTACTTCTCACTCGCTATGCTCACTTTGTTTTTGTTTGAGCTGGTTTCTCTTGCATGTAGGTCTCCCGTAGATGACGTCGCGCGTGCGACTGTCAGACAGACATCTGCCTGCCGCTGACAGGTTACTGTGAATTATTATTTCTGTTTTTACAATATAGATGTTAAAGCACTTGATTTTATTGGTAACGCAGCGGTAACATAAAGTTACTTGAAATTGTAACAGTAATCTCATTATCAATTTTTAAATTATAACGCGTTAAATTACTCCGTTACTAAAAACGAATCAAATTCCAGCAACACGTTACTATAAGTGACAATGTAAGAGACAATAAAAAGCAAATGTAACCATTATGTAAATATTTCAGATATTTTACTGAAAGGTATATCACAGGGTACAAAAAACAAACAGCACTGTTAACATGACAAAATACAAAACAGCATATGAAAGCTCACAGAGAAATGTCCAGTCAGGTGGCAGTCCAGGCTTTTGAGTTGAGTACAGACTTTCATTGTCCAGTTGCCCATGCCTTGACAAGCGACATTCTGTTGGTTTACCAAGAATTAACCCACACGGAACAACTGATCAATACTTCCACACACAGATAAGGGAATAACTTTCTCAAAAAGTTTGTTCTCCTTAACTCTCCGGATACACTTTTCGACATGAACCCGCAAACGGGCCATGGACTGTGTTTGTTCAACATCCTGTTTACTCATCTGAGTTTTCTTTGACAGGACAGCAGGCCCGTAAACCTTGCAGGGTACAAGAGTGTGCACAAGAAACCCCATGTCCACCATAATGCCCATGTCAGCTGTGCAGAACAAGAGATGATGGTGTTTGACAAAAGATTTCTGTACAGTCCAGCATCACTTGTGTGTTTGCATATGGGGAAAACTCTGGTGGTAATTGAGCTTGTATGGCTTCTTTTGGTAGCTACAGACAGATAGAACCAAGCAGGTGGTACCAAAAGTGTGTCCAGGTCGTTATAATTCTGCTGACAGTGGTGCGGTGGATACCAAAATGGTTGGCATGATCGCAGAGAGGCAGAGCCACGGAGAGATGCATTAGGAACAGAAGCAACTCGTCTATGGGCGCAAGTTTCTATTAGCGATAAGAAAGAAAGTGAACTAAAATTAGCAAAAGTACTGCAAACGTACAATTAGTTTTACTGCTTATATAAAAGTATATTTACCACCTAAATGAAATAGTTAAAGATGAAACTTAAATGGGTTGGGGCTATATAACATGATTAATTGCAGCCTTTGTGATCACCTTTGCATTAGTTCATATTTCCATTAAGCACCAATAGGCTAAGCTTTCAGGCTAAAGTCTTATTTAGTGTAGTATGCATTAATCCACGAGACCCTGATAACACAGCTTAGCTGCACTGGCCCTGGTGACCCGCACCATCTTGGTCTTCAAGGCTGGCTGCACAAGTTGCCAAAAGGCCTGGAAGTGATAATGATGATGATGATGATGATGATGACGAAACCCTTTATTGCTGTTGCAATACACCATGTTACTAGTCACAAGTACAAGTGAAAATAACTGCCCATCAACCCGACCATACATATACACAAACATCATATTATAGGGGGTAGACAGGTCAGGAAGACAGGGGATATAGGAAGAACAGAGAAAACAGAATTACATGAGAAGAGAGGAGGAGAATTAAAACAGCCCCCAGACTGTACTCCAGTAGGGAGGACATTGTAGGAACAGAAAAAACACATAGAACATAAGAACATAAGAACTATACAAACGAGAAGAGGCCATTCGGCCCATCGAGCTCGCTTGGGGAGAACTTAACTAATAGATCAGAGTTGTTAAAATCTTATCTAGCTCTTATTTAAAGGAACCCAAGGATTCAGCTTGCACTACGTTATCAGGAAGACTATTCCATACTCTGACTACACGCTGTGTAAAGAAGTGCTTCCTTAAATCCAGTTTGAAATGTTCTCCCGCTAATTTCCACCTATGGCCACGAGTTCTTGTATTTGAACTAATGCTGAAGTAACTATTCGGTTGAACAGCATCCAAACCTGTTAGAATCTTATAGACATGGATCATGTCTCCTTTGCTTGAGGCTGAACAGATTTAGCTCAAATAACCTTTCCTCGTATGACATTCCTCTAAGACCAGGAATCATTCTTGTGGCCCTATGCTGCACCTTTTCTAAGGCCGCAATGTCCTTTTTAAGATATGGTGACCAAATCTGCACACAATATTCTAGGTGAGGTCTGACCAAGGAATTGTATAATCTTAGCATTACCTCCCTTGAAAGGTTACCCCCGAAATCACAGAATACACCTCAAATATTGAAGACCACAATGCAGTCATACTTGGACATGACCAAAAAGTGTGAAAGAGAGTAGCAGGTGCTTGTCTACATCTGTCACAAATAGGATTAACCCCCGGGTAAATCTTGGATAACTTAACCCCAGACATGTGAAGTCAATGTACAATCTTGAACTGAATGAGGCAGTGCCTCGCACAAATAGAGGAGGAGTGGATTCTTTGAAGTATGTTAGACCATTGACCATCATTAATAGTTGTACCCATATCCTTCTCCCAATTTACTTTTACTATTGTCAGTGAAGAACCTTCCATGTCAAATATATTTGTGTACAGCTTTGAGACGGTTCCCCTAACCTCTGGCTGAGTTTCTATGATTGAATCAAGAAATGATGTCTGAGGTACAGTAGTGAAGGAAAATGACTGACGTTATTCTGTGTGAAATGTCTAACTTGTAGGTATCTGAAAAAGTGATTTGCTGGCAGAGCAAACTCCTGTCTAACCTGATCAAATGACATGAAGACGCCATCCTTATATAACGTCTTAATATTCAACAATCCATTTTTAAACCATTGTCTGAATGCATTATCTAATAGAGAAGCTGGAAATAGCAGGTTGGCCATGACAGGGACGTAAACAGACATGGAGGCTAGGCCATAATGTTTACGAAATTGAGACCAGATCCTTAGTGCAGGGCTTAAAGTATTCCGGCACCGTGCCGGATCTCCGGCGTGCGGCCGTGAGGAAAAAAATAATAATATTTTAGAGCCTGCGCATGCGGTTTAATATTTTCGAGCCAATTTATTTCACCTACCAATCATATGAGAGGAACGCAGCTTTAACTAACGTTACAAGCCTATCAGAAGTAGAGAAGGGCGGGTCCTTGCAACACGGTATGATTGACACCCATACGTCAATGTCACGTTAGCGTTGTCGGAGAAAAAAAAATGGAGCGCAAGTTTATGAAGCCTGGGGATGATGTCCTAGCAATTTATAAAGGACTCAAAAATAAATGGCGCTGGGCATGGATTGAAGAAAGTAGAGATGGCGAGCCTTTTGGCAGTTGGTTCGCTTTTTTGATAATGAAAGCAACAGAGTAATAACACAACATCTGGCGAACAGAAAAGTCAACATTGCAAATGCCCCAAACCTTATGCTGGAACTTTAAGATGTCATGCAGACTTATGGTCTTGAGTGGAGACAAGTTACCAGCATCCTCCTTGACAACTGTGCAGTCATGAGAGGAAAAAAGTCTGGCCTTGAAACTCAAGCAAGGAAGGAGAACCCATACCTCCTTGATGTATCTGGAGACACCGTGCACATGGTTTCCAATGCTGCCAATGCCCTCATGAGTCCGTTCAGCACAGAAGTGGAAAATTTCTGCTCCGATGTCTATTATGATATTGAGAAGTCACCAAAACAGAAGGAGATTTTCTCAGAGTTTCAGAGTCTGCTCCATCTTCCTTCCAAGAGCTTGATAAGACCTATTAGCAACAGATTTCTTCAGATGCTGGAGGTGTGCACCAGGCTGAATGAACTCATGGATGTACTGGTGGTACATTATTACTATGTGCTGGATCCAAATGAAGAACACAAATACAGGTAATGCTAATCATTTTGTAGTATAAATTAAGTATTTTTTAATGTGCTGTCTCTGCAGTTAACTATTTTTATTGTATTATATTGCATGTAGAGTGATGTGCTAGTTTAGTGTTGTTAGGTTTTATGTAGGAATAAGCAATGAAAATAGCCACAGTGGTGTGTGTGTGTGTTTGTGTGATACAGAAGGCTTCTTAACGAAGTGCTGACGAGATATGCACTAACAGTTGAGGAAAAGACCAGAATAGAAATTCTTCAACAAGAACAAGCCACAACATCCCGAATGGGAACACAAGCCAACCTTGACCGGAAGGCACGAATCTCTGTGTTTGAGTTTGACCGATTCAAAGTCACGGTCGACATGTTCAGAGGTATCTTGTAGCAGGCTAACTTGTGTAGGCAAAAACTTTAGGCTAAATGTAATGAAAGTTAATAACAGTTGTTGTTTTTTACAAAGGGAACAGCCAGGTCTCTACTACAGCAATCATAACCAGCTTTAGAAGTTATGCAGAGTTATATAGAAGTGTTCAAATAAATAGCAGTTTATAGTTTAAAAAAAAGTGAATAAAGTGAAATTATTTTTAATCAGTATGTTATTTCCATATTTCAAATGTAATGGAAAGATTAGACATTCAATTCCAAGGCAAAAAATGTAAAATACTTTATTAAGTCTGCATTTTTTTTTACAGGAAATGAAGAAAAGGAATATTTATCTTAAGAAAAAAATATAGCAGTGTTGCGAATTTTTTCTTTTCTCTTCAGCCACAAACATTGACATACACTTAAAACATTTTAAAGATTTAACTGATAACATCTGATTATGATCTGATTAACATCTGACAAAAACAATGATTATGCACCAAAATATTACTTCAGTAATTTAAAGTTAAGTTAAATCTTGAAAAAAAGACTTTCAACATTTCAGGGATTTTTAAAAAAAATGCAACATGAAAAACCAATGGCGCACTTGCTGCACGTGGAGATGGTGGCCCTAGTTCGAGAGCTCCTCAGCAAATTTATGAAGCCGGAAGCCATCCCACTGAGTGCAAAGGATATCATCAAGGTTGATGTCCGGAGTAAAGATTTGCAACTTTAAGACAAAAGGTTGTCTGTTGGAAGATACTGCTACTCTGCACTAAACAAGGCCCGTGTGGAGAGGAAGATATGGGTGAGAAACATTTACAACTCTCTCAGATAAGGATACATGAAGTCATCAGAGTTCCTTCTCAAAAACCTTCCTCTGGACAACAAGATAATCACCTCACTTTCTGCACTCACTCCCTCTCTGATTCAAGATGACTCCATCTGTGGGGCTTTTATCACATTAGGAGAGGCCTTGCCTAATGTGGTCGCACCAGAAGAGATTGGTCAACTAGAGGAAGAGATACGGGCGTACCAAATAGAGGTGGACCTGGTAACGTGTGCCCAGAACTACATTGAAGAGGAAGGCCGAGTTGATGTAGATTGGTGGAGCAGAGTTGTATCCATGAAAAATCCAGAGAGAGGTGTGAGATTTCCCATTCTGGGTCAGCTGGTCAAAGCACTACTTAGCATTTTCACAGGCCCCCTGGTTGAGGGATCATTTAATCTCATGGATGATATTCTTGAAGCAGACAGATGCTCCATGAATGTGGAAACTTATGAGAGCCTTGCAATTGTAAAATCCACGATTAAAGCAAGGGAGTGGACAGCATCGACAATGACAATAGACCAGCCATTAAGGTGGTCTTGCCTGTCATCGTATCAAACATATCAAAAACATCTGCAGAAAAAGAAAGAGGCACAACAGGCACAAAAGAAGAAAAGGGTGAGTGAGGCAGCAAGGATTCGGCCATCACAGATGGCAAACAAACTCATACGGCAGGCCAGGAATATCGCTGGATCAGCCAAAGCCTCCTCTAGACGAGCCAAACACTCATCCTCCTCCACTGGACCATCCAAACCCTCACCAACCTCCTCTGGACCAGCCAGACCCTCACCAACCTCCACTGTACGATCCAGACCCTCACCAACCTCCACTGGACCATCCAGACCTTTTTCAACCTCCTCTGGACCAGCCAGACCCTCAGCCTCCTTCTCTGGACCATTCAGACCACAAGCAACCCGGCAGCAGGGAGCCCCCCCCCCCCCCCCAGGCGCAGACCGGGAGAGACCCACCCCACCACGCCCGATGAGACCCCAGCTAGCAGCCAAGGACGGGACAACCCCAGACCCCCCGGCAAACGGGGAGCCGGTCCAGCCAGGCGGGGTGACCCCCGCCCCCCGGCCACCCCAGGCCCCCCCCCAGGCGAAGCAGAGGCTCCCCCCACCGCCCCCCCCAAACCACCCCACAGTGTCCGAGGGCCCCGCACCGGAATCGCCAACGGCAGACAACGACCCACCCCCACCAGGCAACGGGCCCGGGCAGACCAAGCCCCCCAGCATGCGGGCGACCACCCGCCTGGGAGCCGGAGCAGCGGCCCCAGCAGATAGAGCCCACGCCCCCAAACCCACGCACCCCAGGCGGAACCCAGAGGCCCCACCCCCCGATCCCCCCCCAGCGCGCCACCCACCCCGGGGGGGCAGAACCTCCCATCCCCCGCTCCGCCCCCAACAGGCCAGGCCAGCGGCCACCCAGAGACACTGACCACGCGCCCTCAGCCAAGAGAAACACCAGAGGACCCCAACAACCCAGCCCCCAACCCGGGACGGTGACGGCAAGGCCCCACCACCCGTGACGACATTACATTAAAAAATTAATTATTGGAGTCCAACTGTCTTCAACTGTCTTCATCGATCAAATGATTTTTCTTACAGGCAGACATCCTCTCCATGGAAACATAATCCAAGAGTAGATTTTTGAACAGATTTATGTTTAAATTCTCTTTTGACTTCCAGTTCAGAAGGATTGTTTTCTTAGCAACGGTTAGTACTGTGAGAAGCATGCAAGATTTATTCGTGTCCATATTAGTGTTAGTGAGGTCCCCAAGCAGGCAGAGTGAGGGGGAGGGTGGGATGGGATGCCCTAGGTGTGTAGATGAGTCTTCACAAATCCTTTGCCAGAATTCGTTGACCGGTGTGCAATACCAGAAAGCATGCAGGTAATTATCTGGTGCATCCTTCTTACAAGTTAGGCATATGTCAGTATCTCTGATACCCATCTGGAACATCCTCTGCCCTGTGTAGTGTGTTCTGTGTAAAATTTTGTACTGTAATAGCTGCAGGTTGGAGTTCTGATTCATTCGAAAGGTATTCAAGCAAATTTGCTTCCAGAAGTTAGTGTCTGGATTGATGAGCAAATCCCTTTCCCATTTGTGGGTAGGGAGTGAGAGCGTTGTATCAGATTCTGCTAGATGCACGTAAATCCTAGACAGTAGTTTTTTAGTTGGAGTTATTAAAAAGTTTGCTATTTTTGGTGAAAGCTCCAGATCTAATTGCTTACGGCACCATCTATTATGTATTATTGATTTAAGTTGAAGATATTCTAAGTATTTGTTTTTCTCAATGTTATAAGTTTCTGTAATTTTGTCAAATGATATCATGCAATTGTCTTGGATTATATGTTCGAGGCGCTTGATTCCTTTATTATGCCAAGCCAGGAAGTTTATCACTTTTTTTATTTAACAGGATGTCAGGGTTGTTCCAGATGGGTGTCAGTTTGCATGGGACCAGTGAAATTTGGTTCATTCTATTTGGTTCACTGAGAACTATTTATAAGCTATCATCAGTCCAAGGAGTGACGCCGATGTTTCCGTTCTGCCTTATTTGCTGTAACTGTAGTTCCGCTTTTTGCCAGCAGGCTGCGCACAGACAGCGTTTCTGTGGGCAGCACATTGTATGTTGTTAGATTAGTATTTCATAACTGGACTGCAGGACATTGCGTAAAATCATTTTCTGCAGTAAGTATTGGAGTGTTTATAAAGGATCTTTTTAAAAAAATAAATAAATAAGTTTCTCACAAACACCTCCATTCATGACTGACTGAAATATCAAGGATGAAAGTGATTAGGATCAGCTCAGAGAGCGCATGCCGAGCTGCTGCTAAAGTAGCAGCAGTCAACTTTAAACCAATGTTAAACAAATACTAGTTAATACTGAAAACAATCAGTCATTAAAATTAAACAGCTTGCTAAGCTGTGTTTCCTTTAACAATATAAATGTTATAGATAAATGGAAACCCCACGCTCTCCGCGAATATTAATCACCAAGATTTATAAAAACCGCCACTGTACTGAAAAATAACGTTGCTTATGAATGTTGGCAAGTAAAAAAGTATTTGTACTTTGTGATCAAGTGCCATTCTTGGCACATCACACAACGACGAAATGTGTCCTCTGCATTTTAACCCATATGTGACATATTAGTGGGCGGCTATATTATTTAGCTTCATTCTTAAAATAATAATACTAATACCAAAAATAATAATAACAAAACCATATGAAGCCAGGTCTATAAAGCTAAAGTACCATAATGATTTGAAGCTATTATAGAGCGTAATTTGTAAAGAGGGAGACATGAACCTTACAATAAGTGTGTGTATACCAAAGTGGGCAGCTGTCTCTTTAAGACGTGCCGAAAGGTAGGGTGGGAGTTTTTTTTCCGGCGGGTTTTTCTAGACGGAGGAAGGCGGGTAAAGAGAGCGGAAAGAAGAGTGAACGGCAACTTAGAGAAATACACGTATATATCTACATATATGTATATATATTTGTGTAGATATCAACGTTTAGAGCACTGTTTATTTTTTTTGGCCGAAGCATACAATTGCAGCAATTAGTGGATAGAAAGATTTTGGTGCAATTGCTCTCTTTTGGATATCCTGGTAGGTCAATTTACCTGTTTGGTTAAATGTTAAGGAAAATATAGATATAGGGATCATTAGTGTGAAGGAAAAACAGTCAGGATATGAATGTGAACCTTTGTTGATTGTGTGGTTGATTATTTTCTTTGCTAATGTATCATTTTTTGTAGTTGTATGTAAAATGCTAAAGCTACCTATAAGGCTACTTGCTAATTGATCGGAATACGTTGACTGTGGTATGGTGTTATTCAGTTTAGCCACCCTGTTAGTACCATTGCAGGTTTAAATGTTTATAATGTGCATATATAAATATATACATGTATGTGTATATTAATGTTATTCAGGAAATCTGTATAGTATGGCCTAATGTGGATCTGAGATTGCGCTGTATGTTAATGGATGATGGAAAAAAATATAATTTTGTGTGATGTTTAAATAAGACATCTAACTCTCTGTACTTTGTGTGCAGACTGTTTTTTTTTTTGGATTTGATTCCGTTCCGAATTCAGTATTTTTTCGACCAAGGAAGATCGCTTGTTTCACAGAGTCGCCCCCTCTGCGTTGAACTGCGCAATGCAACAAGTTTTTTGCAACTGGAGATTTTTTTCTTTCCCAGCGCTTTGTGAAGACATCCTGAAGTGTTGCAACGGGGGTTGCTATAAATGGCAACGCCCCTGCAAAGGTCGGGAGTGGCATCCACCTCCCCAGTGGACACGGGGATCACGGGGATCAGTGGGTGGCAGTTTGGGAGAAGATTGCAGCCCTCGAAGACGAGGTGGACCGTTTACGGTCCGAGATCTCCCAGCTTGCTGGTGCCCTGACTGACCCAAATATGCCACTGGGACTCCTCTTATAGTCCCCACTTCAGCTCCAAGCTGTTTCCCACCCTCTCCTCCTCCTCCACCGCCTCCTCCTCCTCCGCCTGCTAATATCCAGGGCCCGAAACAGAAGACGAGTCATCGTCAGGGAAGTGGCGCAGGACCCACCAATGGCCCCAACATGGTGGATGTTCTGGCGGAGCTGCCGCACATTAAACTGCGCCCAGTGCTGAGGTCGCCAGGTGGGACGCCAGTGACGAGGAGGGGACTGACGCAGGGGACGCCCATGCCCTCAGAGGACATTGCTGCCATCTTAGCAGAGGCTCTGAAGAAGAAGTTCAAGCAACAGATCCACTCTGATGAGTAGGAGCAGCTGGCCTGAGCCCTTAAACTTTTTTTACTTAAACTTTTTTTACTTAAACTTTTTATACTTGTAACATTTGTATACTTATCATTTTTATACTTATCATTTTTATACTTATATACTTTATATACTTATACTTTGTGTACTGATTCTATATACTTATTAATAAATAATATATTTATATCACTATTATTTTTAAAAGTTGCTGATTTTGTAATACTGCTGCAGCATTCTCCACATGCTAATCACTGCCCCACATCGAATTGGCACTTTGATCTGCCACATATCACTTCACTACCCCCTGTTGAATGTTGCATCGTATGTTGTTAGATATCTCGTAGTAGTAAGTACTTCATTATTAGGCTGCACAATATTGGAAAAGATGTATTTCTGCAATGAGTATTGCAGTATTTATTTACATTTAAAATGCTTAAAACAAACCAATTTCTCACAAAGACATCTATTCATGAGTGATTTAAACGGCAAAGATGAAAATGATTAGGATTAGCTCTTATGATTAGCTCTTGCCAAAATAGGGCTTGTAAACTTTTGTGGTAGTCAGAATTAACCCAAACAACTATGACTCTATAATCCTCTATAATCACTCTCACTCTGTCACACTTGAATCAAACTCCAGATCTCGCATGTAATGTGTGGGGGAGGATTAGGTGGACTAATGAAATCGTGGTTCCGGATGAGGTAGTGTTCTCAGAAGAGTGCCGGTCAGAGCACTGGGATCACAGCCAAGGTGGGTTTAAGGTTTTTACTCGCAATTCTGTGGTTACAGCCCAGCAACTAACAATAGGCCCCATCCAATCCAATATGTGGGCGTGGTTCTGAAATAAATCAATAAAGGGAATAACGACTGAACATTCTGGAAAAGGTAAGAGAATTATGGTAGTTTCAAATATGTCCACAAGATGGCACTGAAGGATTACCAGTAAACTATATAATAAGTTGGAGGTGCTCCTTTAACTTGATTAATAGCAATAACAAATTATAATTACCACATACAAATGCTGACCCACGACAAATTGCTACATCAACGATAACAGGGCATGTAAATCCAACAAGCTGCCATATACGCAATCTAGCAACACTACACCGATACTGCGCATACAGAAAGAAATCGATTACATTAAAAGTATAGAAAACATTACTTACTGAACATCATACACGCACACCCGTAATCACGGACAGAAAATGAACTACCAAACGAGAGGGGCACATAAGATAATAACTATGAAATGTCTCTGGAGCGCAGGTGAACTTCTGGAACTCTTGCTCTTTGGAGGCTGCGACCAGGCAAGCAGTGTGCCGTAAAACGATCCAGCGCTGCTGCAGACTGACGTAACTCCCAATTCCGCTTCCGTCTTAACATAATGAGCAAAGTTTTCTTCTTTATTCAGCAATCCAGCATAGTGTTCCAGCCACACTTGGGTACAATGCGCAATGCACCCCACACCCAGAAATCAGCAGGTTAATATACTATAAGACGAATTCCCCTATATGGACTTCTAAGTCCTGATTGGTTACCAAACATCTGCAAACCAGGTTTCGACCATACAACAAACATAATACGCCACTATTGGTCTACTTCAAGGATGTTGAGCTTCCAATCCTCGTTAGGCCTAGGCCTCCTATGAGTCCCACACATAAGCCTGTCTATCCAGCCTAGGAAGGAGGGCATTAAACATTAGGGAAATTCCACTCCCAACCCAGCAAAAAGGTGCAACCCCCCCTTCGGTGTCCATGGCTGGCATGGCTCACAATGCTATCAGTAAGGGAAACCTCAACCCTATATTACCTAAATAAAGACTTCAGCGTAAACATATACAACCCTTATGGATACATAACTTGCTTGTGTGTTCAAATGCTACCATACAACAAACTGCGTCTAGCATAGTATAGCAGCTACATTTCAAGGCTTCCTGCAGGTCCCCTTTCTCCCCCGGCGATGTTCCCTTCAGCCCAGTTCTCCAAGGTCTGTGGCCTGCAAAGCTGGTTCCGTGCAGGTGGCTGCGAGGCAAGGACACACGGCACCATCCCCAAAACAACAAAACCTGAGACACAAGAACAATCCCACAATGCCTCCCAACCATCACTTTAAATTTCCCTTCCACACTTTGAACTAATGTTAAACATATACTACATAATCCTGAAAAGGAGCGGTCACTAAAATTAAACAGCTCGCAGATCTTCACACTGCAAGAAATGCAAAGATGGAGAAAGCGAAGAACAGTGAGAGTACGCCACTGTCTATGGTGTCCTCGTCGACCCTTATGAAATGCCAGCAAACACATGGACAAGGGACATTGGCTTTCTTATGGGGACACTGTCAACCACCTAGTGTCTGTCATTAGTGCGTACACTTTTAAAGAGTTTAAAAACTACAAATCTCTTGAAGCGCACGAACAGTTCACAGCTGGCTGGGCACATTGTCATCGTCAAGGATTTTAGGCATGTTTATTTATATAGCACAATTCAGGCACAAGGCAATTCAAAGTGCTTTACAAAGACAAGGATACAATCACATTAAAACTTCAAAATCACATTTCAAAGATAAGTGAAAAAGAAATAATAATGAAAATAAATAATTTTATTAATCAATTACAATGAACACATAGATAATAATAAGAAAAAGCCAAAACAAATAAATAGGTAACTGAAAAGACGTCACATTTTAATGACAGAAAATGACTGGTGCTGCACTAGGAAACTCTGACCATGCAACAATTTATCTAATTCCAGCATACAGACAAAATCTGAAAACTGCTAAACCTGTCGTTACTAGAGTGAAACACTGAACATGTGGAGCAGTAGAGCAATTAAAATCATGCTTTGACTCGACAGACTGGAATGTTTTCAAAACTGTTACTAACAGCTTGGATGAATACACGGACACTGTAACATGGCACATAAGCTTCTGCGAGGACTCTCGCATTCCCAAAAAGTCTGTTGTCAGCTATAATAATGACGAACCATGGTTTACAACTGAACTCAGGCAGCTTCCTAAAACAAAAGATGTAGCCTACAGGAGTGGTGACAAAAACCTGTTCAAATTCTACTGCGGGTTTGAAAAGCCACATTCGCGCATCATACAGCCCTCACCTTTTCAATGGCCTTCTTCACACCTGGGTACCTTCCCAGGAGAATCAACGACAGAGATGTAAACAAGATCTTTAGGAGTCAGAATACAGGGAAAGCTCCTGGTCTCCCCAGCCACTCTGAAGCACTGTGCAGATCAACCATCACCTGTCTTCACAGATATTTTCAATTAGTCACTGGATCTTTGTATCTTAAATCATCCACAATAACACCTTTTCCAAAGAAACCCAGAGTCTCTTGCTTCAGTGACTACAGACCAGTGGCTCTCACATCAGTGGTAATGAAGGCTTTTGAGAGACTTGTGCTGTCATACCTTAAAACCATCACAGACCCATCGCTTGACCCTCTATAGCACAGGTGTCAAACTCCAGTCCTGGAGAGCAAGAGCCCTGCACATTTTTGGGTTTCCCCTCATTTAACACACCTGATTCAACTCCTTGTGCTAATTACCACACAGCTCTTGAGCTGAATCATTAGTGGTGGAACAGGGAAAGAACTAAGCTACACAGGGCTCTGGCCCCCCAGGACTGCAGTTTGACACCCCTGCTCTATAGTCTGCCTACAGAACCAACAGACCTGTGGACGATGCAGTTAACACTGGACTACATTTCTTGCTCCGACACTTGGAGTGCCCTGAGACATATGTTAGGATTCTGTTTGTGGACTTTAGCTTTGCATTTAATACTATTCTATCGGAGCTAATGCGGACTGAACTCTCACAACTGCCTGATCCAAAATAACATGTTATAACCACGATGGCCCAGTTTTACGCTACAATCATTGAGTCCATCCTTAGCTCCTCCATCACAGCCTGGTTTGGATCAGCCACTGAACGAGACAAGGCCAGACTGCAACACATCATCCACTCAGCAGAGCGAATAATCAGCAGTAACCTGCCTACCCTCCAGACACTGTACATCACCAGAACCAGGAAACGGGCATACAAAATCTTTGAGGACCCATCTCACCCTGCTCACCACGTCTTTAAAGCCTTACCCTCCAGGAGAAGACTCATGGCAATCAGAACCAAGACCACAAGACACGCCAAGAGCTTCTCCCCTCAGGCAGTCTCTCTCATTAACCAAGCCAGTCTCTGACTGGACGTTCAATTAATTGTCAGCTGCAGTGAAACCAGCATAACCAGTGAACAACTGATAAACTTCCTCTATGATTATATTCTGCACTCTTGCACATTATGCACACATACTGCAAACTCTGTATACATATTGCACTCTTGCACATACAGTATAGTTGACTTGGCTGCTACTTAATAAATTATTAATAAATAAATATAATAAATGCTACTTTAAATTATTATACCATTTATATAGTTTATATTCATACTACAATGATTACTATGTACACATATATAAATATCATAATACCATCATTACTGCCATTAATAAACTTAATTATCGTATTATTATCATATTACCAAATTGCCAGTCTATTGTCTATTACCTTTCTGCATATGTCTTTGCTAAATGATGTATGTTCTTTGTAATGTCATGTAAAAGCACCACCAAGGCAAATTCCTTGTATGCAAACATATCTGGATTCTGATTCTACATCCTTCATCAGTACTAGAAAACTTCCATCCAGCGTGGCATTTCACTTTGACGCTGTCACACTTTTCTGTGATCTAGCTCTTGTTTTGGTCGCCGACTATCATCCAACAAAAGGTTCATTTCAGCTCTCCTAATCTGACATAAACCACACTAACAAACACTTTCGGGTTACTGTGCCACCAGGAAGGGATGGACTCCGGTCGGGATGGGTTTCCAGCATTTCCTATCCTGGCTGTTCTCTTTAGGGACAAACACAAGAATGGAGTCTAGTGATCACACCGGAAGCTGACTTACCTGAACGGAGATGTACGGAGCAGACTCTCATATGCGCGGGGATGCTCTGGAATGCAAGGTCTTTACGCCCCACCGCTAGAAGCTTTTGCCCTTTGTTTTTTCCAACCCGGAAAGGAGAAGAAACGTATACCGGTCCTGAAGACCGAAGAGAGACCCGAGTGGATATGGGGCCGCCGCTTAGCGGGTCGCCGTTAGCCGGGCCTCCGTGACGCCCCCGCTCAGAGTAGAATGCCCAGGGGCGTCGCAGCCACCGGCGTCCTCCCTGTCCTCCTGTCCTCTCAAAAAACAGCAATCATTTAAAAAAACATGAGGGAAAATTCAAAAGGCAAAGATGACGTCATGCCTTACCTCAGCACAGCTGCCCACCGCACAAACGACAGCGTGTCACCTTACTTTAAAAAAAAAAGAAAAACGGCGGGAAATGGGGGCCGCGCACGGACAGGGCCCCTCCCACACAGCACATGCGGCTAATTAGCTGGCCATCCAGAGGCACTCAGTCTATTAGTCACCCATTCAGTCAGTCAGTTCTGCCTTTCAACAACAGGGGGCACTGCAATACCGGGTCGGTGCCTGGAGCAGACGGGGCAAGCTCCCTGTTCCAAAAATCTGTTTAATATGTGGTCCCCTCCATGGGGGACGTATCAAAATAACCTTTTCATACCAAAACAAAATGTAAATCAGCTCAAATACATGAATAATAAATATTATGCTTGTACTACTTACATTAACACATAATCACAATCTATAAGGCTGAAACATTCCCACACTATGCAAATCATGCCAACACAGTACAATAAGACTTTCAAAGATAATATTAAACAAATAGAACTACCTGCAGAACTATTACCCATAAAACAGGAAAAGGGCAATAAGACCAGCAAATACAATTATACACCATTTAAACCTAATTACAATTATATGGTCAATAAAACAATTAAAATGTCACCTTATATGCATGCTATTAAAAAGTTAAGACCTCTAACCCTCTGGAGTCGACGGCATCGTTGGCAATGCCGTGTATCTTTCTTGTGTATTTCAGTTCATAACTCGCTGAAATCTTATTATAGAAACATGAAAAAAATGCTGACTAAATCCGTAATCTGCCTTCTTTTCAAAACGTCCATTGTCGGAAGTATTAAACTTTTAAAAATTAGGTTAAATCGGCAAAAGAGTAAACCATGTCACCTTACTTTGTTTTACCTGCATCGGGGATGTGTAGTACCGCTGTCACCCGAAGATCGCTATTCACATTCTAAATAGCCGCATTAGCGCATTCGCATGGTAATTTGATGAACAACGCAACGGTGGAACGCGATCCAGATACATCCCCTTCAGCGCCATAAAAGGGGGGTAGGGACGTGGCCAAGTTACAATGGCTCATTCATACACATGAAAGTTGCTACATATTCAATGAAAGGAGCCAGAAATAGTTACATGAGTTAGATTTTTCTTATTCATTTATCCAAATGAATATTGCAACTACACCATTTAGTCATCTTCATGTAGCCAAGACTTTGGTGATCAGATATCTGGGATCAAGACAAACTGCCAGCATTGCTTCCCAGATAGCAAAATCTTTCTGGCCCGGATGTGGCCCACATCACGCATAATCATCTGGCCCACATACCGCATGGAATGACGGCGATTGAGCGGACCGCTCTCGGTTGCCACATCAGGTTAACATCTGGGCCAGAGCAGGGCCTTATGTTAGCCACGAGTGGCCAGGCTCTGTCTGAGATCTGGCCATATTATGGCCCATTACCAGTTTCTGAACCTCACAGATGTTAACCTCGTAAGAGCTACTTTTCAACAGGAACTGTATACAGTCCCTGATCAGGCTTCAAATGTGTTTAGAAACAACAAAAGTCCAATGTCTTAAAGGATTTTGAATTTGAGGGAAAAAACAAAAAACAAAAAAAAAACAAAACAACATCCGTGGATGTCTGGTGCTGGGTGGGTACTGTCGTTTTGAGGTGGACACACCCTTTACATTTACAGCATTTAGCAGACACTTGTATCCAGAATAACTTCCATTTTCAATTTGGGGTTAAGGGTCTTGCAAATGAATCCAGCTTCAGTTGGATAAATGCATGTTTATGGGCCCTTGAGCCATGAAAAATAATGAATGTAGTGAATTACTATATTCTCAAATTACTTTTTGTAGTTTTGCGAACAACATCATTTATTAAACAAACAAATCTGAATTGGCAGAATGAAAAATTAAAAATGAAAATAAACTATTATTTAATTCCTTGGAACAACAACCTGTGGAAAACTGTGAATTTTCAATATTTTCCTTGAGACTTGAAGGAAGAGTCCGTAAACGGAAAATGTGCCAGTAATTTTCTGCCAGTACATTTTCTGTTTTTTGACTGATTTTTTTTTTTTTTACAGTGTATACCTTTTACCAGTGAGCCGCAAGCCATATAACAATTTTTTAATAAAGTATTTAACATGTGGTCCATCTCTGTTTTGTGACATTTGGGCCACATTTGTCTAATCACAAGTGGGCCACTTTTACGATACATCCGTTTGCCGGTGCCGGAACCGGGCCAGCAGTGCCACACATTTGCCCGAAGTGGCCCACATCCGCATGCTATCTGGGCTACTATGTACTTTTATAATGTTTCTGCAAGTGTTCCAAACTGCATTTTGCAATGTCTATACTTTGAATGTCAAATTACAAACTTCACATAAATCTGACATATTTACAAAGTACACTAAGATTAAGATGAGTTTGTTGCCAAACCATATAGGCTATATAAGAAATAATTTATTTGCCAGGAATTAAGTTTATGATATTGAATGTGAGCATGGCCCAGTTAGTGAAAGTGTGTCCCCTACCCCTAGACTCCAGAGGGTTAAAAAGGAACACATCCGCAGACTTCCAAGCTCTGCACAAGGGTCGGGCTAAAACGGCATCATACACCTTCCCAAAACACATACAATCAGTAAGCTTGGGAATGAAATAGGTTAATCGCACAATAAACAGCACAACAGATCAAATAAAATGCTAATAAATGTTAATAATGTTAATATTGATGAATAAGTGCTACAGTGATCAACCAAAACAGTGCTCAGTAAAATCTTTACGTGCCATTAAATAAAATCCATACCAAATAAAACACACACACAGAAAATCAAAGCACACTTACCTAAAACCCGAAGTGTCCTCTGTGTGCTTCAGGAAAGTGCATCACGTCAACCCTGTAGGATGGAGTGTCACCACCTAGACGTACCGGGGCAGCTTTCGCCTAGGATCAAGGCAGTTGGATGGATGTCAACTTACCTCTGGGGGTAGGTCGTTTAAGTAGATGGCTGCTTCCTTCAGGGGGCTGGGGGTTTGGGTGAATGTCAGCTTACTTCTGTGACCAGGTTGTTTGGGTGGGAGCGAGCTTACCTCTGGGGTCAGGGGATTGAGTTGAAAGCAGCTTGCCTCTGGGGTTGGAACATTTGGTTGGATGTGAGCTTACATGAGGGGCCTGCTTTTTTGGGCGGACAGCAGCTTGCCTCTGAGATCGTCTGCCGCCACCCCCCAACTTTCACAGCCAGGACCTCCTCCCTTCCTTAAGGTACAGTAGAATATTTCAGACATCCCAACCTGCAAAAACTCAATTCAGGGAGGTGCCCCCAACCGCCCGACAAGGAGTGAGATGTAACTTCAACAAACTTGATTTCAGTTTAATTTCTTCATTAATTTCCTCTAGTCAGCGCACTAAATTACGAAGGTCAATATTATGTATTATTTTGACAATAATATAAGTAGATTATTTTACCATTTATGCAAATTCCTTAATTATATTCCATTGCTATTTTACAAAAGTCTTCAAGGAGTCTGACAGCATTGGCAACTAACCAAGTGTCTAACTAGTGTAGACCTGAATAATACAGCACATGAAATGACACTTGTTAAACTGACCTCAACATGCATTTTACAGTCGTTTAAACCGTCATGAGCAATGCTGAAATCACTGTTGCTAACAGTACAGCACGCAACACTGTCATTATTTTCATCCTTATTAAACAAGGATACACTTTTGTGTAGTCTGAAGTGAAATACGTTTTATATTTCCGTTTTTTGGGGCACTCTCGCTCTGTCATGATGCTCCACTTAACCGATAACTTCGGTCCTCGAGAGGTTAAATAAAAGCCCGCCCGCATTGAAATCTGATTGGCTTATTTTGCTAAGTAAACCAATCAGGATGCTGTCTATCTAGCACGGGCTACAGGCACAAACGCAGGGACCCACACATATGCACGTTCTCTCTCTTTCTCTCTCTCTCTCATTCCGTCGTACGCGCGCGTCTCTCAAGTGCGCGATGCACACACTACTGTCTCGCATGCATGCTCTTGTTTACTTGCTCTTCTTTCCGGGATATTTTATTCAATTTGCGGGTATCAGGGAGTCGCTGTCAATATGTGGGAAACTCCCGGAACTTCCGGGAGAGTCGGGATGTCTGGATAACTGCTTATTTGTACTATAATGATAGCTGTTAATTTTCAGGGAGCTGTGATGATATTAGAAATTGTGCAGGGTTATATAAGTACTGTGAAGCTGTCGTTATCCAGTTAAATGTTTACAAATATTTATTATTTTATCATATTTTATGTATACTTTCAGCTTATTCACAGGTCTCTCCTACATTCATCTTACCGTCCGTCCATGCCTACTTTAATGTAAAATCAGACAGATTGCATAACTTGCAGCTGTCCAATTACGCGTACATATTTTATTGTTGCAGATAATTAAGGTAGGTAATACAACGCTGAAGGTTAGATGTATAGTACGATTACATATGTACAACATGTGGTCATTTCAGTCAGACAAACGTTTAAAATGGAAAACGAGCTTTCCGTTTTTACCGGCAATTTCCATAGCACGTCTTAGTCGAAGTACTACACTGCCATCTATTGGACAAGTCAGGTTACTGAATCGTGAAATGTGTCTGTACTAAAATGGATAATATCTTCAGTCATGTTTTCTTTTAGGACCACTACAAGAGGATTATCAGTATGAAGGTTCATCAATAAAAATAATTTATTAAACTAAATATTACAGGGCTCTCCCTGAAAATAAGACGCTCTTAGCTTCCAAAGGCAAGGACACATTCTAGTGATTTTCCAGGAGACTGGACCTAACTAACCTGGGGCCTTATGAAAAACAATCAATCAGTTCATGTTGAAGCTCACAAGGTGTGGAGAACAAGAAACACAAGTAAGGGAGAAAGGCAAGGTGCAAAGCATACACAAGCAGTGTAACGACATATCAGTTACAATGTATGATTAAACATACATCATTTCTCACAGTATGAATAGTGGCCCGTTGCTCCTACTATAGCCTCACGCCTCCAGGGTCATGGGTTCAATCTGCACCCCTGCTGTAATAAACAGTGAAGTTATTACAGTAACATGATGTTTATCAGTAAAATAGTACAATACTGTAGAAAAAATGATTTCTGGGCAATATTTATGAGAACCTTGCCGATAAAATACTGTAATGTACTGTAATTCTGTACATGAACTGCAAAAAAATAAACTGTAGAATTTACTCAGATTGAATGATGTAACAATTTGCACTCACTTTTTTGGGTTGACTTTAAACCAGGGGTGGCCAATCTTATCCGCAAAGGGCCGGTGTGTATGCAGGTTTTTTGGATAACCTGTAGGTCAGCTGTTCAAACCCAGGTGTGAGGACTCTTCAGCCAATCAGTCCTCTAATTAATGACCTAATTAGGGAGTTGCAGCAATAACTTGCATACACACCGGCCCTTTGCGGATAAGATTGGCCACCTCTGCTTTAAACCCATTTTAAGTAAAGTATACCCAATTCTAGGAAATATTTTAAATAAATGAAGCTAAAGTCTACCTACTATCTGTCAGGGTCAGCCCCTGCTGTGGTCCTACCGTGTCCCTTCCCCGTTTGACCAGCAGGCATTGCTGGTCATCTTGTCCTTCATGTTTGTCTTTGAGTTTCCCCTGTGCTGTTGGTCTCGTGGCTCAACACCTTGAGCGTCCGGTTGTCTTTGTACCTTCTGTCCTGTGTTTGAATCCCACCTCCTGTTTTTGTATTTTGCTCCCTAGTGTTTCAGTTGAGTTTGTCTAGTTATTGTATTTGGTGATTTTGTATATGGGTTTTGGTTTTGTTCCTTCTGCCCCTGCTTGTGTCTTTACCTGTTTAAATTCCCTAGTGTTGGTTTCTGTTTCCCTGTGTCCCTGTTTAGTTCCTTTGAGTTTATTAGTTTCACCTGTGCCCTGTTTCCCTGGTCTTTGTTAATTAGTCTCACCTGTCCTGTGTTAGTCTCGTTACCCCTTTAGTATTTTAGTTCCTGCTTCTGTTTAGTTCCTCAGTGGTTCATTGTTTTTGTGTGATTTGTTGTTTGCGATGTTCAATGGTTTTGCTATTTTCAGTGTTTGATGTGTATTTGGTTTTTGTGATTTAGTCTTAGTTTATTCCCTTTAGTTTTTGACCCCTCGTGGTCCTTTTTGGTTTGTTTGGTTTTGTAGTTTTTTCTGTTTTATTTAATAAACCCTGTTTGTTTTTCTTTGAGCCGCAAGTGGGTCGTCCACCCTTTTTTGTGCCTGCACCATGCCTCGCTCCCGTGCCCGAGCCGCCCGCAACCTTGACACTATCACAGTACCATCCTATAATATTTACTCAAATCAATTAATATTTCAATATTAATATTAATTAATTTCAATTTTAACAATTAATATTTCAAATCAAAATTTGTACTCACTCGTTTGGGTAAATTGGGAGAGAGAGATAGAATACCGCTTCTTTCAAAAAGATTTATGACCCAAAGGTCATAAAGGTCACGGGTCAAAAGTTCACTGGATGGGCGGTTCTGGGGCGTGACGTCACCTGGCTGTGACGTTGGGATAGGGGTTTATTTGTATATAGTTTATTTTTTTATTATAATTATTATAATTTAATTATTTATTATAATTAAATTATTTATTATTATTTAATTATTATTATTTTAATTTGAGTAGAGTGCTTATGAGTGGGTTTTTGTGGGAATAGCCCCTGTGCTACGAGGGTGCCGAGCAGGGGACTGAGCAGGGGGGTTGGTGCGTTAAGGTCCCAAACACTGGGTCTGAGTGGGGGTGGGTTACCTGATGGAGTGTGAGCGTACGCTGTACCACCGTGGTAAGGTCCGTGGCTTTGGAGAATCTGTAGAAAAGGGCTCGGAGAGAGCGATGCTGTGTCTGGTGCGGTACCGTGGTAAGGTCCCATGGCTTTGGATAATCCGCAAAGGACTCGGAGAGAGCGATGCCGGAGAGCTGAGAGTTGTGCTGCGCGAGACTGAAAGAAATCCTGTGAGAATGAACAAGTTGGAGCTAAGAATGAGAGGAGGAGGAGGAGGGTCTGACGTCCAGTAAAAAACACTTAGCAGTAGTTTGGGTGTGTGTGTGTGTGTGTGTGTGTGCGTGAAAGCCGACACCCCCCTGCAGCAGCAGTAGCAGTTTGGCCTTGTGTTTTTCCTCATGCAACCTATGTACATCCCGATAGGTCAAATCCCGGTCAAACTGTAATTTGGGCCACAGATCAAGTTTGACATTTTGTATTTCAGTAAATTTTGTTTGAAATTTTGTCTTTTCCCCCCGTCTCCCCGCCACACATCAAGTTTGACATTTTGTATTTCAGTAAATTTTGTCTTTTCCCCCCGACTCCCCCCATACCGTCTGCGCAGTTAAAACGTACATCGAAATAGACAACAGATAAAACTTGACAGGCCATATATTTCTCCTTAAATAAATCCTAAAAAGTAAGCAACCGCTGAAATTTTTATTACCTTGATCAGGGTTTCACTCCTTTGGTAAAGAGACACAAGTACCCCCACCCAGTATCATCATCATGGCCTTACCATGCGTGCCACGCCCCCCACCATCAGGCCGTGGAGAATATAGGGAGCTTTGCGCTGTAGGGCCAACACTAATTTTTTAAGAAACACAGACATGTCTGGCACTATGGAAATGAACGATTCAGCCTCAACACCACCTAAGATTCAGCAGGAGCAGGAGGAGGCTGTTATGCGGCCTCCGGGGGCTCCCAAGAAGAAGACTCCTACGAGGTGTAGACGGGTACTTTTGATGCAGCCGTCTGGAGACCTGAGAGTTACCTGGGAGCTGCCCAACGGGGATAAAGTGGTCTGCCTCTTTGACAATGTTGCGGAGGAACTACGCATCTTTCAGGTCACCGGAGATGCCGCAGACCCGGGGAAAGATGACCCGCATCTGGCATGTTTTTCTGAAATGGAATGGGGAAACTTGAAGACTGTCGTTATCCCGTTGATGAAGGAGAGCACCAACCCCGACTTTGAGACAGAGACTGCTAGAATGGAGATGCACTATAGAGATGCTGACACTGGTAAACAACGGAGCACCTTTATGAAGTGGGACGCGACCGGGGAGCTGGACAAGAGAATGCTGAATATATGGCAGCTGCCTAAATGCGACTGTTGTGGAATGAGAATTCCGTTCATGATTTGGATGCGGCTGATTGAAGAAAAGAGCGATTACTTCCAAGCGCTGTTCAAGGAGAGTCGGGTACGTAAGGAGATGCAAAAACCTACGCCCTAAGGATCACCCCCCTCCCCTCACCCTCCGCCTGTATATAACTGGACGCCTTTACAACCCCCTTTCACAAACATCATCATCATCATCATGGCAGCAGCAGCAGCAAATTACAGCGACAAAGTGTTCTCCGACGACGACGACGAAAGCGGCGGGGAGAATGAGGCCTTTTCACCCCCTTCACCAGCAGCATCACAGGCCTCTGATGCCGGAGAGCTCCCTCCGACCCCTCCACCGACACCGGCCTCTGTTCCTGGAGAGGTCCCTCCGACCCCTGAGATCTGCACGCTTCTCTCCAGACCGGCTTTGTGCATAGGGATGCTCAGCTGCATAAAAGCCATGATAGTGGGGCTTTTAGCCTCAGTCATCAGGAAGCATCAGCAGAAAAACTGCTACGGCTGCGAGGTGGATCATCCCAGTCAAAGACAGCACCCTTGCCTGTTTCCCGCCGGCAGGAATTACTTTTACATACACTTTGACTCTGTGCTGAGTGACCTGTGGACCAGCCGGCTGACACCCGCCTTGATTCACGTTCTGACGACCCTGGGCATCCGAGCTTCCATCGGCAGGTTGGAGGGGACCGTGGAAGCTATCCTGTATGATCTACGCGAGGCCCGCGACGGAATGCTGGAAATCACTCGCCTGGAACAGGATCTGTTTGAACAGACCCCCGCGCTTAAGCAGATCCTGGAAGAAGAGTTTCTGAGTCGTTGGGAGGCCCAAGACTAAAACAAAACGCAATTTGTAATGGGGAACGGTATCGGCAGCGTTTTACGGCGGTTTATGTTAAATGTTTTTTTAGAAAAAGTTAGCCCACTGTTGTTGCATGCTATCGATAAAAAGAAAAGCGATTGTCGGGATGATTATACTTGTTGCTGCTTTCATAGACTGATATTTGAGATTGCTCAAGTCGGAGAACATTATCAGCGGGGAATAGTTTTACTTACTCAGCCGATGGCAGAGAGAGAAGGACAATCGTCAGAAAGTCTCATACACGCGTGTCTATCTTGTATTCCCGACGATGAATTTGACTGTAATCACATTTTTATATTTTATGCTTTAATCGTAGATGTAGTTGCCTTTAAATTTCATAATAAGCAGCCTTTCGATGTTAATCAGATGCTTTCTACTCTGCATACATGCATCGCTGAAAAGGCCTCTATACGGACCTTACTGCATGTGACATCGCTAATCTACCTCAACAACTGTCACGGCTGTAACTACCTGTAATTGTGTGCCCTTGTAATAATGTTTTTAAACTATATCTACCTCAACAACTGTCACGGCTGTAACTAATTGTATGCCCTTGTAATAACGTTTTTAAAACTATATCTTTCACTAAATGTGTACCCTTGTAATAGCATTTTTAAAACTATATCTTTCACAAAGAAAATGTATACCAGCATTTTGAAAATGTATCTTTCACTAAAATGTATACCCTTGCAATAAAATTGAGTTGAACAACATTGCAATAGTCTTTGTATATACATGTTTGGCAGGGTGGCCGAGTGGTTAAGGCGTTGGACTTAAGATCCAATGGACGTATGTCCGCGTGGGTTCGAATCCCGCCCCAGCTAAAACTCTTTTCTAAACTCTACACATATGGGGAAAAAAAAAACACACAATTTCATTAATGTGTTCACTCACCCCCCTCCCCAGACAGCTATAAAACGCCGCATCCCTGCTCTCACCCCCCACACTCTCGCTGTGTGAAAAGCATGTCTGTTGCCAAGACTACAGCTCGTGTCTTGAGCCGTTCGTACTATGACCCCAGCCAGCCGGGGTCATACGGGGGTGTCTCCAGACTGCAGAGAGCCGTGGAGGATGATACTGGGAAAAAAGTGGCTACCGATGATATCAGAGAGTGGCTGTCTACGCAAGACAGTTATACTTTACATAAGCCGGCTAAAAAGAATTTCCCCAGGAACAGAGTGTTTGTACCGAGAGCCATGTATCAGTGGCAGGCCGATTTATGCGACATGCAAGGGCTGGCCACGTACAACGACGGGTTAAAATACCTCCTTACGGTGATTGATGTTTTTTCTAAAAAGGCCTACGCGCGTGCCATAAGAAACAAGACGGGGGTGGTCGTAACGGAGGCCTTTGATTCTATTTTAACTGAGGGGGGTGTGCCCCTCAAGTTACAGACGGATGCCGGTAAGGAGTTTTTAAATGGGACTTTTCAGAAACTTTTAAAAAGTCATAAAATCACCCATTTCACCACGGGTAGTGAACTTAAAGCTTCAGTCGTAGAGAGATTTAACCGAACGTTAAAAGAGAGGATGTACAGGTACTTTACGGCTAAAAACACTCGACGATACGTGGATGTGTTGGACGATCTAATAAAGGGGTACAACCAGTCATTTCACAGCGCTATTAAAATGAAACCTTTCGAGGTCACGACCGATAATGCTCATCTAGTATTTGATAATCTATACGGTCCTCTGAAGAAGAAGAAGAAGAAAAGCAGAAGGCCACGTTTTAAGTTTAACATAGGGGACACTGTGAGAGTCTCCAAGCACAGTCAGATATTTGACAAAAAGTACGAGCAGACATTTACTGACGAGTACTTTGTCATATGCGAACGTGTACCCAGATCCCCGCCGGTGTATAAATTGAGAGACGTGCGCGGTGAAATACTCAAAGGGACATTCTATGAAGCTGAGCTGCAGAAAGTCAAAATATCTCCGAAACGCGCGTTCAAGGTCGAGAAGGTTATAGGCTCAAAGACCGACGAAAAGGGGAAAAAGTGGATTTTAGTACGCTGGCAGGGTTGGCCCTCGAGGTTTGATTCGTGGATACCGCGGTCGGACTTGATACGGATTTAATTTTTTATTTTTTAAAAGAAAAGGGGAAAAAATGGAGGATCGACCCTCTTTTTACCTCACGCTACCGTCAAACTCTTGTCTCTCCATCTTCCCCGATAACCAGAGTTCGGATTACACCGTGATGCTCTCGCGACCTATAGAGCTACGGGGGCCTTACGAAGTAGGACTGGCTGAAATCATGTATTGTTACACTTGGCGAAATATTACACACCCCGAAAATACTTTTGAATTGCGGGATACGGAGGTGCAGGCAAGAAGAGACGCCGATCCTCTAGTGGATTTGCCTTACCTGTTCCCTCGGAAAATTAAAGTCGGATATTATGAATCCGTTTCACAGATTGTGTCAGAAATCAACGCTTCGTTAAAAAAATTAGGTACGGAAGTTTTCTTCGCATACAACGAGATTACGCGAAGGGTTAATATAACCGGAAATCAGAAATACAAGATCAAATTTAAACCTACTTTGGCCTACATGCTGGGCTTTGAGCCCGGTGCCTGGTATAACGTAGGAGGTACCATGCCAACCTCACCCTACCCGTCCGACATTCACGCGGGATTCTATAATATATACGTCTACTGTAACATTGTGGATCCACAGCACGTGGGGGAATTTGTAGTGCCGCTCCTGAGAACCGTTAAAATAGACGGTGGGTTCGGCGACGTAGTCACTTTGCCGTTCCACAAGCTGCACTACGTACCGGTGAACAAGCAGAGCCTCCAGAATTTGCATATTGAGATAAAGAACGATCAGAATACTCTGATTAATTTCTCCTACGGAAAAACGATCGTGAAGCTGCACTTTCGCCCAGTGCCAAAGATCCCCGTTTAAAAAAAAAAAAAGAGAGAAAGCTGAGGGGGTGGGAGAGCATGGCGTACCACAATTCGCAGAGATTTATTCAGTATTACACCAGTCAGGCGGGACTTGGGCTCCCCGGTTTTGCGGGGAGCCCCGTGATGTACGGGCGTGGGTTGGGCTCCATGCTCAGTAGGGCTTTTAGATTCGTTTTACCCTTTCTTAAGCGTGGAGTTGATTTAGCGAAACCTCATTTGAAATCGGCGGCCAAAGGAATAGCTTTGGATCTCGCCAGCTCTGTAATCAGCGGCCGTTTTACAAACACCGGTGACCCCAAGCAGGAAGGCTCTGGTCTGCTGTTCCTATCTCAGAGGGGTAGGAAGAGAGCCCCAGCGCCTTTACCCAGGCAGCACGGTCATAAAAAACCTCGCAGCAGCAGAGCTGTCAGGATTCCCAAGTCTCGACCTTCAAAGAGAAACAGGAAACCCCCCGGGGACATATTTTAAGAGCGTAAGGAAGAATGGCTCTAGCTCACCGCCTCTCGGCCGAATGCACCAAATCTGAGCTGGACCTGTTTGCGGCCCCTATGACGCAATTATCCATAGATCAGACCAATTATGTAGAAATCAACCCATTAAATTCCATTACCGATCAGGATGTTTTGGATTTCCTAATACCGGGGTCGGGCAATTTCTATCTGGACCTCAACTCTACACTGCTATATCTAAGGCTCAAGATCGTTAGGGCGGACGGCGCCCCCCTGGTTGACGCTGACCCCTGCGGTATTATACAGTATCCGCTAAACTGTATATTCTCTCAGCTGGACGTGAGTCTGAACGACGTCCTGATCAGTTCCTCATCGGCCACGCACCCCTATAGGTCATTCATAGAGACCCTGCTCAATTTTTCTACGGATACGCTAGAGAGTCAGTTTTCGGCAGGGCTCTGGTACAAAGACGGCGGAGCCGACTTGGATAGCGTGGACATCACCCCCCAGGGCCCTAACGTGGGGTTGCAGAAGCGAGCTGCCTTCTGTAGAAACTCTCGGGAATTCTCTCTGATAGGCCCTGTACACGCTGATATTTTTTTCAGCGAACGAATGCTGTTAAACAATGTGGATATACGCTTAAAATTTGTAAAGGCTAAAAGCGATTTTAGTCTCATGTGTAGAAATGACGCCGATTATGAGCTGAAAATACTGAGGGCCAGCCTGTTTGTGAAAAAAGTGGACGTCTCCCCGGCGGTGTCACTGGGTCACTCGGCCGCTCTCATGAAAGCAAACGCCCTGTACCCTATAAGCAGGGTAGTCGTTAAAAATTACACGCTGCCCGCGCAGTCGCGGGTCTGCCCGCAGGACAATCTTTTCCTGGGCAACTTACCGCGCTACATCGTTTTGGGGATCGTGGACCACGCCGCGTTCGTGGGCACGCGAAACAGAAACCCATTCAGGTTTCAGCATTGTGACCTGGAATTTCTGAGTCTCTCTGTAAACGGCCGACACATACCCAGCAAACCGTTCCAGCCCGATTTTAACGCGAGGCAGTCGGTCAGAGAGTTTTACAACCTTTTCCTGGCTACAAACAGGCATTTAAGGGATTCGGCGCTATGCATTAACCGTGAGGATTTTGAAAACGGATACTCGCTATTTGCTCTCAATCTCTCCCGAGACGACGAGCTGGACGGCGGTGCCCTGTCACCCGTCATCAGCGGCACGTGCCGTCTGGATTTAAGGTTCAGAGCCCCGCTACCTTGAACAATGAGTCTCATCGTCTACGCCTGCTTCGACACCGTGATTGAAATAAACTCCAAGAGACAGGTTCTGGTGGACTTTTAACCATGAACACTCACCAGCTGGAATGCCTTTTACGACCCCTGCTGGGGGATGCTTTTGGAGGTGTGTGGGCTAGCGATTTATTACCCACCAGCGTACAGACGAGGCCCACTTTTCTGGTCGCAAACACGCACGACCGCAATAGAGAGGGTGAACACTGGATCGGGATAATTTTGGAGCCCCAAGAGGGGAAAGCCTCCTTCTTTGATTCTTACGGTTATCCCCCCGATTCCCCTTACTATCCTAAAAGTTTTATGCGCTTCTTGGGGAGGCACGCTAGCGAAATAAGGTATAATACGCGTCAAGTTCAACACGACTTTTCCTCCACGTGCGGGGCCCACGTCTCCTTTTTCCTCTACCACCGCTTCAAGGGACTTTCATTTCAAGAGACTATGATGCTGTACTCTGATGACTTGAGGAAAAACGACGCTCTAGTATCCAAGTTTATCAAGAAATATTCAAACTGTATTAGCCGTGTTAATGCCGATAAACTTTCAAAGCCGCAAAATGTATGTTCCTTAAAACTATTTAAAGATTGTTATAGTTGTTAGATTATTGTAGAGAAAAATAAAAAAAAAACCGTGACACCTTTTATTCAATAAAATCAACATTTTATTAACCATCTTTTTCGTTGTTACAGGCGTTTTTTTTTCACACGCATAAAACACTTAATCGCTGTAATCTATCCACGGAGAATAAGGGGTACCCTTTAAAGGCCATAAACGATATTCAGGGGAGGAATCACGCGGTGTGTGAGGGGTACCCACAAGCGGAGAGTCGTCCGTACTAAATTTTGCACGTCTCTTGCGCTTCTTTTTCACAGGAGGGGGCGAGGAGGGTGGCGGGGGACCTCTCGCCGTGGCGTTTCCAGCGCCGTAATCTTTAAGATGGCTTAGGGCTTTCCTAGCTTGAATGTTACCGACGGTCGTGAGGGGGATGTTTAATTCGGATATTACGTTTAAAAAGGGTTCCCAGCCTTTAGGATATCCGACGGCCTGGGATTTCGGCTGGGATAAAGTTTTCATCAAATCCAAAATATGGGAACCTTTAATGGGACTATCTCTGATGATGAGTTCACCCGACTGGGTCCAACGTACTGCCCCGTCGGAATCCAGCAGTTTCTGCATGATGTACCCCACGTTCTTTCTAGCCCTGGGCGCCACTTGCTGGACAACTTCCTCTACAGATTTGTCCCTAGTCGCGCCGCCGGGCTGTCTCTCCTCCTCCTCCTCCTCCCCCAGCACATCTCTCTTTTCCTCATCCGTTTTTTCTTTCCGCTCGGTAAGGATAATTTCTCGCCCCTGATTTTCCTCTTTTCGGACTAAATTCAGATACCTATGTAGCAATTGGTTGTATCTCTTTACTTTTTCGTGCGAGTTCATACCCGGCTGATTTAATAAACCGTGCATCTGGGTTTCAAGTTCACCCAGGGCCGATTCCCCGATGGTGGTATGCGGGGTCGCCCTCTGGGTCAGCATACGGAGTTGTTGGGGGCTCAACAGGAACATTTTTTTTACCTCGCTCATGCCGCTGGTGGAAAAAACAAAAAAAAGCTAGTTAGCCGTCTTACTGGTGAACAGGCTTGTGATGAATGGCAGAGCCACTGACAGCAGCGGTAACAAAAATCCTCCTTTCTGAAGCACGGCCTTGCGTTTCCTCGCGACGCTGTTTTTCTTACAGGCGAAAAGCTTAATCAGCCTTTTTTGCTTCTTAAGCTTGTTAAATTGAGCTACGGATAAAGGTTTACGGCCTCTTATAAGATTGAGACAGATTTCGGAGAGAGCCAAAATTATGTTATTAGATGGGTCCGAAAGAATCTTTTTACGTTTCACCCCCCTCATCCTCTGTAAAACTTTAAGGGTCGGCAGTTGTTTCCTGAGATGCTCGGACATGGCTCAGTAATGTTAAATCAATCAATCAATGGCTCGCTGGTAGAAAGAGGACGGGAAGCGTCCCCGGTAATAAACCGGTCCTGAGTCGGAACTCTTCTGGGCACGTGGCTCTTAAATCGACCAATAAATACCCGTGTGCGGGTCGAGTGGCCTCTTCATAGGCATCTAGAAAAAACTTTTTCTGCCAAGGAAACATTTGCTGAGCTAAAACTTTGATTTGCATTCTGTCCCTCACATTCTTAAACAGACAATAATAAGTAGTATTTAGGCCTATAGTCCTACTGTACTTGCCCTGATGAAATACGTTCTGCACTAGGTATATGACCGAGATTTGACGGTGATGTCTGAATCTCGTGAACGCTTCTGCCACGAGTTTATTTTCGGACGCGCTGTCCATCAAATCATCGATGATGATCAAGGAGCCGGAGGGGAACCGCTCCTCATCTTCCCAGCTTTTAGGCAGCCCATGTATAAATTCAATTTCGCTGATCCGATCACGCAATTCATCATAAAGCGGCTGATGGGAAGCGTAACACCACACAATTTTTTTAACGGGTCCCCCTATGAAACAGTGACTCTGATTTAAAAGCAATTCTTTAGTAAAATAGGTTTTCCCCGAAGAACTCGCCCCGGCGATTATCGCCGTAAACGGCAATTCTAAACGGTGATCAAAGTCGACCTCTTTCACGCCGCTACCCATCATCTTCCAAAAAACACTGATGCAACGGTAAACACTACCCTAATGTTTTAAATCCTTTCCACACACACACACACACACACACACACAATCCCAAAATGCGTGTATAAAAGTTTTTATAAACTTTTGTGATAAATGTACAAAACATTTTCGTACACAAGTTACATTTTAAAACAAATGTACATCTTTGAAAAAAAACTTTCACTTTAAAAAACATCTTACTTTCATGATACATTTTTAAAAAACATCTTTGGAAAAACTTTCATTTTAAAAAACAAATGTACATCTTACTTTCATGATACATTTTTAAAAACTTTCATTTTAAAAAACAAATGTACATCTTACTTTGAAAAACTTTCATTTTAAAAAACATCTTACTTTCATGATACATTTTTAAAAACTTTCATTTTAAAACATCTTACTTTCATGATACATTTTTTAAAAACTTTTCATTTTAAAACATCTTACTTTCATGATACATTTTTAAAAAACATCTTTGGAAAAACTTTTAAAACATCTTTGAACGTTTTACATTTCAGTAACCAAAAGGCAGAGTTTCCCCGCTAGTCAACAATCTGCGTTTGTCGTAGATGACCCTGACCTTTTTGTCTAGAGGCCTATTAAACAGGCGAAAACTTTTCATGTCGCGTTCGATTTTGTTGTAGTGCGTCATTATAGGGGGATCATTCCTACATCCACCGATGTAGTTTTCAATCAATCCGATCATACTGTCAAGGTTTACCTTTTGACAGGTTTCATAATTTAGAGTTATACCCTTACATTTCAACTGTGTTTTCCCGTTGTTGAGTCGGTAACAGTAACTTTTTGGTCCCAGCGCACCCCACGAAGCAATGTATTCGTCGGGGGCTAATTCGGACGTGAGCTCCCCCAGGTAATTGCCTAAGGCCGGCTCATATTCACCCGGCCTGCTTATGTACACGATGCTGTCTGTGTCGTGATACAGCACCCTACGCCCCAATTTTTCCAGTTCTTTGTAAAGCGTCAGCCGCCCCCACGCGGTAGTTTGACACGCTATGAATATGTTGGTCTTTCCCGGCGGCACTTTGTAGGAAGACCTGTATCGCCAGCGGATGAGGGCGACCTCGTCGTTGACAAACGCGAAGCTGGAAATCTCGTACAGCTCCGAGCATAAAAAATTAAAAAACTCCCCCGGGTCAGACACTATACATGTCTGGAGCATGTTGTTCCTCTGCGCCAGTTTACCCCACAGAGAGTTAAGCAGAAGCTTGGCCACCTGCCTCTTGCCCCCGTTAGACATTATCTTATCGGGCTCCAATTGGATCTCCTCACGCTCGAGATAGTTTTTAATGTAGTCCCTGCGACCCGCGTCATCGGTCGCGTCGTCGGGGTAGCCCGAAGCCTGCTGCTTCACTTTGAGAAAGGTTTTAATGTAGCCTCTAAACAGGTCGCCGCTGGTCTGGGGAAAATGCCACACCTCGTGCACCTTCACGACAGTATAGCCCCTGTCTAATGCCAGATTGAGCTCCACAGAGACCCACACGCCGGTCAGCGCACGCTCTGCGTCAGAATGGGGGCATGCCCCCTCTTGCCTGTTGTCGATCGCGCACGTCCTGCAGAGTGTAAACACGAGTTTCCCATTTGGCAGTCTGCTGGGTAGGACGGGGAAAAACAGCTCGCGCGGGGTGTTCACAGTGGCTTTGATCAGGCCAAAGTATTCATTCAGAGGTTTAAAATTTGAATGAATGATTTCCGGGTGCCCCACGGGGAATTCACATTTAGCCAGAGTGTACGGGTACAGCGACGTGAAATCCACGTAGCGGACGCGCTCTTCCCCCGTGACGTCGTAACGCAGGCGAATCGCCGACGTCCGACCCCCAAACAGCGCTTCTCGCGGCCTAAGGGGGTCAGGGGGCTGAAAGTCTGACAGGAAACTCTGCACTTGTGGGTCGTGAGTTTTAGCGTGAGTCCATTCGTGTTCCCAGATGGATTCTACGTTCATATTAAACTCTTGGCGCAACACCTCGAGTTTTTCCCTTGTTTTAACGTACAGGGCACCGAAGCTCTCGCGGGTCAGGGGGCAGACATCGTGTTCATTGTTGCACGTAGGACAGCCGTGAAACTGGCAGCCTAGAAACTCGAAAGCCCATTTCTCTCCCTCTATCTCCGCGTATCCGTCTAGGTGAAAGCGGCCCACGCGCACTTCACCCCCGCGCAGCGCGTGCCCACGAATTCCAGCCACTGGATCGAGACGTTGGAATAACTTTTGTATTGCCTCCTGTAATCCCAGACGTCCGGGATCGCGATCGTATCTCTGGGCAGGAAATTTGTCCTGTAAACCAGCATCGCGGCCGAAGCGATGGTCGCCGTGGAGAAGGGGTCGCAACCCGTGAGCGTTTCAAACTCCCGCAGGAAGTGCAAGCAGCCCTCTCTCAGAATCTCCACGTCATTCTTACAGTAAGCGATCATCTCTTTGTGAAAATTAAAGGTCTGGTGCTTTACACCGTCGTACCATCGATAAAACTTGTCGCGTTCTTTGCCGGGCATTTGCTCGGGCCCATACTGATCGGGAGGGGGGTAGGGGCCCACGTAACTAAACTTTTCCATGTCTGTGAAATGATGCGGAAAATAGCCTTTTCGCACCTGAGTCGAGCACCCCATTGCATCGGGGATTTTTCTCAACGGCATGCTTAGAAAGGAGTGACTGTCGATGTACCTTTGCGCAAACACGCTGTCCAGGATGAGAATGATTTTATTCCCCTGTGACACCACACGCGGTTCCACTCCTTCCTTCACCATAGCGTTCAGTATTATGTAATTATCGAACGCCTTTCCATAGTGACTAATGAAACACGTCCCTGTATAGTAGGGCGTCCTGAAATGTCTGAGAAAGTGCAGCGCGCAGTCTGGCCCCTCGGCGGTCATTGTCTCATTCTGATCGGAGATGGCGCACACATAAACGGGGATATGGGTACCCGAGCTCTGGGATGTTTCAAAGTCAAAAAACACATATTTGGGGGGCTTTTTACTGCCCTCGCCGCTTTGGGCAACCGATTTCCCTTTGTTAGATTTCTCGATTGGATTTAAATACCAGAGATGTGGGGTGGATATGTCTGATTCTGCTGACTGCAACTTAGCGTCGCATATATTACATTTTACTGTTTTACACGAGTGCGGTTTTGGGTTCTCGGGACTTTGGTAGTAGTTGAGCCCGCAAGCTTTGCATTTTTTGAACTTGTCACAGGGGCTAGCAATCTCCCCCCTAACGGGGCAGACCCTCGGCGTACGGTGACGCTCGAAGCACATGTTATTTAAGCATCTGAGATTACACCGCTCACACACTATCCCCGGTGTGGTTTCACCTTCTCTACAATTAGTCTGACAGACGCTGCAAAATTTTTTGCAGCGATGAGAGTGAGGCGAGTCGTACCCTTTGAAACAGCTTGTGCAAACGTAGCCGGCCCCTAAGAAGCCCTTGGCGCTTTTAATGCCGTAAAAATGCTGATTGTGTAAAAAGAAATACACCACCCGTCTACCGTCGGTAGGTGTGGGTGTCTGGTAAATTTGGAGATTGTTTGAATAAGGTTGTTGATAATACACCACTGCTTTGCAATCAATGATTTTCTCAAAATTGATAATGTCATTCAAAGCGACTGCGTAGTTGGGGGTGAAACCCGCTTTCTCATGTAACTCCAGGCCGAGCTTTTCAGCCTCTGCATCAGTGAAGTTTTCGTGCAGCAGATGAGCCAAGTTTATGGCGAAACACGCTCTGCTGTCGTTCTGAATGATAAACATATGTTTGGCTTTTTTAGAAATTATTTCTGAAGCTAACATGGTCTGTAGTTTACGTTTGTTTCCACCGCCGCGTGGGATATTTATTACGTCTACTATTACTTCTAGGTTGGAATCGTTTAAAATCTCTTGATTAGACTGAACCAGGCGATCCAGCAGTTGTTGCAAGTCTGTCAGCTCCCCTTCCCCATACCGTACAATCTGCGACAGCTCGTCGTTTAAAAAGTCACCGCGCAGGGTGACCTGTATATAAGCTCCCCATGCGGCGTAAGGTATCGCCTCATTCACAATATTTTGAAACCCCTCGATTACATTTTCATAGTACTCTCGGAAATTGGCTTCGTTTCTAGGTTGCGGAATATTTAGAATCCGCCTAATCTGTACATTATTGAATCTGCGGCGATGCACGACCCCGTCAGGCTGGGGATCCACGTCACCACCGGCACCTTCCTGTTCAACATTTTCAAATTGTCCCAGTCCCAAGTCATTTTCAATCTCCTCGGCATCGAGAAGAAATTCTACGTCTGACAAGGCTTCCCACAATTCAGAATCCGCGGGGGACCACGCGACCTCGTCGTCGGGCAGCACCGCTTCTGCTTCAGAGCCCCTTTCATTTAACATGCTTATTAATGTCTCTAAGGACGGTAGGAAACAGGGCTCTTGGGCCCTGGATTCACCAGATGCCGCGGGTGGCGAGTCGTGTTGATAAACCACATCATTTTCATCATTATTAGCGTTGTTGATGATGTCTATTTCATTTAATAACGCTTCGGGTATAGGAGGGGTTTGCGAGTCGTGTTGATAATCCGCATCATTTTCATTATTACCGTTGTTGATGTTGTCCATTTCATTTAATAGCGCTTCGGGCATATGAGGGGGTGTTGCTCCGTCCATACCTGCTGATTCAGGTCTTGCGTAGATTTTCTCTTGACCGGTCCGCGCCGTCTCTCTTGTACATAAAAAAAAAAAAACAGAGAATACCTATTATTAGAATAAGTTATTTTTAATGAATAGCGTTTTTATCACACGTATAAAAGAAATAATATACTCACTATATGGAGTTTTCTAACCGCAGCGTCTCCCGTAGAGAAAAAAACAAACCCAAAATAGCTGAATCTCTAAAAATAAAATAATTATTTTAAGTTATTTTATTGTATGGTGTTTATCATAAAACACGCGTAAAAGAAATAATATACTTACTCTATGCAGGTCCCGTGTAGTTTTCTCTTTCCAGTAGGGCAAGGCCTTGATGATACTGGGTGGGGGTACTTGTGTCTACCAAAGGAGGGAAACCCTGCTCGGCATACTAAAAATATCTGCGGATGGTTACTTCTTAGGATTCTTTAAGGAGAAATATACGTCCTGTCAAGTTTTATCTGTTGTCTATTTCGATGTACGTTTTAACTGCGCAGACGGTATGGGGGGGAGTCGGGTGGGGGGGGAAAAGACAAAATTTACTGAAATACAAAATGTCAAACTTGATGTGTGGCGGGGAGTCGGGGGGAAAAGACAAAACTTCAACCAAAATTTACTGAAATACAAAATGTCAAACTTGATGTGTGGCCCCCCAAATTACAGTTTGACCGGGATTTGACCTATCGGGATGTACATAGGTTGCATGAGGAAAAACACAAGGCCAAACTGCTACTGCTGCAGGGGGGTGTCGGCTTTCACGCACACACACACACAGACACACACAGATGGTCAAACTACTGCTAAGCGTTTTTTACTGGACGTCAGACCCAGACCCTCCTCCTCCTCCTCTCATTCTTAGCTCCAACTTGTTCATTCTCACAGGATTTCTTTCAGTCTCGCGCAGCACAACTCTCAGCTCTCCGGCATCGCTCTCTCCGAGTCCTTTGCGGATTATCCAAAGCCACGGGACCTTACCACGGTACCGCACCACACACAGCATCGCTCTCTCCGAGCCCTTTTCTACAGATTCTCCAAAGCCACGGACCTTACCACGGTACAGCGTACGCTCACACTCCATCAGGTAACCCACCCGCTCAGACCCAGTGTTTGGGACCTTAACGCACCAACCCCCCTGCTCAGTCCCCTGCTCGGCACCCGGTGGATGCAGACAAAACAACACACTCATAAGCACTCTCCTCAAATTAAAATAATAATAATTACATTATAATAAATAATTAAATAATAATAAATAATTAAATTATAATAATTATAATAAATAAATAAACTATATACAAATAAACCCCTATCCCAACGCTCAACTCGCTCAACTGGCTCACAGCCAAAAAAAAATAGCCCCCCCTCCCACTACCTCATGACGTCACCTGGCTTGCAGCCCCCACCTGTCACTTTTTGATTTATTTGACCTTTGTGACCTTTGACCCAACCTGTCATTTTGACATAACCGGTATTCTTCATCTCTCTTACAGTGTCTGGAGGGTAAGCAGGTTACTGCCGATTATTCGCTCTGCTGAGTGGATGATGTGTTGTAGTCTGGCCTTGTCTCGTTCAGTGGCTGATCCAAACCAGGCTGTGATGGAGGAGGTGAGGATGGACTCAATGATTGTAGCGTAAAACTGGGCCATCGTGGTTATAACATGTTATTTTGGATCAGGTACGGACAGTTGTGAGAGTTCAGTCCGCATTAGCTCCGATAGAATAGTATTAAATGCAAAGCTAAAGTCCACAAACAGAATCCTAACATATGTCTCAGGGCACTCCAAGTGTCGGAGCAAGAAATGGAGTCCAGTGTTAACTGCATCGTCCACAGGTCTGTTGGTTCTGTAGGCAGACTGTAGCCTGGGGTCAAGCGATAGGTCTGTGATGGTTTTAAGGTATGACAGCACAAGTCTCTCAAAAGCCTTCATTACCACCGATGTGAGAGCCACCAGTCTGTAGTCACTGACTGGTTCAAAATATCTGTGAAGACAGGTGACTATTGATCTGCACAGTGCTTCAGAGTGGCTGGGGAGACAGAGTCTGAACCAGGAGCTTTCCTTGTATTCTGGCTACTGAAGATCTTGTTTACATCTCTGTCGTTGATTCTCCTGGGGAGGTGGCTGGACGTGGGGGGGGGGGGGGGGGGTGAGCTGAGTATAGTGTGGGCGAGGTGTGAAGGTACCCAGGTGTGAAGAAGGCCATTGAAAAGGTGAGGGCTGTATGATGCGCGAATGTGGCTTTTCAAACCCGCAGTAGAATTTGAACAGGTTTTTGTCACCACTCCTGTAGGCTACATCTTTTGTTTTATGAAGCTGCCTGAGTTCAGTTGTAAACCATGGGTCGTCATTATTATAGCTGACAACAGACTTTTTGGGAATGCGAGAGTCCTCGCAAAAGCTTATGTGCCATGTTACAGTGTCCGTGTATTCATCCACGCTGTTAATAGCAGTTTTGAAAACATTCCAGTCTGTCGAGTCAAAGCATGATTTTAATTGCTCTACTGCTCCACATGTTCAGTGTTTCACTCTAGTAACGACAGGTTTAGCAGTTTTCAGATTTTGTCTGTATGCTGGAATTAGATGAATTGTTGCATGGTCAGAGTTTCCTAGTGCAGCACCAGTCATTTTCTGTCATTAAAATGTGACGTCTTTTCAGTTACCTATTTCTTTATTTTGGCTTTTTCTTATTATTATGTGTTCATTGTAATTGATTAATAAAATTATTTATTTTCATTATTATTTCTTTTTCACTTATCTTTGAAATGTGATTTTGACATTTTAATTTGATTGTATCCTTGTCTTTGTAAAGCACTTTGAATTGCCTTGTGCCTGAATTGTGCTATATAAATAAACATGCCTAAAATTTTTGACAATGACAATGTGCCCAGCCAGCTGTGAACTGTTCGTGCGCTTCAAGAGATTTGTAGTTTTTAAACTCTTTAAAAGTGTACGCACTAATGACAGACACTAGGTGGTTGACAGTGTCCCCATAAGAAAGCCAAGGTAGCGCATCGGGATCCCTTGTCCATGTGTTTGCTGGCATTTCATAAGGGTCGACGAGGACACCATAGACAGTGGCGTACTCTCACTGTTCTTCGCTTTCTCCATCTTTGCATTTCTTGCATTGTGAAGATCTGCGAGCTGTTTAATTTTAGTGACCGCTCCTTTTCAGGATTATGTAGTATATGTTTAACATTAGTTCAAAGTGTGGAAGGGAAATTTAAAGTGATGGTTGGGAGGCATTGTGGGAATGTTCTTGTGTCTCAGGTTTTGTTGTTTTGGGGATGGTGCCGTGTGTCCTTGCCTCGCAGCCACCTGCACGGAACCAGCTTTGCAGGCCACAGACCTTGTAGAACTGGGCTGAAGGGAACATCGCCGGGGGGAGAAAGGGGACCTGCAGGAAGCCTTGAAATGTAACTGCTATACTATGCTAGACGCAGTTTGTTGTATGGTAGCATTTGAACACACAAGCAAGTTATGTATCCATAAGGGTTGCATATGTTTACGCTGAAGTCTTTATTTAGGTAATATAGGGTTGGGGTTTCCCTTACTGATAGCATTGTGAGCCATGCCAGCCATGGACACCGAAGGGGGGGTTGCACCTTTTTGCTGGGTTGGGAGTGGAATTTCCCTAATGTTTAGGGTTTTTGCCCTCCTTCCTAGGCTGGATAGACAGGCTTATGTGTGGGACTCATAGGAGGCCTAGGCCTAACGAGGATTGGAAGCTCAACATCCTTGAAGTAGACCAATAGTGGCGTATTATGTTTGTTGTATGGTCGAAACCTGGTTTGCAGATGTTTGGTAACCAATCGGGACTTAGAAGTCCATATAGGGGAATTCGTCTTATAGTATATTAACCTGCTGATTTCTGGGTGCGGGGTGCATTGCGCATTTTACCCAAGTGTGGCTGGAACACTATGCTGGATTGCTGAGTAAAGAAGAAAACTTTGCTCATTATGTTAAGACGGAAGCGGAATTGGGAGTTACGTCAGTCTGCAGCAGCGCTGGATCGTTTTACGGCACACTGCTTGCCTGGTCGCAGCCTCCAAAGAGCAAGAGTTCCAGAAGTTCACCTGCGCTCCAGAGACATTTCATAGTTATCTTATGTGCCCCTCTCGTTTGGTAGTTCATTTTCTGTCCGTGATTACGGGTGTGCGTGTATGATGTTCAGTAAGTAATGTTTTCTATACTTTTAATGCAGTTGATTTCTTTCTGTATGCGCAGTATCAGTGTAGTGTTACTAGATTGCGTATATGGCAGCTTGTTGGATTTACATGCCCTGTTATCGTTGATGTAGCAATTTGTCGTGGGTCAGCATTTGTATGTGGTAATTATAATTTGTTATTGCTATTAATCAAGTTAAAGGAGCACCTCCAACTTATTATATAGTTTACTGGTAATCCTTCAGTGCCATCTTGTGGACATATTTGAAACTACCATAATTCGCTTACCTTTTCCAGAATGTTCAGTCGTTATTCCCTTTATTGGTTTATTTCAGAACCACGCCCACATATTGGATTGGATGGTGCCTATTGTTAGTTGCTGGGCTGTAACCACAGAATTGCGAGTAAAAACCTTAAACCCACCTTGGCTGTGATCCCAGTGCTCTGACCGGCACTCTTCTGAGAACACTACCTCATCCGGAACCACGATTTCATTAGTCCACCTAATCCTCCCCCACACATTACATGCGAGATCTGGAGTTTGATTCAAGTGTGACAGAGTGAGAGTGATTATAGAGGATTATAGGGTCAAAGTTGTTTGGGTTAATTCTGACTACCACAAAAGTTTACAAGCCCTATTTTGGCAAGAGCTAATCATAAGAGCTAATCCTAATCATTTTCATCTTTGCCGTTTAAATCACTCATGAATAGATGTCTTTGTGAGAAATTGGTTTGTTTTAAGCATTTTAAATGTAAATAAATACTGCAATACTCATTGCAGAAATACATCTTTTCCAATATTGTGCAGCCTAATAATGAAGTACTTACTACTACGAGATATCTAACAACATACGATGCAACATTCAACAGGGGGTAGTGAAGTGATATGTGGCAGATCAAAGTGCCAATTCGATGTGGGGCAGTGATTAGCATGTGGAGAATGCTGCAGCAGTATTACAAAATCAGCAACTCTTTTAAAAATAATAGTGATATAAACATATTATTTATTAATAAGTATATAGAATCAGTACACAAAGTATAAGTATATAAAGTTTAAGTATATAAAGTATATAAGTATAAAAATCTTAAGTATAAAAATGATAAGTATAAAAATGTTATAAGTATAAAAAATTTAAGTAAAAAAAGTTTAAGTAAAAAAGGTTTAAAGGCCTCAGAGGACTGCTGCTCCTACTCATCAGAGTGGTTCTGATGCTTGAACTTTTTCTTCAGAGCCTCTGCTAAAATGGCAGCAAAGTCCTCTGAGGGCATGGGCGTCCCCTGCGTCAGTCCCCTCCTGGTCACTGGCGTCCCACCTGGCGACCTCAGCACTGGGCGCAGTTTAATGTGCGGCAGCTCCGCCAGAACATCCACCATGTTGGGGCCATTGGTGGGTCCTGTGCCACTTCCCTGAGGATGACTCCTCTTCTGCTTCGGGCCCTGGATATTAGCAGGCGGAGGAGGAGGAGGGGGTGGGAAACAGCTTGGAGCTGAAGTGGGGACTACAAAAGGAGTCCCAGTGGTCTCCGAACTGCTCCGGGATATATGTGGGTCAGTCAGGGCACCAGCAAGCACGGAGATCTCGGACCGGAAACGGCCCACCTTGTGTTCGAGAGCTGCAATCTTTTTCCAAACTGCCGCCCACTCGGACCCTGCCTCTGCTGCAACAGCAGCATGCTGGAGATCCCCGTGTCCACTGGGGAGGTGGATGCCACTCCCGACCTTTGCAGGGGCGTTGCCATTTATAGCAATCCCCGTTGCAACACTTGAGGATTTCTTCACAAAGCGCTGGGAAAGAAAAAAATCTCCAGTTGCAAAAAACTTGTTACATTGCGCAGTTCAACGCAGAGGGGGCGACTCTGTGAAACAAGCGATCTTCCTTGGTCGAAAAAATACTGAATTCGGAACGGAATCAAATCCAAAAAAAAAACAGTCTGCACACAAAGTACAGAGAGTTAGATGTCTTACTTAAACATCACACAAAATTATATTTTTTTCCATCATCCATTAACATACAGCGCAATCTCAGATTCACATTAGGCCATACTATACAGATTTCCTGAATAACATTAATATACACATATACATGTATATACTTATATATGCACATTATAAACATTTCAACCTGCAATGGTACTAACAGGGTGGCTAAACTGTATAACACCATATCACAGTCAACGTATTCCGATCAATTAGCAAGTAGCCTTATAGGTAGCTTTAGCATTTTACATACAACTACAAAAAATGATACATTAGTAAAGAAAATAATCAACCATACAATCAGCAAAGGTTCACATTCATATCCTGACTGTTTTTCCTTCACACTAATGATCCCTATATCTATATTTTCAAACAGGTAAATTGACCTACCAGGATATCCAAAAGAGAGCACTTGCACCAAAATCTTTCTATCCACTAATTGCTGCAATTGTATGCTTAGGCCGAAAAAAATAAACAGTGCTCTAAACGTTGACATCTACACAAATATATATATGTATATATACGTTTATTTCCCTAAGTTGCCGTTCACTCTTCTTTCCGCTCTCTTTACCCGCCTTCCTCCGTCTAGAAAAACCCGCCGGAAAAAAAAACTCCCACCCTACCTTTCGGCACTCAGGAACGTCTTAAAGAGACAGCTGCCCACTTTGGTATACACACACTTATTGTAAGGTTCATGTCTCCCTCTTTACAAATTACGCTCTATAATAGCTTCAAATCATTATGGTACTTTAGCTTTATAGACCTGGCTTCATATGGTTTTGTTATTGTTATTTTTGGTATTAGTATTATTATTTTAAGAATGAAGCTAAATAATATAGCCGCCCACTAATATGTCACATATGGGTTAAAATGCAGAGGACACATTTCGTCGTTGTGTGATGTGCCAAGAATGGCACTTGATCACAAAGTACAAATACTTTTTTACTTGCCAACATTCATAAGCAACGTTATTTTTCAGTACAGTTGCGGTTTTTATAAATCTTGGTGATTAATATTCGCGGAGAGCGTGGGGTTTCCATTTTTCTATAACATTTATATTGTTAAAGGAAACACAACTTAGCAAGCTGTTTAATTTTAATGACTGATTGTTTTCAGTATTAACTAGTATTTGTTTAACATTGGTTTAAAGTTGACTGCTGCTACTTTAGCAACAGCTCGGCATGCGCTCTCTGAGCTGATCCTAATCACTTTCATCCTTGATATTTCAGTCAGTCATGAATGGAGGTGTTTGTGAGAAACTGATTTTTTATTTTTTTTTTAAAAATCCTTTATAAACACTCCAATACTTACTGCAGAAAATGATTTTACGCAATGTCCTGCAGTACAGTTATGAAATACTAATCTAACAACATACAATGTGCTGCCCACAGAAACGCTGTCTGTGCGCAGCCTGCTGGCAAAAAGCGGAACTACAGTTACAGCAAATAAGGCAGAACGGAAACATCGGCGTCACTCCTTGGACTGATGATAGCTTATAAATAGTTCTCAGTAATCGCTTGTGTGATTATAAATGTGCTGTGTGTTATGTCATGTATAGTGGTTAACAGGGGTTAAAGTAAAAAAGTGCTAAAGAACTGAAGTGCTAAACTGAAGATTAGAAGTGAAATCAAGGCCATTATCACTTATTTTTTCTTTTTTTCTGGGTTGTAAGCAAAGTCCTGCAAACTCTTTCTTTTTAAGACATTTGGACCAGAAGATGGAGCTGGTACAATGGAGGAGGATGAGGCTTTGGCTGGTCCAGATGATGAGGATGAGGCTTTGGCTGGTCCAGAGGGAGGGAAAAGAGTTTGGCTAGTCCAGAAGAGTCTGGTCCAGAAGATAAGGATGAGGCTTTGGCTGGTCCAGAGGATGAAGATGATGCTTTGGCTGGTCCTGAGGATGAAGATGAGGCTTTGGCTAGTCCAGAGGGAGAGAGAAAGAGTTTGGCTGGTCCATAGGAAGTTGAAAATGGTCTGAATGGTCCAGAGGAGGAGGCTGAGGGTCTGGCTGGTCCAGAGGAGGTTGAAAAAGGTCTGGATGGTCCAGTGGAGGTTGGTGAGGGTCTGGATGGTCCAGTGGAGGTTGGTGAGGGTCTGGCTGGTCCAGAGGAGGTTGGTGAGGGTCTGGATGGTCCAGTGGAGGTTGGTGAGGGTCTGGATGGTCCAGAGGAGGTTGGTGAGGGTCTGGCTGGTCCAGAGGAGGTTGGTGAGGGTCTGGATGGTCCAGAGGAGGTTGGTGAGGGTCTGGATGGTCCAGTGGAGGAGGATGAGTGTTTGGCTCGTCTAGAGGAGGCTTTGGCTGATCCAGCGATATTCCTGGCCTGCCGTATGAGTAGGTTTGCCATCTGTGATGGCCGAATCCTTGCTGCCTCATTCACCCTTTTCTTCTTTTGTGCCTGTTGTGCCTCTTTCTTTTTCTGCAGATGTTTTTGATATGTTTGATACGATGACAGGCAAGACCACCTTAATGGCTGGTCTATTGTCATTGCCGATGCTGTCCACTCCCTTGCTTTAATCGTGGATTTTACAATTGCAAGGCTCTCATAAGTTTCCACATTCATGGAGCATCTGTCTGCTTCAAGAATATCATCCATGAGATTAAATGATCCCTCAACCAGGGGGCCTGTGAAAATGCTAAGTAGTGCTTTGACCAGCTGACCCAGAATGGGAAATCTCACACCTCTCTCTGGATTTTTCATGGATACAACTCTGCTCCACCAATCTACATCAACTCGGCCTTCTTCTTCAATGTAGTTCTGGGCACACGTTACCAGGTCCAGCTCTATTTGGTACGCCCGTATCTCTTCCTCCACCTGACCAATCTCTTCTGGTGCGACCACATTAGGCAAGGCCTCTCCTGATGTGATAAAAGCCCCACAGATGGAGTCATCTTGAATCAGAGAGGGAGTGAGTGCAGAAAGTGAGGTGATTATCTTGTTGTCCAGAGGAAGGTCTTTGAGAAGGAACTCTGATGACTTCATGTACCCTTGTCTGAGAGAGTTGTAAATGTTTCTCACCCATATCAGCCTCTCCACACGGGCCTTGTTTAGTGCAGAGTAGCAGTATCTTCCAACAGACAACCTTTTGTCTTATAGTTGCAAATCTTTACTCCGGACATCAACCTTGATGATATCCTTTGCGCTCAGTGGGATGGCTTCCGGCTTCATAAATTTGCTGAGGAGCTCTCGAACTAGGGCCACCATCTCCACGTGCAGCAAGTGCGCCATTGGTTTTTCATGTTGCATTTTTTTCAAAAATCCCTGAAATGTTGAAAGTATGCCTGCAAACGTTAAAAAAAAAATTATTTTTATTTGACATTTTCACATGTGTAAAAAAACCCAACAAGAAAACAGAATTAAAGACAAGTTGCATACAGTTCAAATAAATAGCAGTGCGTTTTAAAAAAGTGAATAAAGTATAAATACTTTTAACAGCTTTTATTTCCATATATCAGATGTAATGGAAAAATTACTCCAGACCAGGTCTGCAGTTTTTTTTACTGGAAGCAAAGGAAACGGAATATGAATCTGTTCCCAAAAAAAAAATAAAAAATTGCAGTGTTGAGATTTTTCAAACACTTTCTGTTAAAAAACAGATATATACTGTATTCCATTTATACAAAGTTTCTCTGTTAAATTACGTCACACGAGTCAATAAACAGTTTTTTTTTGTAATTGTAATAAAACATTTCTGTAATTTAAAAAAACAGGGAAAACACTGTCAAATTCATTGGCAAAAACTGTAAAAAAATATATCTTTTTTACAGTGTAGTACATGTCAATAATACATTAAAATTATTGCATGTTTTAATGTCATTAAAACTTGTGGTTTTTATTTTTATTGGGGATGTTCTTATACTGAAGTGTTGACAGACAGTTATTTGGTTAGTAAATCCTTCTCAAACAGGTTAGTTTAGTTAGGGTTTCAAATCTTATATTTATATTTCCAAAAATGTCCCTGACCGCTAAAACGGCGGTGTAATTTGCCGAGGTTTCCACGATAAAATATGTTGAGTGGTGGGAGATTGGCGATGCGAACGGAAATCTGGGACTAATCAATACGGAGAGTTTTCTTTTTAATACGGCGTGAACCCGTAATAAACGGGACGGTAGGCAGCCCCCCCCCCCTCCCCCAGAATACTGAGTGTGGACGGGGGCTGGGAACCCTTACGGTAATGTATGGTAAAATGTTTAAGTAATTTGGGGCATTGCTTTCGGAATCAGGTAAATGTTTCAAGCTGACTATTACATTTTTAAAAAACAATGTTGCATAGAACAAAAATAAAATACTCTTAGTTTCATCAGTGTTAATACAGTTCTTGGTAGCATTCATCTGGGTTTTCGCTTGTTGTGGAGCGCTGTTGTTTACTATTTGATGTTAGTTATAATTTGGTGTCATTTGCTGTTTATTGTGCATATGGTGTATTGGGTCATTCCATGTCAAATCGTCACACTTTCGAACCTCATTGTCATGGATTTTAATGAAACTTGGCATGCTGATTTGGTCACATGAGTAACTCATGAAACGGAAATTGGGCGAGTCTTGGATCAATTTTGTGGGAGATTTAAGCGAACAAAGTTTTAACTTTTTCTGGGGGAACTATGACTTTGACTGGCTATATTTACCTTAATATAAGCTGCACAGAAATGGTCCTCATATTGTTTTGAAGCTATTGTCCAGCTCGATCATGTGCCTTAAAATTCAATAAGAAAAAAACCTATATTTCAAAATTGATCAATTTTTTAATAAAGCTAGCTAATAATATCATGAACATATCCAGAAAATTTGGTCTTTGGTTTTTAAGTCGTTGCTGAGATATCTTGACGTAAAGGTAGCGTCACACAGTTTCATATCACTAATGGGCCTTTTTAATGGCAGCCAAACTGTCAGTAGCCCTAGAAAGGGCTACTTGGGAAAATAAGGAGATATCAGAAAGGGGTAAATTTGAGGGGAATGCCTCTGATGGTGAGATGGAGGGGGCAGAGGCTGCTATGGATGTAATGCATATGGTAAATGGAGGTGAGGAGAATGGATGTGAGGTGGGAGTGAATGTGGAGGAGGTTAAGGGAGAAGGAGAGAAAAGAGAGGGAATGTTTTGGGATATACTTTGTCACAAGGAGGCAGATCATTGCTGGAAACCATTCAGGAAGAAGGATGTGAGGAAGAAGAAGAAACTGATGTGATGTTTCAGGAGGCACAAGACACTGAGGATGCCCAGTTGGACAGATGGCGTCCATGTGGCTGGTGTAAGGTGGGGTAGGAAGCTTCTGAACCATGTGTTGGGCTTTAGGGCACTTGTGTATTGTGCTTGTTTGTTACAAATGAAATAATTAAGCTTATAAACTGAACATAATATATTTTAAAGGTACATGTTTATATCACTATCTACGTGTAAAGGGAGCAGACACAGGAAAAATGTACTGAAGACCCTTGAAATGATATTTATTCCTGATGTGAAATTGCTGTTTTTGTTTTAGATTCCAAAGTTAACCTTTTATTTAATTTATCCCTTTTTCCCAAATAAAATGATGCATTTAGTTATAATCTATATTATTTTGATTTGGGGTCAGAAGTTCCAAAATCACCAGGTAAGTTTGATTTTATGTGTTTTAACTCCTAGACAGATGTAAATGATAAGCTCTATTTTTAAATAATTTATTGTCTTTTTTTTTTTTTTTTTTTAAATTAAAAATAGGATCCCTCATGGACCAAGACTTCAAGGGCATTTGTACAATTCACCTGTAACTGGATCTGCAGTCTTTTTCTCCCCACACCCTCTGCTTGTTCCCTTCTTCTCTTTTGTCTTCACTGCAGGAGAGCTCCTCAGACATCTCCAGCCTGTAATTCCTGGGAAATGCCACCTGCCACTCACCCTTGGAGGCGTAGCCCATTCTCAGGATCTCATACGTCAGCATTCATCACAGAGTCACAACGCCTGCAAACATCTGGATAAAAGCAAGAGCCCGTTTTTTGAAACGTACACATTAAATTTTCCTCTCTTTACCATTTTATTCTTTTAAGCTTCATTCTGTTTAATTACATTTAGTATGGATTAAGGCACAGGCCCGGAGGACATTCCCCCGGAGGACATGGAGTGGGACCCTCCAGTTCTTGCCCTATGTCCCAGTCCGTGGTGTCAGCCCCGTGACCAGAGTTTCCCCAGCCGAGGAGGTTATCGCCGCGACAACGGCAGGGTCAAAGGAAAACTGGTCGGGGGCTCGGCTCCAGGAGGAAAAATCTGGGGTATGCTTCCCAGACTTACCGCCTGATCCCGGCTCGGTCCAAGGGGGTCTTTCGGGGGACCCCATCCATTGGTTCCCGAAAGGAACCACCTGCGGTTTCCTCCGGCACTGGTACTGGCCTGTGCTTTTGTTCTGCAGGGTCCAAGGTGTGGTCCGGTTCCTGTCCTGCCTGCTCCTCGATGCCCTCCGGCTCTGCCGACCCCTCGCCGTCTACCGATGCTGTTCTTCCCTCGGCTGCCGCAGACGAGAGGAGCTCGTCCTTCTACAGGCCCAGACAGGACTCCGAAGGTCCCCCTGGCCGCGACCCTTCTGCGGCACCTCGGAGCTTGATCTGTAGTCTTGCTTCCCCGTGGCTCTCCCTGGTTTCACCTCTTAGCCCGATTTCACTCTTCCAGCCCCCACTCCAGTCACTCTTGCTTCCCACTTTAGGTTCCCCCTGGCTCCCTCTCCTGGCCCTATTCTTGTTGCACATTGCTTGTCTGGTTGTGTTCTGCCCTGTCTGTCCTGTGTCACCTTTGGTCCTTTTGGAGTCCAATCCCTCCCTTTGTCTCCTTCTTCTGTTTCCTTTGTTGCCACTTGCCCACTGACACCCGCTGTTTGTCTTTTGGTCCCTAGTCTGCATTAGAGGTCGACCGATATATCGGCCGGCCGATATATCGGGCCGATATTTAGCATTTTTTAATGTATCGGCATCGGCCGATATCCGAGTGCACTACGCCGATTTTCAGACAGGCACGTCTGCGGGCAGCCCAGTGTTATTGTTGCTGTGGAACACGTGACCCATGCTGCCTTGTGCAGGACCACAGCCAGAAGTTTTGGAAGAGTCCTGGGATAAAACGGTAAGGCTTAAATTCTGATCTTTCAATGACCTGTTTATTTAAGTAGTTTGCTATGAAATGTTGCTTTAAAAGAAAACGCGAATTACGCTATTGGGAACTGGGGTAATGATAATGAGCCTTCAACCAACTGTAGCTTACAGGTAACATTAAGGATCATTGATTCTAATAGAGTTCGTTTTGTGCGCTTATTGGTGGGCTCACAGACGTTTTTTAATCGTTAAAAATCATTTTAATTGTTAACATTTTAATTATTACCATATCAGCCCCATGTTATCAGTTATGTTTTTTTTCTTGTGTCGGAGAGTTTCACTCTGTGAGTGTGTGGGGCGGAGCAGGCAGCTCTCAAATACTGCAGCGTGTGTGAGAGTTGCATTACTCTGCCCTGATCACAGACAGCGCCGTCCTCGGAGACACAGAGCTGCTAAGAACAATGCATGGCGGAGAAAAGTGTTTGTTCGAAAGCGTGGTTACCATTTACTTGAGCTGATGCTGACAATGGTCCTTCTGTGCAACTTTTTTTCATTTGAGACCGGAGATTCAAACAATTTGTCAGACGTCTAGATAAAAAGTGCATGACTTTGCGCAGTTAGTTTCCTCATTAAACATGTCTATCCTTTATACGGGCTTATACGTAGACAACGTCACAATCACTAGGGGCTTATGTTGTCCTTGCATACAAGGCTGTGCAATACGACAGTTATTTTATTTTATTTTCCGGGATCACTAGATTCTGATTGTGAATTTGGCTTTAAGCTATGTTTGTTTTTTGTGTTTTTTTTTTTTTCTTCAAAATGTATTAGAGTGTAATTGTTTTAATGTGCATGGAATACTGGAATTGTAGAATGAATTGAAGATGAAGGTACTATAATAAAAATTCTAACCTTGCATTTATTCTTCTGTTTTAGTAATTGCTGTCTGATGGCTGAACAAAAATCTAATCCTGTATGGCAGCATTTCACAAAGCCAACACCAGGAAAAGCCAGGTGCAATATCTGCAGCAGACTGGTGAGCTTGGGAACTGAAGAATGAGTTTGCTGCTAAAGAGATTCTAATGCTGCTATCTTTATTGTTTATAAGTTTAAGTTGTTTATAAGTTGTATTGTGTTTTTGTTATTTAAGTTTATATTTAAATTTACACAAGTCAGTATTCAATAAATGCTAAGTTGAGAAATTTTGTGTTTCGTTTGTTATTATTAATGTGATATTTTATCATGCAAATAGAGGGGAAAACGTCCAATTGTCGGCCAAAAAATATCGGCAGCATATATCGGCCATCGGCTGACCCTGACTCCTAAATATCGTCATCGGCATCGGCTATTGAAAAACCCATATCGGTCGACCTCTACTCTGATGAGTAGGAGCAGCAGGCCTCTGAGCCCTTAAACTTTTTTTACTTAAATTTTTTATACTTATAACATTTTTAAACTTATAACATTTTTATACTTATATCATTTTTATACTTATATACTTTATATACTTAAACTTTATATACTTATACTTTGTGTACTGATTCTATATACTTATTCACTATTATTTTTAAAAGAGTTGCTGATTTTGTAATACTGCTGCAGCATTCTCCACATGCTAATCACGGCCCCACATCGAATTGGCACTTTGATCTGCCGCATATCACTTCACTACCCCCTGTTGAATGTTGCATCGTATGTTGTTAGATATCTCGTAGTAGTAAGTACTTCATTATTAGGCTGCACAATATTGGAAAAGATGTATTTCTGCAATGAGTATTGCAGTATTTATTTACATTTAAAATGCTTAAAACAAACCAATTTCTCACAAACACATCTATTCATGAGTGATTTAAACGGCAAAGATGAAAATGATTAGGATTAGCTCTTATGATTAGCTCTTGCCAAAATAGGGCTTGTAAACTTTTGTGGTAGTCAGAATTAACCCAAACAACTATGACTCTATAATCCTCTATAATCACTCTCACTCTGTCACACTTGAATCAAACTCCAGACCTCGCATGTAATGTGTGGGGGAGGATTAGGTGGACTAATGAAATCGTGGTTCCGGATGAGGTAGTGTTCTCAGAAGAGTGCCGGTCAGAGCACTGGGATCACAGCCAAGGTGGGTTTAAGGTTTTTACTCGCAATTCTGTGGTTACAGCCCAGCAACTAACAATAGGCACCATCCAATCCAATATGTGGGCGTGGTTCTGAAATAAACCAATAAAGGGAATAACGACTGAACATTCTGGAAAAGGTAAGCGAATTATGGTAGTTTCAAATATGTCCACAAGATGGCACTGAAGGATTACCAGTAAACTATAATAAGTTGGAGGTGCTCCTTTAACTTGATTAATAGCAATAACAAATTATAATTACCACATACAAATGCTGACCCACGACAAATTGCTACATCAACGATAACAGGGCATGTAAATCCAACAAGCTGCCATATACGCAATCTAGTAACACTACACCGATACTGCGCATACAGAAAGAAATCAACTACATTAAAAGTATAGAAAACATTACTTACTGAACATCATACACGCACACCAGTAATCACGGACAGAAAATGAACTACCAAACGAGAGGGGCACATAAGATAATAACTATGAAATGTCTCTGGAGCGCAGGTGAACTTCTGGAACTCTTGCTCTTTGGAGGCTGCGACCAGGCAAGCAGTGTGCCGTAAAACGATCCAGCGCTGCTGCAGACTGACGTAACTCCCAATTCCGCTTCCATCTTAACATAATGAGCAAAGTTTTGTTCTTTATTCAGCTATCCAGCATAGTGTTCCAGCCACACTCGGGTACAATGCGCAATGCACCCCGCACCCAGAAATCAGCAGGTTAATATACTATAAGACGAATTCCCCTATATGGACTTCTAAGTCCTGATTGGTTACCAAACATCTGCAAACCAGGTTTCGAACATACAACAAACATAATACGCCACTATTGGTCTACTTCAAGGATGTTGAGCTTCCAATCCTCGTTAGGCCTAGGCCTCCTATGAGTCCCACACATAAGCCTGTCTATCCAGCCTAGGAAGGAGGGCAAAAACCCTAAACATTAGGGAAATTCCACTCCCAACCCAGCAAAAAGGTGCAACCCCCCCCTTCGGTGTCCATGGCTGGCATGGCTCACAATGCTATCAGTAAGGGAAACCTCAACCCTATATTACCTAAATAAAGACTTCAGCGTAAACATATACAACCCTTATGGATACATAACTTGCTTGTGTGTTCAAATGCTACCATACAACAAACTGCGTCTAGCATAGTATAGCAGTTACATTTCAAGGCTTCCTGCAGGTCCCCTTTCTCCCCCCGGCGATGTTCCCTTCAGCCCAGTTCTCCAAGGTCTGTGGCCTGCAAAGCTGGTTCCGTGCAGGTGGCTGCGAGGCAAGGACACACGGCACCATCCCCAAAACAACAAAACCTGAGACACAAGAACAATCCCACAATGCCTCCCAACCCTGGCCTACCATCACTTTAAATTTCCCTTCCACACTTTGAACTAATGTTAAACATATACTACATAATCCTGAAAAGGAGCGGTCACTAAAATTAAACAGCTCGCAGATCTTCACACTGCAAGAAATGCAAAGATGGAGAAAGCGAAGAACAGTGAGAGTACGCCACTGTCTATGGTGTCCTCGTCTACCCTTATGAAATGCCAGCAAACACATGGACAAGGGATCCCGATGCGCTACCTTGGCTTTCTTATGGGGACAAGGTCAACCACCTAGTGTCTGTCATTAGTGCGTACACTTTTAAAGAGTTTAAAAACTACAAATCTCTTGAAGCGCACGAACAGTTCACAGCTGGCTGGGCACATTGTCATCGTCAAGGATTTTAGGCATGTTTATTTATATAGCACAATCAGGCACAAGGCAATTCAAAGTGCTTTACAAAGACAAGGATACAATCAAATTAAAATTTCAAAATCACATTTCAAAGATAAGTGAAAAAGAAATAATAATGAAAATAAATAATTTTATTAATCAATTACAATGAACACATAGATGACAAGAAAAAGCCAAAAGAAATAAATAGGTAACTGAAAAGACGTCACATTTTAATGACAGAAAATGACTGGTGCTGCACTAGGAAACTCTGACCATGCAACAATTTATCTAATTCCAGCATACAGACAAAATCTGAAAACTGCTAAACCTGTCGTTACTAGAGTGAAACACTGGAGATGTGGAGCTGTAGAGCAATTAAAATCATGCTTTGACTCGACAGACTGGAATGTTTTCAAAACTGCTACTAACAGCTTGGATGAATACACGGACACTGTAACATGGCACATAAGCTTCTGCGAGGACTCTCGCATTCCCAAAAAGTTTGTTGTCAGCTATAATAACGAAAAAACCATGGTTTACAACTGAACTCAGGCAGCTTCCTAAAACAAAAGATGAAGCCTACAGGAGTGGTGACAAAAACCTGTTCAAATTCTACTGTGGGTTTGAAAAGCCACATTTATGCATCATACAGCCCTCACCTATTCAATGGCCTTCATCACACCTGGGTACCTTCACACCTCGCCCACACTCTCACCCCAGCTCACCCCAAGCCACGTAAAACCGCCACGTCCAGCCACCTCCCCAGGAGAATCAACGACAGAGATGTAAACAAGATCTTCAGGAGTCAGAATACAAGGAAAGCGACTCTGTCTTCCCAGCCACTCTGAAGCACTGTGCAGATCAACCATCACCTGTCTTCACAGATATTTTCAACCAGTCACTGGATCTTTGTGTCTTAAATCATCCACAATAACACCTTTTCCAAAGAAACCCAGAGTCTCTTGCCTCAGTGACTACAGACTGGTGGCTCTCACATCGGTGGTAATGAAGGCTTTTGAGAGTTGTGCTGTCATACCTTAAAACCATCACAGACCCATCGCTTGACCCCAGGCTACAGTGTGCCTACAGAACCAACAGACCTGTGGACGATGCAGTTAACACTGGACTCCATTTCTTGCTCCGACACTTGGAGTGCCCTGAGACATATGTTAGAATTCTGTTTGTGGACTTTAGCTTTGCATTGAATACTATTGTATCGGCGCTAATGCGGACTGAACTCTCACAACTGTCCGTGCCTGATCCAAAATAATATGTTATAACCACGATGGCCCAGTTTTACGCTACAATCATTGAGTCCATCCTCACCTGCTCCATCACAGCCTGGTTTGGATGAGCCACTGAACGAGACAAGGCCAGACTGCAACACATCATCCACTCAGCAGAGCGAATAATCGGCAGTAACCTGCCTACCCTCCAGACACTGTACATCACCAGAACCAGGAAACGGGCATACAAAATCTTTGAGGACCCATCTCACCCTGCTCACCACATCTTTCAAGCCTTACCCTCCATGAGAAGACTCATGGCAATCAGAACCAAGACCACAAGACACGCCAAGAGCTTCTCCCCTCAGGTAGTCTCTCTCATTAACCAAACCAGTCTCTGGATGGACTTTCAATTAATCGTCAGCTGCAGTGAAATATCCACCAGCATAACCAGTGAACAACTGATAAACTTCCTCTATGATTATATTCTGCACTCTTGCACATTATGCACACATACTGCAAACTCTGTATACATATTGCACTCTTGCACATATAATTGACTTGGCTGCTACTTAATAACGGCACCATTTAAGAGCCCTTTAAATTATTATACCATTTCTATAGTTTATATTCATACTACAGTGATTACTATGTACACACACATATATAAATATCATAATACCATCATTACTGCCATTAATAAACTTAATTATCATATAATTATCATATTACCCAATTGCCAGTCTATTGTCTATTACCTTTCTGCATATGTCTTTGCTAAATGTGGTATGTTCTTTGTAATGTCATGTAAAAGCACCACCAAGGCAAATTCCTTGTATGGAAACATATCTGGATTCTGATTCTACATCCTTCACCAGTACTAGAAAACTTCCATCCAGCGTTGCATTTCACTTTGACACTGTCGTTTTTGAAACACTTTTCTGTGATCTAGCTCTTGTTTTGGTCGCCGACTATCATCCAACAAAAGGTTCATTTCAGCTCTCCTAATCTGACATAAACCACACTCACAAACACTTTCAGGTTACTGTGCCACCGGGAAGGGATGGACTCCGGTCGGGATGGGTTTCCAGCATTTCCTATCCTGGCTGTTCTCTTTAGGGACAAACACAAGAATGGAGTCTAGTGATCACACCGGAAGCTGACTTACCTGAATGGAGATGTACGGAGCAGACTCTCATATGCGCGGGGATGCTCTGGAATGCAAGGTCTTTACGCCCCACCGCTGGAAGCTATGCCATCCGACGCCATTTCGTCAACTCTTCCACTTTTGCTCCTTCCTGTCTTTTCCAATCCGGAAAGGAGAAGAAATGTATACCGGTCCTGAAGAACGAAGAGAGACCCGAGTCGATATGGGGCTGCCACTTAGCGGGTCGCCGTTAGCCGGGCCTCCGTGCCCCCCCCCGCTCGGAGTAGAATGCCCAGGGATGTCGCAGCCGTCAGCCTCAGGGCCCAGACTCCTCCCTGTCCTCCTGTCCTCTCAAAAAACAGCAATCATTTAAACAAACATGAGGGAAAATTCAAAAGGCAAAGATGACGTCATGCCTTACCTCAGCACAGCTGGCCACCACACAAACGACAGCGTGTCACCTTCCTTTAAAAAAAAAAAGAAAACCGGCAGGAAACGGGGGCCACGCACGGACAGTGCCCCTCCCTCACAGCACATGCAGCTAATTAGCTGGCCATCCAGAGGCACTCAGTCTATTAGTCACCCACTCAGTCAGTTCTGCCTTTCAACAACAGGGGGCGGTAGAGGTGCACCGTTCCCGGAAGCACTGCAATACCGGATCGATGCGTGGAGCGGACGGGGCAAGCCCCACTTCCGGCTCCCTGTTCCAAAAATCCGTCTAATAAAAGGCCTTTTGGCTAAGATCAAGTGTAGTATCAGTTTAATATCTGATACGTCCCCCATGGAGGGGACCACATATTAAACGGACTGACTCAGACTGACTGACTGAGTGGGTGACTGAGTGAGACAGGGTCTGCTTATCGAACCGGAGCACCTGAAGTAAAACGGTGAAAAACAGAAATTATTCATATTAATTTTCGGGGCGTGAGATACCCCCTTGCTGACGAGAAGTGATTACAGAAATGCATCATGACTGTGCAAAAGGGAATAAGGCACCTTTCATCCTGATTTTTTTTAAGTTTAAAAACATGTGCTTCATATGTAACCGTGATACATGCGGAGCCCAGAGAAATTTGGTTTCCTACACACATGCAATAAGGTCTTTAATTGGGCAGAGTCCATGCCTTCTTCCTTTTTATTGGTTCCCCAGCATGTTGGGGAGCAAGGGACCCCACAATGACGATTGTCTGTACTTGTATTGACACTTATGTCTCCTAGCACCTTGCCCTGACTTCACCTGCATCATCTTATATATTTCCAGGGCCGGACTCTCAGCAGTTGGAGGGTAACACAAATACAAGCAAACATAACAAGCACACATCAGCTATAGGTTTGTGAGGTTAACCGCTATTGCTTCGATGTGTCATGATGATGGACATTCCTGTAAGCTGTAAACTCCTTGGTGATAGATGAGGTACCAGGGCAGGAAAGAGCCAGGGAGAGACTGAGGGCTAAAAGACAGTGAAGGAGAATTAACAGTTCTTTGATGCTAAAAATTTTGGGTATGGGTTTGATTGGGTATTGGCCAAGTTGACTTCTGAGTAAGGAGTGGATCCTTTGCATGGCTTCTTGGGGTATTTCCTGCATTCTGCAGGCCATCCTGTACCTGGTGGTCGTCCTCTTTTTCCCTTCCGGTGTTTCGTGTCTGTTTCTCATCCCAAACCTGGGGCTCCTCTTCAAGTTCATACCCATACGTGTCAGTGGTTCTCTGCATGACGTCTTCTACAATCTACCTGTCTCTTCCTCTCTTCTCTTCCACATGATTAACTCTTCTTTCATTTCATGGGTCGATAAATTTGGTGCATGAGTACAAATATCAATGCGCTATTTTGCCGTCCTCTGTAGAGCCAGGATCAGCATATAATCTTGCCCGTGTGGTTTTATGAAGCTTTGAGTATAAATAAACATATATTTTTATTATTAACAACTGAACATCCATAATTGCCATGGAATTGCCATTTTGAGGTAAATTTGTAGTTTATTTGTAGTTCATTTTTGCTGGAAGGACCTTAAAACATTTAAATTCTATATGGAAAATGATCACTACACACATCCAGTCGAAGCCCTTTCTGAAATTAGTCTGTTGCTGCCTTTCAGGTCCCCAAGCTGACGACAATGTCCCTAGGCGCCCTGGCCACCGTATAGTGGCGCCCCCCAGTGGCCGTTCCAACATCACCAGCCTTGGCTGAGCTATGGTCCTGTGGGGGGGTTGTTGACCTTTGAGTGACAGATCAGTGAGGAGAGTTGTGGGGTTCTTTTCTGTCTGTGTCCAGTTTTGTTTCACCGGCCAACTTTCCCAGTGTTTGAAAAAAAAAAGTATCCTTCCATCCAGCTGACAGGATGTGGTGACTGTAGTGTTGTGTTATTTTTGTGTTTTGGGGATTTAACACGATCACATGTCTGTCCTATAACTAATGCAAGCATGGTGCTTCAATGGCCTCGCCCCCCCCTTTAGTGAACACAAACTAAAGTATATGAGTATTGTTTTGTAAATGGGCATGGTATTGTTGCACATCCTGAGTCTGATTGAATAGTTGGTTAGTTGCATGTAGATACACATATTTGACGTCGATAAGTATTATTCGAATTTTACGTTGTCAGTACACGCCAGAGTTGATCACTTGCTTCCCACTGTGCAGCAGTGAACTTATACGGGTTTACATTCACAAAATATAATGGGGGTCAGGCAGGGACGGATTACGGACCGGGCCAGCGGGGCCACTGCCCAGGGGCCCTTGGGGTGCAGGGGGCCCGTGGGGCCCCTAGCCCAAAACAATTTGCAACGCTTATCAACAATGTATTTTCGTTTGTCTATTTTAGAGGGCCTACATTCTTTGATCATCTGCCTACAAGGGCCCCTGACCCTATAGGGCCTTTGATGGAAACATGGAGGGAGGGTGTTTGGCTGCCAAGGGCCCTTGAATTGTGGTGGTTGTGGTGGTGGTGCTGGTGGTGGTGGTGGTGGTGGGGGTTATGGGTTGCCCAGGGGCCCACACAACCCATAATCCGTCCCTGGGGTCAGGAGATGGACCATGGCTGAGATCACCGTCGAGTCAGGTAGCAAAAATCACCAACTGTGACAGCAGCCCAGCAGCAGTGGCCAACATCATGCTGGGTCCTCGTTTAGGGTGGCCAGCAACATGCCTATCTGACCGCCTATGCGATGAAGAAGCACAACCCCCCAGTCCCCACCATGGGAAAGTCATATGAGGGGGGGACACCTTACAGTTTCACTTTCCTTAAAAGTGCTTTGAAAACTCTCCACTGACCTATTTCTAACTTTTTTATTTGCAGGTTTACTTTATATACAGACTCATACCTAACAGCCTTTTTAAATTCCGTAGCTGTGTAGTATCTTAAGAATGAAAGCTTCCATCATTGTGAAATAAAGCAGTGGAACTTTAAACAACGGAAAAAGTCGACCACCTTGTGAGTTTCTGCTGTATGTGGTGCTGCCACATAGTGGACAAGATGGAAGGTGCAGTTCTCTCACTGACCAAGCAAGTGCCACCTTGTTCTAACTTCTTCTGATGTTCCTTCACAATTTCAGGCACGATGTAGAGAAATAGTTTCATGTCATTCGTTGCTAATTTCAAGAATTAATCTACATCTTTCAGCTGTTTCACACATATATATATATATATATATATATATATATATATATATATATATATATATATATATATTCAGCATGGAAATATACCAGTTTGACACACTGACGAACATCAAATGGCAAAAACAATGAAGGAAAAGGAATTGAGGAAAAAAACATGCTTTGGCTCAATCAGGAAATTCAGTCACAACATTGAAATCCAAATGTGTTCAAGAATACCTTGGATGGATGAGGATTCATTAGAAACTATCTATGTCCACTAGGGGGCAGCAACCCTCCACAAGTCCTCCTGAGACCTACTGATTGCTGAACAGATTGAACAAACAGTGCAGGCAACCAGACCAGTGGCTCCCTATCCATGTACTTTTCCATCAGTACTACAGTGGCCCATTCTGATGATGCTATGTTGTAAATAGCTTGGTGCTGTAATTCAGTACCATTCATAGTAAGTATTCTCTTACCATTTTTCAGGGACAGTGAATTGTGTTGCCGTAACAGTGACAGGGTTTCCTGCTCTCAGCTGCAATGTAGCGAAGTGAACACCAACATATTCTCAGCTGTAACTGCCTTGACTGGGAGGGTGCATGAAAAGTTCTGGGAGACATCATTGAAATTGCAGTCATAAATTATATATATATATATATATATATATATATATATATATATATATATATATGCACACACATACATACACACACACATTATTAGGTATGCATAGATGAAAAGACGAAAGACTGGGGGGGCATATTCAGCCCTGCTCCCCCCCTCCCCCAGGAATCCATTACACTGCCATGTGGGCTGTGACAGCACTACTACGACAGATAAGCAGGTCCTCTGAAAAGCATAATTTTTTAATCGTTACATTTTCCCAAAGTACAGGCAGACATGTGCAAGCTTGATCAGCAGTGGTACCTACAACTAAAACAATATCACATTTATATAAAGTCATCCCACTTTACATGAGCAACATGTATAAAGAAATTGAAAAAGAAGAATCAGAGAAAAAATCTGTAAATCACTTTCACCAGCTCATGCTAATCACAGACTTGAGCAATATACTCAGCCTGAATTGTAAGGTGTTTCTTCTCTTAGAAAAGTAATTGATGAAAAAGCTAATTAACAGCAATCAAAATATATTACAAACTTACACAAGGACAGTCCTCACTTTTATCGCAAAGCATTTCTGAACACAACACATATTCAGGACCAAAGAAAGACATCAAAACAAACTCTACCTTTCGGTTTCTATTCCTGAAAAACCCCGACTTCCTGTATCCACCCATCATATATTGGAAGGGTTAGCATGTCTCCATTTAAAAGGATGAGGTGCCTATACAGTAGAGTTTAGATTCTCTGCCCGAGCCCGAGCCCAGACCCGACCCGACCCGACCCGTGGGCCGGGTCGGGCCGATATTTCCTGCCACTATCTTCGGGCCGGGCCGGGCCGGGCTGGGCGGGGCCATGATCAAGCATTTGTGTGTGTTTTTTTTTTTTTTAAATCATTACTTAATTAGCCTAATTGGGTGGAGAGCTATGCCATAATTATAAATGTAGCTCCCTCCCGTAAGACACGAGCACAAGAGTCCTTTGCATTTAACTGAGCCGACGGTTTATTCGAAAGACAGTGGCTTCGTTATTATCACCATCATGGCAGACGTGAGAACTAAATACAGATACGGAAACACAAAATCAAGCACATTTACTTACAATATTAGCTAACAAACATTGAAATTCAAATGAAATATAAACATAAATAACAATAAAGACAGCTTAGAGAATTCATATACAGTTAACACGAACCTCAGTTAGCATTTACATTTACATGGCTAAATACAACAAACTTAACTAAAACTTAATTAACACATACCTCGTTGGCTGCTTACGGAAGGATTTAACCTTTTTCTTAACCCTTTACTTAAAGTTCGATGCCGAGCACACAAACTGGTTCCAGCAGCAAGCGAACTGGATAAGTGAAAACGTGCTTTTCTTCTAAACGTGTCTCAAAAATCCATTCTGAATAAACACAATGCAGTTTACATGCTTCGTCCTTGTTGCATTTTTCATTAAGATAAATCTAAACTAATTTCTGTAGTTCAAACAACTTAGAATCGTAGTTGAGAACGTCTGTTACAACGGCTCACGTATTAAAAAATAGTCGGGTTTAAATCGGGCTCGGGCTCATAATTACAGTTAATGTGTCGGACCGGGTCAGGCTCGGACACAAGGTGCACGGGCTCGGGTAGGGTCGGGTTTAATTTTTTGGGCCCGATCTAAGCTCTACTATACAGTAAGGTAGTGAAGGATGTTACAGATATTGAGGTGGTCCTGGTATCGGATGTTGGAATGCCTTTGGTGAAATGAGCTTTATGAAGCAGCTTACAGTGCAAGAGACCATGTCTGTCTCTATCTAGGATACCCCTCCATTGGCGGTCTGAAAAAGTAGCACCAAAGGCTGATACCCAGGGTTTTTCAGGGATAGACACCGATTCTGGTGGCCGTTTAGGGATATGGGGATACAGCTTTCGGACAAAGTGTCCGCTTTGAAATAAATTAAACAGATGTTTCTTTAGCGGGTTATACTTGACTGATAGGATTGTGAATGTTTTCAGGGTTCAAGTGGTTACCCTTTGTTAGACATAGTGACCCAATGTTTTTGAGGCAGATCATTTAATTAGAATGATTACAAACAAATAAAAAATACTCAAACATATTTTTGAACAGAGTCAATCGCAAACAGTTACATTCAGTGCACAACGTCTGTCGGTACATGCTTGTCCCGCTCCATATCCCAGAATGCTTGAGCGGCTGCGTCTACATCATTACTGTATTCATTGACCATAACACCGTGTATCAATTCATCCATTTTGCTGCGTATGTCCCTCTCATTTAATGTATGTCTCTTATTTAAAACTGTATCGATAACCCTCTGAACCATTGCGGGAGATGGCGGAATTGGGTTAAACCTCAAGACCCCCTTCACTACTACATTTTTCAACCACGGTCTACAGTTTTTTTGACCACTTTTCAAAATTGTTAAAAAGGTATTGTGGTTTTGGATCGTCGAGACATGAGTGCTGCTGTGGGTCTGAGCAGAATGTGGCGCACGCCTTACAATTCTCCTCTAGGTTCTTGTCTATTATCGTATCCAGAATCCATACCACTACTCCTATAATAAATTGTATAACACTGAGCGGTCTCATGCTTTCGTCCCCGTTGTCTTCCACCGTTGATGATGCCAGCTCTGTAAATCCCTCGTTGACAAACTTATCAATCTGTGCTGCCATTTCTGGGGTTTGCCATCCAGCCCCTGAAACTGACAATATAAACACATCCAGACTTTGTCCAATTTAAAACAAAAATAAACAAAAAAAAACACCAGTCTGGTAAAATAAGTACACTCACCATTAAAACTATCAACACTTTTTCGCTTAAGGTTGTCTTACTTGGTCTCAGGCCCTTCATGATTGTCTCTGAAAGTAGCCGCTGGTGAGCATAAACACTCACTTTTGCTGCATTTGAACAATAAAACCCGTTGAGATAACTAACTATGAACAATAACTTACCGCTATTCCAATCCTCTGTTTCACGGTCCTTACTCGGTCTTGACAGTATAGAAAAAAACTTTTGGTCAAAAATATTTGTGATATGTTTTCACAGTAGCGACAATTCTAATGATTCTAAAATACGGTAAAAGATTTAGCATACCTCCAGTTTAGCATTTCCATCGTTGCGTTGAAAGTTGATCGGCGAAGATGCCTGTATCTGTTTCAAGCTTTCAGATGTATCTGTATTTTGTGCTCGCCACTCGCTCGCTTAATAAAGCATGAGGTGCAGTTACCCCTCCCAGCTGGGCGTTTCCATCAGGACAACTAGACATTATTCTACCAAAGTTTTTCATGCGTATTTGATGCTTGATTCTAAATGTAGCTTACTAGCTACTATTAGATGAGATTAAATAACCATGCCCACCTTCTTTAAATAGCAAAATAACAGTTACTGCTAAACTGTTTTATTCCTTGTTTGAATCATCAGTGGCTATGCCCTGCTCATTGTCAAAGACAGAGTGGCATGTCGCCTCTTGACTAAACTTTTGTAAAACAAAGCTACCCTTAAAGCACTTTGAATAACATGTTTCATAGCATGTTTTATACTTATTTTAATATAACATATTAACAAAAAAAAGGGTAAAATAACAAAAATATATCCTAAATTTTTGACCGTTCCCCGTACCTCCCCTCAACCCATCCTTGGCTCGTGCTAAAACTTCACACTTCTGCATGCCTGGGTGCCTTGTAACAGTTACAGCAGGGGCGCTGCTAGAGATTTTGGGCCCCATGAAAGCATATCATATTAGGCCCCCCAGTCCAAACCAATCCAGTTATTTTCCTAATTTTTTAGGGCCCCTGTCACTCAGGGGCCCTTGGAATCGTCCTAGCTTTCCTCCCCCTTACGGCGCCCCTGGGTTACAGTGTCAATCAGTATCCTGTAATGTGTTGTAAAACAAAACTAGCCCATATAATTTCACTCTAAAACATGATGACAGTGTTTTTACCATTAGAAAATAACGCATTATTTAAAATAGCACGTTGACAAGCACAACTAATGTTTTTTATCCCTTAAATTAAGTCTTATTAAGATAAGTAAGGCATTATTCTACCAAAGTTTTTAAAAATGTTTCGATGTATGTTGATATATTCCGCTCACTAGTTCCTACTGTTACTCAATTCTTGTTGCCTAATTGATTTATATCACACTCATCCTAATTTAAAATTTCGCTATGACAAAACAATCCTTATGCAATTTTAAGAAAAGCGTGGACTATGGCCCAATCCCAATTCTACCCCTTACCCCTACACTTACCCCTACCCCTCCGTTTGGCGCGTTCACGTGTAGGGGTAGGGGTGTCTCAATTCTCTTTTGATTGGAGGGGTAGGGGTAAGGGGAAGGGCTAGATAGCCCTCGAAACGAAGATTTTTCGGGACCTCACTTCAAACGAAGGGCTAAGAGAAATTTACAACATGGCTGCCCACTCGAGCAAGCAGACCCATAAATGTTAAGTAATTTTTGCCATTAATAAGGATTTTTATGACATTTTTTCATTACATGTATATTACCATCAATCTTGTGTTTGTGTTTACGGTGATGTTCTGTAAAGAAACGTTTGAAAAAAAATCGCTAAAGTTTGCTTGCGGATAGCACTGATTGCACAATATTAGGAAATATATTTTTATGTCATATAACGTTACCCGGTAACTGACTGCATGTTGTAACGCGTTGTTTTGTTTTGCTTACGGCCATATGTGTACATGTAAATGAACGGTGCTTACACTATTCGTACTTATTGCAACATGACAACATTTTTGTAAATTATATTCTGTATAGGGACAGCTGAGGAAACCCGAAGGCTCATACGTTTTCGAGGTGAAAACGAACATCTGTTTTTAAAGTCCAAATACGGCGCAAAAAAACTTTGGGAGTGAGTAATCTTTACATGCTACGATGCTGACGGCGACATCTTGGAATTTGTGATAAACATCGGAGCATGTCCTCTGACGTAACGTTAGGAGGTAGTGACAATGGATGATGACGTATAACAGTGTAGTAGTGCTGTCCCATTTCTTAGGGGAAATTTTTTAACCCTACCCCTTTCCACTTCATTTCAAGGGGCAAGGGGAAGGGGTGAGGGGTAGGCAAAGGGGTAGAAAATAGAATTGGGATTGGGCCTTAATATGTCTGGTGTTTTTTTATAAGGCGCGTGAAGTTGTGGCTGTTAGCCTGTGTTAGGGGCCCTGTAATACCCATTTTGTTAGGGCGCGCCTACTGTCGGCTAGAGAAAATTGCAACTGTTTCGCAGGCCAACCCTTGAGTGCGCGTGCCCGTGGCTTTGCGGTGCTTGTGGGGGTGTTCGTTTTACTCCTGTAGTTAAGGCTGATTTTTTATACCAATTTAACAAATACAGCTAAAGCTTTTTATACCTTTAAACATTAACAAAAACAGTTAATATCTTAAGTAGCTGAACCCCATTCCCCCACTGTGACCATTAGCTGTCTGGCATATCTAAACAAGTGAAACAATGCTAGACCGTATAATTTCACCCTAAAAACATACTGGCTACGCTTTTACTGACATAAAATAGCGCATTTGCCTAAAATAACAAAACACAGCTATTGTTTTTACCATTTAAAAACGCAATACCCTCTTTCATCTCTAGCTAGAAAAGATTGACGAGCCCAGAGCACGGTTAAAATTACGCTGGTAAAAGTTTTATTATCCTCAAAATGCATTTAAAACAGTACATTAATAAACACCTATAATGTGTTTTATTCTTTTAAAGACTAATGACCCCCGTTTTGCTGGCATGTACTGTACCGTACATGCTAAGGCTACTGGCGGACATGCTGCTTCATCACGCGCCCCCCCGAAAACATCGCTCACGACATAATAGAGGGCTTGCGGCCATTCGTCGCCTGACATGTCTAAACATATTGGCTGTGCTTTTACTGACGTAAAAAAAGCACATTTGGTTAAAATGACAGTACATTTATGTTAAAGAGAATTATTTCTATTTTAAAACGTTAGTAGACAGTGACTATTTTCAGTACGACAGTGCGGCATGCTGGGACATATGCAAATAGTCAGACAGCGTTTGGGTCTTCGATGCTACATTTTGTTAAAACACATGAATTCAGCCCTAAAACTTATTGTCTAGGCTGTTCACATACATTGTATGAAGCATTGTATTAAAAATAGCACATTCATGTTAAAGAGAATTATTTCTAGTTTAAAACGTTAGTAGACAATGACTATATTCAGTACGACAGTGCGGCATGCTGGGACATATGCAAATGAACCAGACAGCGCTTGGCTCTTCCACCCTACATTTTGTTGACACATTAATTCAGCCTTAAAAATGATTGTCTAGGCTATTCACATACATTGTATTAAACATTGTATTAGAAACAGTACATTCGTGTTGAAGAGAATTATTTCTAGTTTAAAACATTGGTAGACTGTGGCTATTTTCAGTACGACAGTGCGGCATGCTGGGGCATATGCAAATAGACAACCCGCTTCTGGGTTAATGCATTACGCTCATTTTAACAAGGATTACCTGCGTTATTCCTTGATTCTTGTTGTCGAAATGCTTAGGGCGCTTTACTTTATTATTCACATTGGTAGAAAAGTGCTTCATTACTTTAAAACGTTATGGTTAAGGGGTCTATTTGAAATAACAGGCGCACCGTTAACAATACCTAATTATCAGTGATGGCCAAAATGACACTTCATGAAACATTTGCTATATTTTCTGACCCCACTAGATGGTGGTCTCTGTTCAAAGCATGTCCCAAAGCAAACCAAGACCACTGTCTAGTGGGTTCAGAAGTACCACAAGCTGGTTTACCAGCCGTCCTTTTCGGCATCACTACTAATTAACTTCATTCCATCTGTGTACTGTGTACTAATACTACAAAATAACATCAGTGATGATTTGTGCTGTTTTATAATTAATTAATAATACTGATAACTGGTGCTGTTAACACATACCCATCATGCCCCACTGTGAGTCAGGACACACTTACTTGCATGGCAGCTTTCATTAGCAGCACACATTAGCACAGAGGAGCAAAAGTCTTCCACGGCACGTAGCTCCCCCTGTAGGCCTGTCACAGAAATGCAAACATTACAATTACGAATTCAGCAGATCTTTTTTTCCAAAGCAATATACAAGTTACAAAGCAGGGTCAGACAGTCCCTGGAGCAATTGGGAATGAAGGGCCTTGCACAAGGGCCCAACAGTGAGATCACTCTGCCAAGCAAGGGATTTGAACCTGTGACCTTCCAGTCACAGGCACAGTGTCCTCACTGTCCCAATCCTTTTGTCATCATTCACATCATTCATGCCAGGGAATGTCACTTTGCAGGTCAATATGAACACCTCCCTTACTGCCATTGTTAGATGTGGTAATAGTCTCATTTATATTTCATATCATCATGAAACAGGCCTTGGAGATCCCAACAGCTTGCAGCCTCAGGATTAATGTCAAGCACATATAGAGATGATTTCGTACTAGAGATTATCTTGGTGTTCAGCCCCATCTTCACCTCATGTCTACTTTTCTGTTGAGCTGAAGAAATGGTACAATCAAGTGGAGAAAATGAACGATGTGATGTGGAAGAAGAAGGAAGGAGGAAAACACTTTGCTTATAGTCCCAGTCATGGTTACACTCCCACAGTCACGATCACCGTCCCACAATCATGGTTCCTCTCCCAGCCACAGATACAGTTACAGCCTCATAGTAACAGTCCCTGTCACATTTCCAGTCACTGTTACACTCAGATTGTCACGGTTCCAAGCTCAGGGTCATGAATCCATCCTCAGGTACAGATACAGCCCCTGTCACAGTTCCAGTCCCATGGTCACAGTTCCTGTCCCAGTCATAATCCCAGTCACAGATCCAGTTACAGCCCCATGGTAACACTCCCTGTCACATTTCCAATTCCACAGTCACAGTTCTGACTTAAGTTATAGTACAACAATCTCACAGTCATGATTACAATTTCATGCAAATACACCTCCACGCTCCCTTCCAAGCACATGCTACAATTTTGTATGTCTGTATATCTGTTTTATTTTCTTTATTTCTGGTTGTGTCTTTGTATTTATGTTTTTTGGTTGTATTTCAAATGCATTTTTTTGTATGTGCTTTTTACATTACTCCTGTCTTTGTTAGCCTCTCTGTCCCACTGTTGTCTCCGCCTTTGTTGGTGTTTTTGTTTTCTCTCTCTCTCTCTCTCTTTCCTTCTTTCTCTTTCATTTCTCTCCCTACACCTTTTCTTTACTCATTTTCCTAATCTATCACTCCCTTCCGGGCAGCACGGCAACTGGAATATTTTACATGTATTAAATAAGATACAATAAATATACAAATAAAAAGAAATTGACCAACATGAAGGGCCTATACAGAGTTTATAGAGCCCCTCATGGTAAAGCAAATATGTCTGACACAGCAGTGCATTCAGACCATTATTCTGCTTGCGAAAGCTGCCGGACAGAACACATAAAAAAAAAAAAAAATGATTACAATTTCATGGTCACGGTTCCAGAACCAATTATGATTCTACAGTTCCCCTCACGGTTCCAGTCCCCCAGCTGCCAGTACAACTCAAAAAAGACATCATTGGTCAGTCTGTTGGGAAATGTTTCATTTTAAATATACTTCCTTAAAAAACTGAAAAAAGAAATGCTAAAATACAAAAAGATGGGTGGGAGTATCAGAGACTACTTATTCTGCCAAATAAAGCATTTTTCAATGCTGAGGTACAAAAAATGGATTGAAAATTGGATTAACTCTTCTTCAGCAATGACAAACACCTGCCTTTGAAATTTCATCTTATATACAGTGTAAGAGCATTATGGTAAATAAACAGTGTAAATGCAGATTTTCACCAGCTCTGTAAAGTTCTATTCGAACAAGAACTTACAAAGAAAAATTAGTCCAGTGATACAAGCAATCAGGCAGATGGTCCACAAAGAGAAGAAAACAAGTGATATTTTCTTGTACAAAGATTCTTTCCCAGCAGTCGTCTTGGAACCTAAGAAGAACGAGATGCCTGATTAGAAGAAGGAAATGTATGCATTGGCAATATTAGTATTAAGTAATTAATTTAACTTTAGGGCATGTACAAGGGATTCCAATTTTAGAGTCAATTAATATGAAATATTAAATATGTATAGAGAACCTTCAAGGCTGAACACCCAAACTTCCTGCTTCAAAATGAGCACTGAACAAACATCAATGAGCTGCTATGTTTGGCAAGACTCAGGTTTAAAAATGTTACTGCCTTAATTAGGTATTCTGTACCATGTGACCAGTTCACAGGGCTATGCTTGGCGACGTAGGTTCCAGGTGACACGGAATCCGGAGACTCATAAAAGTTTTCCAGCTGCATTTCTCAAGCAGTTATTGTATTTGTTACTTAAAAGTGACCAAACTTATGTATTACAGTTTTTTCCAATCATTATAACGCGTGTCTCAATTCCATGTCCACTATTATGACGAGAATTACAGAACATTTTAACCATTATAAGGCGAATTTCTGTTTCTTTACCAGTTATATCAGCCCCTGTCAATAACCTTAAAATATTTACATCAGTCTTGTTCACGTGTGGAATAATGTCTGACTTAGCTAAGTAGGCTTATATTTACTGAAGAGTACAATTTGAAAATTCGGTGTTCAAAACATTTGACCACAAATATAAAGTACATAACATTATTTATGTTGTAATGCAAGTTATGCTAATAAATAATTATTAAATAATTTTAATTAGACATACAAAAACAAAGAAGAACTGCATATAACTGAATACCTGTTGCATTTTTTCTGGTAATACCTTCTTGCTTAATTGGCATCACTGTACATGCGTAGAGGTCCTGGAAGCTGTATTAGTGTAGCTGGGGATCATTGAGAAGATTTCTCTGTTTTTTTTTTTTATTTGTACATGCATGGAGGTCCTGGAAGCTGTTTAGTGTAGCTGGGGATCATTGAGAAGATTTCTCTGTTTTTTTTCATTTGTACATGCATGGAAGTCCTGGAAGCTACCTGCTGCGTTGAATTTGCTGTTTCATCATATTGTATCAGGTCGATCTGCTAACTAGAGGGAAGGGGCAGGACGCCATGAGGTGGACACCTATCAGCACACGCAAAAAAGACGCACCATGTCAGGATTGACAACATTAAACAACATTAAAATCACCCCCCAAGTTATGATATTTATAGGTATCAGGTTCCAGTGAGAACAGGCACTTAAAGAAAGTATCCTCATCCCAATTAGGAGCACATACGTTAGCAAAGAGTATAGGCGTAATGAACAATAAACCAGTAACTATGACAGATCTCCCATTTGGATCGGGAATCCACATCAGATTGAACAAAGGGAATATATTTATGCAATTGATTTATTACACCCCTCGCTCTACAGCAGAAACAATGTAGAATGATAGGTCTGACCTGCCCATCCACACCTCAGTTTAGATTGGTCTGATGGTTTAGAATGAGTTTCTTGTAAGAGCACCATATGAGTCCTTGAGTGATAAAGGTATTGCAGTATTTTACCGCGTTTGGTAGAATTATTAAGGCTGTTACAGTTAAAACTAAGCAATTTACAATAGTATCCCCCACACCTCCCTGGTGAGTCCCAGGTTAATCATTGCTAAGGCTGTACTCCTAACTGAAGTCTGCTATGAAAATTCGGGTTGACGACTGTGGCGCAATATGTTAGACTGACTGAAATAAAACAGAGAAAACGTAAAATAAAGAAGTAAGAAAAATAGAGGTTAAAACGCACGGTAATTTCTTGTCATATTGGCGCAAATGCACATAAAATATGTACGCATTCACGCTCTTACAACCGATTGCTGCATGTATCGCTTTTAAAGGTGAATGTGTACTTGCGAACCAGTTATGTCCATCACTGCGTACATAGCTAACAGAATGTCAAAACGCATTGCTGTGCTCTAGAACTTGTGAAGTAACTTGCGTGCCTGCTAGCGGCATTCCAGTTCATTTCAAAAGGCATGCACAAGCAGTGCCATCTTGTGGTTTGTCATAAATGGAAGCCTCCATAAGCCAAAAATCAGCTAAAAATCAGTCTTCCTAAGGACAAAATTAATTGGTATCAGCTAAATGTATGAGTTTTTATAGCCACCGAGCTTGTGTAAACGGGTGAATAGACGGGTGAACTTGACGTTACATATTATATGTCACAGCAGCTGGTCCCGTTTTAATTTTTTGAGTGCACATCTAAAAAACTCTCTTTGAGTTTATGTTCGGTACCTTATTGTAAGACAAAGCGGGAAATTCACGCATCATGATAATTAATTTAAGAAAGCGGTATTGTGCCTCGATCATTGTGCATGTATTTAGACTTCATGGTCAACTGTGGTGGAAGATTATTTCCTTTAAATATTATGCCTCAGCCCCTTTTGCCTGAACAAAATAAAGCTTCCTACGGTCTTGAACACTCGCTATACAATTTGTTTTTATGAAACTTTCTTTAACATTTAAAAGAAACGTGGAACTTTCTGTATTTGAGCTACATGGCACATCTTCGACATTCCCTGGTAAAATGGCCGCTACGCACAAGTTGTGACGTAATACGCACGTAGCGTAATACAACTCATAAGCCAATTTCTATATACGTACCATTACATTATTGTCAAGCGGACAGTTAGAGTAGTTTCCATAGAAACAACGTAAACATTCTTTACTGTTTGAAACTCGACAAACTCTTCGAGTGAAAATGGCGCAGAGGTGAGCAGTTTGTTAGCTCTCCAAAATTTCTTTTTAATCTTCAAATTATGTTATGCTACTTTGATTATTTACTCTTTTATACTATACTAACATAGTACATGTCAATAATACATAAAAATTATTGCACGTTTTAATGTCATTAAAACTTGTGGTCTTTATTTTTATTGAGGATGTTCTTATACTGAAGTGATGACAGACAGTTACTGTATTTGGTTAGTAAATCCTTCTCAAACAGGTTAGTTTAGTTGGGGTTTCAAATCTTATATATATATTTCCAAAAATGTCCCTGACCGCTAAAACAGCGGTGTAATTTGTCGGGGTTTCCACGATAAAATATGTCGAGTGGTGGGAGATTGGCGATGCGAACGGAAATCCGGCACTAATCAATACGGACAGTTTTCTTTTTAATACGGCGTGAACCCGTAATAAACAGGACGGTAGGCAGCCCCGGACGGGGGCTCGGAACCCTTACGGTAATGGATGGTAAAATGTTTAAGTAATTTGGGGCATTGCTTGCTGAATCAGGTAAATGTTTCAAGCTGACTATTACATTTTTAAAAAACAATGTTGCACAGAACAAAAATAAAATACTCTTAGTTTCATCAGTGTTAACACAGTTCTTGGTAGCATTCATCTGGGTTTTCGCTTGTTGTGGAGCGCTGTTGTTTCCTATTTGATGTTAGTTATAATTTGGTGTCATTTACTATTTATTGTGCATATGGTGTATTGGGTCATTCCATGTCAAATTGTCACACTTTCGAACCTCATTGTCATGGATTTTAATGAAACTTGGCATGCTGATTTGGTCACATGAGTAACTCATGAAACTGAAATTGGGCGAGTCTTGGATCAATATTGTGGGAGATTTAAGTGAACAAACTTTTTTTGGAGGGACTATGAATTTGACTGGCTATATTTACCTTAATATAAGCTGCACAGAAATGGTCCTCATATTGTTTTTAAGCTATTGTCCAGCTCTATCATGTAAGTTAATTGATTTTATGTGTTTTAACTCCTAGACAGATGTAAATGATAAGCTCTATTTTGAAATAATTTATTGTCTTTTTTTAATTTTTTTTTATTAAAAATGGGATCCCTCATGGACCAAGACTTCAAGGGCATTTGTACAATTCACCTGTAACTGGATCTGCAGTCTTTTTCTCCCCACACCCTCTGCTTGTTCCCTTCTTCTCTTTCTGTCTTCACTCCAGGAGAGCTCCTCAGACATCTCCAGCCTGTAATTCCTGGGAAATGCCACCTGCCACTCACCCTTGGAGGCGTAGCCCATTCTCAGGATCTCATACGTCACCATTCATCACAGAGTCACAACGCCTGCAAACATCTGGATAAAAGCAAGAGCCCGTTTTTTGAAACTTACACATTAAATTTTCCTCTCTTTACCATTTTATTCTTTTAAGCTTCATTCTGTTTAATTACATTTAGTATGGATTAAGGCACAGGCAGCCCGGAGGACATTCCCCCGGAGAACATGGAGTGGGACCCTCAAGTTCTTGCCCTGAGTCCCAGTCCGTGGTGTCAGCCCCGTGACCAGAGTTTCCCCAGCCAAGGAGGTTATCGCCGTGACAACGGCAGGGTCAAAGGAAAACTGGTCGGGGGTTCGGCTCCAAGAGGAAAAATCTGGGGTATGCTACCCAGACTTACCGCCTGATCCCAGCTCGGTCCAAGGGGGTCTTTTCGGGGGACCCCATCCATTGGTTCCCGAAAGGAACCACCTGCGGTTTCCTCCGGCACTGGTACTGGCCTTTGCTTTTGTTCTGCATGGTCCACGGTGTGGTCCAGTTCCTGTCCTGCCTGCTCCTCGATGCCCTCCGGCTCTGCCGACCCCTCGCCGTCTACCGATGCTGTTCTTCCCTCGGCTGCCGCAGACGAGAGGAGCTCGTCCTTCTACAGACCCAGACAGGACTCCGAAGGCCCCCCTGGCCACGACCCTTCTGCGGCACCTCGGAGCTTGATCTGTAGTCTTGCTTCCCCGTGGCTCTCCCTGGTTTCACCTCTTAGCCCGATTTCACTCTTCCAGCCCCCACTCCAGTCACTCTTGCTTCCCACTTTAGGTTCCCCCTGGCTCCCTCTCCTGGCCCTATTCATTGTTGCACATTGCTTGTCTGGTTGTGTCCTGCCCTGTCTGTCCTGTGCCACCTTTGGTCCTTTTGGTGCCCAATCCCTCCCTTTGTCTCCTTTTTCTGTTTCCTTTGTTGCCACTTGCCCACTGACACCCGCTGTTTGTCTTTTGGTCCCTAGTCTGCATCCCTGCCGGGTTACCTGGCCTGTCATGAGTTGTGTCCTGGCGGTTTGTCTCCCCTGCTGTCCTTGGTTTTGCCCTGGTCTGTGTGTCCCCTTAATGATACCTTTGCACCAGGAGGGCACAGGATTGGGGGGTGGGGGGGTGTTACTGTCATGGCCTGCCCGTCCTGTCAACCTTACTCTCCAGTTCTCCTCCCTGACGTGGCCCTAATGAGCCACGCTTGGTCTTTATTAGTCTCACCTCATGTTCCTGTCCTTCTGTCAGTAACTACCAGCTGCCTTGTGTTTTCCCATTCCTTAGTTTGGTAAAGTGCCCAGACCAATGTTCTCCAGTTCTGTCCTTGTCTGTTTGCGTCTCTGTGCCCAAGCCTGCCTGCCAGAAAAGCTCCCCGCAAAGGGGGTTCTGCCCTACAGCTTGCATTCGGATCCTACTTCCCACCGGTCATGTGACAGAGGCATACAAGGTTAGTGTCAGGCAGAAATTAATAGCCTATCTTTGATTTTGCATCCATTTGGTAACTTGTTGAAGTTATCTGATAGTTCTCTCGATTCCAAAGACATATGATTCTTGTGTGCGCATTATGCATATCCAAAGTTAACGCATGTTGTGTTTATCTTACGCCGTACATGACTCATTGTCGTTATGGACAGTAAGCACTTTATGTCAGTTATCCATTGCTCCTTTTCGTTATGCTATACAGCCGCTTTATACATGTGGAGACTTATATGCACACACATTTTCCACATTCCACTACTTTCACACATTTTACTGTCATCGTACTTCTCTTCTGATGCCATTTTATTTATTTGTTTGTTTATTTGTAACCTGGTAACTGCACACTGAATCTTCTTATATTTGTACAATGACACCAAATCTTATTTGGTAATCATGAATTACCAAAACCTTAAATACACAAGGATAGACTCAATTATTGCTGAAAAAATCTACGCAGAGATATAAAAATGTAATATTCTCATCAAAATCACATGCACAGCAAAAAATGTAGGCAGTAACTATATACTGCTCTTCCAAAAAAACAACCTTTAGGTTCAAAACGACATCCATCGAGAAAAGAAATATATCCTCCTTGTATCGACAGGAATACTTTATCTGCATTGTAAAATAGCATAAATAATTTATGACAAAACAAAAAGCTTTTAAATTTACTGTACATGATTGTTAGCAAAATCAGAAATGTCAGTGTGGTAAGATCATGTACTTTATATAGTCAGTCAGTCAGTCAGTCAGATTTTTTTTTCCAGATCCAAATACTTTATTAAACAGTTCTGCACAATTATTTACATCGACACAAACACATTAAAACATATAATAGAAACTGCACTTAAAAAATTGGCACTGTCAACAAGGGAATTAAAAACAACATTTTCCTACTAAAACAATGATATTCAGAAATAGTCATAATATAACAGGCTGAAATTTTCCCATATCATACAAGTGAATGCCAATACAATAAGACATTATTAAAAATATATTAAAATAGTATTAAACAAACTATCTGCAGAACCATTCACCATAAAATAAGCAAAAAAAAGCAATAAAAGCAACCAATATATTTACACACCATTAAAATCTAAGTAAACACATATGGCCATTTATACAATTAAAATGTCATCTTAAATGCATGCTTTTGATGCAGGATGAGCATCCTGGCTTCTTTTTACGAGCCCAAGTTATTTATGGCAAAATTAGGTTTTACAGGGGATCGTTAAATAACATGTTCGTGCAGTCTAGTAACATTCGGGGTGAATCATGGACGATTGATCTGAATTTCAGGACGATCAGTCCACACACGATCAGAATTAATCCACAATTACAACTTCCCAGAATATTATAGTAAAAGGATTAATTCCATGCCACGTGGGTGACGTAATCGTCTGTGAATTCATCCTAATACATGCCCCCATTGTTGTAAGTGGCGTATTCATCCCGCAACCTTCTCACCAGCTGCAGAATGGAGAATTTCTTCTCCATCCTGCGCTGCTTGCTATACTGCATGGAGAAGGTTCGGATCCTGTCCTTCACACTCTCCCACCATTCGGCCACAGAGGGGAAGGTAGGCTTGTCCTTCTGCCACTCGGAGAAGTGATCTAAAAAAAGGTGTCTAAAATCGCTCTCCTCCAGAATCTGCAGGTTAATTTTCCAATAGCCGCCCCCATATACAGGGGCGTCTATGGAGGCAGTGGCCTCCACTGCCAAGTGGTCAGTGGGCCACTGTGGGGAGAAGGACACCTTTTCAAAAACAATGGGGGGTGAAGCTAAAATGTAGTCGATGTGACTGCTGGCTCCGCGACTATTATGCCAGGTGAAGCCCAGCATGCTGGGGTTGCATGATTTAAAACCATCCACAAGTTTAAAGGAACGAATAAAATAGCGAAAATGCCCTGAGCTGACATCCTCTCTACCCTCCAACGCGATGTGAAAGTCCCCTCCTAAAATCAAGTGTCGATCTGTGACACACAACGGGGACAACTCCTCAGAGAGAGTTATACGGGACGAGGCCTCCACTGGAGCGTAGATGCATATGGCCCGGAGACGCTGTCCCCTCCATGTGGCGTCCACTCCCAAAACCCTGCCTTGAAGAGCGGTAAATGAACTTACTTCCTCAAAGGCACGGTCGCCAAAAAGAATCCCGACGCCTGAGGAGTGGACACCACCTACACTCCAGTAGGATCTACCCCTCTTCCATTGTCGTGAAAAGAGAGCCTCGTCCCGCTGGTCCCGGAGGTGGACTTCCTGCAGAAAACAAATGCTGAAGGGGAAGATGCCAGCTGATTAAAAACCAACGTGCGTTTTAAAACGTTCCTCAAACCCCTGACATTCAAAGTGACAATATTAAAATTGGCCATGAAATATTAAAATGATCAAATACAATTAAAAACAACAAACTAATTAGACAAAATGTAGATATTAAAGGAATTCAAACAGAAAAAACAGACCATAAGATAAGCCTTTATGCAGATGACGTATTACTTTTTCTTAGGAATTCTCCAACCTCTCTTCTGAAGACAATATCACTTATAGATAAGTTCTCATCTATATCAGACTACTCCGTCAACTGGAGCAAATCAACAGTTTTGCCTTTGAATTGTAGTTTCCAAAACACAACTACTACTCCTTTACAGTCAGGTAACCTTAGATACTTAGGCATAAATTTTCCCACCAGACTCAGATCTAGTACAGATGAATCATATTCCTTTGTTAAAAAAGGTGGAAGAGGATCTTGTGCAGTTGAAATCTCTACCTATATCACTCATTGGAAGAGTTGCCACCATTAAAATGATGGTCCTGCCTAAAATCAATTACTTGTTCTCAATGATCAATAATAAACCCTCTATGGCTTGGTTTAAATCACTAGACTCAAGCATCTTGTCATTTTTATTGAAGAACAAACCATCACGAATCAGCTTGAAAACTCTGCAAAAAGCCAAAGGTAACGGTGGTCTAGAACTACCAAGTTTCTATCACTACTTCTTAGCCAACAGACTGCAGTATATAACAAATTGGATCAAATCAAGCCCGGTAGATAGTCCATGGCTGGACTTAGAACAAGCAATCTGCGGAGAAGTAAAATTGTCTGCACTGCCTTTTATAAGTCCTACCATTAAGTGTTATAAGTGTTTTAAGAGCCTTAGTATTAACACCTCATTAACAGCCTGGTGGGACTTTTTAAAAATAACTAGGTCTCCACTTATCCCCTGCAAACTAACACCCATTTGGAACAATCCAGATATTTGCCGAAAAAAGATAAAATTGAGCTTTCCCTTATGGCATGATAAAGGGATTAGAAATCTTGAACATGTTATGCAAAACGGGAAATTTATTTCATGCGACGAACTAGTCTCAAAATACGGAATTAGCAACAGTAAATTTCTTGAGTACCAGCAATTCAGGTTCAATCTTAATCAGTTTAACTTAGAAATACCTCCATGGGTGCTAGAATTTTTAAATCTTTCTAGCCACAAATTATTGCAAAAAATGTATAAGTTATTGTCAAAAATGGATGACTCAATTTCCCTCCCAACCTCAAAATGGGAGCAAGATCTATCCATCGATCCAGATCAAAACTTTTGGAAAGAAATATGTTTAAACACCTTCAAAATGACTAAAAACCCCAACTTACAGCTTATACCATACAAAACTCTGCATAGAGCTCATTATACAGGACAAAGGATGTTCCAAATGGGCCTTATACACTCAAACCTATGCACCCACTGCTCAGGTAACTTTGTGGAGAACTACATGCATGCCATATGGTCCTGCACACCGGTGCAGAAGTTCTGGTAAAGGATATGTGAAGATCTATGAATTTGGTTTAATTGCTATATCCCAACCTCACCTACATTGTGCATTTTAGGTGATGCAAGTGTATTAGATATGGAAGAAAATAAAGTGCACATGATCCTTACTGCCTTAGGCATTGCAAAGAAAACTATCTTCATGAACTGGAAATCAAAAAATAATTTATGTGTTACTCAGTATAGAAATTTAATTCTAGACCACATAAGTTTGGAGAGAATGTCTAATTCCCTCCAAAAAAAAAACAATTGGGCTAATTGGATTCTCTCTGGTCCATTCTGGCCAATTCCATTATGTAGGGGGGGTGGTCGGCTGTGGTCTTGTCTCCTCGTGATTCTGGCGGGTGGCGGGGTTGGGCCCCCGGGCTATGGGCGGCTAGTGGCTTCTTGGTGCTGGGGGGGCTGTGGCTGCCATCCTGTGATGTCTGGGTGTCTGCCCTGGCTGGTGGTGGGGGGGGGGGGCTTGGGCGGGTGCTGCCTGGCAGTCATAGGGCGTGGGGTCTGGGGTACCGGTGGTGACGGGGGCTGGGCCCTGGGATGGGTGGTTGGCCTCTTCGGTGCGGGCTTGGGTGGGGGGTCTGGGGCTCTGGTGCCCGGGGCCTGGCCGTTTCCTCGGTGGGTGCCTTCCTGCGCAGGGGTGGCCTGTGCTCCCTCCGGGGCACTGCCAGGGGGGGTGGGTCAGTCCGTGTCAGGAGGTCCAGCCTGTGCTGTGTGGGGGGTGGCATGTCTCGAGCCCGGGCTGGTCTGCCACTATTTGTCGTCGAATGAGTGGGTGACTGAGTACGGGCTGCCCTTCGGGGTGGGGGGGGGGGAGGGCTAGCTCTTGGCGTCGGCACTGTTCCGGGATGTTGTCGCCGGGGGCCTCGGGTCCGCTCCTTCCCATGTAACGGTGGGGGGCTGGGGTGCCTACTGAGCCAGCTGGCTCTCTTCTGCCGGGGGGTAGTAATCTCCCCCCTGCTATGATGAATCCCAGCCCCTCTCCTCACTCACACAACATGCCACGCACACATGTAGGATCTCGGGGTGGGAATGTGCCGCGCACGCAGTGAGGGGGCCATTCACATGGCCTTACTCGCTGTGCGGCGCAGCCCTCTGCCTCCCCTTGTTTTAATTGCACTTTAGTCATCACATATCAGTATACACACAGGGCCTTGGCGGGTGGGGGCACTACTCAGAGGTTGGTGGGTGGGGCCGCTGAGGTGCTGCCCGCCCCTCAATTTTACTCACACCATATACATTGAGGGTCTTGGGGGGGTGGGGGGGTGATGGGGAGGAGAGCTGTTTGCAAGCAGCGCTCCTCCGCGCTTCCCCCGTCAATTCTAAATCCATCTTAAGTTTCTCAACAGTCATACTCATCCCTTACACCACATACACTCACATGCACCAACACATGCATCCAACACTCCACCTCTCACACAGGTGCGTGTGGGAGGAGAGTGGGCAGGTCTTCCTACACCCCTGCTGCCTGCCCGCGATGGTGGGGGGGCACTCGAGTAGTCGTCCGGCTGGCGGCGCCCTGGGGTTGCGGTTGGCGCTGGGGGTGGCATCCGTTCCCCCGCATGGTGGAGGGCGGTCCGGAGTGGATGGGCTTATGTCTTTTTGTCTGGTCGTCTCCTGGCCGCTTGGGGTCCTGGGGCACTGGCCCGTGCAGGAGCGGCCGTCACCCTCGCGGGGTCGACTGCCTGTTGCCTCTGGTTCTCTGGGGCTCGTGCCCTTTTGGCTGCGGGGGCTGTGCCTGGGACCTGCAGACTGTTTTTTTTGGATTTGATTCCGTTCCGAATTCAGTATTTTTTCAACCAAGGAAGATCGCTTGTTTCACAGAGTCGCCCCCTCTGCGTTGAACTGCGCAATGTAACAAGTTTTTTGCAACTGGAGATTTTTTTCTTTCCCAGCGCTTTGTGAAGACATCCTCAAGTGTTGCAACGGGGGTTGCTATAAATGGCAACGCCCCTGCAAAGGTCGGGAGTGGTATCCACCTCCCCAGTGGACACGGGGATCACGGGGATCAGTGGGCGGCAGTTTGGGAGAAGATTGCAGCCCTCGAAGACGAGGTGGACCGTTTACGGTCTGAGATCTCCCAGCTTGCTGGTGCCCTGACTAACCCAAATATGCCCCGGAGCAGTTCGGAGACCACTGGGACTCCTCTTATAGTCCCCACTTCAGCTCCAAGCTGTTTCCCGCCCCCTCCTCCTCCTCCACCGCCTCCTCCTCCTCCGCCTGCTAATATCCAGGGCCCGAAGCAGAAGACGAGTCATCGTCAGGGAAGTGGCGCAGGACCCACCAATGGCCCCAACATGGTGGATGTTCTGGCGGAGCTGGCGCACATTAAACTGCGCCCAGTGCTGAGGTCGCCAGGTGGGACGCCAGTGATGAGGAGGGGACTGACGCAGGGGACGCCCATGCCCTCAGAGGACATTGCTGCCATCTTAGCAGAGGCTCTGAAGAAGTTCAAGCAACAGATCCACTCTGATGAGTAGGAGCAGCAGGCCTCTGAGCCCTTAAACTTTTTTTACTTAAACTTTTTTTACTTAAATTTTTTATACTTATAACATTTTTATACTCATAACATTTTTAAACTTATAACATTTTTATACTTATATCATTTTTATACTTATATACTTTATATACTTAAACTTTATATACTTATACTTTATGTACTTATATACAGTACTTTATATGCTTATATTTATATACTTATACTTTGTGTACTGATTCTATAAACTTATTAATAAATAATATATTTGTATCACTATTATTTTTAAAAGAGTTGCTGATTTTGTAATACTGCTGCAGCATTCTCCACATACTAATCACGGCCCCACATCGAATTGGCACTTTGCTCTGCCACATATCACTTCACTACCCCCTGTTGAATGTTGCATCGTATGTTGTTAGATATCTCCTAGTAGTAAGTACTTCATTATTAGGCTGCACAATATTGGAAAAGATGTATTTCTGCAGAGTGTTGCAGTATTTATTTAAATTTAAAATGCTTAAAACAAACCAAATTCTCACAAACACATCTATTCATGAGTGATTTAAACGGCAAAGATGAAAATGATTTGGATTAGCTCTTGCCAAAATAGGGCTTGTAAACTTTTGTGGTAGTCAGAATTAACCCAAACAACTATGACTATACCCCACGGAAATCTTTAGTAAAAACCGAAAGATTTATGCGGGATGAAGAGAGACCCGAGTCGATATGGGGCTGCCGCTTAGCGGGTCGCCGTTAGCCGGGTCTCCGTGACGCCCCCGCTCGGAGTAGAATGTCCAGGGGCGTCGCAGCCGTCGGTGTCGGGGCCACGACTCCTCCCTGTCCTCCTGTCCTCTCAAGAAACAGCAATCATTTAAATAAACATGAGGGAAAATTCAAAAGGCAAAGATGATGTCATGCCTTACCTCAGCACAGCTGTCCACCACACAAACAGCGTGTCACCTTACTTTAAAAAAAAAAAAAAGAAAAAGAAAACCGGCAGGAAACGGGGGCCACGCATGGACAGGGCCCCTCCCTCACAGCACATGCAGCTAATTAGCTGGCCATCCAGAGGCACTCAGTCTATTAGTCACCCACTCAGTCAGTTCTGCCTTTCAACAACAGGGGGCAGTAGAGGTGCACCGTTCCTGGAAGCACTGCAATACCGGGTCGATGCGTGGAGCGGACGGGGCAAGCCCCACTTCCGGGTCCCTGTTTCAAAAATCTGTTTAATATGTGGTCCCCTCCATGGGGGACGTATCAAAATAACCTTTTCATACCAAAACAAAATGTAAATCAGCTCAAATACATGAATAATAAATATTATGCTTGTACTACTTATATTAACACATAATCACAATCTATGAGGCTGAAACAATCCCACACTATGCAAATCATGCCAACACAGTACAATAAGACTTTCAAAGATAATATTAAACAAATAGAACTACCTGCAGAACTATTACCCATAAAACAGGAAAAGGGCAATAAGACCAGCAAATACAATTATACACCATTTAAACCTAATTACAATTATATGGTCAATAAAACAATTAAAATGTCACCTTATATGCATGCTATTAAAAAGTTAAGACCTTTAACCCTCTGGAGTCGACGGCATCGTCGGCAATGCCGTGTATCTTTCTTGTGTATTTCAGTTCATAACTCGCTGAAATCTTATTATAGAAACATGAAAAAAAAATGCTGACTAAATCTGTAATCTGCATTCTTTTCAAAACGTTCATTGTCGCAAGTATTAAACTTTTTAAATCGGCAAAAAAGTAAACCATGTCACCTTACTTTGTTTTACCTGCATCGGGGGTGTGTAGTACCACTGTCACCCGAAGATTGCTATTCACATTCTAAATAGCCACATTAGCGCGTATTCAGATCGCATTCGCATGGTAATTTGATGAACAGCGCAACGGTGAAACGCGATCCAGATACATCCCCTTCAGCGCCATAAAAGGGGGGAGGGATGTGGCCAGGTGACAATGGCTCATTCATTCACATGAAAGTTGCTACATATTCAATGAAAGGAGCCAGAAATAGTTACATGAGTTAGGTTTTTCTTATTTATTTATCCAAATGAATATTGCAACTACACCATTTAGTCATCTTCATGAAGCCAAGACTTTGGTGATCAGATATCTGGGATCAAAACAAACTGCCATCATTGCTTACAATGTAGTTTTATAATGTTTCTGCAAGTGTTCCAAACTGCATTTTGCCATGTCTATACTTTGAATGTCAAATTACAAACTTCACATAACATATTTACAAAGTACACTAAGATTAAGATGAGTTTGTTGCCAAACCAAACATATAAGAAATAATTTATTTGCCAGGAATTAAGTTTTTGATATTGAATGAAATGTGTGACCATGCCCCAGTTAGTGAAAGTGTGTCCCCTACCCCTAGACTCCAGAGGGTAAAAAAGGAACACATCCGCATGACTTCCAAGCTCTGCACAAGGGTCGGGCTAAAACGGCATCATACACCTTCCCAAAACAAATAAAATCAGTAAGCTTGGGAATAAAATAGGTTAATCGCACAATAAACAGCACAACAGATCAAAATGTTAATAAATATTAATAATGTTAATATCGATGAATAAGTGCTAACAGTGATCAACCAAAACAGTGCTCAGTAAAATCTTTACATGTCAATAAATAAAATCCATACCAAATAAAACACACGCACAGAAAAACAAAGCACACTTACCTAAAACCCGACGTGTCCTCTGTGTGCTTCAGGAAAATGCATCATGTCAACCCTGTAGGATGGAGTGTCACCACCTAGACGTACCGGGGCAGCTTTCGCCTAGGATCAAGGCAGTTGGATGGATGTCAACTTACCTCTGGGGGTAGGTCGTTTAGGTAGATGGCAGCTTCCTTCTGGGGCCTGGGGGTTTGGGTGAATGTCAGCTTACTTCTGTGATCAGGGTGTTTGGGTGGAAGCGAGCTTACCTCTGGGGTCAGGGGGTTGAGTTGAAAGCAGCTTGCCTCTGGGGTTGGAACATTTGGGTGGATGTGAGCTTACATGAGGGGCCTGCATTTTTGGATGGACAGCAGCTTGCCTCTGAGATCAGAGCGTTTGGGTGGATGGCAGCTTGCCACTGGGGTTAGGGCATTTTGGTGGATGTGAGCTTACCTCAGGGGCCTGCGTGTTTGGGTAGACTGCAGCTTGCCTCTGGGATCAGCATGGTTGGGTGAATGGCTGATTACTGGGAACAATGTGTTTAAGTGGATGGCAGCCTACATCTGGGATCAGGGTGTTTTGGCGGACAGCGGCTTGCCTCTCTGATCAGGGTGCTTGGATGGACAGCAGCTTACCTCTGTGGTTGGGCCGGTTGCGTGTTTGGGAGCTTACCTCTAGGGCCAGGGCGTTTGGTGGACTGCAGCTTACCTCTGGGATCAAGGCGTCTGAGTGGATGAAAGCTTACCTCTATTATCAGGGTGTTTGGGTTTATGTCATCTTAACTCTGGGGTCAAGGCGCTTGGTTGGATGCAGTTGGTTGGATTGGAGCTTTACCTCTGGAATTAGGGCATTTGAGTAGATGACAGCTTAACTCTGTGATCATTGTGTTTGGGTACATGTCAGCTTACCTCTGGGGTCAGAGCGTTTGTGTGTAGGGCAGCTTATCACAGCTAACTATCGATTAGTTTAACTGAATTTATCCAAAAATTATTATTATTTCTATACCTGACAGACAAAATATTGTGACTTACATATAATGTGACATGTTGTTAATGCAACCAGTAATCAGAAGACAGTGTGACATGTGCTGCACACCAGGGCAATTTCAGAATCACTAATCAGATCTGCAGTTAACACCAAGTTATGGTAAACCAAGTGACGCCTATATAATATACATGTATGGAAATCACACAATCCGAAAAATAGTTTCCCGAAATATTAACACAGAGGTATTTCTCACTCACTATAAAACACGATGTAAATTTCCCTGTAGTAATTAATAGATTAACAGACAAAAAAACCCAGAGTCACACCAACGAAAACACAACGCAATGCTAGGGCCAACTAGCAAGAACTGGCTAACCAGGTAAAAATTCGCAATTAACTTCTAAATTATCGAAACTCAGTTACATCAATAAGTACATAAGTTACCACGAAACATACATGTATTAGTTTAATAAAGTCTAAGCAGAAATTATCAAAATAAATACGGTTTTGGTTTTGCTTGCCGGAGCTCAAACGTCGGACATCTCCCTTAGTAAAAGGGTGTGGACTCTGGCCGTTGACAACCACGTGCCGCTCGCGCCACACAACGTCGTTGACCGCAGTCTGTCATACTCTCGCGTGTTACGTCTGACTGACGCGCGCCGCAATAGTGAGATTTAGCAGTACTAACGTTAAAAAAAGCTCTTACTGACCTCATTTTACTGTATCATATGCGCAGTAATTTATCTTGCTTTCTTAAAATAACCAATAAATTTTGGTGCTACTGCTCTGTTTGAGTCCATGAATTATGTCCTGCATAGAAATGTGTAGTGGCAGAACATTTAAACAACTGGATCGCATTTTAAAACATAATCTTATGTAGACATCACACCTCTCCCGGAAGACTCCCGCAAATGCACCACAGCTCCCTCACACCCCCGAATAATGTGCAGCATCCTGGAAATCTGTCCACACAGAAATAAAAGCAATCAAACGCAGGGAAGTGGCCACGTGCCTACAGATCGTATGTTGGGCGTGGCTACGGATCGTCTGTCGCCGCCCCCCAACTTTCACAGCCAGCACCCCCCCCCCCTTCCCTAAGGTGGGATAATTCAGACATCCCAACCTGCAAAAACTCAATTCAGGGAGGTGCCCCCAACCCCCCGACAAGGAGAGAGATAACTTCAACAAACTTGATTTCACAGTTTAATTTGTTCATTAATTTCCTCTAGTCAGCGCACTAAATCACGAAGGTCAAAATTATGTATTTTGACAATAATATAAGTAGATTATTTTACCATTTATGCAAATTCCTTAATTATATTCCATTGCTACTTTACAAAAGTCTTTCATGACAGCATTAGCAACTAACCAAGTTGTCACGCCCTGCTCCGTCCGCTCCTGATGTTTATTGGTGTCCTTGTCCTGTTGTCCCGAATAAACCCCGATTGCCTGCATTCTCGGCTTACCTCGCCTGCTTCCCGGCTCGCTCGCTCACCAGCACAACAGAATGACGGATCTCCCCAACGCACCTCCGCAGGTCGACGATCAACGCGTCGACCTGCTCCACGAGGTGCTCTACTGGCTCCACCAGCCGGAGGTCCGGGAGGACTCCGGACTGCTGGTGTTAGCCAGCACGAGCGGGACCCTCCTCCAGGAGGTCACGCCGCTCACCGCAGCGCCTGTCATGGCGGAGGTTCGAGAGAACCTCCGGCGGCTCGTCGAGGGGGTAACAGAGAAGCGGCTCCAGCCGCTCACGCCTCCTGTGGCAACCCCGCCTCCATCGTCATGCCCCAGCCGCAAGAAGAAAAAGAAGCGGAAGGGGAAAGGAGAAGCAGCCGCCCCGACGCTCTTCTTGGGGGCTTGCTCCTTACTCCCCGCCTGGGATGACACCGCCGCTGCACCGCCTGCAGCAACAGCGCCTGCTGATGCTGACGCCGCACTGCCCGCGGCTGCGCTGCCTGCTGCAGCTGCCGCCGAGCTGCCCGCGGCTGCGCTGCCTGCTGCAGCTGCCGCCGAGCTGCCCGCGGCTGCGCTGCCTGCAGCTGCCGCCGATCCGCCCGCGGCTGCGCTGCCTGCTGCCGCCGCCGATCTGCCCGCGGCTGCGCTGCCTGCTGCCGCCGCCGATCTGCCTGCAGCACCCCTTGATCCGCCTGTCCAGCCCGACCCGCCTGTCCTGCTTGACTCGCTTGTCCTGCTCGACCCGCCTGTCCTGCCTGCTCTGCCTGCAGTCCCTGCAGCTGCCACCACTCTGGCTGCGGCACCCGCCGCGGTGCCCCCTGCTGGCCGCGTGCTGGCGGCGCCTGCTGCGGCGCCCCCTGCTGGCCAAAGGACTGCAGCGCCTGACGAGGCGCCCCCTGCTGGCCGCACACCCAAGGTGCCCCTTGCTGGCCACATGACGGCGGCGCCCGTCCTGCCGGCACCTGAACTGCCTGACTTACCCGTCCTGCCCTGCTCGCCAGCAGCCACACCCGCTGGCCACGTGATGGCGGCACCCCCTGCAGCGCCCCTTGCTGGCCGCACGCCCGAGGTGCCCGCAGAGGCGCCCCTTGCTGGCCGCACGCCCGAGGTGCCCGCAGAGGCGCCCCTTGCTGGCCGCACGCCCGAGGTGCCCGCAGAGGCGCCCCCTGCTGGCCGCATGCCCAAGCCCGTCTCGCCTGACCTGCCCGTCCTGTCCGGCCAGCCCTGCTCGCCGGTCCTGCCCGTCTTGCCTGTCCTGCCCGGCCAGCCCTGCTCGCCGGAACTGCCCGTCTTGCCTGTCCTGCCGGCACCTGAACTGCCGGTCCTGCCGGCTCTCGACCTGCCTGTCTCGCCCGTCTCGCCTGATCTGCCCGTCTCGCCTGTCTTGTCCGGCCAGCCCTGCTCGCCGGTCCTGCCCGTCTCGCCTGTCTTGTCCGGCCAGCCCTGCTCGCCGGTCCTGCCCGTCTCGCCTGTCCTGTCCGGCCAGCCCTGCTCGCAGGTCCTGCCCGTCTCGCCTGTCCTGCCCGGCCAGCCCTGCTCGCCGGAACTGCCCGGCTCGCCTGTCCGGTCGGCCCAGCCCTGCTCGCCTGTCCGGTCGGCCCAGCCCTGCTCGCCTGTCCGGTCGGCCCAGCCCTGCTCGCCTGTCCAGGCCGCCGCTCTGCCCGCGGCCCCGCCTGAGGCTAGCTCTCCAGTCCTGTCCGCGGTTCTGGCGGCCACGCCCGCGGCCACGCCCGCGGCGCCGACTGCCCCGCCTGTTGCCTCCTTAGAGGCCCTGACTCCCACGCCCTTGCCTCAGCGAGGCCGACACCCCCCAGGACCCCGCCTGTCCGTTTCCCGTGGGGGACGGGGACACAGGCGTCGGGCCCGGGTCCCGCCCGCCCTGCCCCCTGGCTCGCCCGTGCGCCCCCTGGCCGTGGCTCGGTGGCTGCCTGCGGGTCCTACGGCTCCGGCTCGGCTGTCGCCTCCAGGTCCCCCTCCGGTGCCTCGTCGCCCGCCTGCGGTCCCTCCGTCGGCGCCTCGTCGGCTGCCTCCGGGCCCCCCCGCTTCGGCTGGGCGTCGGACGGCGCCTTCCCTGGCTCCGGCTGCGCCTCCGCCTGCTGCGGCTTCCCCCTTCTGCCTGCCTGCGCCGGGGTTCCCTCCTGCTCCCTCCTCGTTTCCTTTGTCGGTCCCTCCGTCTGTCTCCTTGTCCCCTGTGTGGTCCCCTCCTGCTCCGGCCTCCCTTCCGCCTGCGGCCCCTGCGGCTGCCTTCCCTCGCCCGCCTGGGTTCCCTTGGGCTCCCCTGCTTCCTCCTCCCTTTCCTTCCGTCCCGCCTGTTTCTGCTCCTCGTCCCTCTGTGTCTCCTCCGTTCCCTTCTGGTCCCTTTGTCCCGCCTGTCTTTGCTCCTCGTCCCTCGGTGTCTCCTGTGTTCACTCCTCGCCCTGTTGTGCCTCCGTTTTCTGTCCCCTCTGTGTCTCCTTTCTCTGTCTGCCTGTCCGCGTTTCCTGTTCTTTGTCGGGTCCTGTCTTTCGTTTCGTCCTTGTTCTTGTTCTGTGTTTCGGTCTTGTTCCCTGTTCTTCGTTGATGGTTTTTCGTTTTGTCTTTCAGGTCCTGTTCCCCGGTCTCATCTCGTCCGTCGCCTCCTCTCTGGCGCGCCCGGAGTGCGCGCCTTTGGGGGGGGGTTCTGTCACGCCCTGCTCCGTCCGCTCCTGATGTTTATTGGTGTCCTTGTCCTGTTGTCCCGAATAAACCCCGATTGCCTGCATTCTCGGCTTACCTCGCCTGCTTCCCGGCTCGCTCGCTCACCAGCACAACACAAGTGTCTAACTAGTGTAGACCTGAATAATACAGCACATGAAATGACACTTGTTAAACTCACCTCAACATGCCTTTTACAATCGTTTAAACCGTCATGGGCAATGCTGAAATCACTGTTGCAAACAGTACATTTGCTATCTGGGCTTTAATGTAAAATCAGACAGATTGCTTAACTTACAGCTGCCCAATTACACGTACATATTTTATTGCTGCAGATAATTAAGGCAGGTAATACAACGCTGAAGGTTAGAGGTATAGTACGATTACATATGTACAACATGTGGTCATTTCAGTCAGACAAACGTTTAAAATGGAAAACCAGCTTTTACCGGCAATTTCCATAGCACGTCCTAGTCGAAGTACTACACTGCCATCTATTGGACAAGTCAGGTTACTGAATCGTGAAATGTGTCTGTACTGAAATGGATAAAACAAACATAATATCTTCAGTCATGTTTTCTTTTAGGACCACTACAAGAGGATTATCAGTATGAAGGTTTATCAATAAAAATAATTTATTAAAATAAATATTAAAGGGCTCTCCCTGAAAATAAGATGCTCTTAGCTTCGAAAGCCAAGGACACATTCTAGTGATTTTCCAGGAGACTGGACCTAACTAACCTGGGGCCTTATGAAAAACAATCAATCAGTTCATGTTGAAGCTCGCAAGGTGTGGAGAACAAGAAACACAAGTAAAGGAGAAAGGCAAGGTGCAAAGCATACACAAGCAGTGTAACGACATATCAGTTACAATGTATGATTAAACATACATCATTTCTCACAGTATGAATAGTGGCCCGTTGCTCCTACTATAGCCTCACGCCTCCAGGGTCATGGGTTCAATCTGCACCCCTGCTGTAATAAACAGTGAAGTTATTACAGTAACATGATGTTCATCAGTAAAATAGTTCAATACTGTAGAAAAAATGATTTCTGGGCAATATTTATGAGAACCTTGCCGATAAAATACTGTAATGTACTGTAATTCTGTACATGAACTTCAAAAAAATAAACTGTAGAATTTACTCAGATTGAATGATGTAACAATTTGCACTCACTTTTTTGGGTTGACTTTAAACCCTTTTTAAGTAAAGTATACCCAATTCTAGGAAACATTTTAAATAAATAAAGCTATAATCTACCTACTGTCACAGTACCATCCTATAAGATTTACTCAAATCAATTAATATTTCAATATTAATATTAATTAATTTGAATATTAACATTAATTAATATTTCAAATCAATATTTGTACTCACTCATTTGGGTAAATTGGGGTATTATTTTTTATGAGTAAAGTAAACCCAAGTGTTACGCTTCGGCGAGCGAGCGAGCCGGGAAACAGGCGAGGCAAGCCGAGAATGCAGGAAAACGGGGCTTTATTCGGGCAGACAGGAGCAAGACAGCGACAAACATCAATGACGGATCTGGGGAAGACTGACTCAGACACGGACTAAATACTAAAGACAAGCCGAGACAACAAGGAACAGCTGGGCACGATCGGGAAAGCACACGTGGATAATGAGGGGCGTGGCACACATCGGGATCGAACGGAGCGGATCGTGACAGAACCCCCCCCCAAAGGCGCGCACACCGGGAGGAGGCGACGGACGAGACCGGGGAACAGGACCTGGAAGACAAAAGCAGAACGTCAACGAGACACTGGAAACAAGACAGAGGCACAGAACAAGAACAAGGACCAGAAAAACGACAGGACCCGACACAAGACAGGAAACGCAGACAGGCAGATCAAGAAAGGAGACAGAGAGGGGACAGAAAATGAAGGAACAAAAGGGCCGGGAGTGAACACGGGAGGCACAGAGGGACGAGAAAAGGCAGGACGAGCAAAGGGACCAGAAGGGAACGGAGGAGGCACAGAGGGACGAGGAGCCAAAACTGGAGGGACAAAGGGACCAGGAGGGGACGGAGGAGACACAGAGGGACGAGGAACCGAGACAGGAGGAACAAAGGGACGAGGAGACGGAACAAAGGGAGGAGAAAGAATAGGGCGAGCTCGAGGGAACCCAGGCGGGCGAGGGAAGGCAGCCGCAGGGGCCACAGGCGGAAGGGAGGCCGGAGCAGGAGGGGACCACACAGGGGACAAGGAGACAGACGTAGGGACCGACAAAGGACACAAGGAGGGAGCAGGAGGGAACACTGGCGCAGGTGGAGGCGTAGCCGGAGCCAGGGTAGTCGCCCTCCGACGCCCAGCCGAAGTGGGAGGGCCCGGAGGCGGCCGACGAGGCGCTGACGGAGGGACCACCGGCGGGCGACGAGGCACCGGAGGGGGATCCGGAGGCGACAGCCGAGCCGGAGCCGTAGGACCCGCAGGCAGCCACCGAACCACGGCCAGGGGGCGCACGGGCGAGCCAGGAGTCAGGGTAGGCGGGACCAGGGACCGACGTCTGTGTCCCCGTCCCTTACGGGAAACAGACAGGCGCGGTCCTGGGGTGTGTCGGCCTTGCTGAGGCAAGGGTGAGGGAGTCAAGAGGGAGGTTAGTGTAGGGCGAACAGAAGTCAAAGCCTCCGAAGAGGCAACAGGAGGGGCAGTCAGAGCCGCGGGCGTGGCCGCAGGCAGGGCAGCCAAAGCCGCGGGCGTGGCCGCAGGTGGGGCAGCCAGAGCCGCGGGCGGAGCAGCCAGAGCCGCGGGCGTGGCCGCAGGCGGAGCAGCCAGAGCCGCGGGTGTGGCCGCGGGCGGAGCAGCCAGAGCGACGGCCTTAGACGGGGCCGCGGGCAGAGCGGCGGCCTCAGGTGGGGCCGCGGGCCTGGCTGTGGCAGCGGGCGGAGCCGCGGGCGCGGCCGGCTGGACCGGTGAGCAGGGCTGGGCCGGCTGGACAGGCGAGCAGGGCTGGGCCGGCGTGCAGGGCTGGGCCGGCTGGACAGGCGAGCAGGGCTGGGCCGGCGAGCAGGGCTGGGCCGGCTGGACCGGCAAGCAGGGCTGGGCCGACGAACAGGGCTGGGCCGGCTGGACAGGCGAGCAGGACTGGACCGATGAACCGGGCTTGGGCGTGCGGCCAACAGGAGGTGCGGCAGGCAAGGCAGCCAAAGCCGCGGGCGTGGCCGCAGGCGGGGCAGCCAAAGTCACGGGCGTGCGGCCAGCAGGAGGTGCCGCAGACAGAGCAGGCACCTCGGCGGACGTGGGTGTAGGCGGGGGTCGCACCGGAACCTCCATCACAGCCGTGGATAACGCCAGCACGTGGCCTGCAGGGGGCGATGCAGCAGGCACCACCAACACATGGCCAGCAGGGACCGCCCTAGTAGGCACCTCAGTCGTGCGGCCAGCACGGGGCGCCTCGGCGGGCTCCTCCGGCGTCCGGTCAGCAGGGGGCACCTCTGTGGGCGCCACCAACCTGCAACCGGAAGGGGGCGCAACCGCAGCCACCTCAAGTAGCTCAGGCGTCGGCAGGACAGGCGAGACAGGCACGTCAGGTGCCGGCGGGACAGGCGAGACAGGCACTTCAGGTGCCGGCAGGACAGGCCTGACAGGCAGTTCAGGTGCCAGCAGGACAGGCATGACAGGCAGTTCAGGTGCCAGCAGGACAGGCGGGACAGACACTTCAGGTGCCGACTGGACAGGCGAAACAGGCACTTCAGGTGCCGGCAGGACAGGCGAAACAGGCACTTCAGGTGCCGGCAGGACAGGCGGAACAAGAGGGAGCGCCTCTGTGGCTACCGTGGACGCCTCAGTCCCTTGGCCAGTAGGGGCCGCCTCGGGGGGCGCCGCAGTCACTCGGCCAATAGGGGACGCCTCGGCGGGCGTCTTGGGCGTTCGGCCAGCAGGAGGCACCTCAACGGGCGCCGCCGTCACGCAGCCAGCAGGGGACGCAGCCATCATGCGGCCAGCATGGGGCGCCTTCGTGGCCACCTCGGGCAAGCAGCCAGCAGAGGGCGTTGCCATAACGCGGCCAGTAGGGGGCGCCGCCATCACACGGCCAGCAGGGGGCGCCTCCGTGGGCACCTCAGGTAAGCAGCCAGCTGCAGGCGGTGCTGCAGGCAGAGCAGCGACGGCAGTCGCGGGCGTGGCTGCAGTGCCGACAGGCGATCTGAGCTGGACCGATGAGACGGGCAGGGCCGGCGAGCGGTCCGCAGGGGCCGCCGTAAGCAGCGCGGCAGCATCAGCAGGGGGAGCTGCGGGCGTGGCTGCTGGTGAGCAGGACAGGACGGGCAGGTCAGGCGAGCAGGGCAGGACGGGCAGGTCAGGCGAGCAGGGCAGGACGGGCAGGTCAGGCGAGCAGGGCAGGACGGGCAGGTCAGGCGAGCAGGGCAAGCGACCAGCAGGGGCCGCCCCAGCGAATACCTCGGGCAGAGTGGCGACGGCCGGAGCTGCAGGGGGCGCTTCAGCAGACACCTGGGGCGTGAGTCCAGCAGGGGGCGCCCCGGCAGGCGCCTTGGGCTGAACGGCAGCCAGAGCTGCAGGCGGTGCCGCAGGCAGAGCGGCCTCCTCGGGCGTGCGGCCAGCAGGGGGCGCCTCTGCGGGCACCTCAGGCGTGCAGCCAGCAAGGGGCGCCTCTGCGGGCACCTCAGCAGGTACCTCGGGCAGAGCAGCGGCCTCAGCGGCTGGTGCTGCAGGCGGTGCCGCGGGCAGAGCGGCGGCAGCAGCAGCAGGCGGTGCCGCGGGCAGAGCGGCGGCAGTAGCGGCTGTTGCTGCAGGCAAGTCCGGAGCCGGCAGCGCCGCTGGCAAAGCGGCGGCAGCTGCAGCAGGTTGTGCCGCGGGCAGAGCGGCAACGGCAGCAGCAGCAGCAGGGACCACAGGCAGGGCAGGCGGGTCAGCAAGAACAGGCGGGTCAGGCGTAGCCGCTGGCAGAGCGGCAGAAGCTGCAGCAGGCGGTGCCGCAGGCAGATCGGCGGCGGCAGCAGGCAGCGCAGCCGCGGGCAGATCGGCGGCGGCCTCAGCAGCAGCGGGCGGTGCTGCTGGCAGGTCCGGAGCCAGCAGGTTGGCGGCAGCAGCCGGCGGGGCCGCGGGCAGGGCGGCCGTAGCAGCAGCGGGCGGTGCCGCGGGCAGCGCGGTGTCAGCATCAGCAGGCGGTGCCGCGGGCAGAGCGGCGGCAGTAGCAGCTGGTGCTGCAGGCGGTGTCGTGGGCAGGGCGGCGTCAGCTGCAGCAGGCGGTGCCGCTGGTAGAGCGGCCGTAGCAGCAGCCGGTGCTGCTGACAGGTCCGGAGCAGGCTGGTCCGAAACAGGTGCCAGGACAGGCGCCGGGCGTGCATGCACTGTCCCTTTAAGGGCCTCGGGGATCCGGGGAATAGCGTCCCAGACGGCCCGGGCCCCTTTAAGGGCTAGCCGTGTACCCTCGAAGGGGGCAGCTGCCCGCGAAGGTTCCTTCGCGGTGGCTGTGATGTCCTCCGGGGTGACGGAAAGAGGAGCCGGAGAGAAAGAGCATGCCCTCAGGTAGATCACCGGTTGGGCTTCCGGGGACCTCTCCTTACGTCTCTTCTTCTTCCTCCGGCCATGGCAGGGTTGAGGTAGGGCTGTCGCGGAGAGGGTGAGCGGCTGGAGCCGCCTCTCCGTTATCCTCTCATACACCTGCCGTAAATTATCGCGGACGTCTGCGATGACGTGCGCTTCCGTAAGCGGGGTGATCTCCTCAAGAAGAGTCCCGCTTCGGCTGGCTAAATCCCGAGACACAGGATCTTCCTGTATCTCTGGTTGGGACAGCCAGTATATGACCTCTTGGAGCAGATCGAGGCGTTGGTCCTCGAGCCGCAGAGGTTCGTTGATGAGATCCGTCATTCTGTTACGCTTCGGCGAGCGAGCGAGCCGGGAAACAGGCGAGGCAAGCCGAGAATGCAGGAAAACGGGGCTTTATTCGGGCAGACAGGAGCAAGACAGCGACAAACATCAATGACGGATCTGGGGAAGACTGACTCAGACACGGACTAAATACTAAAGACAAGCCGAGACAACAAGGAACAGCTGGGCACGATCGGGAAAGCACACGTGGATAATGAGGGGCGTGGCACACATCGGGATCGAACGGAGCGGATCGTGACACCAAGTTTATCAAATATCATACCTAATGTATTTAAAGGGCCCTTTTCAGCATTCAACGCAAAGTGGTACCAGGTTTGAAACAAGGGTCTTTGCCAGCATGGCCTGATACAGTTTTCTGTCCCTTTGGGAGTAAAGGTCTTTGCTCAAGAGCTCATTAATGTGGCTATTCTGCCAAGACTGGGCTGTTCTGCAGCTGTGGTATATTTCACCCACCGTCATGAAGGAAACTCTCCCAAATACTGACCTTGCAAGATGTTCTCTGTTGAGATAAAAAAAAAAATGGAATAGCTGTGATTGCTCATGTAATGCTTTTTTGGGGTGATGTATTTGTTAATGTAAGGCCATTTTGATTACCCACACTTGGCCTTGTAGCCTTATATTTGCAGAAAAGAGCCTGAGCTGTATGTATATGTATATTTGCATAGCATGGCATGGTACTGCCTTTGATTTAGTAGATTTTTAATTCACTGTTATGATGTTGAATAGGACAAGCGCATAAAACCCCAAATATATTGGCTATCACAGCTAAAATGGATCTTGGTGGGATGTGTTGGTTCGTACTCTATGGAGTGATCTTGGGTGGGAGGCTAAGATTGGATGTAGATAGAATAAAAAACCTCAATGTCTTCTAACATCCCCACCATAAGAACACACATTAAGTCCTGCTCATACTAATTCTGGTATCTAAACCATCAGCTTTTCAGGACTCTTTAGCAATTATATATCTCAAAACACACCAAGCCAACTGATACAGAGCAATCAATTTAAACAACCAAAGGAATCCTGAAATAAAACAAGCAATGATATGTGGTGGAGACTAATATCTGTGGCATTCCATTCTCAACTGCGGTGGGATTCTAAATATTATGTAAACATGGATATCCAAAAATGAAGCCTAATTAAAATCGAAATATTAAATGAGCAAAATTAATAAATTTGTTGTTCTATCCCAAGTTGTGATTAAAAAGCAATGAGGCTGCCACCCATTATATCTGCTCTAGGGAAATGCACTTCTGCAGCCACTAGGGGAGCTCTCACCTTCTCTCAGCCCTGCTAAATAATGTTGCATAGTCTAACAAGCTTTATAATTTGTGTCAATGAGCACTGCCTTACCGGAAATGCTTTCCCTGGGAATTATTGTAAACATGTATTACGTATTATAGGAGAAATACTTGTAAATGAATTAGATTTATTAACTGGCTCCTGAAATTAAGAACTGTAAATGAACTGACCTTAATGAGTATTAATTAAATTAATTCAGAGACATTGCAGTTCATTCCACATGAAAAGTTACAACTTAAGCTAAAGCCGCTTAAATCATTTAGAATGTTTAATAACACATAATACACAAAAACATAACACATAAAAACAAATAATGATGAACTCAAAGTAATGGCTATATTTCCAGCTCCTGAAGGCGTACTTCTCACTCGCTATGCTCACTTTGTTTTTGTTTGAGCTGGTTTCTCATGCATGTAGGTCTCCCGTAGATGACGTCGCGCGTGCGACTGTCAGACAGACATCTGCCTGCCGCTGACAGGTTACTGTGAATTATTATTTCTGTTTTTACAATATAGATGTTAAAGCACTTGATTTTATTGGTAACGCAGCGGTAACATAAAGTTACTTGAAATTGTAACAGTAATCTCATTATCAATTTTTAAATTATAACGCGTTAAATTACTCCGTTACTAAAAACGAATGAAATTCCAGCAACACGTTACTATAAGTGACAATGTAAGAGACAATAAAAAGCAAATGTAACCATTATGTAAATATTTCAGATATTTTACTGAAAGGTATATCACAGGGTACAAAAAACAAACAGCACTGTTAACATGACAAAATACAAAACAGCATATGAAAGCTCACAGAGAAATGTCCAGTCAGGTGGCAGTCCAGGCTTTTGAGTTGAGTACAGACTTTCATTGTCCAGTTGCCCATGCCTTGACAAGCGACATTCTGTTGGTTTACCAAGAATTAACCCACACGGAACAACTGATCAATACTTCCACACACAGATAAGGGAATAACTTTCTCAAAAAGTTTGTTCTCCTTAACTCTCCGGATACACTTTTCGACATGAACCCGCAAACGGGCGATGGACTGTGTTTGTTCAACATCCTGTTTACTCATCTGAGTTTTCTTTGACAGGACAGCAGGCCGGTAAACCTTGCAGGGTACAAGAGTGTGCACAAGAAACCCCATGTCCACCATAATGCCCATGTCAGCTGTGCAGAACAAGAGATGATGGTGTTTGACAAAAGATTTCTGTACAGTCCAGCATCACTTGTGTGTTTGCATATGGGGAAAACTCTGGTGGTAATTGAGCTTGTATGGCTTCTTTTGGTAGCTACAGACAGATAGAACCAAGCAGGTGGTACCAAAAGTGTGTCCAGGTCGTTATAATTCTGCTGACAGTGGTGCGGTGGATACCAAAATGGTTGGCATGATCGCAGAGAGGCAGAGCCACGGAGAGATGCATTAGGAACAGAAGCAACTCGTCTATGGGCGCAAGTTTCTGTTAGCGATAAGAAAGAAAGTGAACTAAAATTAGCAAAAGTACTGCAAACGTACAATTAGTTTTACTGCTTATATAAAAGTATATTTACCACCTAAATGAAATAGTTAAAGATGAAACTTAAATGGGTTGGGGCTATATAACATGATTAATTGCAGCCTTTGTGATCACCTTTGCATTAGTTCATATTTCCATTAAGCACCAATAGGCTAAGCTTTCAGGCTAAAGTCTTATTTAGTGTAGTATGCATTAATCCACGAGACCCTGATAACACAGCTTAGCTGCACTGGCCCTAGTGACCCGCACCATCTTGGTCTTCAAGGCTGGCTGCACAAGTTGCCAAAAGGCCTGGAAGTGATGATGATGATGATGACGATGATGATGATGACGAAACCCTTTATTGCTGTTGCAATACACCATGTTACTAGTCACAAGTACAAGTGAAAATAACTGCCCATCAACCCGACCATACATATACACAAACATCATATTATAGGGGGTAGACAGGTCAGGAAGACAGGGGATATAGGAAGAACAGAGAAAGCAGAATTACATGAGAAGAGAGGAGGAGAATTAAAACAGCCCCCAGACTGTACTCCAGTAGGGAGGACATTGTAGGAACAGAAAAAACACATAGAACATAAGAACATAAGAACTATACAAAAGAGAGGAGGCCATTCGGCCCATCGAGCTCGCTTGGGGAGAACTTAACTAATAGCTCAGAGTTGTTAAAATCTTATCTAGCTCTTATTTAAAGGAACCCAAGGATTCAGCTTGCACTACGTTATCAGGAAGACTATTCCATACTCTGACTACACGCTGTGTAAAGAAGTGCTTCCTTAAATCCAGTTTGAAATGTTCTCCCGCTAATTTCCACCTATGGCCACGAGTTCTTGTATTTGAACTAATGCTGAAGTAACTATTCGGTTGAACAGCATCCAAACCTGTTAGAATCTTATAGACATGGATCATGTCTCCTTTGCTTGAGGCTGAACAGATTTAGCTCAAATAACCTTTCCTCGTATGACATTCCTCTAAGACCAGGAATCATTCTTGTGGCCCTATGCTGCACCTTTTCTAAGGCCGCAATGTCCTTTTTAAGATATGGTGACCAAATCTGCACACAATATTCTAGGTGAGGTCTGACCAAGGAATTGTATAATCTTAGCATTACCTCCCTTGAAAGGTTACCCCCGAAATCACAGAATACACCTCAAATATTGAAGACCACAATGCAGTCATACTTGGACATGACCAAAAAGTGTGAAAGAGAGTAGCAGGTGCTTGTCTACATCTGTCACAAATAGGATTAACCCCCGGGTAAATCTTGGATAACTAAACCCCAGACATGTGAAGTCTATGTACAATCTTGAACTGAATGAGGCAGTGCCTCGCACAAATAGAGGAGGAGTGGATGATATATGTTAGACCATTGACCATCATTAATAGTTGTACCCATATCCTTCTCCCAATTTACTTTTACTATTGTCAGTGAAGAACCTTCCATGTCAAATATATTTGTGTACAGCTTTGAGACGGTTCCCCTAACCTCTGGCTGAGTTTCTATGATTGAATCAAGAAATGATGTCTGAGGTACAGTAGTGAAGGAAAATGACTGACGTTATTCTGTGTGAAATGTCTAACTTGTAGGTATCTGAAAAAGTGATTTGCTGGCAGAGCAAACTCCTGTCTAACCTGATCAAATGACATGAAGACGCCATCCTTATATAACGTCTTAATATTCAACACTCCATTTTTAAACCATTGTCTGAATGCATTATCTAATAGAGAAGCTGGAAATAGCAGGTTGGCCATGACAGGGACGTAAACAGACATGGAGGCTAGGCCATAATGTTTACGAAATTGAGACCAGATCCTTAGTGCAGGGCTTAAAGTATTCCGGCACCGTGCCGGATCTCCGGCGTGCGGCCGTGAGGAAAAAAATAATAATATTTTAGAGCCTGCGCATGCGGTTTAATATTTTCGAGCCAATTTATTTCACCTACCAATCATATGAGAGGAACGCAGCTTTAACTAACGTTACAAGCCTATCAGAAGTAGAGAAGGGCGGGTCCTTGCAACACGGTATGATTGACACCCATACGTCAATGTCACGTTAGCGTTGTCGGAGAAAAAAAAATGGAGCGCAAGTTTATGAAGCCTGGGGATGATGTCCTAGCAATTTATAAAGGACTCAAAAATAAATGGCGCTGGGCGTGGATTGAAGAAAGTAGAGATGGCGAGCCTTTTGGCAGTTGGTTCGCTTTTTTGATAATGAAAGCAACAGAGTAATAACACAACATCTGGCAAGCAGAAAAGTCAACATTGCAAATGCCCCAAACCTTATGCTGGAACTTAAAGATGTCATGCAGACTTATGGTCTTGAGTGGAGACAAGTTACCAGCATCCTCCTTGACAACTGTGCAGTCATGAGAGGAAAAAAGTCTGGCCTTGAAACTCAAGCAAGGAAGGAGAACCCATACCTCCTTGATGTATCTGGAGACACCGTGCACATGGTTTCCAATGCTGCCAAGGCCCTCATGAGTCCGTTCAGCACAGAAGTGGAAAATTTCTGCTCCGATGTCTATTATGATATTGAGAAGTCACCAAAACAGAAGGAGATTTTCTCAGAGTTTCAGAGTCTGCTCCATCTTCCTTCCAAGAGCTTGATAAGACCTATTAGCAACAGATTTCTTCAGATGCTGGAGGTGTGCACCAGGCTGAATGAATGTACTGGTGGTGCATTGTTACTATGTGCTGGATCCAAATGAAGAACACAAATACAGGTAATGCTAATCATTTTGTAGTATAAATTAAGTATTTTTTAATGTGCTGTCTCTGCAGTTAACTATTTTTATTGTATTATATTGCATGTAGAGTGATGTGCTAGTTTAGTGTTGTTAGGTTTTATGTAGGAATAAGCAATGAAAATAGCCACAGTGGTGTGTGTGTGTGTTTGTGTGATACAGAAGGCTTCTTAACGAAGTGCTGACGAGATATGCACTAACAGTTGAGGAAAAGACCAGAATAGAAATTCTTCAACAAGAACAAGCCACAACATCCCGAATGGGAACACAAGCCAACCTTGACCGGAAGGCACGAATCTCTGTGTTTGAGTTTGACCGATTCAAAGTCACGGTCGACATGTTCAGAGGTATCTTGTAGCAGGCTAACTTGTGTAGGCAAAAACTTTAGGCTAAATGTAATGAAAGTTAATAACAGTTGTTGTTTTTTACAAAGGGAACAGCCAGGTCTCTACTACAGCAATCATAACCAGCTTTAGAAGTTATGCAGAGTTATATAGAAGTGTTCAAATAAATAGCAGTTTATAGTTAAAAAAAAAGTGAATAAAGTGAAATTATTTTTAATCAGTATGTTATTTCCATATTTCAAATGTAATGGAAAGATTAGACATTCAATTCCAAGGCAAAAAATGTAAAATACTTTATTAAGTCTGCATTTTTTTTTACAGGAAATGAAGAAAAGGAATATTTATCTTAAGAAAAAAATACAGCAGTGTTGCGAATTTTTTCTTTTCTCTTCAGCCACAAACATTGACATACACTTAAAACATTTTAAAGATTTAACTGATAACATCTGATTATGATCTGATTAACATCTGACAAAAACAATGATTATGCACCAAAATATTACTTCAGTAATTTAAAGTTAAGTTAAATCTTGAAAAAAAGACTTGCAACATTTCAGGGATTTTAAAAAAAAATGCAACATGAAAAACCAATGGCGCACTTGCTGCACGTGGAGATGGTGGCCCTAGTTCGAGAGCTCCTCAGCAAATTTATGAAGCCGGAAGCCATCCCACTGAGTGCAAAGGATATCATCAAGGTTGATGTCCGGGGTAAAGATTTGCAACTATCAGACAAAAGGTTGTCTGTTGGAAGATACTGCTACTCTGCACTAAACAAGGCCCGTGTGGAGAGGAAGATATGGGTGAGAAACATTTACAACTCTCTCAGAGAAGGGTACATGAAGTCATCAGAGTTCCTTCTCAAAAACCTTCCTCTGGACAACAAGATAATCACCTCACTTTCTGCACTCACTCCCTCTCTGATTCAAGATGACTCCATCTGTGGGGCTTTTATCACATCAGGAGAGGCCTTGCCTAATGTGGTCGCACAAGAAGAGATTGGTCAGGTGGAGGAAGAGATACGGGCGTACCAAATAGAGGTGGACCTGGTAACGTGTGCCCAGAACTACATTGAAGAGGAAGGCCGAGTTGATGTAGATTGGTGGAGCAGAGTTGTATCCATGAAAAATCCAGAGAGAGGTGTGAGATTTCCCATTCTGGGTCAGCTGGTCAAAGCACTACTTAGCATTTTCACAGGCCCCCTGGTTGAGGGATCATTTAATCTCATGGATGATATTCTTGAAGCAGACAGATGCTCCATGAATGTGGAAACTTATGAGAGCCTTGCAATTGTAAAATCCACGATTAAAGCAAGAGAGTGGACAGCATCGACAATGACAATAGACCAGCCATTAAGGTGGTCTTGCCTCTCATCGTATCAAACATATCAAAAACATCTGCAGAAAAAGAAAGAGGCACAACAGGCACAAAAGAAGAAAAGGGTGAGTGAGGCAGCAAGGATTCGGCCATCACAGATGGCAAACAAACTCATACGGCAGGCCAGGAATATCGCTGGATCAGCCAAAGCCTCCTCTAGACGAGCCAAACACTCATCCTCCTCCACTGGACCATCCAAACCCTCACCAACCTCCTCTGGACCAGCCAGACCCTCACCAACCTCCACTGTACGATCCAGAACCTCACCAACCTCCACTGGACCATCCAGACCTTTTTCAACCTCCTCTGGACCAGCCAGACCCTCAGCCTCCTTCTCTGGACCATTCAGACCACAAGCAACCCGGCAGCAGGGAGCCCCCCCCCCCCCCCCAGGCGCAGACCGGGAGAGACCCACCCCACCACGCCCGATGAGACCCCAGCTAGCAGCCAAGGACGGGACAACCCCAGACCCCCCGGCAAACGGGGAGCCGGTCCAGCCAGGCGGGGTGACCCCCGCCCCCCGGCCACCCCTGGCCCCCCCCCAGGCGAGGCAGAGGCTCCCCCCACCGCCCCCCCCAAACCACCCCACAGTGTCCGAGGGCCCCGCACCGGAATCGCCAACGGCAGACAACGACCCACCCCCACCAGGCAACGGGCCCGGGCAGACCAAGCCCCCCAGCATGCGGGCGACCACCCGCCTGGGAGCCGGAGCAGCGGCCCCAGCAGATAGAGCCCACGCCCCCAAACCCACGCACCCCAGGCGGAACCCAGAGGCCCCACCCCCCGATCCCCCCCCAGCGCGCCACCCACCCCGGGGGGGCAGAACCTCCCATCCCCCGCTCCGCCCCCAACAGGCCAGGCCAGCGGCCACCCAGAGACACTGACCACGCGCCCTCAGCCAAGAGAAACACCAGAGGACCCCAACAACCCAGCCCCCAACCCGGGACGGTGACGGCAAGGCCCCACCACCCGTGACGACATTACATTAAAAAATTAATTATTGGAGTCCAACTGTCTTCAACTGTCTTCATCGATCAAATGATTTTTCTTACAGGCAGACATCCTCTCCATGGAAACATAATCCAAGAGTAGATTTTTGAACATAAGAACATAAGAACATAAGAACATAAGAAATTTACAAACGAGAGGAGGCCATTCGGCCCATCAAGCTCGTTTGGGGAGAACTTAGCTAATATCTCAGAGTTGTTAAAATCTTATCTAGCTCTGATTTAAAGGAACCCATGGTTTTAGCTTCCACTACAATAGCAGGAAGACTATTCCATACTCTGACTACACGCTGTGTAAAGAAGTGCTTCCTCAAATTTGTTTTAAAATGTTCTCCCGCTAATTTCCACTTATGGCCACGAGTTCTAGTATTTAGACTAATATTGAAATAGTCATTTGGCAGATTTATGTTTAAATTCTCTTTTGACTTCCAGTTCAGAAGGATTGTTTTCTTAGCAACGGTTAGTACTGTGAGAAGCATGCAAGATTTATTCGTGTCCATATTAGTGTTAGTGAGGTCCCCAAGCAGGCAGAGTGAGGGGGAGGGTGGGATGGGATGCCCTAGGTGTGTAGATGAGTCTTCACAAATCCTTTGCCAGAATTCGTTGACCGGTGTGCAATACCAGAAAGCATGCAGGTAATTATCTGGTGCATCCTTCTTACAAGTTAGGCATATGTCAGTATCTCTGATACCCATCTGGAACATCCTCTGCCCTGTGTAGTGTGTTCTGTGTAAAATTTTGTACTGTAATAGCTGCAGGTTGGAGTTCTGATTCATTCAAAAGGTATTCAAGCAAATTTGCCTCCAGAAGTTAGTGTCTGGATTGATGAGCAAATCCCTTTCCCATTTGTGGGTAGGGAGTGAGAGCGTTGTATCAGATTCTGCTAGATGCACGTAAATCCTAGACAGTAGTTTTTTAGTTGGAGTTATTAAAAAGTTTGCTATTTTTGGTGAAAGCTCCAGATCTAATTGCTTACGGCACCATCTATTATGTATTATTGATTTAAGTTGAAGATATTCTAAGTATTTGTTTTTCTCAATGTTATAAGTTTCTGTAATTTTGTCAAATGATATCATGCAATTGTCTTGGATTATATGTTCGAGGCGCTTGATTCCTTTATTATGCCAAGCCAGGAAGTTTATCACTTTTTTTATTTAACAGGATGTCAGGGTTGTTCCAGATGGGTGTCAGTTTGCATGGGACCAGTGAAATTTGGTTCATTCTATTTGGTTCACTGAGAACTATTTATAAGCTATCATCAGTCCAAGGAGTGACGCCGATGTTTCCGTTCTGCCTTATTTGCTGTAACTGTAGTTCCGCTTTTTGCCAGCAGGCTGCGCACAGACAGCGTTTCTGTGGGCAGCACATTGTATGTTGTTAGATTAGTATTTCATAACAGGACTGCAGGACATTGCGTAAAATCATTTTCTGCAGTAAGTATTGGAGTGTTTATAAAGGATCTTTTTTAAAAAAATAAATAAATAAGTTTCTCACAAACACCTCCATTCATGACTGACTGAAATATCAAGGATGAAAGTGATTAGGATCAGCTCAGAGAGCGCATGCCGAGCTGTTGCTAAAGTAGCAGCAGTCAACTTTAAACCAATGTTAAACAAATACTAGTTAATACTGAAAACAATCAGTCATTAAAATTAAACAGCTTGCTAAGCTGTGTTTCCTTTAACAATATAAATGTTATAGAAAAATGGAAACCCCACGCTCTCCGCGAATATTAATCACCAAGATTTATAAAAACCGCAACTGTACTGAAAAATAACGTTGCTTATGAATGTTGGCAAGTAAAAAAGTATTTGTACTTTGTGATCAAGTGCCATTCTTGGCACATCACACAACGACGAAATGTGTCCTCTGCATTTTAACCCATATGTGACATATTAGTGGGCGGCTATATTATTTAGCTTCATTCTTAAAATAATAATACTAATACCAAAAATAATAATAACAAAACCATATGAAGCCAGGTCTATAAAGCTAAAGTACCATAATGATTTGAAGCTATCATAGAGCGTAATTTGTAAAGAGGGAGACATGAACCTTACAATAAGTGTGTGTATACCAAAGTGGGCAGCTGTCTCTTTAAGACGTTCCTGAGTGCCGAAAGGTAGGGTGGGAGTTTTTTTTCCGGCGGGTTTTTCTAGACGGAGGAAGGCGGGTAAAGAGAGCGGAAAGAAGAGTGAACGGCAACTTAGAGAAATAAACGTATATATCTACATATATGTATATATATTTGTGTAGATATCAACGTTTAGAGCACTGTTTATTTTTTTTGGCCGAAGCATACAATTGCAGCAATTAGTGGATAGAAAGATTTTGGTGCTTTTGCTCTCTTGGATATCCTGGTAGGTCAATTTACCTGTTTGGTTAAATGTTAAGGAAAATATAGATATAGGGATCATTAGTGTGAAGGAAAAACAGTCAGGATATGAATGTGAACCTTTGTTGATTGTGTGGTTGATTATTTTCTTTGCTAATGTATCATTCTTTGTAGTTGTATGTAAAATGCTAAAGCTACCTATAAGGCTACTTGCTAATTGATCGGAATACGTTGACTGTGATATGGTGTTATTCAGTTTAGCCACCCTGTTAGTACCATTGCAGGTTGAAATGTTTATAATGTGCATATTTAAATATATACATGTATATGTGTATATTAATGTTATTCAGGAAATCTGTATAGTATGGCCTAATGTGGATCTGAGATTGCGCTGTATGTTAATGGATGATGGAAAAAAATATAATTTTGTGTGATGTTTAAGTAAGACATCTAACTCTCTGTACTTTGTGTGCAGACTGTTTTTTTTGGATTTGATTCCCTTCCGAATTCAGTATTTTTTCGACCAAGGAAGATCTCTTGTTTCACAGAGTCGCCCCCTCTGCGTTGAACTGCGCAATGTAACAAGTTTTTTGCACCTGGAGATTTTTTTCTTTCCCAGCGCTTTGTGAAGACATCCTCAAGTGTTGCAACGGGGGTTACTATAAATGGCAACGCCCCTGCAAAGGTCGGGAGTGGCATCCACCTCCCCAGTGGACACGGGGATCACGGGGATCAGTGGGCGGCAGTTTGGGAGAAGATTGCAGCCCTCGAAGACGAGGTGGACCGTTTACGGTCCGAGATCTCCCAGCTTGCTGGTGCCCTGACTGACCCAAATATGCCCCGGAGCAATTCGGAGACCACTGGGACTCCTCTTATAGTCCCCACTTCAGCTCCAAGCTGTTTCCCTCCCCCTCCTCCTCCTCCTCCACCGCCTCCTCCTCCTCCGCCTGCTAATATCCAGGGCCCGAAGCAGAAGACGAGTCATCGTCAGGGAAGTGGCGCAGGACCCACCAATGGCCCCAACATGGTGGATGTTCTGGCGGAGCTGCCGCACATTAAACTGCGCCCAGTGCTGAGGTCGCCAGGTGGGACGCCAGTGACGAGGAGGGGACTGACGCAGGGGACGCCCATGCCCTCAGAGGACATTGCTGCCATCTTAGCAGAGGCTCTGAAGAAGAAGTTCAAGCAAAAGATCCACTCTGATGTAGAGGGCCGATATTTAGCATTTTTTAATGTATCAGCATCGGTTTTTGTATTTTGCTCCCTAGTGTTTCAGTTGAGTTTGTCTAGTTATTGTATTTGGTGATTTTGTATATGGGTTTTGGTTTTGTTCCTTCTGCCCCTGCTTGTGTCTTTACCTGTTTAAATTCCCTAGTGTTGGTTTCTGTTTCCCTGTGTCCCTGTTTAGTTCCTTTGAGTTTATTAGTTTCACCTGTGCCCTGTTTCCCTGGTCTTTGTTAATTAGTCTCACCTGTCCTGTGTTAGTCTCGTTACCCCTTTAGTATTTTAGTTCCTGCTTCTGTTTAGTTCCTCAGTGGTTCATTGTTTTTGTGTGATTTATTGTTTGCGATGTTCAATGGTTTTGCTATTTTCAGTGTTTGATGTGATTTGGTTTTTGTGATTTAGTCTTAGTTTATTCCCTTTAGTTTTTGACCCCTCGTGGTCCTTTTTGGTTTGTTTGGTTTTGTAGTTTTTTCTGTTTTATTTAATAAACCCTGTTTGTTTTTCTTTGAGCCGCAAGTGGGTCGTCCACCCTTTTTTGTGCCTGCACCATGCCTCGCTCCCGTGCCCGAGCCGCCCGCAACCTTGACACTATCACAGTACCATCCTATAATATTTACTCAAATCAATTAATATTTCAATATTAATATTAATTAATTTCAATATTAACAATTAATATTTCAAATCAAAATTTGTACTCACTCGTTTGGGTAAATTGGGGTATTATTTTTTATGAGTAAAATAAACCCAAGTTTATCAAATAACATACCTAATGTATTTAATGGGCCCTTTTCAGCATTCAACGCAAAGTGGTACCAGGTTTGAAACAAGGGTCTTTGCCAGCATGGCCTGATACAGTTTTCTGTCCCTTTGGGAGTAAAGGTCTTTGCTCGAGCTCATTAATGTGGCTATTCTGCCAAGACTGGGCTGTTCTGCAGCTGTGGTAGAGACTAATATCTGTGGCATTCCATTCTCAATTGTGGTGGGATTCTAAATATTATGTAAACATGGATATCCAAAAATTAAGCCTAATTAAAATCGAAATATTAAATGAGCAAAATTATTAAATTTGTTGTTCTATCCCAAGTCTTGATTAAAAAGCACTTCTCACTCGCTATGCTCACTTTGTTTTTGTTTGAGCTGGTTTCTCATGCATGTAGGTCTCCCGTAGATGACGTCGCGCGTGTGACTGTCAGACAGACATCTGCCTGCCGCTGACAGGTTACTGTGAATTATTATTTCTGTTTTTACAATATAGATGTTAAAGCACTTGATTTTATTGGTAACGCAGCGGTAACATAAAGTTACTTGAAATTGTAACAGTAATCTCATTATCAATTTTAAAATTATAACGCGTTAAATTACTCCGTTACTAAAAACGAATCAAATTCCAGCAACACGTTACTATAAGTGACAATGTAAGAGACAATAAAAAGCAAATGTAACCATTATGTAAATATTTCAGATATTTTACTGAAAGGTATATCACAGGGTACAAAAAACAAACAGCACTGTTAACATGACAAAATACAAAACAGCATATGAAAGCTCACAGAGAAATGTCCAGTCAGGTGGCAGTCCAGGCTTTTGAGTTGAGTACAGACTTTCATTGTCCAGTTGCCCATGCCTTGACAAGCGACATTCTGTTGGTTTACCAAGAATTAACCCACACGGAACAACTGATCAATACTTCCACACGCAGATAAGGGAATAACTTTCTCAAAAAGTTTGTTCACCTTAACTCTCCGGATACACGTTTCGACATGAACCCGCAAACGGGCGATGGACTGTGTTTGTTCAACATCCTGTTTACTCATCTGAGTTTTCTTTGACAGGACAGCAGGCCGGTAAACCTTGCAGGGTACAAGAGTGTGCACAAGAAACCCCATGTCCACCATAATGCCCATGTCAGCTGTGCAGAACAAGAGATGATGGTGTTTGACAAAAGATTTCTGTACAGTCCAGCATCACTTGTGTGTTTGCATATGGGGAAAACTCTGGTGGTAATTGAGCTTGTATGGCTTCTTTTGGTAGCTACAGACAGATAGAACCAAGCAGGTGGTACCAAAAGTGTGTCCAGGTCGTTATAATTCTGCTGACAGTGGTGCGGTGGATACCAAAATGGTTGGCATGATCGCAGAGAGGCAGAGCCACGGAGAGATGCATTAGGAACAGAAGCAACTCGTCTATGGGCGCAAGTTTCTGTTAGAGATAAGAAAGAAAGTTAATTAAATTAGCAAAAGTACTGCAAACGTACAATTAGTTTTACTGCTTATATAAAAGTATATTTACCACCTAAATGAAATAGTTAAAGATGAAACTTAAATGGCTTGGGGCTATATAACATGATTAATTGCAGCCTTTGTGATCACCTTTGCATTAGTTCATATTTCCATTAAGCACCAATAGGCTAAGCTTTCAGGCTAAAGTCTTATTTAGTGTAGTATGCATTAATCCACGAGACCCTGATAACACAGCTTAGCTGCACTGGCCCTGGTGACCCGCACCATCTTGGTCTTCAAGGCTGGCTGCACAAGTTGCCAAAAGGCCTGGAAGTGATGATGATGATGATGACGATGATGATGATGACGAAACCCTTTATTGCTGTTGCAATACACCATGTTACTAGTCACAAGTACAAGTGAAAATAACTGCCCATCAACCCGACCATACATATACACAAACATCACATTATAGGGGGTAGACAGGTCAGGAAGACAGGGGATATAGGAAGAACAGAGAAAACAGAATTACATGAGAAGAGAGGAGGGGAATTAAAACAGCCCCCAGACTGTACTCCAGTAGGGAGGACATTGTAGGAACAGAAAAAACACATAGAACATAAGAACATAAGAACTATACAAAAGAGAGGAGGCCATTCGGCCCATCGAGCTCGCTTGGGGAGAACTTAACTAATAGCTGAGTTGTTAAAATCTTATCTAGCTCTGATTTAAAGGAACCCAAGGATTCAGCTTGCACTACGTTATCAGGAAGACTATTCCATACTCTGACTACACGCTGTGTAAAGAAGTGCTTCCTTAAATCCAGTTTGAAATGTTCTCCCGCTAATTTCCACCTATGGCCATGAGTTCTTGTATTTGAACTAATGCTGAAGTAACTATTCGGTTGAACAGCATCCAAACCTGTTAGAATCTTATAGACCTGGATCATGTCCCCCCTCAGTCTCCTTTGCTTGAGGCTGAACAGATTTAGCTCAAATAACCTTTCCTCGTATGACATTCCTCTAAGACCAGGAATCATTCTTGTGGCCCTATGCTGCACCTTTTCTAAGGCCGCAATGTCCTTTTTAAGATATGGTGACCAAATCTGCACACAATATTCTAGGTGAGGTCTGACCAAGGAATTGTATAATCTTAGCATTACCTCCCTTGAAAGGTTACCCCCGAAATCACAGAATACACCTCAAATATTGAAGACCACAATGCAGTCATACTTGGACATGACCAAAAAGTGTGAAAGAGAGTAGCAGGTGCTTGTCTACATCTGTCACAAATAGGATTAACCCCCGGGTAAATCTTGGATAACTAAACCCCAGACATGTGAAGTCTATGTACAATCTTGAACTGAATGAGGCAGTGCCTCGCACAAATAGAGGAGGAGTGGATGATATATGTTAGACCATTGACCATCATTAATAGTTGTACCCATATCCTTCTCCCAATTTACTTTTACTATTGTCAGTGAAGAACCTTCCATGTCAAATATATTTGTGTACAGCTTTGAGACGGTTCCCCTAACCTCTGGCTGAGTTTCTATGATTGAATCAAGAAATGATGTCTGAGGTACAGTAGTGAAGGAAAATGACTGACGTTATTCTGTGTGAAATGTCTAACTTGTAGGTATCTGAAAAAGTGATTTGCTGGCAGAGCAAACTCCTGTCTAACCTGATCAAATGACATGAAGACGCCATCCTTATATAACGTCTTAATATTCAACACTCCATTTTTAAACCATTGTCTGAATGCATTATCTAATAGAGAAGCTGGAAATAGCAGGTTGGCCATGACAGGGACGTAAACAGACATGGAGGCTAGGCCATAATGTTTACGAAATTGAGACCAGATCCTTAGTGCAGGGCTTAAAGTATTCCGGCACCGTGCCGGATCTCCGGCGTGCGGCCGTGAGGAAAAAAAATAATAATATTTTAGAGCCTGCGCATGCGGTTTAATATTTTCGAGCCAATTTATTTCACCTACCAATCATATGAGAGGAACGCAGCTTTAACTAACGTTACAAGCCTATCAGGAGTAGAGAAGGGCGGGTCCTTGCAACACGGTATGATTGACACCCATACGTCAATGTCACGTTAGCGTTGTCGGAGAAAAAAAAATGGAGCGCAAGTTTATGAAGCCTGGGGATGATGTCCTAGCAATAGATAAAGGACTCAAAAATAAATGGCGCTGGACGTGGATTGAAGAAAGTAGAGATGGCGAGCCTTTTGGCAGTTGGTTCGCTTTTTTGATAATGAAAGCAACAGAGTAATAACACAACATCTGGCAAGCAGAAAAGTCAACATTGCAAATGCCCCAAACCTTATGCTGGAACTTTAAGATGTCATGCAGACTTATGGTCTTGAGTGGAGACAAGTTACCAGCATCCTCCTTGACAACTGTGCAGTCATGAGAGGAAAAAAGTCTGGCCTTGAAACTCAAGCAAGGAAGGAGAACCCATACCTCCTTGATGTATCTGGAGACACCGTGCACATGGTTTCCAATGCTGCCAAGGCCCTCATGAGTCCGTTCAGCACAGAAGTGGAAAATTTCTGCTCCGATGTCTATTATGATATTGAGAAGTCACCAAAACAGAAGGAGATTTTCTCAGAGTTTCAGAGTCTGCTCCATCTTCCTTCCAAGAGCTTGATAAGACCTATTAGCAACAGATTTCTTCAGATGCTGGAGGTGTGCACCAGGCTGAATGAACTCATGGATGTACTGGTGGTGCATTATTACTATGTGCTGGATCCAAATGAAGAACACAAATACAGGTAATGCTAATCATTTTGTAGTATAAATTAAGTATTTTTTAATGTGCTGTCTCTGCAGTTAACTATTTTTATTGTATTATATTGCATGTAGAGTGATGTGCTAGTTTAGTGTTGTTAGGTTTTATGTAGGAATAAGCAATGAAAATAGCCACAGTGGTGTGTGTGTGTGTGTTTGTGTGATACAGAAGGCTTCTTAACGAAGTGCTGACGAGATATGCACTAACAGTTGAGGAAAAGACCAGAATAGAAATTCTTCAACAAGAACAAGCCACAACATCCCGAATGGGAACACAAGCCAACCTTGACCGGAAGGCACGAATCTCTGTGTTTGAGTTTGACCGATTCAAAGTCACGGTCGACATGTTCAGAGGTATCTTGTAGCAGGCTAACTTGTGTAGGCAAAAACTTTAGGCTAAATGTAATGAAAGTTAATAACAGTTGTTGTTTTTTACAAAGGGAACAGCCAGGTCTCTACTACAGCAATCATAACCAGCTTTAGAAGTTATGCAGAGTTATATAGAAGTGTTCAAATAAATAGCAGTTTATAGTTAAAAAAAAAGTGAATAAAGTGAAATTATTTTTAATCAGTATGTTATTTCCATATTTCAAATGTAATGGAAAGATTAGACATTCAATTCCAAGGCAAAAAATGTAAAATACTTTATTAAGTCTGCATTTTTTTTTACAGGAAATGAAGAAAAGGAATATTTATCTTAAGAAAAAAATATAGCAGTGTTGCGAATTTTTTCTTTTCTCTTCAGCCACAAACATTGACATACACTTAAAACATTTTAAAGATTTAACTGATAACATCTGATTATGATCTGATTAACATCTGACAAAAACAATGATTATGCACCAAAATATTACTTCAGTAATTTAAAGTTAAGTTAAATCTTGAAAAAAAGACTTTCAACATTTCAGGGATTTTTAAAAAAAATGCAACATGAAAAACCAATGGCGCACTTGCTGCACGTGGAGATGGTGGCCCTAGTTCGAGAGCTCCTCAGCAAATTTATGAAGCCGGAAGCCATCCCACTGAGTGCAAAGGATATCATCAAGGTTGATGTCCGGGGTAAAGATTTGCAACTATCAGACAAAAGGTTGTCTGTTGGAAGATACTGCTACTCTGCACTAAACAAGGCCCGTGTGGAGAGGAAGATATGGGTGAGAACATTTACAACTCTCTCAGAGAAGGATACATGAAGTCATCAGAGTTCCTTCTCAAAAACCTTCCTCTGGACAACAAGATAATCACCTCACTTTCTGCACTCACTCCCTCTCTGATTCAAGATGACTCCATCTGTGGGGCTTTTATCACATCAGGAGAGGCCTTGCCTAATGTGGTCGCACCAGAAGAGATTGGTCAGGTGGAGGAAGAGATACGGGCGTACCAAATAGAGGTGGACCTGGTAACGTGTGCCCAGAACTACATTGAAGAGGAAGGCCGAGTTGATGTAGATTGGTGGAGCAGAGTTGTATCCATGAAAAATCCAGAGAGAGGTGTGAGATTTCCCATTCTGGGTCAGCTGGTCAAAGCACTACTTAGCATTTTCACAGGCCCCCTGGTTGAGGGATCATTTAATCTCATGGATGATATTCTTGAAGCAGACAGATGCTCCATGAATGTGGAAACTTATGAGAGCCTTGCAATTGTAAAATCCACGATTAAAGCAAGAGAGTGGACAGCATCGACAATGACAATAGACCAGCCATTAAGGTGGTCTTGCCTCTCATCGTATCAAACATATCAAAAACATCTGCAGAAAAAGAAAGAGGCACAACAGGCACAAAAGAAGAAAAGGGTGAGTGAGGCAGCAAGGATTCGGCCATCACAGATGGCAAACAAACTCATACGGCAGGCCAGGAATATCGCTGGATCAGCCAAAGCCTCCTCTAGACGAGCCAAACACTCATCCTCCTCCACTGGACCATCCAAACCCTCACCAACCTCCTCTGGACCAGCCAGACCCTCACCAACCTCCACTGTACGATCCAGAACCTCACCAACCTCCACTGGACCATCCAGACCTTTTTCAACCTCCTCTGGACCAGCCAGACCCTCAGCCTCCTTCTCTGGACCATTCAGACCACAAGCAACCCGGCAGCAGGGAGCCCCCCCCCCCCCCCCCAGGCGCAGACCGGGAGAGACCCACCCCACCACGCCCGATGAGACCCCAGCTAGCAGCCAAGGACGGGACAACCCCAGACCCCCCGGCAAACGGGGAGCCGGTCCAGCCAGGCGGGGTGACCCCCGCCCCCCGGCCACCCCTGGCCCCCCCCCAGGCGAGGCAGAGGCTCCCCCCACCGCCCCCCCCAAACCACCCCACAGTGTCCGAGGGCCCCGCACCGGAATCGCCAACGGCAGACAACGACCCACCCCCACCAGGCAACGGGCCCGGGCAGACCAAGCCCCCCAGCATGCGGGCGACCACCCGCCTGGGAGCCGGAGCAGCGGCCCCAGCAGATAGAGCCCACGCCCCCAAACCCACGCACCCCAGGCGGAACCCAGAGGCCCCACCCCCCGATCCCCCCCCAGCGCGCCACCCACCCCGGGGGGGCAGAACCTCCCATCCCCCGCTCCGCCCCCAACAGGCCAGGCCAGCGGCCACCCAGAGACACTGACCACGCGCCCTCAGCCAAGAGAAACACCAGAGGACCCCAACAACCCAGCCCCCAACCCGGGACGGTGACGGCAAGGCCCCACCACCCGTGACGACATTACATTAAAAAATTAATTATTGGAGTCCAACTGTCTTCAACTGTCTTCATCGATCAAATGATTTTTCTTACAGGCAGACATCCTCTCCATGGAAACATAATCCAAGAGTAGATTTTTGAACATAAGAACATAAGAACATAAGAAATTTACAAACGAGAGGAGGCCATTCGGCCCATCAAGCTCGTTTGGGGAGAACTTAGCTAATATCTCAGAGTTGTTAAAATCTTATCTAGCTCTGATTTAAAGGAACCCATGGTTTTAGCTTCCACTACAATAGCAGGAAGACTATTCCATACTCTGACTACATGCTGTGTAAAGAAGTGCTTCCTCAAATTTGTTTTAAAATGTTCTCCCGCTAATTTCCACTTATGGCCACGAGTTCTAGTATTTAGACTAATATTGAAATAGTCATTTGGCAGATTTATGTTTAAATTCTCTTTTGACTTCCAGTTCAGAAGGATTGTTTTCTTAGCAACGGTTAGTACTGTGAGAAGCATGCAAGATTTATTCGTGTCCATATTAGTGTTAGTGAGGTCCCCAAGCAGGCAGAGTGAGGGGGAGGGTGGGATGGGATGCCCTAGGTGTGTAGATGAGTCTTCACAAATCCTTTGCCAGAATTCGTTGACCGGTGTGCAATACCAGAAAGCATGCAGGTAATTATCTGGTGCATCCTTCTTACAAGTTAGGCATATGTCAGTATCTCTGATACCCATCTGGAACATCCTCTGCCCTGTGTAGTGTGTTCTGTGTAAAATTTTGTACTGTAATAGCTGCAGGTTGGAGTTCTGATTCATTCAAAAGGTATTCAAGCAAATTTGCCTCCAGAAGTTAGTGTCTGGATTGATGAGCAAATCCCTTTCCCATTTGTGGGTAGGGAGTGAGAGCGTTGTATCAGATTCTGCTAGATGCACGTAAATCCTAGACAGTAGTTTTTTAGTTGGAGTTATTAAAAAGTTTGCTATTTTTGGTGAAAGCTCCAGATCTAATTGCTTACGGCACCATCTATTATGTATTATTGATTTAAGTTGAAGATATTCTAAGTATTTGTTTTTCTCAATGTTATAAGTTTCTGTAATTTTGTCAAATGATATCATGCAATTGTCTTGGATTATATGTTCGAGGCGCTTGATTCCTTTATTATGCCAAGCCAGGAAGTTTATCACTTTTTTTATTTAACAGGATGTCAGGGTTGTTCCAGATGGGTGTCAGTTTGCATGGGACCAGTGAAATTTGGTTCATTCTATTTGGTTCACTGAGAACTATTTATAAGCTATCATCAGTCCAAGGAGTGACGCCGATGTTTCCGTTCTGCCTTATTTGCTGTAACTGTAGTTCCGCTTTTTGCCAGCAGGCTGCGCACAGACAGCGTTTCTGTGGGCAGCACATTGTATGTTGTTAGATTAGTATTTCATAACAGGACTGCAGGACATTGCGTAAAATCATTTTCTGCAGTAAGTATTGGAGTGTTTATAAAGGATCTTTTTTAAAAAAATAAATAAATAAGTTTCTCACAAACACCTCCATTCATGACTGACTGAAATATCAAGGATGAAAGTGATTAGGATCAGCTCAGAGAGCGCATGCCGAGCTGTTGCTAAAGTAGCAGCAGTCAACTTTAAACCAATGTTAAACAAATACTAGTTAATACTGAAAACAATCAGTCATTAAAATTAAACAGCTTGCTAAGCTGTGTTTCCTTTAACAATATAAATGTTATAGAAAAATGGAAACCCCACGCTCTCCGCGAATATTAATCACCAAGATTTATAAAAACCGCAACTGTACTGAAAAATAACGTTGCTTATGAATGTTGGCAAGTAAAAAAGTATTTGTACTTTGTGATCAAGTGCCATTCTTGGCACATCACACAACGACGAAATGTGTCCTCTGCATTTTAACCCATATGTGACATATTAGTGGGCGGCTATATTATTTAGCTTCATTCTTAAAATAATAATACGAATACCAAAAATAATAATAACAAAACCATATGAAGCCAGGTCTATAAAGCTAAAGTACCATAATGATTTGAAGCTATTATAGAGCGTAATTTGTAAAGAGGGAGACATGAACCTTACAATAAGTGTGTGTATACCAAAGTGGGCAGCTGTCTCTTTAAGACGTTCCTGAGTGCCGAAAGGTAGGGTGGGAGTTTTTTTTCCGGCGGGTTTTTCTAGACGGAGGAAGGCGGGTAAAGAGAGCGGAAAGAAGAGTGAACGGCAACTTAGAGAAATAAACGTATATATCTACATATATGTATATATATTTGTGTAGATATCAACGTTTAGAGCACTGTTTATTTTTTTTGGCCGAAGCATACAATTGCAGCAATTAGTGAATAGAAAGATTTTGGTGCAATTGCTCTCTTTTGGATATCCTGGTAGGTCAATTTACCTGTTTGGTTAAATGTTAAGGAAAATATAGATATAGGGATCATTAGTGTGAAGGAAAAACAGTCAGGATATGAATGTGAACCTTTGTTGATTGTGTGGTTGATTATTTTCTTTGCTAATGTATCATTCTTTGTAGTTGTATGTAAAATGCTAAAGCTACCTATAAGGCTACTTGCTAATTGATCGGAATACGTTGACTGTGATATGGTGTTATTCAGTTTAGCCACCCTGTTAGTACCATTGCAGGTTGAAATGTTTATAATGTGCATATTTAAATATATACATGTATATGTGTATATTAATGTTATTCAGGAAATCTGTATAGTATGGCCTAATGTGGATCTGAGATTGCGCTGTATGTTAATGGATGATGGAAAAAAATATAATTTTGTGTGATGTTTAAGTAAGACATCTAACTCTCTGTACTTTGTGTGCAGACTGTTTTTTTTGGATTTGATTCCCTTCCGAATTCAGTATTTTTTCGACCAAGGAAGATCTCTTGTTTCACAGAGTCGCCCCCTCTGCGTTGAACTGCGCAATGTAACAAGTTTTTTGCACCTGGAGATTTTTTTCTTTCCCAGCGCTTTGTGAAGACATCCTCAAGTGTTGCAACGGGGGTTACTATAAATGGCAACGCCCCTGCAAAGGTCGGGAGTGGCATCCACCTCCCCAGTGGACACGGGGATCACGGGGATCAGTGGGCGGCAGTTTGGGAGAAGATTGCAGCCCTCGAAGACGAGGTGGACCGTTTACGGTCCGAGATCTCCCAGCTTGCTGGTGCCCTGACTGACCCAAATATGCCCCGGAGCAATTCGGAGACCACTGGGACTCCTCTTATAGTCCCCACTTCAGCTCCAAGCTGTTTCCCTCCCCCTCCTCCTCCTCCTCCTCCGCCTGCTAATATCCAGGGCCCGAAGCAGAAGACGAGTCATCGTCAGGGAAGTGGCGCAGGACCCACCAATGGCCCCAACATGGTGGATGTTCTGGCGGAGCTGCCGCACATTAAACTGCGCCCAGTGCTGAGGTCGCCAGGTGGGACGCCAGTGACGAGGAGGGGACTGACGCAGGGGACGCCCATGCCCTCAGAGGACATTGCTGCCATCTTAGCAGAGGCTCTGAAGAAGAAGTTCAAGCAAAAGATCCACTCTGATGTAGAGGGCCGATATTTAGCATTTTTTAATGTATCGGCATCGGTTTTTGTATTTTGCTCCCTAGTGTTTCAGTTGAGTTTGTCTAGTTATTGTATTTGGTGATTTTGTATATGGGTTTTGGTTTTGTTCCTTCTGCCCCTGCTTGTGTCTTTACCTGTTTAAATTCCCTAGTGTTGGTTTCTGTTTCCCTGTGTCCCTGTTTAGTTCCTTTGAGTTTATTAGTTTCACCTGTGCCCTGTTTCCCTGGTCTTTGTTAATTAGTCTCACCTGTCCTGTGTTAGTCTCGTTACCCCTTTAGTATTTTAGTTCCTGCTTCTGTTTAGTTCCTCAGTGGTTCATTGTTTTTGTGTGATTTATTGTTTGCGATGTTCAATGGTTTTGCTATTTTCAGTGTTTGATGTGATTTGGTTTTTGTGATTTAGTCTTAGTTTATTCCCTTTAGTTTTTGACCCCTCGTGGTCCTTTTTGGTTTGTTTGGTTTTGTAGTTTTTTCTGTTTTATTTAATAAACCCTGTTTGTTTTTCTTTGAGCCGCAAGTGGGTCGTCCACCCTTTTTTGTGCCTGCACCATGCCTCGCTCCCGTGCCCGAGCCGCCCGCAACCTTGACACTATCACAGTACCATCCTATAATATTTACTCAAATCAATTAATATTTCAATATTAATATTAATTAATTTCAATATTAACAATTAATATTTCAAATCAAAATTTGTACTCACTCGTTTGGGTAAATTGGGGTATTATTTTTTATGAGTAAAATAAACCCAAGTTTATCAAATAACATACCTAATGTATTTAATGGGCCCTTTTCAGCATTCAACGCAAAGTGGTACCAGGTTTGAAACAAGGGTCTTTGCCAGCATGGCCTGATACAGTTTTCTGTCCCTTTGGGAGTAAAGGTCTTTGCTCGAGCTCATTAATGTGGCTATTCTGCCAAGACTGGGCTGTTCTGCAGCTGTGGTAGAGACTAATATCTGTGGCATTCCATTCTCAATTGTGGTGGGATTCTAAATATTATGTAAACATGGATATCCAAAAATTAAGCCTAATTAAAATCGAAATATTAAATGAGCAAAATTATTAAATTTGTTGTTCTATCCCAAGTCTTGATTAAAAAGCACTTCTCACTCGCTATGCTCACTTTGTTTTTGTTTGAGCTGGTTTCTCATGCATGTAGGTCTCCCGTAGATGACGTCGCGCGTGTGACTGTCAGACAGACATCTGCCTGCCGCTGACAGGTTACTGTGAATTATTATTTCTGTTTTTACAATATAGATGTTAAAGCACTTGATTTTATTGGTAACGCAGCGGTAACATAAAGTTACTTGAAATTGTAACAGTAATCTCATTATCAATTTTAAAATTATAAAGCGTTAAATTACTCCGTTACTAAAAACGAATCAAATTCCAGCAACACGTTACTATAAGTGACAATGTAAGAGACAATAAAAAGCAAATGTAACCATTATGTAAATATTTCAGATATTTTACTGAAAGGTATATCACAGGGTACAAAAAACAAACAGCACTGTTAACATGACAAAATACAAAACAGCATATGAAAGCTCACAGAGAAATGTCCAGTCAGGTGGCAGTCCAGGCTTTTGAGTTGAGTACAGACTTTCATTGTCCAGTTGCCCATGCCTTGACAAGCGACATTCTGTTGGTTTACCAAGAATTAACCCACACGGAACAACTGATCAATACTTCCACACGCAGATAAGGGAATAACTTTCTCAAAAAGTTTGTTCACCTTAACTCTCCGGATACACGTTTCGACATGAACCCGCAAACGGGCGATGGACTGTGTTTGTTCAACATCCTGTTTACTCATCTGAGTTTTCTTTGACAGGACAGCAGGCCGGTAAACCTTGCAGGGTACAAGAGTGTGCACAAGAAACCCCATGTCCACCATAATGCCCATGTCAGCTGTGCAGAACAAGAGATGATGGTGTTTGACAAAAGATTTCTGTACAGTCCAGCATCACTTGTGTGTTTGCATATGGGGAAAACTCTGGTGGTAATTGAGCTTGTATGGCTTCTTTTGGTAGCTACAGACAGATAGAACCAAGCAGGTGGTACCAGAAGTGTGTCCAGGTCGTTATAATTCTGCTGACAGTGGTGCGGTGGATACCAAAATGGTTGGCATGATCGCAGAGAGGCAGAGCCACGGAGAGATGCATTAGGAACAGAAGCAACTCGTCTATGGGCGCAAGTTTCTGTTAGAGATAAGAAAGAAAGTTAATTAAATTAGCAAAAGTACTGCAAACGTACAATTAGTTTTACTGCTTATATAAAAGTATATTTACCACCTAAATGAAATAGTTAAAGATGAAACTTAAATGGCTTGGGGCTATATAACATGATTAATTGCAGCCTTTGTGATCACCTTTGCATTAGTTCATATTTCCATTAAGCACCAATAGGCTAAGCTTTCAGGCTAAAGTCTTATTTAGTGTAGTATGCATTAATCCACGAGACCCTGATAACACAGCTTAGCTGCACTGGCCCTGGTGACCCGCACCATCTTGGTCTTCAAGGCTGGCTGCACAAGTTGCCAAAAGGCCTGGAAGTGATGATGATGATGATGACGATGATGATGATGACGAAACCCTTTATTGCTGTTGCAATACACCATGTTACTAGTCACAAGTACAAGTGAAAATAACTGCCCATCAACCCGACCATACATATACACAAACATCACATTATAGGGGGTAGACAGGTCAGGAAGACAGGGGATATAGGAAGAACAGAGAAAACAGAATTACATGAGAAGAGAGGAGGGGAATTAAAACAGCCCCCAGACTGTACTCCAGTAGGGAGGACATTGTAGGAACAGAAAAAACACATAGAACATAAGAACATAAGAACTATACAAAAGAGAGGAGGCCATTCGGCCCATCGAGCTCGCTTGGGGAGAACTTAACTAATAGCTCAGAGTTGTTAAAATCTTATCTAGCTCTGATTTAAAGGAACCCAAGGATTCAGCTTGCACTACGTTATCAGGAAGACTATTCCATACTCTGACTACACGCTGTGTAAAGAAGTGCTTCCTTAAATCCAGTTTGAAATGTTCTCCCGCTAATTTCCACCTATGGCCACGAGTTCTTGTATTTGAACTAATGCTGAAGTAACTATTCGGTTGAACAGCATCCAAACCTGTTAGAATCTTATAGACCTGGATCATGTCCCCCCTCAGTCTCCTTTGCTTGAGGCTGAACAGATTTAGCTCAAATAACCTTTCCTCGTATGACATTCCTCTAAGACCAGGAATCATTCTTGTGGCCCTATGCTGCACCTTTTCTAAGGCCGCAATGTCCTTTTTAAGATATGGTGACCAAATCTGCACACAATATTCTAGGTGAGGTCTGACCAAGGAATTGTATAATCTTAGCATTACCTCCCTTGAAAGGTTACCCCCGAAATCACAGAATACACCTCAAATATTGAAGACCACAATGCAGTCATACTTGGACATGACCAAAAAGTGTGAAAGAGAGTAGCAGGTGCTTGTCTACATCTGTCACAAATAGGATTAACCCCCGGGTAAATCTTGGATAAGTAAACCCCAGACATGTGAAGTCTATGTACAATCTTGAACTGAATGAGGCAGTGCCTCGCACAAATAGAGGAGGAGTGGATTCTTTGAAGTATGTTAGACCATTGACCATCATTAATAGTTGTACCCATATCCTTCTCCCAATTTACTTTTACTATTGTCAGTGAAGAACCTTCCATGTCAAATATATTTGTGTACAGCTTTGAGACGGTTCCCCTAACCTCTGGCTGAGTTTCTATGATTGAATCAAGAAATGATGTCTGAGGTACAGTAGTGAAGGAAAATGACTGACGTTATTCTGTGTGAAATGTCTAACTTGTAGGTATCTGAAAAAGTGATTTGCTGGCAGAGCAAACTCCTGTCTAACCTGATCAAATGACATGAAGACGCCATCCTTATATAACGTCTTAATATTCAACACTCCATTTTTAAACCATTGTCTGAATGCATTATCTAATAGAGAAGCTGGAAATAGCAGGTTGGCCATGACAGGGACGTAAACAGACATGGAGGCTAGGCCATAATGTTTACGAAATTGAGACCAGATCCTTAGTGCAGGGCTTAAAGTATTCCGGCACCGTGCCGGATCTCCGGCGTGCGGCCGTGAGGAAAAAAAATAATAATATTTTAGAGCCTGCGCATGCGGTTTAATATTTTCGAGCCAATTTATTTCACCTACCAATCATATGAGAGGAACGCAGCTTTAACTAACGTTACAAGCCTATCAGAAGTAGAGAAGGGCGGGTCCTTGCAACACGGTATGATTGACACCCATACGTCAATGTCACGTTAGCGTTGTCGGAGAAAAAAAAATGGAGCGCAAGTTTATGAAGCCTGGGGATGATGTCCTAGCAATTTATAAAGGACTCAAAAATAAATGGCGCTGGGCGTGGATTGAAGAAAGTAGAGATGGCGAGCCTTTTGGCAGTTGGTTCGCTTTTTTGATAATGAAAGCAACAGAGTAATAACACAACATCTGGCAAGCAGAAAAGTCAACATTGCAAATGCCCCAAACCTTATGCTGGAACTTAAAGATGTCATGCAGACTTATGGTCTTGAGTGGAGACAAGTTACCAGCATCCTCCTTGACAACTGTGCAGTCATGAGAGGAAAAAAGTCTGGCCTTGAAACTCAAGCAAGGAAGGAGAACCCATACCTCCTTGATGTATCTGGAGACACCGTGCACATGGTTTCCAATGCTGCCAAGGCCCTCATGAGTCCGTTCAGCACAGAAGTGGAAAATTTCTGCTCCGATGTCTATTATGATATTGAGAAGTCACCAAAACAGAAGGAGATTTTCTCAGAGTTTCAGAGTCTGCTCCATCTTCCTTCCAAGAGCTTGATAAGACCTATTAGCAACAGATTTCTTCAGATGCTGGAGGTGTGCACCAGGCTGAATGAATGTACTGGTGGTGCATTGTTACTATGTGCTGGATCCAAATGAAGAACACAAATACAGGTAATGCTAATCATTTTGTAGTATAAATTAAGTATTTTTTAATGTGCTGTCTCTGCAGTTAACTATTTTTATTGTATTATATTGCATGTAGAGTGATGTGCTAGTTTAGTGTTGTTAGGTTTTATGTAGGAATAAGCAATGAAAATAGCCACAGTGGTGTGTGTGTGTGTTTGTGTGATACAGAAGGCTTCTTAACGAAGTGCTGACGAGATATGCACTAACAGTTGAGGAAAAGACCAGAATAGAAATTCTTCAACAAGAACAAGCCACAACATCCCGAATGGGAACACAAGCCAACCTTGACCGGAAGGCACGAATCTCTGTGTTTGAGTTTGACCGATTCAAAGTCACGGTCGACATGTTCAGAGGTATCTTGTAGCAGGCTAACTTGTGTAGGCAAAAACTTTAGGCTAAATGTAATGAAAGTTAATAACAGTTGTTGTTTTTTACAAAGGGAACAGCCAGGTCTCTACTACAGCAATCATAACCAGCTTTAGAAGTTATGCAGAGTTATATAGAAGTGTTCAAATAAATAGCAGTTTATAGTTAAAAAAAAAGTGAATAAAGTGAAATTATTTTTAATCAGTATGTTATTTCCATATTTCAAATGTAATGGAAAGATTAGACATTCAATTCCAAGGCAAAAAATGTAAAATACTTTATTAAGTCTGCATTTTTTTTTACAGGAAATGAAGAAAAGGAATATTTATCTTAAGAAAAAAATACAGCAGTGTTGCGAATTTTTTCTTTTCTCTTCAGCCACAAACATTGACATACACTTAAAACATTTTAAAGATTTAACTGATAACATCTGATTATGATCTGATTAACATCTGACAAAAACAATGATTATGCACCAAAATATTACTTCAGTAATTTAAAGTTAAGTTAAATCTTGAAAAAAAGACTTGCAACATTTCAGGGATTTTAAAAAAAAATGCAACATGAAAAACCAATGGCGCACTTGCTGCACGTGGAGATGGTGGCCCTAGTTCGAGAGCTCCTCAGCAAATTTATGAAGCCGGAAGCCATCCCACTGAGTGCAAAGGATATCATCAAGGTTGATGTCCGGGGTAAAGATTTGCAACTATCAGACAAAAGGTTGTCTGTTGGAAGATACTGCTACTCTGCACTAAACAAGGCCCGTGTGGAGAGGAAGATATGGGTGAGAAACATTTACAACTCTCTCAGAGAAGGGTACATGAAGTCATCAGAGTTCCTTCTCAAAAACCTTCCTCTGGACAACAAGATAATCACCTCACTTTCTGCACTCACTCCCTCTCTGATTCAAGATGACTCCATCTGTGGGGCTTTTATCACATCAGGAGAGGCCTTGCCTAATGTGGTCGCACCAGAAGAGATTGGTCAGGTGGAGGAAGAGATACGGGCGTACCAAATAGAGGTGGACCTGGTAACGTGTGCCCAGAACTACATTGAAGAGGAAGGCCGAGTTGATGTAGATTGGTGGAGCAGAGTTGTATCCATGAAAAATCCAGAGAGAGGTGTGAGATTTCCCATTCTGGGTCAGCTGGTCAAAGCACTACTTAGCATTTTCACAGGCCCCCTGGTTGAGGGATCATTTAATCTCATGGATGATATTCTTGAAGCAGACAGATGCTCCATGAATGTGGAAACTTATGAGAGCCTTGCAATTGTAAAATCCACGATTAAAGCAAGAGAGTGGACAGCATCGACAATGACAATAGACCAGCCATTAAGGTGGTCTTGCCTCTCATCGTATCAAACATATCAAAAACATCTGCAGAAAAAGAAAGAGGCACAACAGGCACAAAAGAAGAAAAGGGTGAGTGAGGCAGCAAGGATTCGGCCATCACAGATGGCAAACAAACTCATACGGCAGGCCAGGAATATCGCTGGATCAGCCAAAGCCTCCTCTAGACGAGCCAAACACTCATCCTCCTCCACTGGACCATCCAAACCCTCACCAACCTCCTCTGGACCAGCCAGACCCTCACCAACCTCCACTGTACGATCCAGAACCTCACCAACCTCCACTGGACCATCCAGACCTTTTTCAACCTCCTCTGGACCAGCCAGACCCTCAGCCTCCTTCTCTGGACCATTCAGACCACAAGCAACCCGGCAGCAGGGAGCCCCCCCCCCCCCCCCAGGCGCAGACCGGGAGAGACCCACCCCACCACGCCCGATGAGACCCCAGCTAGCAGCCAAGGACGGGACAACCCCAGACCCCCCGGCAAACGGGGAGCCGGTCCAGCCAGGCGGGGTGACCCCCGCCCCCCGGCCACCCCTGGCCCCCCCCCAGGCGAGGCAGAGGCTCCCCCCACCGCCCCCCCCAAACCACCCCACAGTGTCCGAGGGCCCCGCACCGGAATCGCCAACGGCAGACAACGACCCACCCCCACCAGGCAACGGGCCCGGGCAGACCAAGCCCCCCAGCATGCGGGCGACCACCCGCCTGGGAGCCGGAGCAGCGGCCCCAGCAGATAGAGCCCACGCCCCCAAACCCACGCACCCCAGGCGGAACCCAGAGGCCCCACCCCCCGATCCCCCCCCAGCGCGCCACCCACCCCGGGGGGGCAGAACCTCCCATCCCCCGCTCCGCCCCCAACAGGCCAGGCCAGCGGCCACCCAGAGACACTGACCACGCGCCCTCAGCCAAGAGAAACACCAGAGGACCCCAACAACCCAGCCCCCAACCCGGGACGGTGACGGCAAGGCCCCACCACCCGTGACGACATTACATTAAAAAATTAATTATTGGAGTCCAACTGTCTTCAACTGTCTTCATCGATCAAATGATTTTTCTTACAGGCAGACATCCTCTCCATGGAAACATAATCCAAGAGTAGATTTTTGAACAGATTTATGTTTAAATTCTCTTTTGACTTCAGTTCAGAAGGATTGTTTTCTTAGCAACGGTTAGTACTGTGAGAAGCATGCAAGATTTATTCGTGTCCATATTAGTGTTAGTGAGGTCCCCAAGCAGGCAGAGTGAGGGGGAGGGTGGGATGGGATGCCCTAGGTGTGTAGATGAGTCTTCACAAATCCTTTGCCAGAATTCGTTGACCGGTGTGCAATACCAGAAAGCATGCAGGTAATTATCTGGTGCATCCTTCTTACAAGTTAGGCATATGTCAGTATCTCTGATACCCATCTGGAACATCCTCTGCCCTGTGTAGTGTGTTCTGTGTAAAATTTTGTACTGTAATAGCTGCAGGTTGGAGTTCTGATTCATTCAAAAGGTATTCAAGCAAATTTGCCTCCAGAAGTTAGTGTCTGGATTGATGAGCAAATCCCTTTCCCATTTGTGGGTAGGGAGTGAGAGCGTTGTATCAGATTCTGCTAGATGCACGTAAATCCTAGACAGTAGTTTTTTAGTTGGAGTTATTAAAAAGTTTGCTATTTTTGGTGAAAGCTCCAGATCTAATTGCTTACGGCACCATCTATTATGTATTATTGATTTAAGTTGAAGATATTCTAAGTATTTGTTTTTCTCAATGTTATAAGTTTCTGTAATTTTGTCAAATGATATCATGCAATTGTCTTGGATTATATGTTCGAGGCGCTTGATTCCTTTATTATGCCAAGCCAGGAAGTTTATCACTTTTTTTATTTAACAGGATGTCAGGGTTGTTCCAGATGGGTGTCAGTTTGCATGGGACCAGTGAAATTTGGTTCATTCTATTTGGTTCACTGAGAACTATTTATAAGCTATCATCAGTCCAAGGAGTGACGCCGATGTTTCCGTTCTGCCTTATTTGCTGTAACTGTAGTTCCGCTTTTTGCCAGCAGGCTGCGCACAGACAGCGTTTCTGTGGGCAGCACATTGTATGTTGTTAGATTAGTATTTCATAACAGGACTGCAGGACATTGCGTAAAATCATTTTCTGCAGTAAGTATTGGAGTGTTTATAAAGGATCTTTTTTAAAAAAATAAATAAATAAGTTTCTCACAAACACCTCCATTCATGACTGACTGAAATATCAAGGATGAAAGTGATTAGGATCAGCTCAGAGAGCGCATGCCGAGGTGTTGCTAAAGTAGCAGCAGTCAACTTTAAACCAATGTTAAACAAATACTAGTTAATACTGAAAACAATCAGTCATTAAAATTAAACAGCTTGCTAAGCTGTGTTTCCTTTAACAATATAAATGTTATAGAAAAATGGAAACCCCACGCTCTCCGCGAATATTAATCACCAAGATTTATAAAAACCGCAACTGTACTGAAAAATAACGTTGCTTATGAATGTTGGCAAGTAAAAAAGTATTTGTACTTTGTGATCAAGTGCCATTCTTGGCACATCACACAACGACGAAATGTGTCCTCTGCATTTTAACCCATATGTGACATATTAGTGGGCGGCTATATTATTTAGCTTCATTCTTAAAATAATAATACTAATACCAAAAATAATAATAACAAAACCATATGAAGCCAGGTCTATAAAGCTAAAGTACCATAATGATTTGAAGCTATTATAGAGCGTAATTTGTAAAGAGGGAGACATGAACCTTACAATAAGTGTGTGTATACCAAAGTGGGCAGCTGTCTCTTTAAGACGTTCCTGAGTGCCGAAAGGTAGGGTGGGAGTTTTTTTTCCGGCGGGTTTTTCTAGACGGAGGAAGGCGGGTAAAGAGAGCGGAAAGAAGAGTGAACGGCAACTTAGAGAAATAAACGTATATATCTACATATATGTATATATATTTGTGTAGATATCAACGTTTAGAGCACTGTTTATTTTTTTTGGCCGAAGCATACAATTGCAGCAATTAGTGGATAGAAAGATTTTGGTGCTTTTGCTCTCTTGGATATCCTGGTAGGTCAATTTACCTGTTTGGTTAAATGTTAAGGAAAATATAGATATAGGGATCATTAGTGTGAAGGAAAAACAGTCAGGATATGAATGTGAACCTTTGTTGATTGTGTGGTTGATTATTTTCTTTGCTAATGTATCATTCTTTGTAGTTGTATGTAAAATGCTAAAGCTACCTATAAGGCTACTTGCTAATTGATCGGAATACGTTGACTGTAATATGGTGTTATTCAGTTTAGCCACCCTGTTAGTACCATTGCAGGTTGAAATGTTTATAATGTGCATATTTAAATATATACATGTATATGTGTATATTAATGTTATTCAGGAAATCTGTATAGTATGGCCTAATGTGGATCTGAGATTGCGCTGTATGTTAATGGATGATGGAAAAAAATATAATTTTGTGTGATGTTTAAGTAAGACATCTAACTCTCTGTACTTTGTGTGCAGACTGTTTTTTTTGGATTTGATTCCCTTCCGAATTCAGTATTTTTTCGACCAAGGAAGATCTCTTGTTTCACAGAGTCGCCCCCTCTGCGTTGAACTGCGCAATGTAACAAGTTTTTTGCACCTGGAGATTTTTTTCTTTCCCAGCGCTTTGTGAAGACATCCTCAAGTGTTGCAACGGGGGTTACTATAAATGGCAACGCCCCTGCAAAGGTCGGGAGTGGCATCCACCTCCCCAGTGGACACGGGGATCACGGTGATCAGTGGGCGGCAGTTTGGGAGAAGATTGCAGCCCTCGAAGACGAGGTGGACCGTTTACGGTCCGAGATCTCCCAGCTTGCTGGTGCCCTGACTGACCCAAATATGCCCCGGAGCAATTCGGAGACCACTGGGACTCCTCTTATAGTCCCCACTTCAGCTCCAAGCTGTTTCCCTCCTCCTCCTCCACCGCCTCCTCCTCCTCCGCCTGCTAATATCCAGGGCCCGAAGCAGAAGACGAGTCATCGTCAGGGAAGTGGCGCAGGACCCACCAATGGCCCCAACATGGTGGATGTTCTGGCGGAGCTGCCGCACATTAAACTGCGCCCAGTGCTGAGGTCGCCAGGTGGGACGCCAGTGACGAGGAGGGGACTGACGCAGGGGACGCCCATGCCCTCAGAGGACATTGCTGCCATCTTAGCAGAGGCTCTGAAGAAGAAGTTCAAGCAAAAGATCCACTCTGATGTAGAGGTCGACCGATATATCGGCCGGCCGATATATCGGGCCGATATTTAGCATTTTTTAATGTATCGGCATCGGCCGATATCCGAGTGCACTACGCCGATTTTCAGACAGGCACGTCTGCGGGCAACCCAGTGTTATTGTTGCTGTGGAACACGTGACCCATGCTGCCTTGCGCAGGACCACAGCCAGAAGTTTTGGAAGAGTCCTGGGATAAAACGGTAAGGCTTAAATTCTGATCTTTCAATGACCTGTTTATTTAAGTAGTTTGCTATGAAATGTTCCTTTAAAAGAAATCGCGAATTACGCTATTGGGAACTGGGGTAATGATAATGAGCCTTCAACCAACTGTAGCTTACAGGTAACATTAAGGATCATTGATTCTAATAGAGTTCGTTTTGTGCGCTTATTGGTGGGCTCACAGACGTTTTTTAATCGTTAAAAATCATTTTAATTGTTAACATTTTAATTATTACCATATCAGCCCGATGTTATCAGTTATGTTTTTTTTCTTGTGTCGGAGAGTTTCACTCTGTGAGTGTGTGGGGCGGAGCAGGCAGCTCTCAAATACTGCAGCATGTGTGAGAGTTGCATTACTCTGCCCTGATCACAGACAGCGCCGTCCTCGGAGACACAGAGCTGCTAAGAACAATGCATGGCGGAGAAAAGTGTTTGTTCGAAAGCGTGGTTACCATTTACTTGAGCTGATGCTGACAATGGTCCTTCTGTGCAACTTTTTTTCATTTGAGACCGGAGAGTCAAACAATTTGTCAGACGTCTAGATAAAAAGTGCATGACTTTGCGCAGTTAGTTTCCTCATTAAACATGTCTATCCTTTATACGGGCTTATACGTAGACAACGTCACAATCACTAGGGGCTTATGTTGTCCTTGCATACAAGGCTGTGCAATACGACAGTTATTTTATTTTATTTTCCGGGATCACTAGATTCTGATTGTGAATTTGGCTTTAAGCTATGTTTGTTTTTTGTGTTTTTTTTTTTCTTCAAAATGTATTAGAGTGTAATTGTTTTAATGTGCATGGAATACTGGAATTGTAGAATTAATTGAAGATGAAGGTACTATAATAAAAATTCTAACCTTGCATTTATTCTTCTGTTTTAGTAATTGCTGTCTGATGGCTGAACAAAAATCTAATCCTGTATGGCAGCATTTCACAAAGCCAACACCAGGAAAAGCCAGGTGCAATATCTGCAGCAGACTGGTGAGCTTGGGAGCTGAAGAATGAGTTTGCTGCTAAAGAGATTCTAATGCTGCTATCTTTATTGTTTATAAGTTTAAGTTGTTTATAAGTTGTATTGTGTTTTTGTTATTTAAGTTTATATTTAAATTTACACAAGTCAGTATTCAATAAATGCTAAGTTGAGAAATTTTGTGTTTCGTTTGTTATTATTAATGTGATATTTTATCATGCAAATAGAGGGGAAAACGTCCAATTGTCGGCCAAAAAATATCGGCAGCATATATCGGCCATCGGCTGACCCTGACTCCTAAATATCGTCATCGGCATCGGCTATTGAAAAACCCATATCGGTCGACCTCTACTCTGATGAGTAGGAGCAGCAGGCCTCTGAGCCCTTAAACTTTTTTTACTTAAATTTTTTATACTTATAACATTTTTATACTTATATCATTTTTATACTTATATCATTTTTATACTTATATACTTTATATACTTAAACTTTATATACTTATACTTTGTGTACTGATTCTATATACTTATTAATAAATAATATATTTATATCACTATTATTTTTAAAAGAGTTGCTGATTTTGTAATACTGCTGCAGCATTCTCCACATGCTAATCACTGCCCCACATCGAATTGGCACTTTGATCTGCCACATATCACTTCCCTACCGCCTGTTGAATGTTGCATCGTATGTTGTTAGATATCTCGTAGTAGTAAGTACTTCATTATTAGGCTGCACAATATTGGAAAAGATGTATTTCTGCAATGAGTATTGCAGTATTTATTTACATTTAAAATGCTTAAAACAAACCAATTTCTCACAAACACATCTATTCATGAGTGATTTAAACGGCAAAGATGAAAATGATTAGGATTAGCTCTTATGATTAGCTCTTGCCAAAATAGGGCTTGTAAACTTTTGTGGTAGTCAGAATTAACCCAAACAACTATGACTCTATAATCCTCTATAATCACTCTCACTCTGTCACACTTGAATCAAACTCCAGACCTCGCATGTAATGTGTGGGGGAGGATTAGGTGGACTAATGAAATCGTGGTTCCGGATGAGGTAGTGTTCTCAGAAGAGTGCCGGTCAGAGCACTGGGATCACAGCCAAGGTGGGTTTAAGGTTTTTACTCGCAATTCTGTGGTTACAGCCCAGCAACTAACAATAGGCACCATCCAATCCAATATGTGGGCGTGGTTCTGAAATAAACCAATAAAGGGAATAACGACTGAACATTCTGGAAAAGGTAAGCGAATTATGGTAGTTTCAAATATGTCCACAAGATGGCACTGAAGGATTACCAGTAAACTATAATAAGTTGGAGGTGCTCCTTTAACTTGATTAATAGCAATAACAAATTATAATTACCACATACAAATGCTGACCCACGACAAATTGCTACATCAACGATAACAGGGCATGTAAATCCAACAAGCTGCCATATACGCAATCTAGTAACACTACACCGATACTGCGCATACAGAAAGAAATCAACTACATTAAAAGTATAGAAAACATTACTTACTGAACATCATACACGCACACCCGTAATCACGGACAGAAAATGAACTACCAAACAAGAGGGGCAGATAAGAAAATAACTATGAAATGTCTCTGGAGCGCAGGTGAACTTCTGGAACTCTTGCTCTTTGGAGGCTAAGACCAGGCAAGCAGTGTGCCGTAAAACGATCCAGCGCTGCTGCAGACTGACGTAACTCCCAATTCCGCTTCCGTCTTAACATAATGAGCAAAGTTTTCTTCTTTATTCAGCAATCCAGCAGAGTGTTCCAGCCACACTCGGGTACAATGCGCAATGCACCCCGCACCCAGAAATCAGCAGGTTAATATACTATAAGACGAATTCCCCTATATGGACTTCTAAGTCCCGATTGGTTACCAAACATCTGCAAACCAGGTTTCGACCATACAACAAACATAATACGCCACTATTGGTCTACTTCAAGGATGTTGAGCTTCCAATCCTCGTTAGGCCTAGGCCTCCTATGAGTCCCACACATAAGCCTGTCTATCCAGCCTAGGAAGGAGGGCAAAAACCCTAAACATTAGGGAAATTCCACTCCCAACCCAGCAAAAAGGTGCAACCCCCCCTTCGGTGTCCATGGCTGGCTTGGCTCACAATGCTATCAGTAAGGGAAACCCCAACCCTATATTACCTAAATAAAGACTTCCGCGTAAACATATACAACCCTTATGGATACATAACTTGCTTGTGTGTTCAAATGCTACCATACAACAAACTGCATCTAGCATAGTATAGCAGCTACATTTCAAGGCTTCCTGCAGGTCCCCTTTCTCCCCCCGGCGATGTTCCCTTCAGCCCAGTTCTCCAAGGTCTGTGGCCTGCAAAGCTGGTTCCGTGCAGGTGGCTGTGAGTCAAGGACACACGGCACCATCCCCAAAACAACAAAACCTGAGACACAAGAACAATCCTACAATGCCTCCCAACCCTGGCCTACCATCACTTTAAATTTCCCTTCCACACTTTGAACTAATGTTAAACATATACTACATAATCCTGAAAAGGAGCGGTCACTAAAATTAAACAGCTCGCAGATCTTCACACTGCAAGAAATGCAAAGATGGAGAAAGCGAAGAACAGTGAGAGTACGCCACTGCCTATGGTGTCCTCGTCGACCCTTATGAAATGCCAGCAAACACATGGACAAGGGATCCCGATGCGCTACCTTGGCTTTCTTATGGGGACACTGTCAACCACCTAGTGTCTGTCATTAGAGCGTACACTTTTAAAGAGTTTAAAAACTACAAATCTCTTGAAGCGCACGAACAGTTCACAGCTGGCTGGGCACATTGTCATCGTTAAGGATTTTAGGCATGTTTATTTATATAGCACAATTCAGGCACAAGGCAATTCAAAGTGCTTTACAAAGACAAGGATACAATCAAATTAAAACTTCAAAATCACATTTCAAAGATAAGTGAAAAAGAAATAATAATGAAAATAAATAATTTTATTAATCAATTACAATGAACGCATAGATAATAATAAGAAAAAGCCAAAACAAATAAATAGGTAACTGAAAAGACGTCACATTTTAATGACAGAAAATGACTGGTGCTGCACTAGGAAACTCTGACCATGCAATAATTTATCTAATTCCAGCATACAGACAAAATCTGAAAACTGCTAAACCTGTCATTACTAGAGTGAAACACTGGACATGTGGAGCTGTAGAGCAATTAAAATCATGCTTTGACTCGACAGACTGGAATGTTTTCAAAACTGCTACTAACAGCTTGGATGAATACACGGACACTGTAACATGGCACATAAGCTTCTGCGAGGACTCTCGCATTCCCGAAAAGTCTGTTGTCAGCTATAATAATGACGACCCATGGTTTACAACTGAACTTCATAAAACAAAAGATGTAGCCTACAAGAGTGGTGACAAAAACCTGTTCAAATTCTACTGCGGGTTTGAAAAGCCACATTCGCGCATCATACAGCCCTCACCTTTTCAATGGCCTTCTTCACACCTGGGTACCTTCACACCTGACTTACCTGAACGGAGATGTACGGAGCAGACTCTCATATGCGCGGGGATGCTCTGGAATGCAAGGTCTTTACGCCCCACCGCTAGAAGCTACGCCATCCGACGCCATTTCGTCAACTCTTCCACTTTTGCCTTTTGTTTTTTCCAATCCGGAAAGGAGAAGAAACGTATACCGGTCCTGAAGACCGAAGAGAGACCCGAGTCGATATGGGGCCGCCGCTTAGCGGGTCGCCGTTAGCCGGGCCTCCGTGACGCCCCCGCTCGGAGTAGAATGCCCAGGGGCGTCGCAGCCACCGGCGTCCTCCCTGTCCTCCTGTCCTCTCAAAAAACAGCAATCATTTAAAAAAACATGAGGGAAAATTCAAAAGGCAAAGATGACGTCATGCCTTACCTCAGCACAGCTGCCCACCGCACAAACGACAGCGTGTCACCTTACTTTAAAAAAAAAAAGAAAAACGGCGGGAAATGGGGGCCGCGCACGGACAGGGCCCCTCCCACACAGCACATGCGGCTAATTAGCTGGCCATCCAGAGGCACTCAGTCTATTAGTCACCCATTCAGTCAGTCAGTTCTGCCTTTCAACAACAGGGGGCACTGCAATACCGGGTCGGTGCCTGGAGCAGACCGGGCAAGCTCCCTGTTCCAAAAATCTGTTTAATATGTGGTCCCCTCCATGGGGGACGTATCAAAATGACCTTTTCATACCAAAACAAAATGTAAATCAGCTCAAATACATGAATAATAAATATTATGCTTGTACTACTTACATTAAGACATAATCACAATCTATAAGGCTGAAACATTCCCACACTATGCAAATCATGCCAACACAGTACAATAAGACTTTCAAAGATAATATTAAACAAATAGAACTACCTGCAGAACTATTACCCATAAAACAGGAAAAGGGCAATAAGACCAGCAAATACAATTATACACCATTTAAACCTAATTAAAACTATATGGTCAATAAAACAATTAAAATGTCACCTTATATGCATGCTATTAAAAAGTTAAGACCTTTAACCCTCTGGAGTCGACGGCATCGTCGGCAATGCCGTGTATCTTTCTCGTGTATTTCAGTTCATAACTCGCTGAAATCTTATTATAGAAACATGAAAAAAACGCTGACTAAATCCGTAATCTGCCTTCTTTTCAAAACGTCCATTGTCGGAAGTATTAAACTTTTAAAAATTAGGTTAAATCGGCAAAAGAGTAAACCATGTCACCTTACTTTGTTTTACCTGCATCGGGGGTGTGTAGTACCGCTGTCACCCGAAGATCGCTATTCACATTCTAAATAGCCACATTAGCGCATTCGCATGGTAATTTGATGAACAACGCAACGGTGGAACGCGATCCAGATACATCCCCTTCAGCGCCATAAAAGGGGGGTAGGGACGTGGCCAAGTGACAATGGCTCATTCATACACATGAAAGTTGCTACATATTCAATGAAAGGAGCCAGAAATAGTTACATGAGTTAGATTTTTCTTATTCATTTATCCAAATGAATATTGCAACTACACCATTTAGTCATCTTCATGTAGCCAAGACTTTGGTGATCAGATATCTGGGATCAAGACAAACTGCCAGCATTGCTTCCCAGATAGCAAAATCTTTCTGGCCCGGATGTGGCCCACATCACGCATAATCATCTGGCCCACATACCGCATGGAATGACGGCGATTGAGCGGACCGCTCTCGGTTGCCACATCAGGTTAACATCTGGGCCAGAGCAGGGCCTTATGTTAGCCACGAGTGGCCAGGCTCAAATTACTTTTTGTAGTTTTGTGAACAACATCATTTATTAAACAAACAAATCTGAATTGGCAGAATGAAAAATTAAAAATGAAAATAAACTATTATTTAATTCCTTGGAACAACAACCTGTGGAAAACTGTGAATTTTCAATATTTTCCTTGAGACTTGAATAATGTTAATATTGATGAATAAGTGCTACAGTGATCAACCAAAACAGTGCTCAGTAAAATCTTTACGTGCTATTAAATAAAATCCATACCAAATAAAACACACGGACAGAAAATCAAAGCACACTTACCTAAAACCCGAAGTGTCCTCTGTGTGCTTCAGGAAAATGCATCATGTCAACCCTGTAGGATGGAGTGTCACCACCTAGACGTACCGGGGCAGCTTTCGCCTAGGATCAAGGCAGTTGGATGGATGTCAACTTACCTCTGGGGGTAGGTCGTTTAAGTAGATGGCTGCTTCCTTCAGGGGGCTGGGGGTTTGGGTGAATGTCAGCTTACTTCTGTGACCAGGGTGTTTGGGTGGGAGCGAGCTTACCTCTGGGGTCAGGGGGTTGAGTTGAAAGCAGCTTGCCTCTGGGGTTGGAACATTTGGTTGGATGTGAGCTTACATGAGGGGCCTGCATTTTTGGGTGGACAGCAGCTTGCCTCTGAGATCGTCTGCCGCCGCCCCCCAACTTTCACAGCCAGGACCTCCTCCCTTCCTTAAGGTACAGTAGAATATTTCAGACATCCCAACCTGCAAAAACTCAATTCAGGGAGGTGCCCCCAACCGCCCGACAAGGAGTGAGATGTAACTTCAACAAACTTGATTTCAGTTTAATTTCTTCATTAATTTCCTCTAGTCAGCGCACTAAATTACGAAGGTCAATATTATGTATTATTTTGACAATAATATAAGTAGATTATTTTACCATTTATGCAAATTCCTTAATTATATTCCATTGCTATTTTACAAAAGTCTTCAAGGAGTCTGACAGCATTGGCAACTAACCAAGTGTCTAACTAGTGTAGACCTGAATAATACAGCACATGAAATGACACTTGTTAAACTGACCTCAACATGCATTTTACAGTCGTTTAAACCGTCATGAGCAATGCTGAAATCACTGTTGCTAACAGTACAGCACGCAACACTGTCATTATTTTCATCCTTATTAAACAAGGATACACTTTTGTGTAGTCTGAAGTGAAATACGTTTTATATTTCCGTTTTTTGGGGCACTCTCGCTCTGTCATGATGCTCCACTGAACCGATAACTTCGGTCCTCGAGAGGTTAAATAAAAGCCCGCCCGCATTGAAATCTGATTGGCTTATTTTGCTAAGTAAACCAATCAGGATGCTGTCTATCTAGCACGGGCTACAGGCACAAACGCAGGGATCCACACATATGCACGTTCTCTCTCTTTCTCTCTCTCTCTCATTCCGTCGTACGCGCGCGTCTCTCGAGTGCCCGATGCACACACTACTGTCTCGCATGCATGCTCTTGTTTACTTGCTCTTCTTTCCGGGATATTTTATTCAATTTGCGGGTATCAGGGAGTCGCTGTCAATATGTGGGAAACTCCCGGAACTTCCGGGAGAGTCGGGATGTCTGGATAACTGCTTATTTGTACTATAATGATAGCTGTTAATTTTCAGGGAGCTGTGATGATATTAGAAATTGTGCAGGGTTATATAAGTACTGTGAAGCTGTCGTTATCCAGTTAAATGTTTACAAATATTTATTATTTTATCATATTTTATGTATACTTTCAGCTTATTCACAGGTCTCTCCTACATTCATCTTACCGTCCGTCCATGCCTACTTTAATGTAAAATCAGACAGATTGCTTAACTTGCAGCTGTCCAATTACGCGTACATATTTTATTGTTGCAGATAATTAAGGTAGGTAATACAACGCTGAAGGTTAGATGTATAGTACGATTACATATGTACAACATGTGGTCATTTCAGTCAGACAAACGTTTAAAATGGAAAACGAGCTTTCCGTTTTTACCGGCAATTTCCATAGCACGTCTTAGTCGAAGTACTACACTGCCATCTATTGGACAAGTCAGGTTACTGAATCGTGAAATGTGTCTGTACTAAAATGGATAATATCTTCAGTCATGTTTTCTTTTAGGACCACTACAAGAGGATTATCAGTATGAAAGTTTATCAATACAAATCATTTATTAAACTAAATATTACAGGGCTCTCCCTGAAAATAAGATGCTCTTAGCTTCCAAAGCCAAGGACACATTCTAGTGATTTTCCAGGAGACTGGACCTAACTAACCTGGGGCCTTATGAAAAACAATCAATCAGTTCATGTTGAAGCTCACAAGGTGTGGAGAACAAGAAACACAAGTAAGGGAGAAAGGCAAGGTGCAAAGCATACACAAGCAGTGTAACGACATATCAGTTACAATGTATGATTAAACATACATCATTTCTCACAGTATGAATAGTGGCCCGTTGCTCCTACTATAGCCTCACGCCTCCAGGGTCATGGGTTCAATCTGCACCCCTGCTGTAATAAACAGTGAAGTTATTACAGTAACATGATGTTTATCAGTAAAACAGTACAATACTGTAGAAAAAATGATTTCTGGGCAATATTTATGAGAACCTTGCCGATAAAATACTGTAATGTACTGTAATTCTGTACATGAACTTCAAAAAAATAAACTGTAGAATTTACTCAGATTGAATGATGTAACAATTTGCACTCACTTTTTTGGGTTGACTTTAAACCAGGGGTGGCCAATCTTATCCGCAAAGGGCCGGTGTGTATGCAGGTTTTTTGGATAACCTGTAGGTCAGCTGTTCAAACCCAGGTGTGAGGACTCTTCAGCCAATCAGTCCTCTAATTAATGACCTAATTAGGGAGTTGCAGCAAAAACTTGCATACACACCGGCCCTTTGCGGATAAGATTGGCCACCTCTGCTTTAAACCCATTTTAAGTAAAGTATACCCAATTCTAGGAAATATTTTAAATAAATGAAGCTAAAGTCTACCTACTACCTGTCAGGGTCAGCCCCTGCTGTGGTCCTACCGTGTCCCTTCCCCGTTTGACCAGCAGGCGATGCTGGTCATCTTGTCCTTCATGTTTGTCTTTGAGTTTCCCCTGTGCTGTTGGTCTTGTGGCTCAACACCTTGAGCGTCCGGTTGTCTTTGTACCTTCTGTCCTGTGTTTGAATCCCACCTCCTGTTTTTGTATTTTGCTCCCTAGTGTTTCAGTTGAGTTTGTCTAGTTATTGTATTTGGTGATTTTGTATATGGGTTTTGGTTTTGTTCCTTCTGCCCCTGCTTGTGTCTTTACCTGTTTAAATTCCCTAGTGTTGGTTTCTGTTTCCCTGTGTCCTTGTTTAGTTCCTTTGAGTTTATTAGTTTCACCTGTGCCCTGTTTCCCTGGTCTTTGTTAATTAGTCTCACCTGTCCTGTGTTAGTCTCGTTACCCCTTTAGTATTTTAGTTCCTGCTTCTGTTTAGTTCCTAAGTGGTTCATTGTTTTTGTGTGATTTGTTGTTTGCGATGTTCAATGGTTTTGCTATTTTCAGTGTTTGATGTATATTTGGTTTTTGTGATTTAGTCTTAGTTTATTCCCTTTAGTTTTTGACCCCTCGTGGTCCTTTTTGGTTTGTTTGGTTTTGTAGTTTTTTCTGTTTTATTTAATAAACCCTGTTTGTTTTTCTTTGAGCCGCAAGTGGGTCGTCCACCCTTTTTTGTGCCTGCACCATGCCTCGCTCCCGTGCCCGAGCCGCCCGCAACCTTGACACTATCACAGTACCATCCTATAATATTTACTCAAATCAATTAATATTTCAATATTAATATTAATTAATTTCAATTTTAACAATTAATATTTCAAATCAAAATTTGTACTCACTCGTTTGGGTAAATTGGGGTATTATTTTTTATGAGTAAAATAAACCCAAGTTTATCAAATAACATACCTAATGTATTTAATGGGCCCTTTTCAGCATTAAACGCAAAGTGGTACCAGGTTTGAAACAAGGGTCTTTGCCAGCATGGCCTGATACAGTTTTCTGTCCCTTTGGGAGTAAAGGTCTTTGCTCAAGAGCTCATTAATGTGGCTATTCTGCCAAGACTGGGCTGTTCTGCAGCTGTGGTATATTTCACCCACCGTCATGAAGGAAACTCTCCCAAATACTGACCTTGCAAGATGTTCTCTGTTGAGATAAAAAAAAAATGGAATAGTTGTGATTGCTCATGTAATGCTTTTTACGGGTGATGTATTTGTTAATGTAAGGCCATTTTGATTACCCACACTTGGCCTTGTAGCCTTATATTTGCAGAAAAGAGCCTGAGCAGTGATATTCTTTGCTGTGTGGGTCTTTGAACTGCCCACTCCCCTGTAGACCAATAGTGTTGGATGTATATTTGCATAGCATAACATGGTACTGCCTTTGATTTAGTAGATTTTTAATTCACTGTTATGATGTTGAATAGGACAAGTGCATAAATCCCCAAATATATTGGCTACCACAGCTAAAATGGATCTTGGTGGGATGTGTTGGTTTGTGCTCCATGGAGTGATCTTGGGTGGGAGGCTAAGATTGGATGTAGATAGAATAAAAAACCTCAATGTCTTCTAACATCCCCACCGTAAGAACACATTAAGTCCTGCTCATACTAATTCTGGTATCTAAACCATCAGCTTTTCAGGACTCTTTGGCAATTATACATCTCAAAACACACAAAGCCAACTGATACAGTTTAAACAACCAAAGGAATGCTGAAATAAAACAAGCAATGATTTGTGGTAGAGACTAATATCTGTGGCATTCCATTCTCAATTGTGGTGGGATTCTAAATATTATATAAACATGGATATCCAAAAATTAAGCCTAATTAAAATCAAAATATTAAATGAGCAAAATTATTAAATTTGTTGTTCTATCCCAAGTCTTGATTAAAAAGCACTTCTAACCTGCCGCTGACAGGTTACTGTGAATTATTATTTCTGTTTTTACAATATAGATGTTAAAGCACTTGATTTTATTGGTAACGCAGCGGTAACGTAAAGTTACTTGAAATTGTAACAGTAATCTAATTATCAATTATCAAATGCGTTAAATTACTCCGTTATTAAAAAAGAATCAAATTCCAGTAACACGTTACTATAAGTGACAATGTAAGAGACAATAAAAAGCAAATGTAACCATTATGAAAATATTTCAGATATTTTACTAAAAGGTATATCACAGGGTACAAAAACAAACAGCACTGTTAACATGACAAAATACAAAACAGCATATGAAAGCTCACAGAGAAATGTCCAGTCAGGTGGCAGTCCAGGCTTTTGAGTTGAGTACAGACTTTCACTGTCCAGTTGCCCATGCCTTGACAAGCGACATTCTGTTGGTTTACCAGGAATTAACCCACACGGAACAACTGATCAATACTTCCACACACAGATAAGGGAATAACTTTCTCAAAAAGTTTGTTCTCCTTAACTCTCCGGATACACGTTTCGACATGAACCCGCAAACGGGCGATGGACTGTGTTTGTTCAACATCCTGTTTACTCATCTGAGTTTTCTTTGATAGGACAGCAGGCCGGTAAACCTTGCAGGGTACAAGAGTGTGCACAAGAAACCCCATGTCCACCATAATGCCCATGTCAGCTGTGCAGAACAAGAGATGATGGTGTTTGACAAAAGATTTCTGTACAGTCCAGCATCACTTGTGTGTTTGCATATGGGGAAAACTCTGGTGGTAATTGAGCTTGTATGGCTTCTTTTGGTAGCTACAGACAGATAGAACCAAGCAGGTGGTACCAAAAGTGTGTCCAGGTCGTTATAATTCTGCTGACAGTGGTGCGGTGGATACCAAAATGGTTGGCATGATCGCAGAGAGGCAGAGCCACGGAGAGATGCATTAGGAACAGAAGCAACTCGTCTATGGGCGCAAGTTTCTGTTAGAGATAAGAAAGAAAGTTAACTAAAATTAGCAAAAGTACTGCAAACATACAATTAGTTTTACTGCTTATATAAAAGTATATTTACCACCTAAATGAAATAGTTAAAGATGAAACTTAAATGGGTTGGGGCTATATAACATGATTAATTGCAGCCTTTGTGATCACCTTTTCATTAGTTCATATTTCCATTAAGCACCAATAGGCTAAGCTTTCAGGCTAAAGTCTTATTTAGTGTAGTATGCATTAATCCACGAGACCCTGATAACACAGCTTAGCTGCACTGGCCCTGGTGACCCGCACCATCTTGGTCTTCAAGGCTGGCTGCACAAGTTGCCAAAAGGCGTGGAAGTGATGATGATGATGATGACGATGATGATGATGACGATGATGATGATGACGAAACCCTTTATTGCTGTTGCAATACACCATGTTACTAGTCACAAGTACAAGTGAAAATAACTGCCCATCAACCCGACCATACATATACACAAACATCACATTATAGGGGGTAGACAGGTCAGGAAGACAGGGGATATAGGAAGAACAGAGAAAACAGAATTACATGAGAAGAGAGGAGGAGAATTAAAACAGCCCCCAGACTGTACTCCAGTAGGGAGGACATTGTAGGAACAGAAAAAACACATAGAGCATAAGAACATAAGAACTATACAAACGAGAGGAGGCCATTCGGCCCATCGAGCTCGCTTGGGGAGAACTTAACTAATAGCTCAGAGTTGTTAAATTCTTATCTAGCTCTGATTTAAAGGAACCCAAGGATTCAGCTTGCACTACGTTATAAGGAAGACTATTCCATACTCTGACTACACGCTGTGTAAAGAAGTGCTTCCTTAAATCCAGTTTGAAATGTTCTCCCGCTAATTTCCACCTATGGCCACGAGTTCTTGTACAGTATTTGAACTAATGCTGAGTTCTTGTATTTGAACAATAGTGGTCCTAAAATTGAACCCTGCGGTACCTCAGCAACATCGGCACATGGTCACTACACCTTACAACATAAAAAGTTGTGACTTGCAACAGGGGAGGGGAATGGGGAGGTGGAGGTAGTCCAGCATAGACAAACATCCATCCGGTCCTGCAGCCATAGAGGCTGGTCACAGACCCGCCTGTTCAGGCTGAGGGTATGAAGCGGCGAATGCATGGGATGGGGGGAGAGTGCGGTGAGTGCATATCTGTACGTATGTATACTGTATGTGTGTGTGTATCCAGGTGTCCTTGGGATTGGGGGAGAGGAATGCAAGAGAGTCTCACTGCCTTGTTCTTCCGGGGGAGTTGTTAATTCAGCAGCGGCTTTGGCCAAGGCCAATGCTGATTAGGGGGGAGCCAAAAGTAGATAGGATAGGGTTGTTTGGGTTTCCGGGCGAGAAGCTGTAATTTCAAAGCTCTTCTAATGTCCACACTGGTCTCCGCTATCCAAAATCCTTTGCAAAGTCGTGAGCTTCTCAGTGATGTTATCTACCTATTCGGAACCATGATTACAGGTCTGATGCTGATTGGATTAGGCATTGCCCTGGTTTATCGAAGATTCCTCTCCCCCAATCCCAAGGACACCTGGATACACACACACATACAGTATACATACGTACAGATATGCACTCACTGCACCCTCCCCCCATCCCATGCATTTGCCGCTTCATACCCTCAACCTGAACAGGCGGGTCTGTGACCAGCCTCTATGGCTGCAGGACCAGATGGCTGTTTGTCTATGCTGGACTACCTCCACCTCCCCATTCCCCTCCCCTGTTGCAAGTCACAACTTTTTATGTTGTAAGGTGTAGTGACCATGTGCTGATGTTGCTGAGGTACCGCAGGGTTCAATTTTAGGACCACTATTGTTCCTAATTTACATAAATGATATAGACACCAATGTATACAGTAAACTGGTGAAATTTGCAGATGACACCAAGGTGGGTGGTGTAGCAGATACTGAACTAGCGGCTCAGCAGCTACAGCGGGATTTTGATTTAATTAGTGACTGGGCCGACACCTGGCAGATGAAATTTAACATAGACAAATGTAAGATACTCCATGTAGGGAGCAGAAATATAAAGTACAGGTATTTTATGGGACCTACTGAAATAAAGGTAGCTGAATATGAGAAAGACGTTGGTGTGTATGTTGATGCTTCCATGTCTCATTCTCGCCAGTGCGGGGAAGCAATAAAAAAGGCCAATAGGATGTTGGGGTATATCTCCAGGTGTGTGGAGTTTAAGTCAAGGGAGGTAATGCTAAGATTATACAATTCCTTGGTGAGACCTCACCTAGAATATTGTGTGCAGGTTTGGTCACCATATCTTAAAAAGGACATTGCGGCCTTAGAAAAGGTGCAGCGTAGGGTCACAAGAATGATTCCTGGTCTTAGAGGAATGTCATAGGAGGAAAGGTTATTTGAGCTAAATCTGTTCAGCCTCAAGCAAAGGAGACTGAGGGGGGACATGATCCAGGTCTATAAGATTCTAACAGGTTTGGATGCTGTTCAACCGAATAGTTACTTCAGCATTAGTTCAAATACAAGAACTCGTGGCCATAGGTGGAAATTAGCGGGAGAACATTTCAAACTGGATTTAAGGAAGCACTTCTTTACACAGCGTGTAGTCAGAGTATGGAATAGTCTTCCTGATAACGTAGTGCAAGCTGAATCCTTGGGTTCCTTTAAATCAGAGCTAGATAAGATTTTAACAACTCTGAGCTATTAGTTAAGTTCTCCCCAAGCGAGCTCGATGGGCCGAATGGCCTCCTCTCTTTTGTATAGTTCTTATGTTCTTATGTTCTATGTGTTTTTTCTGTTCCTACAATGTCCTCCCTACTGGAGTACAGTCTGGGGGCTGTTTTAATTCTCCTCCTCTCTTCTCATGTAATTCTGTTTTCTCTGTTCTTCCTATATCCCCTGTCTTCCTGACCTGTCTACCCCCAATAATGTGATGTTTGTGTATATGTATGGTCGGGTTGATGGGCAGTTATTTTCACTTGTACTTGTGACTAGTAACATGGTGTATTGCAACAGCAATAAAGGGTTTCGTCATCATCATCATCGTCATCATCATCATCATCACTTCCACGCCTTTTGGCAACTTGTGCAGCCAGCCTTGAAGACCAAGATGGTGCGGGTCACCAGGGCCAGTGCAGCTAAGCTGTGTTATCAGGGTCTCGTGGATTAATGCATACTACACTAAATAAGACTTTAGCCTGAAAGCTTAGCCTATTGGTGCTTAATGGAAATATGAACTAATGCAAAGGTGATCACAAAGGCTGCAATTAATCATGTTATATAGCCCCAACCCATTTAAGTTTCATCTTTAACTATTTCATTTAGGTGGTAAATATACTTTTATATAAGCAGTAAAACGAATTGTACGTTTGCAGTACTTTTGCTAATTTTAGTTAACTTTCTTTCTTATCTCTAACAGAAACTTGCGCCCATAGACGAGTTGCTTCTGTTCCTAATGCATCTCTCCGTGGCTCTGCCTCTCTGCGATCATGCCAACCATTTTGTTATCCACCGCACCACTGTCAGCAGAATTATAACGACCTGGACACACTTTTGGTACCACCTGCTTGGTTCTATCTGTCTGTAGCTACCAAAAGAAGCCATACAAGCTCAATTACCACCAGAGTTTTCCCCATATGCAAACACACAAGTGATGCTGGACTGTACAGAAATCTTTTGTCAAACACCATCATCTCTTGTTCTGCACAGCTGACATGGGCATTATGGTGGACATGGGGTTTCTTGTGCACACTCTTGTACCCTGCAAGGTTTACCGGCCTGCTGTCCTGTCAAAGAAAACTCAGATGAGTAAACAGGATGTTGAACAAACACAGTCCATCGCCCATTTGCGGGTTCATGTCGAAACGTGTATCCGGAGAGTTAAGGAGAACAAACTTTTTGAGAAAGTTATTCCCTTATCTGTGTGTGGAAGTATTGATCAGTTGTTCCGTGTGGGTTAATTCTTGGTAAACCAACAGAATGTCGCTTGTCAAGGCATGGGCAACTGGACAGTGAAAGTCTGTACTCAACTCAAAAGCCTGGACTGCCACCTGACTGGACATTTCTCTGTGAGCTTTCATATGCTGTTTTGTATTTTGTCATGTTAACAGTGCTGTTTGTTTTTTGTACCCTGTGATATACCTTTCAGTAAAATATCTGAAATATTTACATAATGGTTACATTTGCTTTTTATTGTCTCTTACATTGTCACTTATAGTAACGTGTTGCTGGAATTTGATTCGGTTTTAGTAACGGAGTAATTTAACGCGTTATAATTTTAAAATTGATAATGAGATTACTGTTACAATTTCAAGTAACTTTATGTTACCGCTGCGTTACCAATAAAATCAAGTGCTTTAACATCTATATTGTAAAAACAGAAATAATAATTCACAGTAACCTGTCAGCGGCAGGCAGATGTCTGTCTGACAGTCGCACGCGCGACGTCATCTACGGGAGACCTACATGCATGAGAAACCAGCTCAAACAAAAACAAAGTGAGCATAGCGAGTGAGAAGTACGCCTTCAGGAGCTGGAAATATAGCCATTACTTTGAGTTCATCATTATTTGTTTTTATGTGTTATGTTTTTGTGTATTATGTGTTATTAAACATTCTAAATGATTTAAGCGGCTTTAGCTTAAGTTGTAACTTTTCATGTGGAATGAACTGCAATGTCTCTGAATTAATTTAATTAATACTCATTAAGGTCAGTTCATTTACAGTTCTTAATTTCAGGAGCCAGTTAATAAATCTAATTCATTTACAAGTATTTCTCCTATAATACGTAATACATGTTAACAATAATTCCCAGGGAAAGCATTTCCGGTAAGGCAGTGCTCATTGACACAAATTATAAAGCTTGTTAGACTATGCAACATTATTTAGCAGGGCTGAGAGAAGGTGAGAGCTCCCCTAGTGGCTGCAGAAGTGCATTTCCCTAGAGCAGATATAATGGGTGGCAGCCTCATTGCTTTTTAATCACAACTTGGGATAGAACAACAAATTTATTAATTTTGCTCATTTAATATTTCGATTTTAATTAGGCTTCATTTTTGGATATCCATGTTTACATAATATTTAGAATCTCACCGCAGTTGAGAATGGAATGCCACAGATATTAGTCTCCACCACATATCATTGCTTGTTTTATTTCAGGATTCCTTTGGTTGTTTAAATTGATTGCTCTGTATCAGTTGGCTTGGTGTGTTTTGAGATATATAATTGCTAAAGAGTCCTGAAAAGCTGATAGTTTAGATACCAGAATTAGTATGAGCAGGACTTAATGTGTGTTCTTATGGTGGGGATGTTAGAAGACATTGAGGTTTTTTATTCTATCTACATCCAATCTTAGCCTCCCACCCAAGATCACTCCATAGAGTACGAACCAACACATCCCACCAAGATCCATTTTAGCTGTGGTAGCCAATATATTTGGGGTTTTATGCGCTTGTCCTATTCAACATCATAACAGTGAATTAAAAATCTACTAAATCAAAGGCAGTACCATGTCATGCTATGCAAATATACATATACATACAGCTCAGGCTCTTTTCTGCAAATATAAGGCTACAAGGCCAAGTGTGGGTAATCAAAATGGCCTTACATTAACAAATACATCACCCGTAAAAAGCATTACATGAGCAATCACAACTATTCCATTTTTTTTTTATCTCAACAGAGAACATCTTGCAAGATCAGTATTTGGGAGAGTTTCCTTCATGACGGTGGGTGAAATATACCACAGCTGCAGAAAAGCCCAGTCTTGGCAGAATAGCCACATTAATGAGCTCTTGAGCAAAGACCTTTACTCCCAAAGGGACAGAAAACTCTATCAGGCCATGCTGGCAAAGACCCTTGTTTCAAACCTGGTACCACTTTGCGTTGAATGCTGAAAAGGGCCCTTTAAATACATTAGGTATGATATTTGATAAACTTGGGTTTACTTTACTCATAAAAAATAATACCCCAATTTACCCAAATGAGTGAGTACAAATATTGATTTGAAATATTAATTAATGTTAATATTCAAATTAATTAATATTAATATTGAAATATTAATTGATTTGAGTAAATCTTATAGGATGGTACTGTGACAGTAGGTAGATTATAGCTTTATTTATTTAAAATGTTTCCTAGAATTGGGTATACTTTACTTAAAAAGGGTTTAAAGTCAACCCAAAAAAGTGAGTGCAAATTGTTACATCATTCAATCTGAGTAAATTCTACAGTTTATTTTTTTGAAGTTCATGTACAGAATTACAGTACATTACAGTATTTTATCGGCAAGGTTCTCATAAATATTGCCCAGAAAGCATTTTTTCTACAGTATTGAACTATTTTACTGATGAACATCATGTTACTGTAATAACTTCACTGTTTATTACAGCAGGGGTGCAGATTGAACCCATGACCCTGGAGGCGTGAGGCTATAGTAGGAGCAACGGGCCACTATTCATACTGTGAGAAATGGTGCATTTTTAATCATACATTGTAACTGATATGTCGTTACACTGCTTGTGTATGCTTTGCACCTTGCCTTTCTCCCTTACTTGTGTTTCTTGTTCTCCACACCTTGTGAGCTTCAACATGAACTGATTGATTGTTTTTCATAAGGCCCCAGGTTAGTTAGGTCCAGTCTCCTGGAAAATCACTAGAATGTGTCCTTGGCTTTCGAAGCTAAGAGCATCTTATTTTCAGGGAGAGCCCTGTAATATTTATTTTAATAAATTATTTTTATTGATAAACCTTCATACTGATAATCCTCTTGTAGTGGTCCTAAAAGAAAACATGACTGAAGATATTATGTTTGTTTTATCCATTTCAGTAGACACATTTCACGATTCAGTAACCTGACTTGTCCAATAGATGGCAGTGTAGTACTTCGACTAGGACGTGCTATGGAAATTGCCGGTAAAAGCTGGTTTTCCATTTTAAACGTTTGTCTGACTGAAATGACCACATGTTGTACATATGTAATCGTACTATACCTCTAACCTTCAGCGTTGTATTACCTGCCTTAATTATCTGCAGCAATAAAATATGTACGTGTAATTGGGCAGCTGCAAGTTAAGCAATCTGTCTGATTTTACATTAAAGTAGGATGTACTGTTTGCAACAGTGATTTCAGCATTGCCCATGACGGTTTAAACGATTGTAAAAGGCATGTTGAGGTGAGTTTAACAAGTGTCATTTCATGTGCTGTATTATTCAGGTCTACACTAGTTAGACACTTGGTTAGTTGCTAATGCTGTCATGAAAGACTCCTTGAAGACTTTTGTAAAGTAGCAATGGAATAAAATTAAGGAATTTGCATAAATGATAAAATAATCTACTTATATTATTGTCAAAATACATAATTTTGACCTTCGTAATTTAGTGCGCTGACTAGAGGAAATTAATGAACAAATTAAACTTTGAAATCAAGTTTGTTGAAGTTATCTCCCTCCTTGTCGGGGGGTTGGGGGCACCTCCCTGAATTGAGTTTTTGCAGGTTGGGATGTCTGAATTATCCCACCTTAGGGAAGGGAGGGGGTGCTGGCTGTGGAAGTTGGGGGGCGGCGACAGACGATCCGTAGCCACGCCCAACATACGATCTGTAGGCACGTGGCCACTTCCCTGCGTTTGATTGCTTTTATTTCTGTGTGGACATATTTCCAGGATGCTGCACATTATTCGGGGGTGTGAGGGAGCTGTGGTGCATTTGCGGGAGTCTTCCGGGAGAGGTGTGATGTCTACATAAGATTATGTTTTAAAATGCGATCCAGTTGTTTAAATGTTCTGCCACTACACATTTCTATGCAGGACATAATTCATGGACTCAAACAGAGCAGTAGCACCAAAATTTATTGGTTATTTTAAGAAAGCAAGATAAATTACTGCGCATATGATACAGTAAAATGAGGTCAGTAAGAGCTTTTTTTAACGTTAGTACTGCTAAATCTCACTATTGCGGCGCGCGTCAGTCAGACGTAACACGCGAGAGTATGACAGACTGCGGTCAACGACGTTGTGTGGCGCGAGCGGCACATGGTTGTCAACGGCCAGAGTCCAAACCCTTTTACTAAGGGAGATGTCCGACGTTTGAGCTCCGGCAAGCAAAACCAAAACCGTATTTATTTTGATAATTTCTGCTTAGACTTTATTAAACTAATACATGTATGTTTCGTGGTAACTTATGTACTTATTGATGTAACTGAGTTTCGATAATTTAGAAGTTAATTGCGAATTTTTACCTGGTTAGCCAGTTCTTGCTAGTTGGCCCTAGCATTGCGTTGTGTTTTCGTTGGTGTGACTCTGGGTTTTTTTTTTTTTACTGAGCACTGTTTTGGTTGATCACTGTTAGCACTTATTCATCGATATTAACATTATTAATATTTATTAACATTTTGATCTGTTGTGCTGTTTATTGTGCGATTAACCTATTTTATTCCCAAGCTTACTGATTTTATGTGTTTTGGGAAGGTGTTTGATGCCGTTTTAGCCCGACCCTTGTGCAGAGCTTGGAAGTCATGCGGATGTGTTCCTTTTTTACCCTCTGGAGTCTAGGGGTAGGGGACACACTTTCACTAACTGGGGCATGGTCACACATTTCATTCAATATCAAAAACTTAATTCCTGGCAAATAAATTATTTCTTATATGTTTGGTTTGGCAACAAACTCATCTTAATCTTAGTGTACTTTGTAAATATGTTATGTGAAGTTTGTAATTTGACATTCAAAGTATAGACATGGCAAAATGCAGTTTGGAACACTTGCAGAAACATTATAAAACTACATTGTAAGCAATGATGGCAGTTTGTTTTGATCCCAGATATCTGATCACCAAAGTCTTGGCTACACGAAGATGACTAAATGGTGTAGTTGCAATATTCATTTGGATAAATAAATAAGAAAAATCTAACTCATGTAACTATTTCTGGCTCCTTTCATTGAATATATAGCAACTTTCATGTGAATGAATGAGCCATTGTCACCTGGCCACATCCCTCCCCCCTTTTATGGCGCTGAAGGGGATGTATCTGGATCGCGTTTCACCGTTGCGCTGTTCATCAAATTACCATGCGAATGCGATCTGAATACGCGCTAATGCGGCTATTTAGAATGTGAATAGCAATCTTCGGGTGACAGTGGTACTACACACCCCCGATGCAGGTAAAACAAAGTAAGGTGACATGGTTTACTTTTTTGCCGATTTAAAAAGTTTAATACTTGCGACAATGAACGTTTTGAAAAGAATGCAGATTACAGATTTAGTCAGCATTTTTTTTTCATGTTTCTATAATAAGATTTCAGCGAGTCATGAACTGAAATACACAAGAAAGATCGCGGCATTGCCGACGATGCCGTCGACTCCAGAGGGTTAGAGGTCTTAACTTTTTAATAGCATGCATATAAGGTGACATTTTAATTGTTTTATTGACCATATAATTGTAATTAGGTTTAAATGGTGTATAATTGTATTTGCTGGTCTTATTGCCCTTTTCCTGTTTTATTGGTAATAGTTCTGCAGGTAGTTCTGTTTGTTTAATATTATCTTTGAAAGTCTTATTGTACTGTGTTGGCATGATTTGCATAGTGTAGGAATGTTTCAACCTCATAGATTGTGATTATGTGTTAATATAAGTAGTACAAGCATAATATTTATGATTTATGAATACAAATATGTATTTGAGCTGATTTACATTTTGTTTTGGTATGAAAAGGTTATTTTGATACGTCCCCCATGGAGGGGACCACATATTAAACAGATTTTTGAAACAGGGACCCGGAAGTGGGGCTTGTCCCGTCCGCTCCACGCATCGACCCGGTATTGCAGTGCTTCCAGGAACGGTGCACCTCTACTGCCCCCTGTTGTTGAAAGGCAGAACTGACTGAGTGGGTGACTAATAGACTGAGTGCCTCTGGATGGCCAGCTAATTAGCTGCATGTGCTGTGAGGGAGGGGCCCTGTCCATGCGTGGCCCCCGTTTCCTGCCGGTTTTCTTTTTCTTTTTTTTTTTTTAAAGTAAGGTGACACGCTGTTTGTGTGGTGGACAGCTGTGCTGAGGTAAGGCATGACGTCATCTTTGCCTTTTGAATTTTCCCTCATGTTTGTTTAAATGATTGCTGTTTCTTGAGAGGACAGGAGGACAGGGAGGAGTCGTGGCCCCGACACCGACGGCTGCGACGCCCCTGGGCATTCTACTCCGAGCGGGGGCGTCACGGAGACCCGGCTAACGGCGACCCGCTAAGCGGCAGCCCCATATCGACTTGGGTCTCTCTTCATCCCGCATAAATCTTTCGGTTTTTACTAAAGATTTCCGTGGGGTATAGTCATAGTTGTTTGGGTTAATTCTGACTACCACAAAAGTTTACAAGCCCTATTTTGGCAAGAGCTAATCCTAATCATTTTCATCCTTGCCGTTTAAATCACTCATGAATAGATGTGTTTGTGAGAACTTGGTTTTGTCACGCCCCGCTCCGTCTGCTCCCGATGTGTGCCCCGCCCACCTCGTTACCTCGTGTTCAGCCCTAAGTGTGATTGCCTGTGTCCTGTTAAGTCTAGCTTGTCTTGGGTATTTAGTCCTCGTCTGAGTCAGTCTTCCCCAGACTTGTCATTGTATTGTCCTTCGATGTCCGTACCTGTCCGTCTGCCTCCAAATAAACCCCGTTTCCCTGACGACCTGGCTGCTCTCGCCTGCTTCCCTTCTCGCCTCCCCGACGATCGTGACAGAATGACAAGTCTGTCGAACAACGCAACGCAGCAGGGCGAGGACCTCTGGCTCGTCCTGCTGCATGAAGTCGCGTTTTGGGGTGAGCAGCCGGAGATCAAGGAAGACCCCACGCTTTTCGGCTTGGTCCAACGAAGCCAGGAGCTCCTCCAGGGAGTAAACCCTAGGACAGAGGAGCGCAACATGGCGGAAGTACGCTCCCTCCTGAAGCAGCTCGTCCGCCGGGTTAGGGAGAAGCGGCTCCAGCCGCTCGTTAGCACAGAGGTAACTCCGCCCCCACCTACCGGTCCCGGAAGGAAGAAGAAGAAGAGGCGCAGGGGAAAAGGGGAAGAAGCCGCCCCGACTCTCTTCTTGGGGGCTTGCTCACTGCACCCCGCCTGGGAGGACACCGCTGCTATCCGCCTGGCGAGCTTCCACGTGGAGAAACCACCTCTGCTGGAGGCTTATTTTTATCGGCCGGAGCACCTGGGTCTAGGCGGGATACGTGCTGTGCGGGACGGCATTCCACGGGTCCCGAGAGCCCTTAAAGGGGCAGCGCTTAGTCGCTCGGCGCCCCTCCTGCCGCCCGTGCCGGACCCGCCTGCTGCTGCTGCCGCCGCTCTGCCCGCGGCACCGCCTGTTGCTGCTGCTGCCGCCGCTCTGCCCGCGGCACCGCCTGTTGCTGCGGATGCCGCCGCTCTGCCCGCGGCACCGCCTGCTGCTGCTGCCACGCTGCCAGCAGCTCTGCTTGACCCGCCTGTCCTGCCTGCTGCAGCTGCCGCCGCTCTGCCCGCGGCACCGCCTGCTGCAGCTTCCGCCGCTTTGCCAGCGGACCCGCCTGTCCTGCCTGACCCGCTTGTCCCACCTGACCCGCCTGTCCTGCCAGCTCTGCCTGCAGTCCCTGCAGCTGCCACCACTCTGGCTGCAGCACCCGCCGCGGCGCCCCCTGCTGGCCGCGTGATGGCGGCGCCCCCTGCTGGCCGCGTGATGGCGGCGCCCCCTGCTGGCCAAGTGACTGCGGTGCCCGCCGAGGCGCCCCTTGCTGGCCATGTGACGGCGGCGCCTGTCCTGCCGGCACCTGAACTGCCCGTCTCGCCTGTCCTGCCGGCTCTTGACCTGCCCGTCTCGCCTGTCCTGCCGGCTCTTGACCTGCCCGTCTCGCCTGTCCTGCCGGCTCTTGAACTGCCTGTCTCGCCTGTTCTGCCGGCACCCGAACTGCCTGAGGTGGCTGCGGTTGCGCCCCCTGTTGGCCGTGTGATGGCGGCGCCCGCTGTGGCGCTCCCTGCTGGTCGCGTGCTGGCGGCGCCCACCGAGGCGCCCCCTGCTGACCGGACGCCCGAGGCGCCTGTCCAGGCGGCCCCTGCTGGTCGCACGCCTGCAGCTGCCTCCGCTCTTCCTGAGGTGCCCACCGAGGCGCCTCCTGCTGGCTACACGCCCGCGGCCCCATCCGAGGCCGCCTCTCCCGTCATGCCCGCGGCCCTGCCTGAGGCCGCCTCTCCCGTCATGCCCGCGGCCCTGCCTGAGGCCGCCTCTCCCGTCCTGCCCGCGGCCCTGACTCCCTCGCCATTACCCCGGCAAGGCCGACGCCCCCCAGGACCCCGCCTCTCCGTCTCCAGCAAGGGACGGGGACATAGGCGTAGGGCCCTCGGTCCCGCCTCCGGGTCCTTGTCGGTCGCCTCCGGGCCCCCCTGCTCCGGCTGGGCGTTGGACGCCGCCTTCGCCGGCTCCGGCTGCGCCTCCGCCTGCCGCGGCTTCCCCCTCCTGCCTGCCTTCACTGGTGTTCCCTCCTGCTCCCTCCGTGTCCCCTCCGTCACTCCCTCGTCCCGTTCCCTTGGCCCCTGGGTGGTCCCCTCCTGCTCCCTCCTCCCTCTCCCCTGCAGCCCCTCCGGCCGCTGCCCGTCGCCCGCCTGGGTTCCCTCGTGCTCCCCTTGCTCCTCCTCCCTTTCCCTTTCTGCCTCCTGTCTCTGCTCCTCTGCCCTCTGTGTCTCCTCTGTTCACTCCTGGCCCCTCCGTGTCGCCTGTGGGTGTTCCCTCCGTGTCGCCCTTTTCTGTCTGTCTGTCCGCTTTCCCTGTTCTTTGTCGGGTTCTGTCCTTCGTCTCGTCCCTGTTCCTGTTTTGTGTCTCTGTCTTGTTCCCTGTTTTTGGTTGATGTTTTGCTTTGTCTTCCAGGTCCTGTTCCCCGGTTCCGTCTCGTCCGTCGCCTCCTCTTGGGCGCGCCCGGTGTGCGCGCCTTTGGGGGGGGGTTATGTCACGCCCCGCTCCGTCCGCTCCCGATGTATGCCCCGCCCACCTCGTTACCTCGTGTTCAGCCCTAAGTGTGATTGCCTGTGTCCTGTTAAGTCTAGCTTGTCTTGGGTATTTAGTCCTCGTCTGAGTCAGTCTTCCCCAGACTTGTCATTGTATTGTCCTTCGATGTCCGTACCTGTCCGTCTGCCTCCAAATAAACCCCGTTTCCCTGACGACCTGGCTGCTCTCGCCTGCTTCCCTTCTCGCCTCCCCGACGATCGTGACAGGTTTGTTTTAAGCATTTTAAATTTAAATAAATACTGCAATACTCATTGCAGAAATACATCTTTTCCAATATTGTGCAGCCTAATAATGAAGTACTTACTACTAGGAGATATCTAACAACATACGATGCAACATTCAACAGGGGGTAGTGAAGTGATATGTGGCAGATCAAAGTGCCAATTCGATGTGGGGCAGTGATTAGCATGTGGAGAATGCTGCAGCAGTATTACAAAATCAGCAACTCTTTTAAAAATAATAGTGATACAAATATATTATTTATTAATAAGTATATAGAATCAGTACACAAAGTATAAGTATATAAATATAAGCATATAAAGTATATAAGTACATAAAGTGTAAGTATATAAAGTTTAAGTATATAAAGTATATAAGTATAAAAATCTTAAGTATAAAAATGATATAAGTATAAAAATGTTATAAGTTTAAAAATGTTATGAGTATAAAAATGTTATAAGTATAAAAAATTTATGTAAAAAAAGTTTAAGGGCTCAGAGGCCTGCTGCTCCTACTCATCAGAGTGGATCTGTTGCTTGAACTTCTTCAGAGCCTCTGCTAAGATGGCAGCAATGTCCTCTGAGGGCATGGGCGTCCCCTGCGTCAGTCCCCTCCTCGTCACTGGCGTCCCACCTGGCGACCTCAGCACTGGGCACAGTTTAATGTGCGGCAGCTCCGCCAGAACATCCACCATGTTGGGGCCATTGGTGGGTCCTGCGCCACTTCCCTGACGATGACTCGTCTTCTGCTTCGGGCCCTGGATATTAGCAGGCGGAGGAGGAGGAGGAGGAGGAGGAGGGGGCGGGAAACAGCTTGGAGCTGAAGTGGGGACTATAAGAGGAGTCCCAGTGGTCTCCGAACTGCTCCGGGGCATATTTGGGTCAGTCAGGGCACCAGCAAGCTGGGAGATCTCGGACCGTAAACGGTCCACCTCGTCTTCGAGGGCTGCAATCTTCTCCCAAACTGCCGCCCACTGATCCCCGTGATCCCCGTGTCCACTGGGGAGGTGGATGCCACTCCCGACATTTGCAGGGGCGTTGCCATTTATAGCAACCCCCGTTGCAACACTTGAGGATGTCTTCACAAAGCGCTGGGAAAGAAAAAAATCTCCAGTTGCAAAAAACTTGTTACATTGTGCAGTTCAACGCAGAGGGGGCGACTCTGTGAAACAAGCGATCTTCCTTGGTCGAAAAAATACTGAATTCGGAACGGAATCAAATTAAAAAAAAACAGTCTGCAGGTCCCAGGCACAGCCCCCGCAGCCAAAAGGGCACGAGCCCCAGAGAACCAGAGGCAACAGGCAGCCGACCCCGCGAGGGTGACGGCCGCTCCTGCACGGGCCAGGGCCCCAGGACCCCAAGCGGCCGGGAGACGACCGGCCCCCAGCAGAGAGCCCCACCTGCGCCGGAGAGGCCCGAGCCCCCCCCAGGCCACCACCCGGGGAGGAGGGCCAGCAACCATGCCAAGGAGGCAGCCGCGCCCAGGAAGGAGCAGCTAGCCCTGGACCCAGGCCCACACAGACACACCCCTCAGCCATACACATAGACCATACACCCACTCACACAACATACACAGATACATACACAGAGACAAAAAGACATAAGCCCATCCACTCCGGACCGCCCTCCACCATGCGGGGGAACGGACGCCACCCCCAGCGCCAACCGCAACCCCAGGGCGCCGCCAGCCGGACGACTACTCGAGTGCCCCCCCACCATCGCGGGCAGGCAGCAGGGGTGTAGGAAGACCTGCCCACTCTCCTCCCACACGCACCTGTGTGAGAGGTGGAGTGTTGGATGCATGTGTTGGTGCATGTGAGTGTATGTGGTGTAAGGGATGAGTATGACTGTTGAGAAACTTAAGATGGATTTAGAATTGACGGGGGAAGTGCGGAGGAGCGCTGCTTCCGAACAGCTCTCCTCCCCATCACCCCCCCACCCCCCCAAGACCCTCAATGTATATGGTGTGAGTAAAATTGAGGGGCGGGCAGCACCTCAGCGGCCCCACCCACCAACCTCTGAGTAGTGCCCCCACCCCCCAAGGCCCTGTGTGTATACTGATATGTGATGACTAAAATGCAATTAAAACAAGGGGAGGCAGAGGGCTGCGCCGCACAGCGAGTAAGGCCATGTGAATGGCCCCCTCACTGCGTGCACGGCACATTCCCACCCCGAGATCCTACATGTGTGCGTGGCATGTTGTGTGAGTGAGGGAGGAGAGGGGCTGGGATTCATCATAGCAGGGGGGAGATTACTACCCCCCGGCAGAAGAGAGCCAGCTGGCTCAGTAGGCACCCCAGCCCCCCACCGTTACATGGGAAGGAGCGGACCCGAGACCCCCGGCGACAACATCCCGGAACAGTGCCGACGCCAAGAGCTAGCCCTCCTCCCCCCCCACCCCGAAGGGCAGCCCGTACTCAGTCACCCACTCATTCGACGACAAATAGTGGCAGACCAGCCCGGGCTCGAGACATGCCACCCCCCACACAGCACAGGCTGGACCTCCTGACACGGACTGACCCACCCCCCCGGCAGTGCCCCGGAGGGAGCACAGGCCACCCCCGCGCAGGAAGGCACCCACCGAGGAAATGGCCAGGCCCCGGGCACCAGAGCCCCAGACCCCCCACCCAAGCCTGCACCGAAGAGGCCAACCACCCATCCCAGGGCCCAGCCCCCGTCACCACCGGTACCCCAGACCCCACGCCCCATGACTGCCAGGCAGCACCCGCCCAAGCCCCCCCACCACCAGCCAGGGCAGACACCCAGACATCACAGGATGGCAGCCACAGCCCCCCCAGCTCCAAGAAGCCACTAGCCGCCCATAGCCCGGGGGCCCAACCCCGCCACCCGCCAGAATCACGAGGAGACAAGACCACAGCCGACCACCCCCCCTACATAATGGAATTGGCCAGAATGGACCAGAGAGAATCCAATTCGCCCAATTGTTTTTTTTTTGGAGGGAATTAGACATTCTCTCCAAACTTATGTGGTCTAGAATTAAATTTCTATACTGAGTAACACATAAATTATTTTTTGATTTCCAGTTCATGAAGATAGTTTTCTTTGCAATGCCTAAGGCAGTAAGGATCATGTGCACTTTATTTTCTTCCATATCTAATACACTTGCATCACTTAAAATGCACAATGTAGGTGAGGTTGGGATATAGCAATTAAACAAAATTCATAGATCTTCACATATCCTTTGCCAGAACTTCTGCACCGGTGTGCAGGACCATATGGCATGCATGTAGTTCTCCACAAAGTTACCTGAGCAGTGGGTGCATAGGTTTGAGTGTATAAGGCCCATTTGGAACATCCTTTGTCCTGTATAATGAGCTCTATGCAGAGTTTTGTATGGTATAAGCTGTAAGTTGGGGTTTTTAGTCATTTTGAAGGTGTTTAAACATATTTCTTTCCAAACGTTTTGATCTGGATCGATGGATAGATCTTGCTCCCATTTTGAGGTTGGGAGGGAAATTGAGTCATCCATTTTTGACAATAACTTATACATTTTTTGCAATAATTTGGGGCTAGAAAGATTAAAAAATTCTAGCACCCATGGAGGTATTTCTAAGTTAAACTGATTAAGATTGAACCTTGCCTGAATTGCTGGTACTCAAGAAATTTACTGTTGCTAATTCCGTATTTTGAGACTAGTTCGTCGAATGAAATAAATTTTCCGTTTTGCATAACATGTTCAAGATTTCTAATCCCTTTATCATGCCATAAGGGAAAGCTCAATTTTATCTTTTTTCGGCAAATATCTGGATTGTTCCAAATGGGTGTTAGTTTGCAGGGGATAAGTGGAGACCTAGTTATTTTTAAAAAGTCCCACCAGGCTGTTAATGAGGTGTTAATACTAAGGCTCTTAAAACACTTATAACACTTAATGGTAGGACTTATAAAAGGCAGATCAGACAATTTTACTTCTCTGCAGATTGCTTGTTCTAAGTCCAGCCATGGACTATCTACCGGGCTTGATTTGATCCAATTTGTTATATACTGCAGTCTGTTGGCTAAGAAGTAGTGATAGAAACTTGGTAGTTCTAGACCACCATTACCTTTGGCTTTTTGCAGAGTTTTCAAGCTGATTCGTGATGGTTTGTTCTTCAATAAAAATGACAAGATGCTTGAGTCTAGTGATTTAAACCAAGCCATAGAGGGTTTATTATTGATCATTGAGAACAAGTAATTGATTTTAGGCAGGACCATCATTTTAATGGTGGCAACTCTTCCAATGAGTGATATAGGTAGAGATTTCCACTGCACAAGATCCTCTTCCACCTTTTTTAACAAAGGAATATGATTCATCTGTACTAGATCTGAGAGTCTGGTGGAAAATTTTATGCCTAAGTATCTAAGGTTACCTGACTAAAGGAGTAGTAGTTGTGTTTTGGAAACTACAATTCAAAGGCAAAACTGTTGATTTGCTCCAGTTGACGGAGTAGTCTGATATAGATGAGAACTTATCTATAAGTGATATTGTCTTCAGAAGAGAGGTTGGAGAATTCCTAAAAAAAAGTAATACGTCATCTGCATAAAGGCTTATCTTGTGGTCTGTTTTTTCTGTTTGAATTCCTTTAATATCTACATTTTGTCTAATTAGTTTGTTGTTTTTAATTGTATTTGATCATTTTAATATTTCATGGCCAATTTTAATATTGTCACTTTGAATGTCAGGGGTTTGAGGAACGTTTTAAAACGCACGTTGGTTTTTAATCAGCTGGCATCTTCCCCTTCAGCATTTGTTTTCTGCAGGAAGTCCACCTCCGGGACCAGCGGGACGAGGCTCTCTTTTCACGACAATGGAAGAGGGGTAGATCCTACTGGAGCGTAGGTGGTGTCCACTCCTCAGGCGTCGGGATTCTTTTTGGCGACCGCGCCTTTGAGGAAGTAAGTTCATTTACCGTTCTTCAAGGCAGGGTTTTGGGAGTGGACGCCACATGGAGGGGACAGCGTCTCCGGGCCATATGCATCTACGCTCCAGTGGAGGCCTCGTCCCGTATAACTCTCTCTGAGGAGTTGTCCCCGTTCTGTGTCACAGATCGACACTTGATTTTAGGAGGGGACTTTCACATCGCGTTGGAGGAACTTGTGGATGGTTTTAAAACATGCAACCCCAGCATGCTGGGCTTCACCTGGCATAATAGTCGCGGAGCCAGCAGTCGCATCGACTACATTTTAGCTTCTCCCCCCGTTGTTTTTGAAAAGGTGTCCTTCTCCCCACAGTGGCCCACTTGGCAGTGGAGGCCACTGCCTCCATAGACGCCCCTGTATATGGGGGCGGCTATTGGAAAATTAACCTGCAGATTCTGGAGGAGAGCGATTTTAGACACCTTTTTTTAGATCACTTCTCCGAGTGGCAGAAGGACAAGCCTACCTTCCCCTCTGTGGCCGAATGGTGGGAGAGTGTGAAGGACAGGATCCAAACCTTCTCCATGCAGTATAGCAAGCAGCACAGGATGGAGAAGAAATTCTCCATTCTGCAGCTGGTGAGAAGGTTGCGGGATGAATACGCCACTTACAACAATGGGGGCATGTATTAGGATGAATTCACGGACGATTACGTCACCCACGTGGCATGGAATTAATCCTTTTACTATAATATTCTGAGAAGTTGTAATTGTGGATTAATTCTGATCGTGTGTGGACTGATCGTCCTGAAATTCAGATCAATTGTCCATGATTCACCCCGAATGTTACTAGACTGCACAAACATGTTATTTACCGATCCCCTGTAAAACCTAATTTTGCCATAAATAACTTGGGCTCGTAAAAAGAAGCCAGGATGCTCATCTTGCATCAAAAGCATGCATTTGAGATGACATTTTAATTGCATAAATGGCCATATGTGTTTACTTAGATTTTAATGGTGTGTAAATATATTGGTTGCTTTTTTTTTTTGCTTATTTTATGGTGAATGGTTCTGCAGATAGTTTGTTTAATACTATTTTTAAATATTTTTAGTAATGTCTTATTGTATTGGCATTCACTTGTATGATATGGGAAAATTTCAGCCTGTTATATTATGACTATTTCTGAATATCATTGTTTTAGTAGGAAAATGTTGTTTTTAATTCCCTTGTTGACAGTGCCAATTTTTTAAGTGCAGTTTCTATTATATGTTTTAATGTGTTTGTGTCGATGTAAATAATTGTGCAGAACTGTTTAATAAAGTATTTGGATCTGAAAAAAAAATCTGTTTTATCAGTTTAATATCTGATACGTCCCCTATGGAGGGGACCACATATTACACAGATTTTTGGAACAGGGAGCCGGAAGTGGGGCTTGCCCCGTCCGCTCCACGCATCGACCCGGTATTGCTGTGCTTCCGGGAACAGTGCACCTCTACTGCCCCCTGTTGTTGAAAGGCAGAACTGACTGACTGACTGACTATATAAAGTACATGATCTTACCACACTGACATTTCTGATTTTGCTAACAATCATGTACAGTAAATTTAAAAGCTTTTTGTTTTGTCATAAATTATTTATGCTATTTTACAATGCAGATAAAGTATTCCTGTCGATACAAGGAGGATATATTTCTTTTCTCGATGGATGTCGTTTTGAACCTAAAGGTTGTTTTTTTGGAAGAGCAGTATATAGTTACTGCCTACATTTTTTGCTGTGCATGTGATTTTGATGAGAAGATTACATTTTTATATCTCTGCGTAGATTTTTTCAGCAATAATTGAGTCTATCCTTGTGTATTTAAGGTTTTGGTAATTCATGATTACCAAATAAGATTTGGTGTCATTGTACAAATATAATAAGATTCAGTGTGCAGTTACCAGGTTACAAATAAACAAACAAATAAATAAAATGGCATCAGAAGAGAAGTATGATGACAGTAAAATGTGTGAAACTAGTGGAATGTGAAAAATGTGTGTGCATATAAGTCTCCACATGTATAAAGCGGCTGTATAGCATAACGAAAAGGAGCAATGGATAACTGACATAAAGTGCTTACTGTCCATAACGACAATGAGTCATGTACGGCGTAAGATAAACACAACATGCGTTAACTTTGGATATGCATAATGCACACACAAGAATCATATGTCTTTGGAATCGAGAGAACTATCAGATAACTTCAACAAGTTACCAAATGGATGCAAAATCAAAGATAGGCTATTAATTTCTGCCTGGCACTAACCTTGTATTCCTCTGTCACATGACCGGTGGGAAGTAGGACCCGAATGCAAGCTGTAGGGCAGAACCCCCTTTGCGGGGAGCTTTTCTGGCAGGCAGGCTTGGGCACAGAGACGCAAACAGACAAGGACAGAACTGGAGAACATTGGCCTGGGCACTTTACCAAACTAAGGAATGGGAAAACACAAGGCAGCTGGTAGTGACTGACAGAAGGACAGGAACATGAGGTGAGACTAATAAAGACCAAGCGTGGCTCATTAGGGCCACGTCAGGGAGGAGAACTGGAGAGTAAGGTTGACAGGACGGGCAGGCCATGACAGTAACACCCCCCCACCCCCCAATCCTGTGCCCTCCTGGTGCAAAGGCATCATTAAGGGGACACACTGACCAGGGCAAAACCAAGGACAGCAGGGGAGACAAACCGCCAGGACACAACTCATGACAGGCCAGGTAACCCGACAGGGATGCAGACTAGGGACCAAAAGACAAACAGCGGGTGCCAGTGGGCAAGTGGCAACAAAGGAAACAGAAGAAGGAGACAAAGGGAGGGATTGGGCACCAAAAGGACCAAAGGTGGCACAGGACAGACAGGGCAGGACACAACCAGACAAACAATGTGCAACAAGAATAGGGCCAGGAGAGGGAGCCAGGGGGAACCTAAAGTGGGAAGCAAGAGTGACTGGAGTGGGGGCTGGAAGAGTGAAATCGGGCTAAGAGGTGAAACCAGGGAGAACCACGGGGAAGCAAGACTACAGATCAAGCTCCGAGGTGCCGCAGAAGGGTCGCGGCCAGGGAGGCCTTCGGAGTCCTGTCTGGGCCTGTAGAAGGATGAGCTCCTCTCGTCTGCGCCAGCCGAGGGAAGAACAGCATCGGTAGACGGCGAGGGGTGGGCAGAGCCGGAGGGCATCGAGGAGCAGGCAGGACAGGAACTGGACCACACCGTGGACCCTGCAGAACAAAAGCAAAGGCCAGTACCAGTGCCGGAGGAAACCGCAGGTGGTTCCTTTCGGGAACCAATGGATGGGGTCCCCCGAAAAGACCCCCTTGGACCGAGCCGGGATCAGGCGGTAAGTCTGGGTAGCATACCCCAGATCTTTCCTCCTGGAGCCGAACCCCCGACCAGTTTTCCGTTGACCCTGCCGTTGTCACGGCGATAACCTCCTCGGCTGGGGAAACTCTGGTCACGGGGCTGACACCACGGACTGGGACTCAGGGCAAGAACTGGAGGGTCCCACTCCATGTCCTCCGGGGGAATGTCCTCCGGGCCTGTGCCTTAATCCATACTAAATGTAATTAAACAGAATGAAGCTTAAAAGAATAAAATGGTAAAGAGAGGAAAATTTAATGTGTAAGTTTCAAAAAACGGGCTCTTGCTTTTATCCAGATGTTTGCAGGCGTTGTGACTCTGTGATGAATGGTGACGTATGAGATCCTGAGAATGGGCTACGCCTCCAAGGGTGAGTGGCAGGTGGCATTTCCCAGGAATTACAGGCTGGAGATGTCTGAGGAGCTCTCCTGGAGTGAAGACGGAAAGAGAAGAAGGGAACAAGCAGAGGGTGTGGGGAGAAAAAGACTGCAGATCCAGTTACAGGTGAATTGTACAAATGCCCTTGAAGTCTTGGTCCATTAGGGATCCTATTTTTAATAAAAAAAAAAAAAAAGACAATAAATTATTTAAAAATAGAGTTTTCATTTACATCTGTCTAGCAGTTAAAACACATAAAATCAATTAACTTACCTGGTGATTTTGGAACTTCTGACCCCAAATCAAAATAATATAGATTATAACTAAATGCATCGTTTTATTTGGGAAAAAGGGATAAATTAAATAAAAGGTTAAATTCGGAATCTAAAACAAAAACAGCAATTTCACATCAGGAATAAATATCATTTCAAGGGTCTTCAGTACATTTTTCCTGTGTCTGCTCCCTTTACACGTAGAGAGTGATATAGACATGTACCAATATGTTAGACTGACTGAAATAAAACAGAGAAAACGTAAAATAAAGAAGTAAGGAAAATAGAGGTTAAAATGCACGGTAATTTGTTGTCATATTGGCGCAAATGCACATAAAAAATGTACAACCGATTGCTGCATGTATCGCTTTTAAAGGTTAATGCGTACTTGCGAACCAGTTATGTCCATCACTGCATACATAGCTAACAGAAAGTCAAAACGCATTGCTGTGCTCTAGAACTTGTGAAGTAACTTGCGTGCCTGCTAGCGGCATTCCAGTTCATTTCAAAAGGCATGCACAAGCAGTGCCATCTTGTGGTTTGTCATATATGGCAGATAGGCATGTTGCTGGCCACCCTAAACGAGGACCCAGCATGATGTTGGCCACTGCTGCTGGGCTGCTGTCACAGTTGGTGATTTTTGCTACCTGACTCGACGGTGATCTCAGCCATGGTCCATCTCCTGACCCCCATTATATTTTGTGAATGTAAACCCGTTTAAGTTCACTGCTGCACAGTGGGAAGCAAGTGATCAACTCTGGCGTGTACTGACAACGTAAAATTCGAATAATACTTATCGATGTCAAATATGTGTATCTACATGCAACTAACCAACTATTCAATCAGACTCAGGATGTGCAACAATACCATGCCCATTTACAAAACAATACTCATATACTTTAGTTTGTGTTCACTAAAGGGGGGGGCGAGGCCATTGAAGCACCATGCTTGCATTAGTTATAGGACAGACATGTGATCGTGTTAAATCCCCAAAACACAAAAATAACATAACACTACAGTCACCACATCCTGTCAGCTGGATGGAAGGATACTTTTTTTTTTCAAACACTGGGAAAGTTGGCCGGTGAAACAAAACTGGACACAGACAGAAAAGAACCCCACAACTCTCCTCACTGATCTGTCACTCAAAGGTCAACCCCCCCCCCCCCCCACAGGACCATAGCTCAGCCAAGGCTGGTGATGTTGGAACGGCCACCGGGGGGCGCCACTATGCAGTGGCCAGGGCGCCTAGGGACATTGTCGTCAGCTTGGGGACCTGAAAGGCAGCAACAGACTAATTTCAGAAAGGGCTTCGACTGGATGTGTGCAGTGATCATTTTCCATATAGAATTTAAATGTTTTAAGGTCCTTCCAGCAAAAATGAGCTACAAATAAACTACAAATTTACCTCAAAATGGCAATTCCATGGCAATTATGGATGTTCAGTTGTTAATAATAAAAATATATGTTTATTTATACTCAAAGCTTCATAAAACCACACAGGCAAGATTATATGCTGATCCTGGCTCTACAGAGGACGGCAAAATTGCGCATTGATATTTGTACTCATGCACCAAATTTATCGACCCATGAAATGAAAGAAGAGTTAATCATGTGGAAGAGAAGAGAAGAAGAGACAGGTAGATTGTAGAAGACGTCATGCAGAGAACCACTGACACGTATGGGTATGAACTTGAAGAGGAGCCCCAGGTTTGGGATGAGAAACAGACACGAAACACCGGAAGGGAAAAAGAGGATGGCCACCAGGTACAGGATGGCCTGCACAATGCAGGAAATATTCAATTCAATTCAATTCAATTTTATTTATATAGCGCATTATCACAACATTATATTGTCTCAATGCGCTTTACATTTCTGCCTCGTAAGGACCCCTCATTGAGTAAGCCAAAGGCAACGGTGGCAAGGAAAAACTCCCTAAGAGGAAGAAACCTTGGGAGGAACCAGACCCAAAGGGGGAGCCCATCCTCCAGGGGCCGGCAGATGAGTCAAACAAACAAGATGAAATGACTAAGCTAATACAGACAAGATGAAATGACTAAGCTAATACAGGGGTTGAAATATATGTCTCAATGCAGCGGCCGACCGGTGCAGGCACGGGGTGCTTGATGCACGATGGCAGGATTAATAGACACACAGCCGCAGGATGGATGGCGAGGCATCGTGTTGAGCCAAGGGCAGGCAGGTTGGAGGGTAGTTGCCGGAGGTGGAGGTAGTTGTCTTGCAGGCCGCAGAAGCATAAACTCTTCAACGACATTGTGCTCCATGGAGCACACCCCAGAAGGGGTGAGGGAGGAAGTAAGAATAATTGTGTATTAGCCAGAGTTGAGGAAACCAGAGGCAGTGCAAGCAAAATGATCGAGTGCAATATTCGTCTAGGCTCCGGCAGATCTGAGTATAGCAGCATGAGAAAGAGGGAGAGACAGGCGGGAACACAGGCATGGGGACTCCCTGAACATCAGCACTCTAGTGTAGAGCTAGAGTGACAGCACTGATGCCTCAGTTTATCCAAAGTCAATGACACCAATCCCCACCCAGCTCATCACCTCATACTGTTAGTCTGACTGGGAGTGAGGGACTAGCTGGAACCAGAACTAGGTTTCCTATATGCTAAGCTATACAAGTGCGTTTTTAATCTAGACTTGAAAAGCGAGAGTGTGCCTGAATCCCGCACATCCGCCGGGAGACCATTCCACAGCTGTGGAGCTCTGTAAGAGAATGCTCTGCAGCCTGCCGTAGACCTGTCTACTTTAGGAACTAATAGATATCCTGCTCCTTGTGAACGAAGCAGGCGAGAAGGGTTGTAAGGGACCAGAAGATCATTGAGATATTGTGGTGCAAGGCCATTCAGAGTTTTGTAAGTCAATAGTAATAATTTGTAGTCAATCCTAAACTTGACCGGTAGCCAGTGCAGGGAAGACAGGATAGGGCTAATGTGATCAAATTTTTTAGTTTTTGTTAGAACTCTGGCAGCTGCATTTTGTACTAACTGAAGTTTATGTAGGGATCCAGATGGACAACCCGAAAGGAGGGCATTGCAGTAGTCCAATCTAGAAGTTATAAAGGCATGTATTAGTTTTTCTGCATCTTGAAAGGACAGCAACTTCCGAAGCTTGGCTATGTTCCGTAGATGATAAAATGCCGTACTGGTAATGCTATTTATGTGAGTACTGAAGCAGAGGTCGGAGTCTACCAGGACACCAAGATTTCTGACCACTGTTTTAAATTGAGTAGGGAGGCCGCTAGGGTTGGGGTTTACAAACTTATTGCGGGCCTCCTTAGGACCGATTAAAAGAACCTCAGTTTTTTCAGTATGTTAAATTATGTTACCAATTATGTTACCAAGCGGTAGCATATATAGATTGAACAGTAGGGGGCCCAGCACTGATCCCTGCGGGACACCATATCTTACTTTAGTACTTTAGAAATACCCCAAGAAGCCATGCAAAGGATCCACTCCTTACTCAGAAGTCAACTTGGCCAATACCCAATCAAACCCATACCCAAAATTTTCAGCATCAAAGAACTGTTAATTCTCCTTCACTGTCTTTTAGCCCTCAGTCTCTCCCTGGCTCTTTCCTGCCCTGGTACCTCATCTATCACCAAGGAGTTTACAGCTTACAGGAATGTCCATCATCATGACACATCGAAGCAATAGCGGTTAACCTCACAAACCTATAGCTGATGTGTGCTTGTTATGTTTGCTTGTATTTGTGTTACCCTCCAACTGCTGAGAGTCCGGCCCTGGAAATATATAAGATGATGCAGGTGAAGTCAGGGCAAGGTGCTAGGAGACATCAGTGTCAATACAAGTACAGACAATCGTCATTGTGGGGTCCCTTGCTCCCCAACATGCTGGGGAACCAATAAAAAGGAAGAAGGCATGGACTCTGCCCAATTAAAGACCTTATTGCATGTGTGTAGGAAACCAAATTTCTCTGGGCTCCGCGTGTATCACGGTTACATATGAAGCACACATGTGTTTAAACTTAAAAAAATTCAGGATGAAAGGTGCCTTATTCCCTTTTGCACAGTCATGATACATTTCTGTAATCACATCTCGTCAGCAAGGGGGTATCTCACGCCCCGAAAATTAATATGAATAATTTCTGTTTTTCACCATTTTACTTCAGGTGCTCCGGTTCGATAAGCAGACCCTGTCTCACTCAGTCACCCACTCAGTCAGTCAGTCTGAGTCAGTCTGTTTAATATGTGGTCCCCTCCATGGGGGACGTATCAGATATTAAACTGATACTACACTTGATCTTAGCCAAAAGGCCGAGAAGCCTTTTATTAGATGGATTTTTGGAACAGGGAGCCGGAAGTGGGGCTTGTCCCGTCCGCTCCACGCATCGACCCGGTATTGCAGTGCTTCCGGGAACGGTGCACCTCTACTGCCCCCTGTTGTTGAAAGGCAGAACTGACTGAGTGGGTGACTAATAGACTGAGTGCCTCTGGATGGCCAGCTAATTAGCTGCATGTGCTGTGAGGGAGGGGCCCTGTCCGTGCACAGCCCCCGTTTCCTGCTGTTTTTCTCTTTTTTTTTTTTTTTAAAGGAAGGTGACACGCTGTCGTTTGTGCGGTGGGCAGCTGTGCTGAGGTAAGGAATGACGTCATCTTTGCCTTTTGAATTTTCCCTCATGTTTGTTTAAATGATTGCTGTTTTTTGAGAGGACAGGAGGACAGGGAGGAGTCTGGGCCCCGAGGCTGGCGGCTGCGACATCCCTGGGCATTCTACTCCGAGCGGGGGGCGTCACGGAGGCCCGGCTAACGGCGACCCGCTAAGCGGCGGCCCCATATCGACTCGGGTCTCTCTTCGGTCTTCAGGACCGGTATACGTTTCTTCTCCTTTCCAGATTGGAAAAGACAGGAAGGAGCAAAAGTGGAAGAGTTGACGAAATGGCGACGGATGGCATAGCTTCCAGCGGTGGGGCGTAAGACCTTGCATTCCAGAACATCCCCGCGCATATGAGAGTCTGCTCCGTACATCTCCGTTCAGGTAAGTCAGCTTCCGGTGTGATCACTAGACTCCATTCTTGTGTTTGTCCCTAAAGAGAACAGCCAGGATAGGAAATGCTGGAAACCCATCCCGACCGGAGTCCATCCCTTCCCGGTGACACAGTAACCCGAAAGTGTTTGTGAGTGTGGTTTATGTCAGATTAGGAGAGCTGAAATGAACCTTTTGTTGGATGATAGTCGGCGACCAAAACAAGAGCTAGATCACAGAAAAGTGTTTCAAAAACGACAGCGTCAAAATGAAATGCAACGCTGGATGGAAGTTTTCTAGTCCTGATGAAGGATGTAGAATCAGAATCCAGATATGTTTCCATACAAGGAATTTGCCTTGGTGGTGCTTTTACATGACATTACAAAGAACATACCACATTTAGCAAAGACATATGCAGAAAGGTAATAGACAATAGACTGGCAATTGGGTAATATGATAATTATATGATAATTAAGTTTATTAATGGCAGTAATGATGGTATTATGATATTTATATATGTGTGTACATAGTAATCATTGTAGTATGAATATAAACTATATAAATGGTATAAGAATTTAAAGGGCTCTTAAATGGTGCCGTTATTAAGTAGCAGCCAAGTCAACTATATGTGCAAGAGTGCAATATGTATACAGAGTTTGCAGTATGTGTGCATAATGTGCAAGAGTGCAGAATATAATCATAGAGGAAGTTTATCAGTTGTTTACTGGTTATGCTGGTGGATATTTCACTGCAGCTGATGATTAATTGAACGTCCAGTCAGAGACTGGCTTGGTTAATGAGAGAGACTGCCTAAGGGAAGAAGCTCTTGGCGTGCCTTGTGGTCTTGGTTCTGATTGCCATGAGTCTACTCCTGGAGGGTAAGGCTTGAAAGATGTGGTGAGCAGGGTGAGATGGGTCCTCAAAGATTTTGTATGCCCGTTTCCTGGTTCTGGTGATGTACAGTGTCTGGAGGGTAGGCAGGTTACTGCCGATTATTCGCTCTGCTGAGTGGATGATGTGTTGCAGTCTGGCCTTGTCTCGTTCAGTGGCTGATCCAAACCAGGCTGTGATGGAGGAGCTAAGGATGGACTCAATGATTGTAGCGTAAAACTGGGCCATCGTGGTTATAACATATTATTTTGGATCAGGCACGGACAGTTGTGAGAGTTCAGTCCGCATTAGCTCTGATAGAATAGTATTAAATGCAAAGCTAAAGTCCACAAACAGAATCCTAACATATGTCTCAGGGCACTCCAAGTGTCGGAGCAAGAAATGTAGTCCAGTGTTAACTGCATCGTCCACAGGTCTGTTGGTTCTGTAGGCAGACTATAGAGCAGGGGTGTCAAACTGCAGTCCTGGGGGGCCAGAGCCCTGTATAGCTTAGTTCTTTCCCTGTTCCACCACTAATGATTCAGCTCAAGAGCTGTGTGGTAATTAGCACAAGGAGTTGAATCAGGTATGTTAAATGAGGGGAAACCCAAAAATGTGCAGGGCTCTTGCTCTCCAGGACTGGAGTTTGACACCTGTGCTATAGAGGGTCAAGCGATGGGTCTGTGATGGTTTTAAGGTATGACAGCACAAGTCTCTCAAAAGCCTTCATTACCACTGATGTGAGAGCCACTGGTCTGTAGTCACTGAAGCAAGAGACTCTGGGTTTCTTTGGAAAAGGTGTTATTGTGGATGACTTAAGATACAAAGATCCAGTGACTAATTGAAAATATCTGTGAAGACAGGTGATGGTTGATCTGCACAGTGCTTCAGAGTGGCTGGGGAGACCAGGAGCTTTCCCTGTATTCTGACTCCTAAAGATCTTGTTTACATCTCTGTCGTTGATTCTCCTGGGAAGGTGGCTGGACGTGGTGGGCGAGGTGTGAAGGTACCCAGGTGTGAAGAAGGCCATTGAAAAGGTGAGGGCTGTATGATGCGCGAATGTGGCTTTTCAAACCCTGTTGGGGAGCAGTAGGAAAGCGCCGTAGCTTTGAGCTTTCCTCCTCTCACCGTTACCTGTGTGGAGGAAGCGCTGTCGCTTGCCACTCCACACATGCACTTCTTGGACTCAGGACTAAAGAGACAGCACACTTCTTATCTTTTACTTGCGCAAGGGTGCCCACTCACTTAGATGCAACAGACAGTATCTGCGCCTCAGTTCAGTGTCACACCGGGCAGTCCCTTGGCTTCTTTATTTATACTTGGCGGGAGGGGCTTACATGGGGCGTAGTTTAAACTGTTAATACTGCTAGTACCTTTACAGACAAAGGTTTATCAGGAAACGCTACACAACCCAGGGTAGGCCTCCTTGGCCATGTTGACAAGCCTATCCCCCACCCAGAGTTATAGTTCCTGTTCTCTCATCCCTCGGCGTCTAGGGACCACTTTGTTCTGCCCTGTCTCTAGACGCAGGGGCTGATACATATATATTACATATTGCTAACACACATACTTAATATGATAAAAGTAATACATTTTCCACTCTAACAGTCCCTCCTGTTTATCATGTTAATTGTAAGAAAGCAGAATCACACTGAGGGTCTCCTCGAGCTTCAGGAGTGGTCCACGCCCTTTAGGTTTTCGGACCGTCCGTCATTGTGAGTTACACCTCTCCGGGCTCTTCTTCCATCTCCATATTGTCGGTAAGGGACAACAACATATTGTCTTGAGCTCGAAACGCGGAATGTAGAGCAGAATTAATCAGCATTTTCAAACATGGAATCACAGTGATACAACAGCAGAAAAATAATATAAAAAACATCAGAAATGGTGCACATATTCTCATCAGAATGGTCCACCATGCTCCGGTGGTGAACCAGGACAACCACGAGAACCCTTGCTGGCTCTTTTCTTCGGTCATCACCGTCCGTAGATCTTTCAGCTTTTGCAAGGCATTCGTCATGTTGGAAGAATGTACATTGTCAGGAATATAAGTACAGCAGGTTTGATTCAGTAATACACACACCCCTCCCTGCGCCGCAGTGAGGAGATCTAGTGCCATTCTATTCTGTATCACCATCTGCCGGGTTATATCCAATTCTTTATTTTGTTGCTGCTCTATTGTTATGGAAGCATTCATGAACAAACCTAATCTGTAGGTCAGAGTTTCTACGCGGAGCAGTAGTTTTCCTACTCCTACTTGTGGAAACAAGGCAAGTATTACTTTCTTCCCTTCGGACCACAACTTTTGATCGTCGGGGACATCTGTTCCCCACACGCTATCATGTTGTTTCACGGTTTCTTCCGTGCTGCGTTTACGTCGTTTAGTTGTGTCCTCAGTACTTATTACATAGGTGTGATCTGAAACATAAATGGGTGCACAAACTCCGTACCAGCCGGGTGGTAACACAAAATAAGCACGGCTACCACACAACCAGGCTACGCCTTGCACCCAATAGGACCCATTGCTGGGGCCTGACATGTTGACTGGTGCTCCTTCACCTGAAACAACAATTTGATCACAGTTTGTAGTGTTACCTAGGGGGTTTGTGCCATTCATTTGGTCATAGCACATAGTATGGTTGAATGTTCTCGGGTCTTTATTCATAAGGACCGGGAACGGGAATGAACTATTAGACTTGGTGACCTTGAAGTCAATCCAAAATAGTCGATCACAAGTGTTATTGTCGATCCCTGGGGCATATGGGTTTGTGTCATTTATTTTAATACCTATGTGCTGGTATCCGACGCCTCCGAATGAGGAAGCACATTTAGCCTGGGATCTGTTCATAGGTTTCCCGGTTAAAGTTGGGCCTTCACTATGGTGTGGCATGACAGAGCAAACATAACAGTTAGACAGATTCTTTTGTTTCACAGCGTCATGTACATATCTGTACCAGTAATTCTGTAGGAACGGATGTTGTGCATCTCCGTTTATACGGGTGAGGTGAATCCCATCCGGGGTCCACTTTTTCCCTACATCCACATTCTCATCTCCAAATTGTAATATCAGTGTAATTAGTATAACGAAAAGACCTGCAGTCAGACCTTTAGCCCACCAAGAACACCCTGTCAGAGCCATCCTAAAGGAGTGCAGTTCAGTTGGTTTCTTCACCGGGTTGAGACTGTGAAAACCTATTGTATTTCGTGCCTTTGTAGCGGACTTCCACTGCTACTCCGCGAGTGAGGCGTCTGGCAAGGGCTTTATGAGCTTACAGTGACTTTTGTGAATCCACGACGGTCTTTCCGCAATCTTCAGTGCGGTGGGTGTTGTCAGGAGTACTTGATATGGTCCGTCCCACCGGGGCGTAGTCCAATCCTTACGCTGTAGGACTTTAATCAGTATCCAATCTCCAGGCTTCACAGAATCCTGTAACACAGACACAGATGCTTCTGGCAAATTACTAGGATGTTGAGCGCTTTGTTTAGCGAGCAGTCTGCTCATCCAATCCGCAAGCGTTTGCTCATGTCCTGCCTTCCCTACGTCAGTAGTTTCCCCTATCAACGGAAACGGTCTCCCGTATACTATTTCAAAGGGGGTCAGTCCACTGACCGCAGGCGTGATACGCATCCATAGTTTCACTAGTGACAAACATTCTGGCCATGGTCTGCCTGTTTCTTCCATGGTTTTCTTTAGCCTATTTTTTATTGTTCCATTAGTTCGCTCCACTAGACCTGCACTCTGGGGGTGGTATGCGCAATGATTTTTTAGTGTAAATCCTAGTGCTTGTGAGCATAAGTCTAGTACTTTATTTACAAAATGTGAGCCGTTGTCTGATCGTATTATTTCGGGGATTCCATATGTCGGAAAGAATTGTCCCACTAAGCATTTAGCTACTGTGATTGCATCACAGTGTTTTGCTGGGTATATTTCTACCCACTTTGAAAAGGTGTCTATTATTACCAAACAGTACTTTGCACCTTGTGACCACGTCAATTCTATGAAATCCATGTGTATTGCTTGAAACGGCTGCTCCGGCATGGGGAACTGGCCTCGCTTAGGTCTCATGTTCCCTTGTGCATTATGTTTACAGCAAATCATGCACGCTCTGCAATAGTTTTTTGCAAAATCAGAAAAATTTATTGTGTAAAAGTGTTGTTGTATTATATGTACCATCCCTCCTGTTGAGACATGGGTCTTCCCATGACTCACTAAAGCTGCTGTTTTATACAGACTCCGCGGAAGGACTGGCTTCCCGTCCACTTCATACACATTATCTTTTTCTTGTGCCCCCCTTTTTGTCCATCTCTGCTTTTCTGCCTTTGGGGCATTCTGCTGCGCGTCTCGTAGTACATTAGTTTCTATGAGGAAGAGCCCATCGCTCTCTTCGAGCGGTGCGCGTTGGGCTGCTTCCTTAGCTGTTTGATCAGCGAAAGCATTCCCTTTCGCTTCCTCAGTTTCATTGGCCTGATGCGCTTTGCATTTGCAGAGTGCTAGTAGTTTTGGTTTCTGCACGACTTCTAACAGTTTTAGTAGTAACGCCGAATGAGTTAATGTGGTCCCTTGGGACGTCTTGAATCCTCTCGTTTTCCACACAGCTGCATGATGATGCACTGCTGAGAAAACGTACTGACTGTCTGTGTATATCGTAATTTCTTTCCCCTCATGTATTTCACAGGCTCGGATGACGGCATACAGTTCTGCAGCTTGTGCTGAACATGTCGGCGGCAACGCCTTTGCTTCTATCACTTTGTCTTGGGTTACTACCGCATACCCTACTCTGTTTTTGCCATACTGATCTTTAGATGCAGACCCGTCCACGAATAGGACTGTAGTCTGGGGTATGGGCGTTTGAGAGATGTCAGCTCGGGGTTTTGTTTGTTCTTCTATTATGGTTTTACATGAATGCGCGTCTCCCTCTGCCTGAGACGGCAGGAGGGTGCTGGGGTTTAATGGTCCACACCTCTGCAAGGTTATATTGGGCTGTGAAAGCAGAAGTGAGACCAGGGTCAGGTGTCTAGCGTGCGTTAAGAAGGGTAGTGGTGTCTGGAGCAATATCAGCGATACGGCATGTGGTACTTTCAGGGTCAGGGGGTGGCATAACACTAGCTCTGCTGATATTTTCACTGCTTCCGCTGCTGCTGCACATGCCTGCAGGCAGCTTGGAAACCCTGCTGCCACAGCGTCTAGTCTTTTAGAGTAGAACGCTAATGGTCTGTGTTTAGTTCCAAACGGTTGTGTTAAAACAGCTTTCATATACCCTTCTTGTGCATCTACGCATAGCATGAAAGGCAATTCATAGTTTGGTAAGGCCAAGACTACATCTGTCTGCAGCATGTGTTTCAGTTTCTCAAATGCTGCTTCTCCCTTGCCGGTCCATTGTATTTGGTCTTTTAGTGTCATCTCCTTCCCATATATTAACTCCTGCAAAGGCTGTGCTAAGGTTGCATAGTCTGGTAACCATTCCCTACAGTAATTGCACAGTCCCAGGAAGGACATCATCTGTTGCTTTGTCCTTGGTTTAGGCGCCTCTCTAATCGCTTGCTTACGAGTTTCTAGGAGCGCCTTCCCTTCCCCCGTAAGATAATGACCTAAATATATGACCTTCTTCTGGCAATATTGTAGCTTTTCTTTCGAGGCCTTATGTCCTGTCTTGTACAAATGTTGGAGCACAGCCAAGGTCGTCTGCCGGCAATGTTCCTTAGTATCAGCTGCAACTAGGATATCATCCACGTACAACAATACTTGGCTGTGTTCCAGCACTGGGCACGTTTGCATAGAGAAGCGGAGGGCCATTGTGTACACATGTGGGCTTTCAGAAAAACCTTGCGGTAATCTAGTGTAAGTATATTTCTTCCCTTTGTAGGTGAACCCGAATAAATGTTGCGAGTCCTCATGTAGTGGCACTGAGAAAAAGGCATTACTCAAATCTATCACTGAGAACCACTTCTTGTCTCCCGTAAGGGAGTTAAGCAGTAAATGTGGATTAGGCACATCTGGTGCCGCATGCTGAACTATGTTATTTATTGGCCTTAAATCTTGCACCATCCTCCACTTTCCCGTTTGACCTTTCTGCACTGGGAATATGGGGGTGTTGCAAGTAGCCTCAGGTGCCTCTCTCAAGATCCCTGACCTCAACATGTCCTGTATCACCGGTGCTATTCCGGCTTCAGCTTCGGGTTTCAATGGATATTGTCTCACTATCGGTTCTTGTTGTGTTCGTATCTGTACCTTATATGGTGGGAAGTCTTTTACTAGCCCTACATCAGTGGGGGAGGAAGACCACAGCCCTTTAGGTATTACTGACAGCTCTGGGCTCTCAACCGTAGCTATCAATCAGGCCGGGTCCTCCATGTGTGGGACAGGGGTCACAGGCACTCGCCATCCCAAAGGGAATCTCCATATGTTTTGTGTTTCGTTATAGCTCCACTCTGTCCCTGGCTGCGTCGTATATTTAAGTTTTGGGTGTGATGCGCAGCTCACAAACTGTCCCAAATCTTTCCATCTATGCTTTTTCCCTTTTGAAAGAGAAATGTGTGGTGTGTCTTCTAGAAGCAATTTCCATTGCCTATTCGTCAGGGTGACGGATGCTGCTGCTAGCCCATTTACTGTGTCCACATACAGATATGGGACCGTAATGCATTTATCAGTTTGTGCATGGAACAAGGCGTCATATGCTGGGTCTGGCCCTGGTACTGTTTTGTACCTTATTGTGACGTGCAGCGCATCACTCAGCATATATTGCGTTTGTGGTGCTTTCTGCTGCTGCCTAGTTTTCCTCAACATTTCTCTAGTTTGGTTCGTGTCTCCTAAATCTAAGGACCAATAATAGGTTGGGGTGTTATGTCCTTGTATCACACAAACATCCTCCTCTATTATGGCCTTCATTCCATTTGGGGTTGGCACCACGCCTATTCCTAATGCTTGCATTACATCTCTCCCTACCAGATTTACGGGGCAAGCAGGGCTTATGAGTACTTGTGCTTCGCACTCTTTTCTGGTCTCGACATCTATTATCAGCAGGGGGTTGGTAAGTTTATGGCTATCTGTTTGGCCTCCTGCTGTTTTCATATTCACTGTAGCCGTTGAAAAGGTAGTTTTAGGAGGTGCTGCTGTCAGCACCGTCCTGCAGGCTCCAGTGTCGCACAAACACTCATAAGTTTCCCCATTTATAGACAATTGTCTGCTTGGTAATTCACACCATTGTTTTGACACTAACAGTTGTTGCACTGCTAGCAGGTCTACTTCCTCTTCTCCCTCTATTCGCACTGTTTCAACTTTACAGCGTCTTAGGGTCACGGGGGCACATTCCTCTGTTTCAGTATTTGAAATAGAGTCCCCCGTGGCTGGGAGTCACTGGGGTGGCTCACCGGAGGTGGACCTTCTATCGGGATTGGTTGTGGGGTCCCTTTTTTGTCTTAGTCTGCAATCCCTTGCCATGTGTCCTATCTTCCCACAATTCCAGCAGTCTATTACTCCTGGTTGGCCTCTTCCCAATCCCCCTCTACCTCTTCCTCTGTTTCTACCCCTGAAACCTCCTCTACCCCTTCCTTGGATCTGCGTATAGGCCACTAACTGATCGCTTTGATCTAAGAAAACAGTTTCTGGTTTTGTCTTCTGGGCTTTTTGAGCGTGTTGTGCATATTCTATTGCTTGTTGCACAGTTCCTGTATTCTGGTGCACCCAGTGTTTATCAATGTATCGCTTTAATTCTGGTCGCAACCCAGTTAGGAAGGCTCTTTTTAATTGTTGCTGATATACCCCGTTCTCATCTTCCGCATGAGGAATTCCTGAGTTCGTCCTGAACATAGGCCGTAATCTGTCCAGGAAATCCTCTGGCTCCTCTCCTTCTTTCTGCTTACACTGCGCTATTTTCCCATAATCAGCTCGTCTTGTGAATGTGGCCTCTAACCTTCCTCTCAACTGGTCTAGAGCCTGCTGTAATTCCATGGAGTCATGTGCTAGGGGCTGGTTTCTTGCTCCCTGACCCGTAAAGTCACCAGCTACCCGTCCCCATTTGTGACTTAGGACCTGTCTAAAACAGCGGAATAATTCTCTCCCATTAAGGTGAAAGCTGGTCTGTAGTTCCGTCATAGCTGTCCAGAACTCAGGCACACCGTCCTCTACGGCAGGGATGCCTTTCAGGGCGGCTGCTCTATCTTCTGCTGTCCATGGGCGGTAAACTAATATGGTGGCTGGTGGGGCTATGCCATCATCATCCAGGGCTATTCTTGGATTAGCCACTTCCACCATCGGGGCGAGGAACTCATCTTCCTCATCTAATTCTATTGCATGCCACTGAACTCTCCGATTTTCAGGGTTTATACGTTTTTGCAATTGTGGATCTGTCGCCCTGGTCTGATGTAACCTTGGTCTCTCTCCCTCCGCTCCCTGAGCCGCTTGCAAAGGTGCAGGCTCATTTTGATTATGATAAGGTGGTGGCTGTGGCCCTAGTGGCGCAGCCACAGGCACATGCGGGGGAGCAGTGGGCGATGTCTCCTCATCTATTTTAACCAATGCTGCTTGTAACTTCTCTTTTTTATTTTTCTGTTTCTCCTTCCTCGCTTTATCTCGGAGTTTGCTTTGCTCTAACCAAGCTTCAGACAGCATGTATTCTCTCTTTTTCTGTATTTTATCTTTCTCTGAACGGCAACTAGCCAGTATATCTAATTTTAACTCGGTCTGCAGTTTTAGAATGTCCCCTGTATTCAGATTTCCAGGAAATTTATATCTTTTCTGCCATTTCCGATTACTCACAACTCCTGCTCCTACTTTGTATGCTTCCATAAATTTCTCGTCTCCCGCCAATTCTACTTTGCTCTGACTCTGTCCCATTTTTTTCTACAAAAAACAACAACCCCTAGGTGCAAGTCCCTGGCATGAGACCTCAGGAGGACACTGACACGGCCTTCTACTGTCTCCTATGGAGACAGCGGTATCAGTTTTCAGGGGTGAAACCCGTCCTTTCTCCCTTGGTCACCAGTATGTTGTTGCACCCAGGCCAGACGTGCAGACCTTCTACTAGTCTCTTAATACACGTCTGTTCTCATTCACGCTGCAGCGTCGTGCTTCTCACCTGATCCTTTCGCGAAGTGCTTCTAGTTCTTGTCCGGAGGCCCATCAGACGTCGCCCCAGCCGTCGGGAACGGTCCTAACCACCGGCCTGTAGACGAATTCACGTCACAGGTCTTTCACACACTCTCTGTGAGTGAGACTGTCGACAGTTTTCGGTGTTGTTCGTCGGCGGACTGGTCGGCGTCTTCTGGTTTCCTCTCGGATCCGGCTCGAAGGACCAAGTTTTATGTTGGGGAGCAGTAGGAAAGCGCCGTAGCTTTGAGCTTTCCTCCTCTCACCGTTACCTGTGTGGAGGAAGCGCTGTCGCTTGCCACTCCACACATGCACTTCTTGGACTCAGGACTAAAGAGACAGCACACTTCTTATCTTTTACTTGCGCAAGGGTGCCCACTCACTTAGATGCAACAGACAGTATCTGCGCCTCAGTTCAGTGTCACACCGGGCAGTCCCTTGGCTTCTTTATTTATACTTGGCGGGAGGGGCTTACATGGGGCGTAGTTTAAACTGTTAATACTGCTAGTACCTTTACAGACAAAGGTTTATCAGGAAACGCTACACAACCCAGGGTAGGCCTCCTTGGCCATGTTGACAAGCCTATCCCCCACCCAGAGTTATAGTTCCTGTTCTCTCATCCCTCGGCGTCTAGGGACCACTTTGTTCTGCCCTGTCTCTAGACGCAGGGGCTGATACATATATATTACATATTGCTAACACACATACTTAATATGATAAAAGTAATACATTTTCCACTCTAACAAACCCGCAGTAGAATTTTAACAGGTTTTTGTCACCACTCCTGTAAGCTTCATCTTTTGTTTTATGAAGCTGCCTGAGTTCAGTTGTAAACCATGGGTCGTCATTATTATAGCTGACAACAGACTTTTTGGGAATGCGAGAGTCCTCGCAGAAGCTTATGTGCCATGTTACAGTGTCCGTGTATTCATCCAAGCTGTTAGTAGCAGTTTTGAAAACATTCCAGTCTGTCGAGTCAAAGCATGATTTTAATTGCTCTACAGCTCCACATGTCCAGTGTTTCACTCTAGTAACGACAGGTTTAGCAGTTTTCAGATTTTGTCTGTATGCTGGAATTAGATAAATTGTTGCATGGTCAGAGTTTCCTAGTGCAGCACCAGTCATTTTCTGTCATTAAAATGTGACATCTTTTCAGTTACCTATTTATTTGTTTTGGCTTTTTCTTATTATTATCTATGTGTTCATTGTAATTGATTAATAAAATTATTTATTTTCATTATTATTTCTTTTTCACTTATCTTTGAAATGTGATTTTGAAGTTTTAATGTGATTGTATCCTTGTCTTTGTAAAGCACTTTGAATTGCCTTGTGCCTGAATTGTGCTATATAAATAAACATGCCTAAAATCCTTGACGATGACAATGTGCCCAGCCAGCTGTGAACTGTTCGTGCGCTTCAAGAGATTTGTAGTTTTTAAACTCTTTAAAAGTGTACGCACTAATGACAGACACTAGGTGGTTGACAGTGTCCCCATAAGAAAGCCAAGGTAGCGCATCGGGATCCCTTGTCCATGTGTTTGCTGGCATTTCATAAGGGTCGACGAGGACACCATAGACAGTGGCGTACTCTCACTGTTCTTCGCTTTCTCCATCTTTGCATTTCTTGCAGTGTGAAGATCTGCGAGCTGTTTAATTTTAGTGACCGCTCCTTTTCAGGATTATGTAGTATATGTTTAACATTAGTTCAAAGTGTGGAAGGGAAATTTAAAGTGATGGTAGGCCAGGGTTGGGAGGCATTGTGGGATTGTTCTTGTGTCTCAGGTTTTGTTGTTTTGGGGATGGTGCCGTGTGTCCTTGCCTCACAGCCACCTGCACGGAACCAGCTTTGCAGGCCACAGACCTTGTAGAACTGGGCTGAAGGGAACATCGCCGGGGGGAGAAAGGGGACCTGCAGGAAGCCTTGAAATGTAGCTGCTATACTATGCTAGACGCAGTTTGTTGTATGGTAGCATTTGAACACACAAGCAAGTTATGTATCCATAAGGGTTGTATATGTTTACGCTGAAGTCTTTATTTAGGTAATATAGGGTTGGGGTTTCCCTTACTGATAGCATTGTGAGCCATGCCAGCCATGGACACCGAAGGGGGGGTTGCACCTTTTTGCTGGGTTGGGAGTGGAATTTCCCTAATGTTTAGGGTTTTTGCCCTCCTTCCTAGGCTGGATAGACAGGCTTATGTGTGGGACTCATAGGAGGCCTAGGCCTAACGAGGATTGGAAGCTCAACATCCTTGAAGTAGACCAATAGTGGCGTATTATGTTTGTTGTATGGTCGAAACCTGGTTTGCAGATGTTTGGTAACCAATCGGGACTTAGAAGTCCATATAGGGGAATTCGTCTTATAGTATATTAACCTGCTGATTTCTGGGTGCGGGGTGCATTGCGCATTGTACCCGAGTGTGGCTGGAACACTGTTCTGGATTGCTGAATAAAGAAGAAAACTTTGCTCATTATGTTAAGACGGAAGCGGAATTGGGAGTTACGTCAGTCTGCAGCAGCGCTGGATCGTTTTACGGCACACTGCTTGCCTGGTCGCAGCCTCCAAAGAGCAAGAGTTCCAGAAGTTCACCTGCGCTCCAGAGACATTTCATAGTTATTATCTTATGTGCCCCTCTCGTTTGGTAGTTCATTTTCTGTCCGTGATTACGGGTGTGCGTGTATGATGTTCAGTAAGTAATGTTTTCTATACTTTTAATGTAGTTGATTTCTTTCTGTATGCGCAGTATCGGTGTAGTGTTACTAGATTGCGTATATGGCAGCTTGTTGGATTTACATGCCCTGTTATCGTTGATGTAGCACTTTGTCGTGGGTCAGCATTTGTATGTGGTAATTATAATTTCTTATTGCTATTAATCAAGTTAAAGGAGCACCTCCAACTTATTATAGTTTACTGGTAATCCTTCAGTGCCATCTTGTGGACATATTTGAAACTACCATAATTCGCTTACCTTTTCCAGAATGTTCAGTCGTTATTCCCTTTATTGGTTTATTTCAGAACCACGCCCACATATTGGATTGGATGGTGCCTATTGTTAGTTGCTGGGCTGTAACCACAGAATTGCGAGTAAAAACCTTAAACCCACCTTGGCTGTGATCCCAGTGCTCTGACCGGCACTCTTCTGAGAACACTACCTCATCCGGAACCACGATTTCATTAGTCCACCTAATCCTCCCCCACACATTACATGCGAGGTCTGGAGTTTGATTCAAGTGTGACAGAGTGAGAGTGATTATAGAGGATTATAGAGTCATAATTCTTTGGGTTAATTCTGACTACCACAAAAGTTTACAAGCCCTATTTTGGCAAGAGCTAATCCTAATCATTTTCATCCTTGCCGTTTAAATCACTCATGAATAGATGTGTTTGTGAGAATTTGGTTTGTTTTAAGCATTTTAAATTTAAATAAATACTGCAATACTCATTGCAGAAATACATCTTTTCCAATATTGTGCAGCCTAATAATGAAGTACTTACTACTAGGAGATATCTAACAACATACGATGCAACATTCAACAGGGGATAGTGAAGTGATATGTGGCAGATCAAAGTGCCAATTCGATGTGGGGCAGTGATTAGCATGTGGAGAATGCTGCAGCAGTATTACAAAATCAGCAACTCTTTTAAAAATAATAGTGATATAAATATATTATTTATTAATAAGTATATAGAATCAGTACACAAAGTATAAGTATATAAAGTTTAAGAATATAAAGTATATAAGTATAAAAATGTTATGTTTAAAAATGTTACAAGTATAAAAATGTTATAAGTAAAAAAAGTTTAAGTAAAAAAAGTTTAAGGGCTCAGGCCTGCTGCTCCTACTCATCAGAGTGGATCTGATACTTGAACTTCTTCTTCAGAGCCTCTGCTAAGATGGCAGCAATGTCCTCTGAGGGCATGGGCGTCCCCTGCGTCAGTCCCCTCCTCGTCACTGGCGTCCCACCTGGCGACCTCAGCACTGGGCGCAGTTTAATGTGCGGCAGCTCCGCCAGAACATCCACCATGTTGGGGCCATTGGTGGGTCCTGCGCCACTTCCCTGACGATGACTCGTCTTCTGCTTCGGGCCCTGGATATTAGCAGGCGGAGGCGGTGGAGGAGGAGGGGGCGGGAAACAGCTTGGAGCTGAAGTGGGGACTATAAGAGTCCCAGTGGTCTCCGAACTGCTCCGGGGCATATTTGGGTCAGTCAGGGCACCAGCAAGCTGGGAGATCTCGGACCGTAAACGGTCCACCTCGTCTTCGAGGGCTGCAATCTTCTCCCAAACTGCCGCCCACTGATCCCGGTGTCCACTGGGGAGGTGGATGCCACTCCCGACCTTTGCAGGGGCGTTGCCATTTATAGCAACCCCCGTTGCAACACTTGAGGATGTCTTCACAAAGCGCTGGGAAAGAAAAAAATCTCCAGTTGCAAAAAACTTGTTACATTGCGCAGTTCAACGCAGAGGGGGCGACTCTGTGAAACAAGCGATCTTCCTTGGTCGAAAAAATACTGAATTCGGAACGGAATCAAATCCAAAAAAAAACAGTCTGCACACAAAGTACAGAGAGTTAGATGTCTTACTTAAACATCACACAAAATTATATTTTTCTCCATCATCCATTAACATACAGCGCAATCTCAGATCCACATTAGGCCATACTATACAGATTTCCTGTATAACATTAATATACACATATACATGTATATATTTATATATGCACATTATAAACATTTCAACCTGCAATGGTACTAACAGGGTGGCTAAACTGAATAACACCATATCACAGTCAACGTATTCCGATCAATTAGCAAGTAGCCTTATAGGTAGCTTTAGCATTTTACATACAACTATAAAAAATACATTAGCAAAGAAAATAATCAACAAAGGTTCACATTCATATCCTGACTGTTTTTCCTTCACACTAATGATCCCTATATCTATATTTTCCTTAACATTTAACCAAACAGGTAAATTGACCTACCAGGATATCCAAAAGAGAGCAATTGCACCAAAATCTTTCTATCCACTAATCGCTGCAATTGTATGCTTCGGCCAAAAAAAATAAACAGTGCTCTAAACGTTGATATCTACACAAATATATATATATATGTAGCTATATACGTTTATTTCCCTAAGTTGCCGTTCACTCTTCTTTCCGCTCTCTTTACCCGCCTTCCTCCGTCTAGAAAAGCCCGCCGGAAAAAAAACTCCCACCCTACCTTTCGGCACTCAGGAACGTCTTAAAGAGACAGCTGCCCACTTTGGTATACACACACTTATTGTAAGGTTCATGTCTCCCTCTTTACAAATTACGCTCTATAATAGCTTCAAATCATTATGGTACTTTAGCTTTATAGACCTGGCTTCATATGGTTTTGTTATTATTATTTTTGGTATTAGTATTATTATTTTAAGAATGAAGCTAAATAATATAGCCGCCCACTAATATGTCACATATGGGTTAAAATGCAGAGGACACATTTCGTCGTTGTGTGATGTGCCAAGAATGGCACTTGATTACAAAGTACAAATACTTTTTTACTTGCCAACATTCATAAGCAACTTTATTTTTCAGTACAGTTGCGGTTTTTATAAATCTTGGTGATTAATATTCGCGGAGAGCGTGGGGTTTCCATTTTTCTATAACATTTATATTGTTAAAGGAAACACAGCTTAGCAAGCTGTTTAATTTTAATGACTGATTGTTTTCAGTATTAACTAGTATTTGTTTAACATTGGTTTAAAGTTGACTGCTGCTACTTTAGCAACAGCTCGGCATGCGCTCTCTGAGCTGATCCTAATCACTTTCATCCTTGATATTTCAGTCAGTCATGAATGGAGGTGTTTGTGAGAAACTTATTTATTTTTTTTTAAAAAAAGATCCTTTATAAACACTCCAATACTTACTGCAGAAAATGATTTTACGCAATGTCCTGCAGTCCAGTTATGAAATACTAATCTAACAACATACAATGTGCTGCCCACAGAAACGCTGTCTGTGCGCAGCCTGCTGGCAAAAAGCGGAACTACAGATACAGCAAATAAGGCAGAACGGAAACATCGGCGTCACTCCTTGGACTGATGATAGCTTTTAAATAGTTCTCAGTGAACCAAATAGAATGAACCAAATTTCACTGGTCCCATGCAAACTGACACCCATCTGGAACAACCCTGACATCCTGTTAAATAAAAAAAGTGATAAACTTCCTGGCTTGGCATAATAAAGGAATCAAGCGCCTCGAACATATAATCCAAGACAATTGCATGATATCATTTGACAAAATTACAGAAACTTATAACATTGAGAAAAACAAATACTTTGAATATCTTCAACTTAAATCAATAATACATAATAGATGGTGCCGTAAGCAATTAGATCTGGAGCTTTCACCAAAAATAGCAAACTTTTTAATAACTCCAACTAAAAAACTACTGTCTAGGATTTACGTGCATCTAGCAGAATCTGATACAATGCTCTCACTCCCTACCCACAAATGGGAAAGGGATTTGCTCATCAATCCAGACACTAACTTCTGTAGGCAAATTTGCTTGAATACCTTTCGAATGAATCAGAACTCCAACCTGCAGCTATTACAGTACAAAATTTTACACAGAACACACTACACAGGGCAGAGGATGTTCCAGATGGGTATCAGAGATACTGACATATGCCTAACTTGTAAGAAGGATGCACCAGATAATTACCTGCATGCTTTCTGGTATTGCACACCGGTCAACGAATTCTGGCAAAGGATTTGTGAAGACTCATCTACACACCTAGGGCATCCCATCCCACCCTCCCCCTCATTCTGCCTGCTTGGGGACCTCACTAACACTAATATGGACACGAATAAATCTTGCATGCTTCTCACAGTTGCTAAGAAAACAATCCTTCTGAACTGGAAGTCAAAAGAGAATTTAAACATAAATCTGTTCAAAAATCTACTCTTGGATGATGTTTCCATGGAGAGGATGTCTGCCTGTAAGAAAAATCATTTGATCGATGAAGACAGTTGAAGACAGTTGGACTCCAATAATTAATTTTTTAATGTAATGTCGTCACGGGTGGTGAGGCCTTGCCGTCACCGTCCCGGGTTGGGGGCTGGGTTGTTGGGGTCCTCTGGTGTTTCTCTTGGCTGAGGGCGCGTGGTCAGTGTCTCTGGGTGGCCGCTGGCCTGGCCTGTTGGGGGCGGAGCGGGGGATGGGAGGTTCTGCCCCCCCGGGGTGGGTGGCGCGCTGGGGGGGGATCGGGGGGTGGGGCCTCTGGGTTCCACCTGGGCCGCTGCGCTGGGGTGCGTGGGTTTGGGGGCGTGGGCTCTATCTGCTGGGGCCGCTGCTCCGGCTCCCGGGCGGGTGGTCGCCCGCATGCTGGGGGGCCTGGTCTGCCCGGGCCCGTTGCCTGGTGGGGGTGAGTCGTTGTCTGCCGTTGGCGATTCCGGTGCGGGGCCCTCGGACACTGTGGGGTGGTTTGGGGGGGGCGGTGGGGGGAGCCTCTGCCTCGCCTGGGGGGGGGGCTGGGGTGGCCGGGGGGCGGGGGTCACCCCGCCTGGCTGGACCGGCTCACCGGGGGGTCTGGGTTTGTCCCGTCCTTGGCTGCTAGCTGGGGTCTCATCGGGCGTGGTGGGGTGGGTCTCTCCCGGTCTGCGCCTGGGGGGGGGGCGGTTCCCTGCTGCCGGGCTGCTTGTGGCGCCCCTGAACACCTCGGTTGGCCATCCCTGCCGGCTGTGCGGGGTCGGGGATGGGGACTAATTGGGGCCAGTCGGGGATCTGACCCCGGTGCCGGGGGGTGCCCACTCCTGGCACACCCTTATTGCTCCCCTGGGCCCAACATCACATTTTACACAACACTAGGGCCTTGAGGGGTGGTGGGGAGGTGCGCCGAGACACTGCCCCTCAATTTTTACTTGCATGTTAGACACCACATGACACTAGGGCTGAGGAGGTGGGTTGAGGCAGGTGGGGCTCTGCCGTCTGCCAGCGGTGGGGCCCTCATACCCGAACTGCACCCACTAATTTTAATGCATTGTAGACATAAACACACAACTCTCTCACACATGTACATGCACACTTCACACCAGCATGGGCTGAGGAGCCCCCCCTAACTCTCTGTCTCTGGCCCTGTGCGGGGGGGGTGGCCTGCTGGGTGGAAGACCCATCATGGGGGGGTTCGGGCGGCCCTGGCGGGTGTGGGCGGCCTCCTCTCTTGGGCTGCGGGCCGGGTGGTGCTTGGCTCTGCTGCGCCGTGGTGGGGCCCTGGCGGGCGGTCCGGGGAATCTTGGGACGCTCTGGGCCCTGCTCGGCGGATTGGGGGGGTTCGGTTTGGGCTGGGCGGGGGGTCTGCCGCTCCCGGGTGGGGGGGCTCTTTGTATGGGCCCCCCTTGGATCGTCCTGCAGTGTTGGGTGGGCGGTGGCCCGTCCTGCTGGGGGACGGGCTGGGGGGGCTGGGGCCCCTCCGGTGTGTGGGGGGCCGTCCGCCGGGGGGGGGGGGGGGGTGGTCCTGGTTGGTGGGGCCTTTGGCCCTGGACCCGCCTGCCTCGGTGGGGGGGTTGCGGGTGGGGCTGGGGGGCTCCCAAACATGCTACAATAACATCAGAACAGAAAGTCATGGTGCCTTGGAAAAAAAATTAATAATGTGTATGACTCCCATGAGCTTGGAGGACCACATCCATACGTCTTGGCAATGACTGAAATAACTTGTTGATGAAGTCTTCAGGAATGGCAAAGAAAGCAGTTTTGCAGGACTCCCAGGGTTCGTCTAGATTCTTTGGTTTCGTCTTCCAAGCCTCCTCCTTCATCTTACCCCAGACATGCTCAATAATGTTCATGTCTGGTGACTGGGCAGGCCAATCCTGGAGCACCTTGATCCTCTTCAGTTTCAGGAACTTCAATGTGGAGGCTGAAGTATGAGAAGGAGCGCCATCCTTCTGCAGAATTTGCCCTCTCTTATGGTTTGGAATGTAATGGGCAGCAAGAATATCTTGATACTTCAGGCTGTTGATGTTGCCATCCACTCTGCAGATCTCTCGAACACCCCCATGGATGAAACCCCAATCCATGATTTTTCCTCCACCAAACTTGACTGTTTTCTGGGTGAATTTTGAGTTCATGTGGGTTCCAACAGGTCTTCTGCAGTATTTGCGGCATTTGGTATGTAGTTCAATGGATGATTCGTCAGAAAAATCAACCTTCTGCCACTTTGCCTCTGTCCATCCTTGCTGCAAGCTGTGGGCCTTGGCAAATTCAACATGCTTTTTTTGTTGTGTTCTTGTTAATGCTGGTTTCTGAGCACTAATTTGACCATGGAGACCACTGCGTGCGAGAATTCGAGAAACTGTTCTTGTAGACACAGCGGTTTCTGGTGACCAGTTCTGATGTAGCTCTGCTGCAGTTGAAAAAGGGTTGGCCCTGGACTTTCGAAGCAACAAACGGTCCTCTCAAAGAGTTGTCTTACGGGGTCTGCCTGACCTGGGCTTGTCATGAACATCACCAGTTTCTTCATATCTTTTTTTAATCCTCTCCACTTGACGTTTGGATACATTAACGATGTCTGTCACCTCAGCAGCAGACTTGGTCTGTGGTTGAATCTTTGGCATGTTGTCAGAAGTTAGGTTGCGCTTCAAGTGAAGGTCTGGTGTGCTGGGGTTCTTTTTATACACACCTGGGATTATGTTAATTACAATATTTGTCACAGGTGAACCTCTAATTTGTGATTGGTTGAATAATTAAAAGACATGACAAGACTTTTGTCCTTGCAAAAACAGGTGTTATGGACTTTAACAAGCTGTGAACATCAGGACACTTTTTGACTGTTTCATTTTGTACCCAGTTATTAATGTGAAAGCCCTTGGCATTAAATTGATCCATTCATTGTAACAATTGATTGATTAGAAATAAAGTTATATGCCTTTTTAAGTTACTATGTCCTTATGTGACAAGACTTTTGTCAATGACTGTACAGTATATAATGCCGATTTGTCACATTATTAATTATTATTATTACCACTGATGTTGTTATAATTTTCGTTGTTTGATGAGTGTTATGTTTCTTATGCTTGTTTGTATTCTGTATTCCCCTACACTTAATTTTTTTCCATCCCACCTACATTATTAGTGTTATTATTTCTGTATACCTTTTTTTTTTCTCCCCCTCTCCCCATAGTGATTGATGTCTGTTGTTATTGTTACGCTTGTTGTTTCTGTATCCCCCCCTGTTTTTCTTTTTTTCTTTTTTCTCTTCCTTTTTCCACGGTACCGGTGAGTTCGGAGCGGCCACACTCTTTGCTCTTGAATGTAATGTAAAATAAAGTTGTCCTCCGAAGAGGGGGGGTGGTGGTGGGCAATAAAAAAATTAAAAAATTAAAAATAAATAAATAAATAAATAAATATTTCTAAGTAATCGCTTTTGTGATTATAAATGTGCTGTGTGTTATGTCATGTATAGTGGTTAACAGGGGTTAAAGTAAAAAAAAATCCTGAGCCTGAACTTTTTTTGGGGAGGACTTTTTTATTGAAGGACATACTTCAAATATTGACAATAATAACAAAAATAAAGTAAAAAAAAAAAAACTGCTAAACAATAGCAAGTGCTTAAAGTGCATAAATAACAAGTGCTCAAAGTGCTAAAGAACTGAACTGCTAAACTAAAGATTAGAAGTGAAATCAAGGCCATTATCACTTATTTTTTCTTTTTTTCTGGGTTGTAAGCAAAGTCCTGCAAACTCTTTCTTTTTAAGACATTTGGACCAGAAGATGGAGCTGGTCCAGATGATGAGGATGAGGCTTTGGCTGGTCCAGAGGGAGGGAGAAAGAGTTTGCCTAGTCCAGAAGAGTCTGGTCCAGAAGATAAGGATGAGGCTTTGGCTGGTCCAGAGGATGAAGATGATGCTTTGGCTGGTCCTGAGGATGAAGATGAGGCTTTGGCTGGTCCAGAGGATGAAGATGAGCCTTTGGCTGGTCCAGAGGGAGAGAGAAAGAGTTTGGCTGGTCCATAGGAGGTTGAAAATGGTCTGAATGGTCCAGAGGAGGAGGCTGAGGGTCTGGCTGGTCCAGAGGAGGTTGAAAAAGGTCTGGATGGTCCAGTGGAGGTTGGTGAGGGTCTGGATCGTACAGTGGAGGTTGCTGAGGGTCTGGCTGGTCCAGAGGAGGTTGGTGAGGGTTTGGATGGTCCAGTGGAGGAGGATGAGTGTTTGGCTCGTCTAGAGGAGGCTTTGGCTGATCCAGCGATATTCCTGGCCTGCCGTATGAGTTTGTTTGCCATCTGTGATGGCCGAATCCTTGCTGCCTCACTCACCCTTTTCTTCTTTTGTGCCTGTTGTGCCTCTTTCTTTTTCTGCAGATGTTTTTGATATGTTTGATACGATGACAGGCAAGACCACCTTAATGGCTGGTCTATTGTCATTGTCGATGCTGTCCACTCCCTTGCTTTAATCGTGGATTTTACAATTGCAAGGCTCTCATAAGTTTCCACATTCATGGAGCATCTGTCTGCTTCAAGAATATCATCCATGAGATTAAATGATCCCTCAACCAGTGGGCCTGTGAAAATGCTAAGTAGTGCTTTGACCAGCTGACCCAGAATGGGAAATCTCACACCTCTCTCTGGATTTTTCATGGATACAACTCTGCTCCACCAATCTACATCACCTCGGCCTTCTTCTTCAATGTAGTTCTGGGCACACGTTACCAGGTCCACCTCTATTTGGTACGCCCGTATCTCTTCCTCCACCTGACCAATCTCTTCTGGTGCGACCACATTAGGCAAGGCCTCTCCTGATGTGATAAAAGCCCCACAGATGGAGTCATCTTGAATTAGAGAGGGAGTGAGTGCAGAAAGTGAGGTGATTATCTTGTTGTCCAGAGGAAGGTTTTTGAGAAGGAACTCTGATGACTTCATGTACCCTTCTCTGAGAGAGTTGTAAATGTTTCTCACCCATATCTTCCTCTCCACACGGGCCTTGTTTAGTGCAGAGTAGCAGTATCTTCCAACAGACAACCTTTTGTCTGATAGTTGCAAATCTTTACTCTGGACATCAACCTTGATGATATCCTTTGCACTCAGTGGGATGGCTTCCGGCTTCATAAATTTGCTGAGGAGCTCTCGAACTAGGGCCACCATCTCCACGTGCAGCAAGCGCGCCATTGGTTTTTCATGTTGCATTTTTTTTAAAAATCCCTGAAATGTTGAAAGTCTTTTTTTCAAGATTTAACTTAACTTTAAATTACTGAAGTAATATTTTGGTGCATAATCATTGTTTTTGTCAGATGTTAATCAGATCATAATCAGATGTTATCATCAGTTAAATCTTTAAAATGTTTTAAGTGTATGTCAATGTTTGTGGCTGAAGAGACAAGAAAAAATTCGCAACACTGCTATATTTTTTTCTTAAGATAAATATTCCTTTTCTTCATTTCCTGTAAAAAAAAATGCAGACTTAATAAAGTATTTTACATTTTTTTGCCTTGGAATTGAATGTCTAATCTTTCCATTACATTTGAAATATGGAAATAACATACTGATTAAAAATAATTTCACTTTATTCACTTTTTTTTAACTATAAACTGCTATTTATTTGAACACTTCTATATAACTCTGCATAACTTCTAAAGCTGGTTATGATTGCTGTAGTAGAGACCTGGCTGTTCCCTTTGTAAAAAACAACAACTGTTATTAACTTTCATTACATTTAGCCTAAAGTTTTTGCCTACACAAGTTAGCCTGCTACAAGATACCTCTGAACATGTCGACCGTGACTTTGAATCGGTCAAACTCAAACACAGAGATTCGTGCCTTCCGGTCAAGGTTGGCTTGTGTTCCCATTCGGGATGTTGTGGCTTGTTCTTGTTGAAGAATTTCTATTCTGGTCTTTTCCTCAACTGTTAGTGCATATCTCGTCAGCACTTCGTTAAGAAGCCTTCTGTATCACACAAACACACACACACACCACTGTGGCTATTTTCATTGCTTATTCCTACATAAAACCTAACAACACTAAACTAGCACATCACTCTACATGCAATATAATACAATAAAAATAGTTAACTGCAGAGACAGCACATTAAAAAATACTTAATTTATACTACAAAATGATTAGCATTACCTGTATTTGTGTTCTTCATTTGGATCCAGCACATAGTAATAATGCACCACCAGTACATCCATGAGTTCATTCAGCCTGGTGCACACCTCCAGCATCTGAAGAAATCTGTTGCTAATAGGTCTTATCAAGCTCTTGGAAGGAAGATGGAGCAGACTCTGAAACTCTGAGAAAATGTTTTGGTGACTTCTCAATATCATAATAGACATCGGAGCAGAAATTTTCCACTTCTGTGCTGAACGGACTCATGAGGGCCTTGGCAGCATTGGAAACCATGTGCACGGTGTCTCCAGATACATCAAGGAGGTATGGGTTCTCCTTCCTTGCTTGAGTTTCAAGGCCAGACTTTTTTCCTCTCATGACTGCACAGTTGTCAAGGAGGATGCTGGTAACTTGTCTCCACTCAAGACCATAAGTCTGCATGACATCTTTAAGTTCCAGCATAAGGTTTGGGGCATTTGCAATGTTGACTTTTCTGCTTGCCAGATGTTGTGTTATTACTCTGTTGCTTTCATTATCAAAAAAGCGAACCAACTGCCAAAAGGCTCGCCATCTCTACTTTCTTCAATCCACGCCCAGCGCCATTTATTTTTGAGTCCTTTATAAATTGCTAGGACATCATCCCCAGGCTTCATAAACTTGCGCTCCATTTTTTTTTCTCCGACAACGCTAACGTGACATTGACGTATGGGTGTCAATCATACCGTGTTGCAAGGACCCGCCCTTCTCTACTTCTGATAGGCTTGTAACGTTAGTTAAAGCTGCGTTCCTCTCATATGATTGGTAGGTGAAATAAATTGGCTCGAAAATATTAAACCGCATGCGCAGGCTCTAAAATATTATTATTTTTTTCCTCACGGCCGCACGCCGGAGATCCGGCACGGTGCCGGAATACTTTAAGCCCTGCACTAAGGATCTGGTCTCAATTTCGTAAACATTATGGCCTAGCCTCCATGTCTGTTTACGTCCCTGTCATGGCCAACCTGCTATTTCCAGCTTCTCTATTAGATAATGCATTCAGACAATGGTTTAAAAATGGAGTGTTGAATATTAAGACGTTATATAAGGATGGCGTCTTCATGTCATTTGATCAGGTTAGACAGGAGTTTGCTCTGCCAGCAAATCACTTTTTCAGATACCTACAAGTTAGACATTTCACACAGAATAACGTCAGTCATTTTCCTTCACTACTGTACCTCAGACATCATTTCTTGATTCAATCATAGAAACTCAGCCAGAGGTTAGGGGAACCGTCTCAAAGCTGTACACAAATATATTTGACATGGAAGGTTCTTCACTGACAATAGTAAAAGTAAATTGGGAGAAGGATATGGGTACAACTATTAATGATGGTCAATGGTCTAACATACTTCAAAGAATCCACTCCTCCTCTATTTGTGCGAGGCACTGCCTCATTCAGTTCAAGATTGTACATAGACTTCACATGTCTGGGGTTTAGTTATCCAAGATTTACCCGGGGGTTAATCCTATTTGTGACAGATGTAGACAAGCACCTGCTACTCTCTTTCACACTTTTTGGTCATGTCCAAGTATGACTGCATTGTGGTCTTCAATATTTGAGGTGTATTCTGTGATTTCGGGGGTAACCTTTCAAGGGAGGTAATGCTAAGATTATACAATTCCTTGGTCAGACCTCACCTAGAATATTGTGTGCAGATTTGGTCACCATATCTTAAAAAGGACATTGCGGCCTTAGAAAAGGTGCAGCATAGGGCCACAAGAATGATTCCTGGTCTTAGAGGAATGTCATACGAGGAAAGGTTATTTGAGCTAAATCTGTTCAGCCTCAAGCAAAGGAGACATGATCCATGTCTATAAGATTCTAACAGGTTTGGATGCTGTTCAACCGAATAGTTACTTCAGCATTAGTTCAAATACAAGAACTCGTGGCCATAGGTGGAAATTAGCGGGAGAACATTTCAAACTGGATTTAAGGAAGCACTTCTTTACACAGCGTGTAGTCAGAGTATGGAATAGTCTTCCTGATAACGTAGTGCAAGCTGAATCCTTGGGTTCCTTTAAATAAGAGCTAGATAAGATTTTAACAACTCTGAGCTATTAGTTAAGTTCTCCCCAAGCGAGCTCGATGGGCCGAATGGCCTCCTCTCTTTTGTATAGTTCTTATGTTCTTATGTTCTATGTGTTTTTTCTGTTCCTACAATGTCCTCCCTACTGGAGTACAGTCTGGGGGCTGTTTTAATTCTCCTCCTCTCTTCTCATGTAATTCTGCTTTCTCTGTTCTTCCTATATCCCCTGTCTTCCTGACCTGTCTACCCCCTATAATATGATGTTTGTGTATATGTATGGTCGGGTTGATGGGCAGTTATTTTCACTTGTACTTGTGACTAGTAACATGGTGTATTGCAACAGCAATAAAGGGTTTCGTCATCATCATCATCGTCATCATCATCATCATCACTTCCAGGCCTTTTGGCAACTTGTGCAGCCAGCCTTGAAGACCAAGATGGTGCGGGTCACCAGGGCCAGTGCAGCTAAGCTGTGTTATCAGGGTCTCGTGGATTAATGCATACTACACTAAATAAGACTTTAGCCTGAAAGCTTAGCCTATTGGTGCTTAATGGAAATATGAACTAATGCAAAGGTGATCACAAAGGCTGCAATTAATCATGTTATATAGCCCCAACCCATTTAAGTTTCATCTTTAACTATTTCATTTAGGTGGTAAATATACTTTTATATAAGCAGTAAAACTAATTGTACGTTTGCAGTACTTTTGCTAATTTTAGTTCACTTTCTTTCTTATCGCTAACAGAAACTTGCGCCCATAGACGAGTTGCTTCTGTTCCTAATGCATCTCTCCGTGGCTCTGCCTCTCTGCGATCATGCCAACCATTTTGGTATCCACCGCACCACTGTCAGCAGAATTATAACGACCTGGACACACTTTTGGTACCACCTGCTTGGTTCTATCTGTCTGTAGCTACCAAAAGAAGCCATACAAGCTCAATTACCACCAGAGTTTTCCCCATATGCAAACACACAAGTGATGCTGGACTGTACAGAAATCTTTTGTCAAACACCATCATCTCTTGTTCTGCACAGCTGACATGGGCATTATGGTGGACATGGGGTTTCTTGTGCACACTCTTGTACCCTGCAAGGTTTACCGGCCTGCTGTCCTGTCAAAGAAAACTCAGATGAGTAAACAGGATGTTGAACAAACACAGTCCATCGCCCGTTTGCGGGTTCATGTCGAAAAGTGTATCCGGAGAGTTAAGGAGAACAAACTTTTTGAGAAAGTTATTCCCTTATCTGTGTGTGGAAGTATTGATCAGTTGTTCCGTGTGGGTTAATTCTTGGTAAACCAACAGAATGTCGCTTGTCAAGGCATGGGCAACTGGACAATGAAAGTCTGTACTCAACTCAAAAGCCTGGACTGCCACCTGACTGGACATTTCTCTGTGAGCTTTCATATGCTGTTTTGTATTTTGTCATGTTAACAGTGCTGTTTGTTTTTTGTACCCTGTGATATACCTTTCAGTAAAATATCTGAAATATTTACATAATGGTTACATTTGCTTTTTATTGTCTCTTACATTGTCACTTATAGTAACGTGTTGCTGGAATTTGATTCGTTTTTAGTAACGGAGTAATTTAACGCGTTATAATTTAAAAATTGATAATGAGATTACTGTTACAATTTCAAGTAACTTTATGTTACCGCTGCGTTACCAATAAAATCAAGTGCTTTAACATCTATATTGTAAAAACAGAAATAATAATTCACAGTAACCTGTCAGCGGCAGGCAGATGTCTGTCTGACAGTCGCACGCGGGACGTCATCTACGGGAGACCTACATGCATGAGAAACCAGCTCAAACAAAAACAAAGTGAGCATAGCGAGTGAGAAGTACGCCTTCAGGAGCTGGAAATATAGCCATTACTTTGAGTTCATCATTATTTGTTTTTATGTGTTATGTTTTTGTGTATTATGTGTTATTAAACATTCTAAATGATTTAAGCGGCTTTAGCTTAAGTTGTAACTTTTCATGTGGAATGAACTGCAATGTCTCTGAATTAATTTAATTAATACTCATTAAGGTCAGTTCATTTACAGTTCTTAATTTCAGGAGCCAGTTAATAAATCTAATTCATTTACAAGTATTTCTCCTATAATACGTAATACATGTTTACAATAATTCCCAGGGAAAGCATTTCCGGTAAGGCAGTGCTCATTGACACAAATTATAAAGCTTGTTAGACTATGCGACATTATTTAGCAGGGCCGAGAGAAGGTGAGAGCTCCCCTAGTGGCTGCAGAAGTGCATTTCCCTAGAGCAGATATAATGGGTGGCAGCCTCATTGCTTTTTAATCACAACTTGGGATAGAACAACAAATTTATTAATTTTGCTCATTTAATATTTCGATTTTAATTAGGCTTCATTTTTGGATATCCATGTTTACATAATATTTAGAATCCCACCGCAGTTGAGAATGGAATGCCACAGATATTAGTCTCCACCACATATCATTGCTTGTTTTATTTCAGGATTCCATTGATTGCTCTGTATCAGTTGGCTTGGTGTGTTTTGAGATATATAATTGCTAAAGAGTCCTGAAAAGCTGATGGTTTAGATACCAGAATTAGTATGAGCAGGACTTAATGTGTGTTCTTATGGTGGGGATGTTAGAAGACATTGAGGTTTTTTATTCTATCTACATCCAATCTTAGCCTCCCACCCAAGATCACTCCATAGAGTACGAACCAACACATCCCACCAAGATCCATTTTAGCTGTGATAGCCAATATATTTGGGGTTTTATGCGCTTGTCCTATTCAACATCATAACAGTGAATTAAAAATCTACTAAATCAAAGGCAGTACCATGTCATGCTATGCAAATATACATATACATACAGCTCAGGCTCTTTTCTGCAAATATAAGGCTACAAGGCCAAGTGTGGGTAATCAAAATGGCCTTACATTAACAAATACATCACCCGTAAAAAGCATTACATGAGCAATCACAACTATTCCATTTTTTTTTTATCTCAACAGAGAACATCTTGCAAGGTCAGTATTTGGGAGAGTTTCCTTCATGATGGTGGGTGAAATATACCACAGCTGCAGAAAAGCCCAGTCTTGGCAGAATAGCCACATTAATGAGCTCTTGAGCAAAGACCTTTACTCCCAAAGGGACAGAAAACTCTATCAGGCCATGCTGGCAAAGACCCTTGTTTCAAACCTGGTACCACTTTGCGTTGAATGCTGAAAAGGGCCCTTTAAATACATTAGGTATGATATTTGATAAACTTGGGTTTACTTTACTCATAAAAAATAATACCCCAATTTACCCAAATGAGTGAGTACAAATATTGATTTGAAATATTAATTAATGTTAATATTCAAATTAATTAATATTAATATTGAAATATTAATTGATTTGAGTAAATCTTATAGGATGGTACTGTGACAGTAGGTAGATTATAGCTTTATTTATTTAAAATGTTTCCTAGAATTGGGTATACTTTACTTAAAAAGGGTTTAAAGTCAACCCAAAAAAGTGAGTGCAAATTGTTACATCATTCAATCTGAGTAAATTCTACAGTTTATTTTTTTGAAGTTCATGTACAGAATTACAGTACATTACAGTATTTTATCGGCAAGGTTCTCATAAATATTGCCCAGAAAGCATTTTTTCTACAGTATTGAACTATTTTACTGATGAACATCATGTTACTGTAATAACTTCACTGTTTATTACAGCAGGGGTGCAGATTGAACCCATGACCCTGGAGGCGTGAGGCTATAGTAGGAGCAACGGGCCACTATTCATACTGTGAGAAATGATGTATTTTTAATCATACATTGTAACTGATATGTCGTTACACTGCTTGTGTATGCTTTGCACCTTGCCTTTCTCCCTTACTTGTGTTTCTTGTTCTCCACACCTTGTGAGCTTCAACATGAACTGATTGATTGTTTTTCATAAGGCCCCAGGTTAGTTAGGTCCAGTCTCCTGGAAAATCACTAGAATGTGTCCTTGGCTTTCGAAGCTAAGAGCATCTTATTTTCAGGGAGAGCCCTGTAATATTTATTTTAATAAATTATTTTTATTGATAAACCTTCATACTGATAATCCTCTTGTAGTGGTCCTAAAAGAAAACATGACTGAAGATATTATGTTTGTTTTATCCATTTCAGTACAGACACATTTCACGATTCAGTAACCTGACTTGTCCAATAGATGGCAGTGTAGTACTTCGACTAGGACGTGCTATGGAAATTGCCGGTAAAAGCTGGTTTTCCATTTTAAACGTTTGTCTGACTGAAATGACCACATGTTGTACATATGTAATCGTACTATACCTCTAACCTTCAGCGTTGTATTACCTGCCTTAATTATCTGCAGCAATAAAATATGTACGTGTAATTGGGCAGCTGCAAGTTAAGCAATCTGTCTGATTTTACATTAAAGCCCAGATAGCAAATGTACTGTTTGCAACAGTGATTTCAGCATTGCCCATGACGGTTTAAACGATTGTAAAAGGCATGTTGAGGTGAGTTTAACAAGTGTCATTTCATGTGCTGTATTATTCAGGTCTACACTAGTTAGACACTTGGTTAGTTGCTAATGCTGTCATGAAAGACTCCTTGAAGACTTTTGTAAAGTAGCAATGGAATAAAATTAAGGAATTTGCATAAATGGTAAAATAATCTACTTATATTATTGTGAAAATACATAATTTTGACCTTCGTAATTTAGTGCGCTGACTAGAGGAAATTAATGAACAAATTAAACTGTGAAATCAAGTTTGTTGAAGCTATCTCCCTCCTTGTCGGGGGGTTGGGGGCACCTCCCTGAATTGAGTTTTTGCAGGTTGGGATGTCTGAATTATCCCACCTTAGGGATGGGAGGGGGTGCTGGCTGTGAAAGTTGGGGGGCGGCGACAGACGATCCGTAGCCACGCCCAACATACGATCTGTAGGCACGTGGCCACTTCCCTGCGTTTGATTGCTTTTATTTCTGTGTGGACAGATTTCCAGGATGCTGCACATCATTCGGGGGTGTGAGGGAGCTGTGGTGCATTTGCGGGAGTCTTCCGGGAGAGGTGTGATGTCTACATAAGATTATGTTTTAAAATGCGATCCAGTTGTTTAAATGTTCTGCCACTACACATTTCTATGCAGGACATAATTCATGGACTCAAACAGAGCAGTAGCACCAAAATTTATTGGTTATTTTAAGAAAGCAAGATAAATTACTGCGCATATGATACAGTAAAATGAGGTCAGTAAGAGCTTTTTTTAACGTTAGTACTGCTAAATCTCACTATTGCGGCGCGCGTCAGTCAGACGTAACACGCGAGAGTATGACAGACTGCGGTCAACGACGTTGTGTGGCGCGAGCGGCACGTGGTTGTCAACGGCCAGAGTCCACACCCTTTTACTAAGGGAGATGTCCGACGTTTGAGCTCCGGCAAGCAAAACCAAAACCGTATTTATTTTGATAATTTCTGCTTAGACTTTATTAAACTAATACATGTATGTTTCGTGGTAACTTATGTACTTATTGATGTAACTGAGTTTCGATAATTTAGAAGTTAATTGCGAATTTTTACCTGGTTAGCCAGTTCTTGCTAGTTGGCCCTAGCATTGCGTTGTGTTTTCGTTGGTGTGACTCTGGGTTTTTTTGTCTGTTAATCTATTAATTACTACAGGGAAATTTACATCGTGTTTTATAGTGAGTGAGAAATACCTCTGTGTTAATATTTCGGGAAACTATTTTTCGGATTGTGTGATTTCCATACATGTATATTATATAGGCGTCACTTGGTTTACCATAACTTGGTGTTAACTGCAGATCTGATTAGTGATTCTGAAATTGCCCTGGTGTGCAGCACATGTCACACTGTCTTCTGATTACTGGTTGCATTAACAACATGTCACATTATATGTAAGTCACAATATTTTGTCTGTCAGGTATAGAAATAATAATAATTTTTGGATAAATTCAGTTAAACTAATCGATAGTTAGCTGTGATAAGCTGCCCTACACACAAACGCTCTGACCCCAGAGGTAAGCTGACATGTACCCAAACACAATGATCACAGAGTTAAGCTGTCATCTACTCAAATGCCCTAATTCCAGAGGTAAAGCTCCAATCCAACCAACTGCATCCAACCAAGCGCCTTGACCCCAGAGTTAAGATGACATAAACCCAAACACCCTGATAATAGAGGTAAGCTTTCATCCACTCAGACGCCTTGATCCCAGAGGTAAGCTGCCGTCCACCAAACGCCCTGGCCCTAGAGGTAAGCTCCCAAACACGCAACCGGCCCAACCACAGAGGTAAGCTGCTGTCCATCCAAGCACCCTGATCAGAGAGGCAAGCCGCTGTCCGCCAAAACACCCTGATCCCAGATGTAGGCTGCCATCCACTTAAACACATTGTTCCCAGTAATCAGCCATTCACCCAACCATGCTGATCCCAGAGGCAAGCTGCAGTCTACCCAAACACGCAGGCCCCTGAGGTAAGCTCACATCCACCAAAATGCCCTAACCCCAGTGGCAAGCTGCCATCCACCCAAACGCTCTGATCTCTGAGGCAAGCTGCTGTCCATCCAAAAATGCAGGCCCCTCATGTAAGCTCACATCCACCCAAATGTTCCAACCCCAGAGGCAAGCTGCTTTCAACTCAATCCCCTGACCCCAGAGGTAAGCTCGCTTCCACCCAAACACCCTGATCACAGAAGTAAGCTGACATTCACCCAAACCCCCAGCCCCCAGAAGGAAGCAGCCATCTACCTAAACGACCTACCCCCAGAGGTAAGTTGACATCCATCCAACTGCCTTGATCCTAGGCGAAAGCTGCCCCGGTACGTCTAGGTGGTGACACTCCATCCTACAGGGTTGACATGATGCATTTTCCTGAAGCACACAGAGGACACGTCGGGTTTTAGGTAAGTGTGCTTTGTTTTTCTGTGCGTGTGTTTTATTTGGTATGGATTTTATTTATTGACATGTAAAGATTTTACTGAGCACTGTTTTGGTTGATCACTGTTAGCACTTATTCATCGATATTAACATTATTAATATTTATTAGCATTTTGATCTGTTGTGCTGTTAATTGTGCGATTAACCTATTTTATTCCCAAGCTTACTGATTTTATTTGTTTTGGGAAGGTGTATGATGCCGTTTTAGCCCGACCCTTGTGCAGAGCTTGGAAGTCATGCGGATGTGTTCCTTTTTTACCCTCTGGAGTCTAGGGGTAGGGGACACACTTTCACTAACTGGGGCATGGTCACACATTTCATTCAATATCAAAAACTTAATTCCTGGCAAATAAATTATTTCTTATATGTTTGGTTTGGCAACAAACTCATCTTAATCTTAGTGTACTTTGTAAATATGTTATGTGAAGTTTGTAATTTGACATTCAAAGTATAGACATGGCAAAATGCAGTTTGGAACACTTGCAGAAACATTATAAAACTACATTGTAAGCAATGATGGCAGTTTGTTTTGATCCCAGATATCTGATCACCAAAGTCTTGGCTTCATGAAGATGACTAAATGGTGTAGTTGCAATATTCATTTGGATAAATAAATAAGAAAAACCTAACTCATGTAACTATTTCTGGCTCCTTTCATTGAATATGTAGCAACTTTCATGTGTATGAATGAGCCATTGTCACCTGGCCACATCCCTCCCCCCTTTTATGGCGCTGAAGGGGATGTATCTGGATCGCGTTTCACCGTTGCGTTGTTCATCAAATTACCATGCGAATGCGATCTGAATACGCGCTAATGTGGCTATTTAGAATGTGAATAGCAATCTTCGGGTGACAGTGGTACTACACACCCCCGATGCAGGTAAAACAAAGTAAGGTGACATGGTTTACTTTTTTGCCGATTTAAAAAGTTTAATACTTGCGACAATGAACGTTTTGAAAAGAATGCAGATTACAGATTTAGTCAGCATTTTTTCATGTTTCTATAATAAGATTTCAGCGAGTTATGAACTGAAATACACAAGAAAGATACACGGCATTGCCGACGATGCCGTCGACTCCAGAGGGTTAGAGGTCTTAACTTTTTAATAGCATGCATATAAGGTGACATTTTAATTGTTTTATTGACCATATAATTGTAATTAGGTTTAAATGGTGTATAATTGTATTTGCTGGTCTTATTGCCCTTTTCCTGTTTTATGGGTAATAGTTCTGCAGGTAGTTCTGTTTGTTTAATATTATCTTTGAAAGTCTTATTGTACTGTGTTGGCATGATTTGCATAGTGTAGGAATGTTTCAACCTCATAGATTGTGATTATGTGTTAATATAAGTAGTACAAGCATAATATTTATTATTCATGTATTTGAGCTGATTTACATTTTGTTTTGGTATGAAAAGGTTATTTTGATACGTCCCCCATGGAGGGGACCACATATTAAACAGATTTTTGAAACAGGGACCCGGAAGTGGGGCTTGCCCCGTCCGCTCCACGCATCGACCCGGTATTGCAGTGCTTCCAGGAACGGTGCACCTCTACTGCCCCCTGTTGTTGAAAGGCAGAACTGACTGAGTGGGTGACTAATAGACTGAGTGCCTCTGGATGGCCAGCTAATTAGCTGCATGTGCTGTGAGGGAGGGGCCCTGTCCATGCGTGGCCCCCGTTTCCCGCCGTTTTTCTTTTTTTTTTAAAGTAAGGTGACACGCTGTTTGTGTGGTGGACAGCTGTGCTGAGGTAAGGCATGACGTCATCTTTGCCTTTTGAATTTTCCCTCATGTTTGTTTAAATGATTGCTGTTTCTTGAGAGGACAGGAGGACAGGGAGGAGTCGTGGCCCCGACACCGACGGCTGCGACGCCCCTGGGCATTCTACTCCGAGCGGGGGCGTCACGGAGACCCGGCTAACGGCGACCCGCTAAGCGGCAGCCCCATATCGACTCGGGTCTCTCTTCATCCCGCATAAATCTTTCGGTTTTTACTAAAGATTTCCGTGGGGTATAGTCATAGTTGTTTGGGTTAATTCTGACTACCACAAAAGTTTACAAGCCCTATTTTGGCAAGAGCTAATCCTAATCATTTTCATCTTTGCCGTTTAAATCACTCATGAATAGATGTGTTTGTGAGAATTTGGTTTGTTTTAAGCATTTTAAATTTAAATAAATACTGCAACACTCTGCAGAAATACATCTTTTCCAATATTGTGCAGCCTAATAATGAAGTACTTACTACTAGGAGATATCTAACAACATACGATGCAACATTCAACAGGGGGTAGTGAAGTGATATGTGGCAGATCAAAGTGCCAGTTCGATATGGGGCAGTGATTAGCATGTGGAGAATGCTGCAGCAGTATTACAAAATCAGCAACTCTTTTAAAAATAATAGTGATACAAATATATTATTTATTAATAAGTATATAGAATCAGTACACAAAGTATAAGTATATAAATATAAGCATATAAAGTACTGTATATAAGTACATAAAGTATAAGTATATAAAGTTTAAGTATATAAAGTATATAAGTATAAAAATCTTAAGTATAAAAATGATATAAGTATAAAAATGTTATAAGTTTAAAAATGTTATGAGTATAAAAATGTTATAAGTATAAAAAATTTAAGTAAAAAAAGTTTAAGGGCTCAGAGGCCTGCTGCTCCTACTCATCAGAGTGGATCTGTTGCTTGAACTTCTTCAGAGCCTCTGCTAAGATGGCAGCAATGTCCTCTGAGGGCATGGGCGTCCCCTGCGTCAGTCCCCTCCTCGTCACTGGCGTCCCACCTGGCGACCTCAGCACTGGGCGCAGTTTAATGTGCGGCAGCTCCGCCAGAACATCCACCATGTTGGGGCCATTGGTGGGTCCTGCGCCACTTCCCTGACGATGACTCGTCTTCTGCTTCGGGCCCTGGATATTAGCAGGCGGAGGCGGTGGAGGAGGAGGGGGCGGGAAACAGCTTGAAGCTGAAGTGGGGACTATAAGAGGAGTCCCAGTGGTCTCCGAACTGCTCCGGGGCATATTTGGGTCAGTCAGGGCACCAGCAAGCTGGGAGATCTCGGACCGTAGACGGTCTACCTCGTCTTCGAGGGCTGCAATCTTCTCCCAAACTGCCGCCCACTGATACCCGTGATCCCCGTGTCCACTGGGGAGGTGGATGCCACTCCCGACCTTTGCAGGGGCGTTGCCATTTATAGCAACCCCCGTTGCAACACTTGAGGATGTCTTCACAAAGCGCTGGGAAAGAAAAAAATCTCCAGTTGCAAAAAACTTGTTACATTGTGCAGTTCAACGCAGAGGGGGCGACTCTGTGAAACAAGCGATCTTCCTTGGTCGAAAAAATACTGAATTCGGAACGGAATCAAATCCAAAAAAAACAGTCTGCAGGTCCCAGGCACAGCCCCCGCAGCCAAAAGGGCACGAGCCCCAGAGAACCAGAGGCAACAGGCAGCCGACCCCGCGAGGGTGACGGCCGCTCCTGCACGGGCCAGAGCCCCAGGACCCCAAGCGGCCGGGAGACGACCGGCCCCCAGCAGAGAGCCCCACCTGCGCCGGAGAGGCCCGAGCCCCCCCCAGGCCACCACCCGGGGAGGAGGGCCAGCAACCATGCCTAGGAGGCAGCCGCGCCCAGGAAGGAGCAGCTAGCCCCGGACCCAGGCCCACACAGACACACCCCTCAGCCATACACATAGACCATACACCCACTCACACAACATACACAGACACATACACAGAGACAAAAAGACATAAGCCCATCCACTCCGGACCGCCCTCCACCATGCGGGGGAACGGACGCCACCCCCAGCGCCAACCGCAACCCCAGGGCGCCGCCAGCCGGACGACTACTCGAGTGCCCCCCCACCATCGCGGGCAGGCAGCAGGGGTGTAGGAAGACCTGCCCACTCTCCTCCCACATGCACCTGTGTGAGAGGTGGAGTGTTGGATGCATGTGTTGGTGCATGTGAGTGTATGTGGTGTAAGGGATGAGTATGACTGTTGAGAAACTTAAGATGGATTTAGAATTGACGGGGGAAGTGCGGAGGAGCGCTGCTTCCGAACAGCTCTCCTCCCCATCACCCCCCCACCCCCCCAAGACCCTCAATGTATATGGTGTGAGTAAAATTGAGGGGCGGGCAGCACCTCAGCGGCCCCACCCACCAACCTCTGAGTAGTGCCCCCACCCCCCAAGGCCCTGTGTGTATACTGATATGTGATGACTAAAATGCAATTAAATCAAGGGGAGGCAGAGGGCCGCGCCGCACAGCGAGTAAGGCCATGTGAATGGCCCCCTCACTGCGTGCGCGGCACATTCCCACCCCGAGATCCTACATGTGTGCGTGGCATGTTGTGTGAGTGAGGGAGGAGAGGGGCTGGGATTCATCATAGCAGGGGGGAGATTACTACCCCCCGGCAGAAGAGAGCCAGCTGGCTCAGTAGGCACCCCAGCCCCCCACCGTTACATGGGAAGGAGCGGACCCGAGACCCCCGGCGACAACATCCCGGAACAGTGCCGACGCCAAGAGCTAGCCCTCCTCCCCCCCCACCCCGAAGGGCAGCCCGTACTCAGTCACCCACTCATTCGACGACAAATAGTGGCAGACCAGCCCGGGCTCGAGACATGCCACCCCCCACACAGCACAGGCTGGACCTCCTGACACGGACTGACCCACCCCCCCGGCAGTGCCCCGGAGGGAGCACAGGCCACCCCCGCGCAGGAAGGCACCCACCGAGGAAATGGCCAGGCCCCGGGCACCAGAGCCCCAGACCCCCCACCCAAGCCTGCACCGAAGAGGCCAACCACCCATCCCAGGGCCCAGCCCCCGTCACCACCGGTACCCCAGACCCCACGCCCCATGACTGCCAGGCAGCACCCGCCCAAGCAATTAAACCAAATTCATAGATCTTCACATATCCTTTGCCAGAACTTCTGCACCGGTGTGCAGGACCATATGGCATGCATGTAGTTCTCCACAAAGTTACCTGAGCAGTGGGTGCATAGGTTTGAGTGTATAAGGCCCATTTGGAACATCCTTTGTCCTGTATAATGAGCTCTATGCAGAGTTTTGTATGGTATAAGCTGTAAGTTGGGGTTTTTAGTCATTTTGAAGGTGTTTAAACATATTTCTTTCCAAAAGTTTTGATCTGGATCGATGGATAGATCTTGCTCCCATTTTGAGGTTGGGAGGGAAATTGAGTCATCCATTTTTGACAATAACTTATACATTTTTTGCAATAATTTGGGGCTAGAAAGATTTAAAAATTCTAGCACCCATGGAGGTATTTCTAAGTTAAGCTGATTAAGATTGAACCTTGCCTGAATTGCTGGTACTCAAGAAATTTACTGTTGCTAATTCCGTATTTTGAGACTAGTTCGTCGCATGAAATAAATTTCCCGTTTTGCATAACATGTTCAAGATTTCTAATCCCTTTATCATGCCATAAGGGAAAGCTCAATTTTATCTTTTTTCGGCAAATATCTGGATTGTTCCAAATGGGTGTTAGTTTGCAGGGGATAAATGGAGACCTAGTTATTTTTAAAAAGTCCCACCAGGCTGTTAATGAGGTGTTAATACTAAGGCTCTTAAAACACTTATAACACTTAATGGTAGGACTTATAAAAGGCAGATCAGACAATTTTACTTCTCCGCAGATTGCTTGTTCTAAGTCCAGCCATGGACTATCTACCGGGCTTGATTTGATCCAATTTGTTATATACTGCAGTCTGTTGGCTAAGAAGTAGTGATAGAAACTTGGTAGTTCTAGACCACCATTACCTTTGGCTTTTTGCAGAGTTTTCAAGCTGATTCGTGATGGTTTGTTCTTCAATAAAAATGACAAGATGCTTGAGTCTAGTGATTTAAACCAAGCCATAGAGGGTTTATTATTGATCATTGAGAACAAGTAATTGATTTTAGGCAGGACCATCATTTTAATGGTGGCAACTCTTCCAATGAGTGATATAGGTAGAGATTTCCACTGCACAAGATCCTCTTCCACCTTTTTTAACAAAGGAATATGATTCATCTGTACTAGATCTGAGAGTCTGATGGAAAATTTTATGCCTAAGTATCTAAGGTTACCTGACTAAAGGAGTAGTAGTTGTGTTTTGGAAACTACAATTCAAAGGCAAAACTGTTGATTTGCTCCAGTTGACGGAGTAGTCTGATATAGATGAGAACTTATCTATAAGTGATATTGTCTTCAGAAGAGAGGTTGGAGAATTCCTAAGAAAAAGTAATACGTCATCTGCATAAAGGCTTATCTTATGGTCTGTTTTTTCTGTTTGAATTCCTTTAATATCTACATTTTGTCTAATTAGTTTGTTGTTTTTAATTGTATTTGATCATTTTAATATTTCATGGCCAATTTTAATATTGTCACTTTGAATGTCAGGGGTTTGAGGAACGTTTTAAAACGCACGTTGGTTTTTAATCAGCTGGCATCTTCCCCTTCAGCATTTGTTTTCTGCAGGAAGTCCACCTCCGGGACCAGCGGGACGAGGCTCTCTTTTCACGACAATGGAAGAGGGGTAGATCCTACTGGAGCGTAGGTGGTGTCCACTCCTCAGGCGTCGGGATTCTTTTTGGCGACCGCGCCTTTGAGGAAGTAAGTTCATTTACCGCTCTTCAAGGCAGGGTTTTGGGAGTGGACGCCACATGGAGGGGACAGCGTCTCCGGGCCATATGCATCTACGCTCCAGTGGAGGCCTCGTCCCGTATAACTCTCTCTGAGGAGTTGTCCCTGTTGTGTGTCACAGATCGACACTTGATTTTAGGAGGGGACTTTCACATCGCGTTGGAGGGTAGAGAGGATGTCAGCTCAGGGCATTTTCGCTATTTTATTCGTTCCTTTAAACTTGTGGATGGTTTTAAATCATGCAACCCCAGCATGCTGGGCTTCACCTGGCATAATAGTCGCGGAGCCAGCAGTCACATCGACTACATTTTAGCTTCACCCCCCATTGTTTTTGAAAAGGTGTCCTTCTCCCCACAGTGGCCCACTTGGCAGTGGAGGCCACTGTCTCCATAGACGCCCCTGTATATGGGGGCGGCTATTGGAAAATGAACCTGCAGATTCTGGAGGAGAGCGATTTTAGACACCTTTTTTTAGATCACTTCTCCGAGTGGCAGAAGGACAAGCCTACCTTCCCCTCTGTGGCCGAATGGTGGGAGAGTGTGAAGGACAGGATCCAAACCTTCTCCATGCAGTATAGCAAGCAGCGCAGGATGGAGAAGAAATTCTCCATTCTGCAGCTGGTGAGAAGGTTGCGGGATGAATACGCCACTTACAACAATGGGGGCATGTATTAGGATGAATTCACGGACGATTACGTCACCCACGTGGCATGGAATTAATCCTTTTACTATAATATTCTGGGAAGTTGTAATTGTGGATTAATTCTGATCGTGTGTGGACTGATCGTCCTGAAATTCAGATCAATCGTCCATGATTCACCCCGAATGTTACTAGACTGCACGAACATGTTATTTAACGATCCCCTGTAAAACCTAATTTTGCCATAAATAACTTGGGCTCGTAAAAAGAAGCCAGGATGCTCATCCTGCATCAAAAGCATGCATTTAAGATGACATTTTAATTGTATAAATATATGTGTTTACTTAGATTTTAATGGTGTGTAAATATATTGGTTGCTTTTATTGCTTTTTTTTTGCTTATTTTATGGTGAATGGTTCTGCAGATAGTTTGTTTAATACTATTTTAAAATATTTTTAGTAATGTCTTATTGTATTGGCATTCACTTGTATGATATGGGAAAATTTCAGCCTGTTATATTATGACTATTTCTGAATATCATTGTTTTAGTAGGAAAATGTTGTTTTTAATTCCCTTGTTGACAGTGCCAATTTTTTAAGTGCAGTTTCTATTATATGTTTTAATGTGTTTGTGTCGATGTAAATAATTGTGCAGAACTGTTTAATAAAGTATTTGGATCTGGAAAAAAAAATCTGACTGACTGACTGACTGACTATATAAAGTACATGATCTTACCACACTGACATTTCTGATTTTGCTAACAATCATGTACAGTAAATTTAAAAGCTTTTTGTTTTGTCATAAATTATTTATGCTATTTTACAATGCAGATAAAGTATTCCTGTCGATACAAGGAGGATATATTTTTTTTCTCGATGGATATCGTTTTGAACCTAAAGGTTGTTTTTTTGGAAGAGCAGTATATAGTTACTGCCTACATTTTTTGCTGTGCATGTGATTTTGATGAGAATATTACATTTTTATATCTCTGCGTAGATTTTTTCAGCAATAATTGAGTCTATCCTTGTGTATTTAAGGTTTTGGTAATTCATGATTACCAAATAAGATTTGGTGTCATTGTACAAATATAAGAAGATTCAGTGTGCAGTTACCAGGTTACAAATAAACAAACAAATAAATAAAATGGCATCAGAAGAGAAGTACGATGACAGTAAAATGTGTGAAACTAGTGGAATGTGAAAAATGTGTGTGCATATAAGTCTCCACATGTATAAAGCGGCTGTATAGCATAACAAAAAGGAGCAATGGATAACTTACATAAAGTGCTTACTGTCCATAACGACAATGAGTCATGTACGGCGTAAGATAAACACAACATGCGTTAACTTTGGATATGCATAATGCACACACAAGAATCATATGTCTTTGGAATCGAGAGAACTATCAGATAACTTCAACAAGTTACCAAATGGATGCAAAATCAAAGATAGGCTATTAATTTCTGCCTGGCACTAACCTTGTATTCCTCTGTCACATGACCGGTGGGAAGTAGGACCCAAATGCAAGCTGTAGGGCAGAACCCCCTTTGCGGGGAGCTTTTCTGGCAGGCAGGCTTGGGCACAGAGACGCAAACAGACAAGGACAGAACTGGAGAACATTGGCCTGGGCACTTTACCAAACTAAGGAATGGGAAAACACAAGGCAGCTGGTAGTGACTGACAGAAGGACAGGAACATGAGGTGAGACTAATAAAGACCAAGCGTGGCTCATTAGGGCCACGTCAGGGAGGAGAACTGGAGAGTAAGGTTGACAGGACGGGCAGGCCATGACAGTAACACCCCCCCACCCCCCAATCCTGTGCCCTCCTGGTGCAAAGGCATCATTAAGGGGACACACTGACCAGGGCAAAACCAAGGACAGCAGGGGAGACAAACCGCCAGGACACAACTCATGACAGGCCAGGTAACCCGGCAGGGATGCAGACTAGGGACCAAAAGACAAACAGCGGGTGTCAGTGGGCAAGTGGCAACAAAGGAAACAGAAGAAGGAGACAAAGGGAGGGATTGGGCTCCAAAAGGACCAAAGGTGACACAGGACAGACAGGGCAGGACACAACCAGACAAGCAATGTGCAACAAGAATAGGGCCAGGAGAGGGAGCCAGGGGGAACCTAAAGTGGGAAGCAAGAGTGACTGGAGTGGGGGCTGGAAGAGTGAAATCGGGCTAAGAGGTGAAACCAGGGAGAGCCACGGGGAAGCAAGACTACAGATCAAGCTCCGAGGTGCCGCAGAAGGGTCGCGGCCAGGGGGGCCTTCGGAGTCCTGTCTGGGCCTGTAGAAGGACGAGCTCCTCTCGTCTGCGGCAGCCGAGGGAAGAACAGCATCGGTAGACGGCGAGGGGTCGGCAGAGCCGGAGGGCATCGAGGAGCAGGCAGGACAGGAACCGGACCACACCTTGGACCCTGCAGAACAAAAGCACAGGCCAGTACCAGTGCCGGAGGAAACCGCAGGTGGTTCCTTTCGGGAACCAATAGATGGGGTCCCCCGAAAAGACCCCCTTGGACCGAGCTGGGATCAGGCGGTAAGTCTGGGTAGCATACCCCAGATTTTTCCTCCTGGAGCCGAGCCCCCGACCAGTTTTCCTTTGACCCTGCCGTTGTCACGGCGATAGCCTCCTCAGCTGGGGAAACTCTGGTCACGGGGCTGACACCACGGACTGGGACTCAGGGCAAGAACTTGAGGGTCCCACTCCATGTCCTCCGGGGGAATGTCCTCCGGGCCTGTGCCTTAATCCATATTAAATGTAATTAAACAAAAAAGCTTAAAAGAATAAAATGGTAAAGAGAGGAAAATTTAATGTGTACAGTAAGTTTCAAAAAATGGGCTCTTGCTTTTATCCAGATGTTTGCAGGCGTTGTGACTCTGTGATGAATGGTGACGTATGAGATCCTGAGAATGGGCTACGCCTCCAAGGGTGAGTGGCAGGTGGCATTTCCCAGGAATTACAGGCTGGAGATGTCTGAGGAGCTCTCCTGGAGTGAAGACAGAAAGAGAAGAAGGGAACAAGCAGAGGGTGTGGGAAGAAAAAGACTGCAGATCCAGTTACAGGTGAATTGTACAAATGCCCTTGAAGTCTTGGTCCATGAAGGATCCTATTTTTAATAATAAAAAAAAGACAATAAATTATTTAAAAATAGAGTTTTCATTTACATCTGTCTAGGAGTTAAAAGACATAAAATCAATTAACTTACCTGATGATTTTGGAACTTCTGACCCCAAATCAAAATAATATAGATTATAACTAAATGCATCGATTTATTTGGGAAAAAGGGATAAATTAAATAAAAGGTTAACTTTGGAATCTAAAACAAAAACAGCAATTTCACATCAGGAATAAATATCATTTCAAGGGTCTTCAGTACATTTTTCCTGTGTCTGCTCCCTTTACACGTAGATAGTGATATAAACATGTGCCTTTAAAATATATTATGTTCAGTTTATAAGCTTAATTATTTCATTTGTAACAAACAAGCACAATACACAAGTGCCCTAAAGCCCAACACATGGTTCAGAAGCCTCCTACCCCACCTTACACCAGCCACATGGACACCATCTGTCCAACTGGGCATCCTCAGTGTCTTGTGCATCCTGAAACATCACATCAGTTTCTTCTTCTTCCTCACATCCTTCTTCCTGAATGGTTTCCAGCAATGATCTGCCTCCTTGTGACAAAGTATATCCCAAAACATTCCCTCTCTTTTCTCTCCTTCTCCCTTAACCTCCTCCACATTCACTCCCACCTCACATCCATTCTCCTCACCTCCATTTACCATATGCATTACATCCATACCAGCCTCTGCCCCCTCCATCTCACCATCAGAGGCATTCCCCTCAAATTTACCCCTTTCTGATATCTCCTTATTTTCCCAAGTAGCCCTTTCTAGGGCTACTGACAGTTTGGTTGCCATTAAAAAGGCCCATTAGTGATATGAAACTGTGTGACGCTACCTTTACGTCAAGATATCTCAGCAACCACTTAAAAACCAAAGAGCAAATTTTCTGGATATGTTCATGATATTATTAGCTAGCTTTATAAAAAAATTGATCAATTTTGAAATATAGGTTTTTTTCTTATTGAATTTTAAGGCACATGATCGAGCTGGACAATAGCTTCAAAACAATATGAGGACCATTTCTGTGCAGCTTATATTAAGGTAAATATAGCCAGTCAAAGTCATAGTCCCCCCAAAAAAAGTTAAAACTTTGTTCGCTTAAATCTCCCACAATATTGATCCAAGACTCGCCCAATTTCAGTTTCATGAGTTACTCGTGTGACCAAATCAGCATGGCAAGTTTCATTAAAATCCATGACAATGAGGTTCGAAAGTGTGACAATTTGACATGGAATGACCCAATACACCATATGCACAATTAACAGTAAATGACACCAAATTATAACTAACATCAAATAGGAAACAACAGCGCTCCACAACAAATGAAAACCCAGATGAATGCTACCAAGAACTGTGTTAACACTGATGAAACTAAGAGTATTTTATTTTTATTCTGTGCAACATTGTTTTTTAAAAATGTAATAGTCAGCTTGAAACATTTACCTGATTCCGAAAGCAATGCCCCAAATTACTTAAACATTTTACCATCCATTACCGTAAGGGTTCCGAGCCCCCGTCCGGGGCTGCCTACCGTCCTGTTTATTATGGGTTCACGCCGTATTAAAAAGAAAACTGTCCGTATTGATTAGTGCCGGATTTCCGTTTGCATCGCCAATCTCCCACCACTCGACATATTTTATCATGGAAACCCCGGGAAATTACACCGCCGTTTTAGTGGTCAGGGACATTTTTGGAAATATATATATAAGATTTGAAACCCTAACTTAACTAACCTGTTTGAGAAGGATTTACTAACCAAATAACTGTCTGTCATCACTTCAGTATAAGAACATCCCCAATAAAAAATAAAGACCACAAGTTTTAATGACATTAAAACGTGCAATAATTTTAATCTATTATTGACATGTACTATGTTAGTATAGTATAAAAGAGTAAATAATCAAAGTAGCATAACATAATTTGAAGATTAAAGAGAAATTTTGGAGAGCTAACAAACTGCTCATCTCTGCGCCATTTTCACTCGAAAAGTTTGTCGAGCTTCAAACAGTAAAGAATGTTTACGTTGTTTCTATGGAAACTACTCTAACTGTCCGCTTGACAATAATGCAATGGTACGTATGTAAAAATTGGCTCATGAGTTGTATTACGCTACGTACGTATTTTGTCACAACTTGTGCGTAGCGGCCATTTTACCAGGGAATGTCGAAGACGTGCCATGTAGCTCAAATACAGAAAGTTCCACGTTTCTTTTAAATGTTAAACAAAGTTTCATAAAAACAAATTGTATAGCGAGTGTTCAAGACCGTAGGAAGCTTTATTTTGTTCAGGCAAAAGGGGCTGAGGCATAATATTTAAAGGAAATAATCTTCCACCACAGTTGACCATGAAGTCTAAATACATGCACAATGATCGAGGCACAATACCGCTTTCTTAAATTAATTATCATGATGCGTGAATTTCCTGCTTTGTCTTACAATAAGGTTCCGAACATAAACTCAGAGACTTTTTTAGATATGCACTCAAAAAATTTAAACGGGACCAGCTGCTGTGACATGTAATATGTAACGTCAAGTTCACCCGTCTGTTCACCCGTTTACACAAGCTCGGTGGCTATAAAAACTCATACATTTAGCTGATACCAATTAATTTTGTCCTTAGGAAGACTGATTTTTAGCTGATTTTTGGCTTATGGAGGCTTCCATATATGACAAACCACAAGATGGCACTGCTTGTGCATGCCTTTTGAAATGAACTGGAATGCCGCTAGCAGGCACGCAAGTTACTTCACAAGTTCTAGAGCACAGCAATGCGTTTTGACTTTCTGTTAGCTATGTACGCAGTGATGGACATAACTGGTTCGCAAGTACACATTCACCTTTAAAAGCGATACATGCAGCAATCGGTTGTACATATTTTATGTGCATTTGCGCCAATATGACAAGAAATTACTGTGCATTTTAACCTCTATTTTCCTTACTTCTTTATGTAGCCCAACTAGAATGGGGATGACGTGCACCGCGCATGCGCAATTTATCTTGAGCTGTGCACGCGCATTTTGCCTCCAAAAAAAAACAAAATAAATAAATACATTTGCCCAGACAAGTTCGCGGGAGAATTTGAGTGCGGGTATTTTCTTATTTTTGGTTGTTGTTTAATGAAAGGAGAGCTTCGGTAAGTTACTTTTATTACGTTAGTCAATTATATGCTGATGGTTGAATGCATGCTCAAAGTATGTTGCATGTTAGATCGTAAAAGCTCACAAAAAAAATAAAATAAAAACCAGTCGAAGCTATTATTCATTTCTAAAATGTATTTTCTTTAAATGAGAGCAGTGTGCTCAATTTAATTGTTATAATATGATGTAATTTGATGTTGCATTTGCATCTGTGTTGCAAACGTTCGTTTAAATTCGTAAGGAAAAATACCTTATTGAAATGGTTAAAAGCTATTAACATTCGACAGCTAGTCGACATACTTTGATTAATGTGTGTTCTCATGCATTTTGTATTGTCGATATGGGTGTATTACTGGTTGTTTCTGTACACTGGCTGGGTTGATTACGCGGGCTGTCGTATGCTGGGTCCGTTTGTTGCAAATTAGGATGTAGTAATCTTTTTGACAGTGTTCTGTACTATACCCGTATATAATTAGATGCTATACCAAAACTGAACTAAGATTTCATATATTTTTTATGATGTAACACATTACATCTTTTGTATAGATTGGTTTTTTTTGTACGGAATGGAAGATTTCCAATTAGACAAGATGGCGAGCCTGTCCCAGGAAACCCCGCATGCAGGACACCAAGCCTACGGTAGCCTGGCCAGCTGCCGTATGGTTTTTTCAGCATCAGCCTGAACCACCAAGCCTCGCATGTGGACAGCAGATAAGCTTGTGTTTCTGCACAGAAAAGAACTCTGAACGTGCGCACAAGGACAATTTTATTTACACACACACACATACATTCAAATTATATTAATGTATATATGTTCTGTTTCATATTGTGCAATATAATGATCAGTGCTGTACAAAATAAAGTTAGTTACAAAAAAAATTAAGGAAAAAAATCTAAGTCTCAGGTTGGTTGTATAACAACTCTAGGACCTAGTGTCTTTGTGAGTGTAGCCTTCCCACTGGTCCATTTAACAAGAGTGCTACATTTATTTTACGTTTTCTCTGTTTTATTTCAGTCAGTCTAACATATTGCGCCACAGTCGTCAACCCGAATTTTCATAGCAGACTTCAGTTAGGAGTACAGCCTTAGCAATGATTAACCTGGGACTCACCAGGGAGGTGTGGGGGATACTATTGTAAATTGCTTAGTTTTAACTATAACAGCCTTAATAATTCTACCAAACGCGGTAAAATACTGCAATACCTTTATCACTCAAGGACTCATATGGTGCTGTAGGAATTATTAGCTCAGGTAATTTTTACTATCTCCACCAATATGTTTGAAATTAATTAAAGTTTAATTAATTATTATTTAATGCTGATTATTAACCAATCTTTATGCCGAATGGTCGGCTCCTCCAAACTCAATTGCGGTATCCCTGTGAGTCTGTTAATGTGAGACTTAAATGGGATTCACTAATTACCAGTATCGCTTAGTAACCTGGGTTAGAAGGCTCGTCCAGAGAGCTGCATCACCAGGTAATGTAAACGATTGGTAGCGAAGCTCCCCTCACGGCCGATGAGAGAGAGTCTCGCGATGTTTCAGGCGAGTTTGAGGTTCAGAGCGTGTAGCAAGATCGCACAGAGGCAGGGACTTTATTGTGAGACACTCAATGACGGAGGCTAAAGTTGTGTAAAAGACATGCATTTATTCCTAGCTAACACTACAACTAACATAAGACAGACATTACACCTAACACAAACAACAAACACGAAATAACGGAATAAAACAAACGATGTAATTATGAAAATGCAATGACCGGATTTAAATGAGTAACCTTAAATGGGAAATACTGTTCTGCAAAGCAAGCACAGTTTGTGGAAACACGACCCTAAAGTCTTATAGCAGGTTAACAGAACAGCTTAAGTTGTTAGAATGAAAGGAAGTTGGTTTACTTGGTTGAGGAGTGGGGGGGGGGGTCTTGGCAGTTGATGGCAGAGCTGCTGAGCTGATGGCACTCAGGAAGGCGCAGCGTTTGAAGCAGTGGAGTGGAGCCCCTTTGGATTCTCTCTCCTGGTGAAGTTTTGGCTTGGGTGCTGTTCTCTGTTCAGCTGGGCCTTCACCGGAGGGTTCTTGTGGGCTTCTCTTCTCCCGGGCTGATGTTCTCCTTCGGGCTGATGGTTGTTCTCTGCCCTTGATGATCTGTTTGCCCCGGCTAATGTTCTTCTTCGGGCTGGCGGTTATTCTCTGTGCACCTTTGTTCTGAGGTCCAGGTTTTTATGGTCTGAAGTCCATGAATAGGGATGACCAGGAATTCGACTCCTGGCCCAATGGCTGGCCATCCATTTGGCGGGCTTTCGGAAGGGGGTCTGTATCAGTCCTTTTGGGATTTATGGCCCGACTGATTCTCCCTTTTACTGATGATTTTCATTAAGCTGTTATAACTTTTGATACATCCACTTTTATGGTAATCACTGACCAGATTTGGAATCAGGGGTGATTAACAATCAGTTTGACACCAAACATGCCATACCAGCTTCACAGGTACATACCTCATATCATCTGTATTAATTGATTAAACAATTAATTATTTTATCTATGTGACTGATTCACATCAGTATAGGATACAGGTGTTTTGGGTTGCACCTCAACAGATGTTACACTTTGTGCAGATATTACATCAAATATTCATATTACAAACAGCACATCTTATCCATAGATAGGCGTGGCCGTTAGTTTGTGGTAATATCAATATAAGTTGCACATCTGGAAACAACATATTTTGTTTGGTGTGGCTTATGCCAATTCATCTTCTCCAGAATGGATAAAATACACCTTAATTCAATTCTTTTAACATAGCATGGTAGAAACAAAGAAACTTGGTGAAGGTCCACCAAGATCAGATAAGGACCACAAAGGAATGTTGGAAGAGAAGGGGGGGTTTTAACACAAAAGACTCTCTAAAAGTTAGGACACATTGGTTACACTAATTTTCCAGATTCTTCTAGTATACCATGAGAACATATATACAATGGTAGCTATACCTATCTATTTATTTAAATTTATATGTGTTCAAGTGCAAAGGGGTGAAATAGGTGATACTCCGTGAACATGGTTATAAGGGTGGCACACAAAACACTAAGATTGTCTAAGGACTAGGGGTGGAGCCGAACCCGAATACGGTATTCGGAAAGGCACAAATAATGTGTTTTTTACGAATACTTATTTCGAACAAATACTTTAAAAAATATTTGTATTCGGGAACAAGAAAAACTTTATATCAAAAAGCTGCGTTTCCTCTTGAGACCGCAGTGCATGCCCGGGTGAGTGAGTGAGTGAGTGAGTTCAGGAGTCCGGGGGGGGGGGGGTAAAAGAGGTGACTGACACAGGCTGCTCCACACAGCAACAGAGAAGGCTCGGCTGAGCGAAAAAAAGACTTAACTATCACTATTTTTGTTGAATAGATTTTTGTACCTTAACTGGGTTCCGGAGGCAGTTTATAACTTTCGGGAAGCGGAGTTTGATCGGGAGATTATTCCATTACGCTGCATTATTGACGTCTGCAGTCAGGTGCTCTCATGTTCGCTCTGTTTACGTACTGTAGCTCTGTTAGCTCGGTAATTTAGACAATTGGCTGCTGACAGAGTAACGTTAACGTTTGGTTAAAAAGGTTAAAACAATAGTTGTGTAGTTGTGTCGAATTGTATGCACTTGTAGGAGTTATATGGTACGTTTAAGTTACTCTGTCTACTGCATATCCATAATTATTATAATGGATATAATTAAAGAATACTTACACTATAACGTAAATTAGAAGTGCAACGCAAAAAACTGGATTTTTACGCCTATTTTGAATTTTACTCGAATACAAATACAAATACTTTTCCCCCCTCAACAAATACAAATACAGATACAAATACCGGCTGCTTTGCACACCCCTACTAAGGACACATACAAACATAACCTATCTGTATATTGAGACTAGTAGTCATGAGTAAATCAATATACAGGGTACATAAGAACATAAGAACATAAGAAATATACAAACGAGAGGAGGCCATTCGGCCCATCGAGCTCGCTTGGGGAGAACTTAACTAATAGCTCAGAGTTGTTAAAATCTTATCTAGCTCTGATTTAAAGGAACCCAAGGATTCAGCTTGCACTACGTTATCAGGAAGACTATTCCATACTCTGACTACACGCTGTGTAAAGAAGTGCTTCCTTAAATCCAGTTTGAAATGTTCCCCCGCTAATTTCCACCTATGGCCACGAGTTCTTGTATTTGAACTAATACTAAAGTAACTATTCGGTTGAACAGCATCCAAACCTGTTAGAATCTTATAGACCTGGATCATGTCCCCCCTCAGTCTCCTTTGCTTGAGGCTGAACAGATTTAGCTCAAATAACCTTTCCTCGTATGACATTCCTCTAAGACCAGGAATCATTCTTGTGGCCCTACGCTGCACCTTTTCTAAGGCCGCTATGTCCTTTTTAAGATATGGTGACCAAACCTGTACACAATATTCTAGGTGAGGTCTCACCAAGGAATTGTATAATCTTAGCATTACCTCCCTTGACTTAAACTCCACACACCTGGAGATATACCCCAACATCCTATTGGCCTTTTTTATTGCTTCCCCGCACTGGCGAGAATGAGACATGGAAGCATCAACATACACACCAAGGTCTTTCTCATAATCAGCTACCTTTATTTCAGTTGGTCCCATAAAATACCTGTACTTTATATTTCTGCTCCCTACATGGAGTACCTTACATTTGTCTATGTTAAATTTCATCTGCCAGGTGTCAGCCCAGTCACTAATTAAATTAAGATCCCGCTGTAGCTGCTGAGCCGCTAGTTCAGTATCTGCTACACCACCCACCTTGGTGTCATCTGCAAATTTCACCAGTTTACTGTATATATTGGTGTCTATATCATTTATGTAAATAAGGAACAAAAGTGATCCTAAAATTGAACCCTGCGGTACCCCACTATGAACGCAGGCCCACTGTGACATCGAGCCTCTTATAACTACTCGCTGCTTCCTATCCGTTAACCAGTTATCAATCCAAGTCGCTACAGTTCCTAAAATACCTGTCGCTTTGAGTTTAAGTGAGAGCCTCTTGTGGGGAACAACATCAAAAGCCTTTTGGAAATCTAAATAGATGACATCATAGGCCTTCTTATCATCAACTTCCTGAGTAGCTTCCTCAAAAAACTCCAACAGATTTGTTAAACAGGATCTACCTCTCCTAAATCCATGCTGGCTATCCCTCAAAATGTTATTTGAGTCCAGGTAATCTACCATTTTCTCTTTGATTATAGCCTCCATTACCAGTTATACAAGTTAGACTGATTGGCCTATAGTTTGACAAATTACTTCTATCCCCTTTTTTGAAAATGGGCGTTATGTTGGCATGCTTCCAATCAGAAGGTACCACACCTTCAGATAAGGATTTTTGAAACAGTAATGTTAAGGGTCGGCAAATAATATCCCTCATCTCTTTTAACACTATAGGTAAGATGCCATCAGGGCCCTGTGATTTATTTATTTTGAGCTTAGCTAGGCTTTGCAAAACATCAGCTTCAGTTATATATATATTAGTTATAGACGATGTTGGATTAGTAATAAGAACTGGTAAGTTACTAGTGTCCTCAACAGTGAATACCCGTGCAAAACTATCATTGAACTCATTTACTATGTATACAAAAGCCAAACTTAAATGCAACTTCCTTTAGGGTGTTTGTCTGTTGGCTGAGTGATATGTAAGGCAGAGTGTATGGGGAGGGGGTTGTGTGCCAAGTCGAGGGACCCCTGTCCATTAGGTCCACTCTGCTGGTCTGTAGGTCCCTACATCTTTGGGCAATAAAAGTTGGAGTGCTAGCCTCCCTTGTTATCTGTGTGTGTGTTTATGTGTGTAACCCCCCTTTGGTGCCTCTCGTACCAGGCTCGGCCTTGTCTCATGCCACCTGGAATTTAGGCCCTGTGATATGTGCATGTGTGATCCTACACTGATGTTAATTGAAGTTTAAAAAATTGGTCGGTACTATGTAAATTATTCTCACTGATTGAATAACAGCAGAATAGTTGCTGTAATCATCTTACAGTTTACAATAAAGAGAAATGTTTCTGTGCAACAGGCCAGCTAAAGAAATTGGTCTCCAGAGGCCTAACATTGAGGATGCAACTTCATCTGTTTGTCCGGCCTCAGCCAGTGGTCCAGAAAGTGCATGACAGAGAAGAAGCCCCAGTTCTGTCCACCGCACTCCCCCCATCATCTTGGAGGGAAGCTGTTGCTCAGGGAAAGAGGGAATCCGCAAGAAACTGTATTTATTATAAAATAAAAATTTCAAGCTAATACTGTCTCAGCCAAATACTGTCCTCTATGTCCATCAAAAATGCAATGAAAAAGAAAATATATCAAGCATCTCAGTAGATACTGACTGTATTGAATTACACTGGGATAGTGAATCCCCTGGGAGAAAGCTAGATGTAGGCAGGGTTTCATCTATTCTGTTATATAATCACGAGTGACATATTGCAGTAATGGAAAAAAAATAAACCTATCAGAATCTTACATACCTGGATCATATCCCCCCTTAGTCTCCTTTGCTCGAGGCTGAACAGATTCAGCTCAGCTAACCTCTCTTCATAAGACATTTCACTAAGACCAGGAATCATTCTTGTAGCCCTACGTTGAACCCTTTCAAAGGCAGCAATGTCCTTTTTAAGGTAAGGTGACAAAACCTGCACACAATATTCTAGGTGGGGTCTTACCAAGGAATTGTACAATCTTAAGCTTCACCTACCTTGACCTCAACTCCACACACCTAGAGATGTAACCCAACATCCTACTGGCCTTTTTAATTGCTTCCCAACATTTGCGAGAGTGGGACATGGCAGCAACCACATACACACCAAGAGTAGTCCACCATTTTGGCTTGGATTATAGCTTCCATTACTTTTCCAAGTGCCTATAGTTTGTTGGATTACTTCTATCCCCTTTTTTGAATATGGGTGTTATATTAGTAACACACCAACAGATACAGATTTCTGAAATAGCAAAGTTAAATAATATCCCTCATCTCTTTTAAAACTATAGGTAAGATGCTGTTATGATCTCCAGTCTAGAGTTGCAGTGTAACAGTATTTACAGGAAAGGGGATAAAGGGACAAACAGGGTAAGGGCAACAAGGGGACACCAGTGGACAAAGGGATATTTTTTTGTATTTTATTCATACACAATACTGACACTAGAAGCTAAAACTGGGCCTTCACTGGATCTTCCAGCAGGACCACGATCCTAAGCACATGTCCAAATCAACACAAAAATAGTTAGCTGACTATAGAAGCAAGCTTCTGCCATGGTCATCTCAGTCACCTGACCTGAACCCCACTGTAAACTTATGGACTGAGCTGAAGAGTAGAGTGCTGATCTGGAGAGGTTCTCTAAAAAGGAATGGACTCAGATGCCCGGCTTGGTATTCTCCAACCTTATAAAAGACTCAGTGCTGTTATACTGGCAAAGGGAGGTTGTACAAAGTATTAAAAGCAGGGGTGCCAATAATCATGGCTCAAGTATTTTTGTTAAAAATAATTATTTCTTGATGGATTTTTTTTTCTTCAAAAAAATTTATTTCAGTGAAAGGTTGGATTTTTCTATTTTTTTCGGTGTTAGATGAAGCTATTTTAGTAAAAGGTAGATTTTTTTCTAACCCTTTTTAAAAATATTTACAAGGGCTGCCAATAATTGTGGAGGGTGCTGTAGCTTCTCTAGGTTTATTATTATCTGTGAGCTCCCTTGCCTGCAAATGTTCTTTTACATATTCTGCAACACCACCTCCCTTCTTGCTTATCTGGTCCCTACAGAACAACATGTAACCATCCATATTATATTCTTCTCCATCATTGTCACTCAACCACATTTCTGTTAGTCCTATAATATCATGAGTCTGATGAAATTAAGGCCTCAAATCATGAATTTTGTTTCTACTGCTCCTAGCATTTAAATACAGACAGCAAAGGGTAGGCCTTTTACACTGCCCACTTATTAGTACTTAGGGCTTTTTGTCTCCCCCCTCTTATATTCGTAACTAACCTCCCTGGAAGACTACAACCACTTCCTATACAACGACCCAACGACCTCCTACAGTGGCAGCCAGGAGCACCAGTGCGTGGGATGTGCACCCCGGGAGCCGGGCAGCGTGCCTTCCTGGGGCAACCCGATGGATCCACCAGGTAGAGTGAGCAGAAGCCTCCCCGCTGAGGGCACCGGTACCCGGAACGGTTGTGCCAACACATGTAGCTGCAGACGCCGGCCATGCTTGCCAAGGCCTTGGCAGAGGCTGAGCGGACTGAGACAATCCTGTCCCTGTCTGCAACATCACGCCGGTCGCCAGCCACTTCATGCCAAACCTGCACCTGCGCATGTGGGGGCTCCGTCTGCAGAGAGGGACAGAGCATGCATGTTATACGCGCAAAGCCATGGCAGCTGCGGAGAGATCAGACACTTCGCCCACTACTGCCCTGCTCCGGTGCTTTGCCTCCAGCTGGGAAATGCCAGGTGGATGGCGCTGTAAGGGGGGCAAAAGTCTTGTATCTTTTCTGGTTACTTATGGTTGAGGTTAGGCTGGAGGGGTAAAGGTTGTTATTGTTGGGATTAGGGTTTTTCCACGTAGAACCGAATAGAGAGTCCACACAAAGAAATGAATACAAACGTGTGTGTGTGTGTGTGTGTGTGGATTTGCATTGATCACATTTGAGGACCAAACTGTCCCCAAAGTGTAGTAAAACCTGAAATTTCCCTACTTTTGGGGACATCTTTTGAGGTCCCCATTTGGATAACGTCAGTTTTATAAAAATCTGTGAATGCGATCAAAAAAGTAAAAATGCCAAAAGTCTTGTATCTGGGTTGGTTACTTATGGTTAAGGTTAGGGGTGGGTAGGGATTAAGGGTGTCGTGACTGGGATTAGGGTTTTTCCCATAGAAATGAATGGATGGTCCCCATTTAGAAAAGAAGACCAACTTGTGTGTGTGTGTGTGTGTGTGCGCGCGCGCGCATTATGTATATATTAAATTTTGGGGACCAAATGTCCCCACAATGCAATAAATCCTGAAATTTTGACGATGTGGAGACCAGCTTTTTCAGTCCCCCAAAGGGAAACTCAATTTTAAAAAAATCTGTGACTGCAATCAAACATCTAAAAAAAGTGTTTTGACCACAGAAATGAATGGATGGTCTCCAGTAAGATGAATACAAACGTGTCTATAATTGCATGAAAGAGAACGCAAATCATACAGGACATCTATCCTGGCAAGGCCATACTTCTCTCAGGAAAGCCAAAGCCCAACTTTTCTGTACCATTGTAATACAGATAATGTTTAACTGCTGTAATTAAGCAACACTATTGAAATAATTAAAATATAGAGATTAAATCAGGTGTGTTTTGTGATTTTAAATGAGTATGTGATATACTTGATATAACATGAATGTACAGTAAAACTGGTCTAAGTCGCCGGCTTGTAACTCGTCAATGTGCGCAAGTCGACGCTCAAGAAAAAGTCCCGATTTTTCCTAATGATGTTTCCTTTAAAATTCCTTGTGTAACTCGCCGCTTGTAAGTCGTCAAATTCCCTTAGTGGTCACCTAAATCCCGAACAACACAAATGAATGGATTTTCCTACCTGTAAGTCGACACCCTAATCGCTGCATTCCCGCCGCCTGCTTGTCACCACGGCAATGTAGAAACGGGGAATCCCCACCTATCGCACTAGTCGCTCCCTGGTCTTAAGTCTCGCGTGTATAGTGCGGTGTAGTAGAGGTATGGTGTTATATTTACTAGTCGACAAAACGGCGAGATAGACATAAGTCACCAAAGTGTCGACTTAGGTGTATCTCGTCAATTCTTTTAAGCTGGTCCCGCGAGTGTCGACTTAGACCGATTTTACTGTATTTCTGTCAGGGTCAGCCCCTCCTGTTGTCCCACTCTGTCCCTTCCCCGTTTGACCAGCAGGTGTCGCTGGTCATCCTGTTCTTTATGTTAGTCTTTGTTCTCCCCTGTTGCCTGTCTTGTCATATGGCTCAATGTGTTGAGCATCCAGTTGTGTGTACCCTTCTGTCCTGTGTTTGAGTCCCACCTCCTCTGTCTTTGTATTTTGCTCCCTAGTGTTTCATTTGAGTTTTTCTAGTTCCTGTATCTGGTGACGTTGTATTTGGTTTTGTTCCTTGTGCCCCTGCTTGTGTCTTTACCTTTTCTGTAATTCCCCAGTGTTAGTTTCTGTTTCCTTGGTTAGTTCTTAGTTTCCCTGTTATCAGTTCCTTTTGAGTTTATTAGTTTCACCTGTGCCCTGTTTCCCTGGTCTTTGTTAATTAGCCTCACCTGTCCTGTGTTAGTCTCGTTACCCCTTAGTATTTTAGTTGCTGCTTCTGTTCAGTTCCCCAGTGGTTCATTGATTGTGATTGTGTGTTGTTGATTGTCGTTGTTTGATGGTTTTGAGATTTTCAGTGTTCAACGTGTATTAGGTTTTTGTTATTTAGTCTTTATTTATCCCCTTTAGTGTTTGACCCCTCGTGGTCCTTTTGGGTTTTGCTGTGTTTGTAGTGTTTTCTGATTTATTTAATAAACCCCTTTTTGTTCTTTGAGCCGCCAGTGGATCGTCCACCCTTTCTGTGCACCATGCCTCGCTCTCGCGCCCCGGATCCCTGACAAAGTAATAGTTTTTGGGTTTCCTGTCGTGAGAGATGAAAGCTACAGGCATGTAAATATTGTTTCCTGTAATAACTTCTTTTTTTATTATTTTCCTCATTGTTAAAAATCCCATGCATTAGAAGGTACCAGTCAGTGGAATCACACAGTGAGATATGTTGGCCAGCCGTCCTATTCATTCAGCACCAGCCGATCAAGTAGAGATTTCAGCACCACGGACAGTGATCTGTGTTAAACTGACCTCAGGTTCCTACACTGGCTACATGGAATTTTCTGTAAATAATTAAATGCCTCTATCCCCCTACATGTGGAAATGTTTCCCCCTCCCCCAGACCGTTTCATGTTGTATCCTCATTATGTGTGTATTAGTTTGCAATATGGCTGTATGAGATGTCAGTCATTGACTTGTCGCTGATGCTCCCTGTTTCCTAAGTCTAGTTTTCTCAGATGAAGCAGTTCACACCTTAAGTTAGAAGAAGTTTCCTGTTAATTGCATCTGTTTGAACAGGGGTTCCCCACATATAGAGGAGAAAAGCCCCAACTTACAAATCAGCATCCATTTTTGTATGCTTTCTGTGAATGACGTCCCCGCACAGGATCACCAGATGCAAGACGACCACACTTTGTGCTACTTGTATGTTATGTTAGCAAACCACATACATCTACATTTCTTGCATTCTGTCACACTTGTGCAGAGCATTTGCAGTGTTTGTGATCAGTTATTGTTCAGTGTTCATTCATCTTTGGATTTTGGTGTTATTTGTTTGATATACTGATGTTTATATTTTTGCAATTTTATCAGTATACAGTATATTTGATTTTGCTGTTCTAAAATGTAGTTTGAAATATTTTGTCATCTTTTCTTACTTTAACATTTATCTTGTTAAAATACAGAAATGGACTGTTTTCTTGAGCCATAGTGTTTTATTCTACATCACAGATAATGCGTACATTCATAAAAGTAAGTGGTGATATTTTGCTCAGTATTGGTTCAAGTTCAGATACTTCAGGTTTTTATTAGACAAAACACATAAAAAATGTTGTGCAAAGCCATTGATTTATTTTTAAAACAACTGCACTGTGATATTTTTAACAAAAACAGCATATTGTCCTATTTTCAGCTCTAAGCATCATATGGGCCTCTTACTGGCTTTCCAACGGCTTTTGGGGTCACATGATGGTCGATAATGATATTTCAGGCATTTCTTGAAATCACTTTAAAAATTGATCTGGAATATATCGATTTATACTATAATTTGTGCAAATTAACACAAATGGGGTCATTTTGACCATAAACAATAATTGATAGTTGGAGGGTAACATTCCTCTAGATTGCAAAGGTACTGATACTAAAACCTGTGACCTCAAAAAGTACAAAGAACTGGAGCAAAAGAAAAATGGTGAAAGCTGTCAGAAACAGACAGGAAACTATATGGATGTTTTAGAAGAGGTAGATGGGGTCCAGTTGGCTGTATTAGTGTCTATGTGTCCTCTGTATGACTGGCATCCTGTCCAGGATGTACTCCATCCCCGTGCCCTGTCCTGTTTGGGATAGACTCCAGGCCCCACAGCCCTCACCAGGATGAGAGGTTAGAAGATAGATGGGTGGATCCCTGAGAGATGCTCATAACCCTAATTTGTTGTTCTGTATCCAACCAGCTACTCTAGTATTTTTCATTATTTTTAAATGAGTTTTAGGAATGCCTTTTGCAGTCTAACTGACAAAGCAGGTTTTTCTGATCTAATGAACTGCCATGCCTTGTGATGGACTGCCGCCCCTCCTGGGAGATTCTCTGCCCTGTGATAGGTTGGCACCCCCCTCCTGGGAGATTCTCTGCCCTGTGATAGGTTGGCACCCCCCTCCTGGCTTTTTCCCTGCCCTGTGATGGGTTGGCACCCCCCTCCTGGCTTTTTCCCTGCCCTGTGATGGGTTGGCACCCCCCTCCTGGCTTTTTCCCTGCCCTGTGATGGGTTGGCACCCCCCTCCTGGCTTTTTCCCTGCCCTGTGATGGGTTGGCACTCCAATGTCACCACATGCTCCATTCATTGCTTGAAGCAGATTTTCCTGTGTGTAAGGGTTTCGGTCATATACTTTCCATCTCCATGCCGAGAAAAACTCCTCAATAGGGTTTAAAAAAGGAGAGTATGGTGGAAGAAACACATTCATAAAATGCTGCTCATTGTGAAACCAATCGCGAATTCTTTGACCACGGTGAAAGCTCACATTGTCCCAAATGATAACATACATGGGATGCTCTGTCTGCTCGCGATCTCTCTGCTCAAGCAAAGCATCCCGTAGGCCATCCAGGAATGTTAGTAGAACTTCGGTGTTGTATGGCCCAACAGTAACATGACTGTGGAGAACCCCATAGCTGCTGATGGCAGCACAGATAGTTACATTTCCACCACGCTGGCCAGGCAGTTCAATAATGGCACGTTGACCTATGATGTTGCGACCTCTTCTTCTCCTTTTTGCTAGATTGAATCCAGCTTCATCCACAAAGATGTATTCATGAGGCCTAACCATTGAGTCAAGCTCAAAGATTCTCTGTACACAGTGAAAACAAACTACATTTAGTTCTGTAAATGACACAGTATGATGTATACATGTGCTGCTTCCCAGACAATACAGGATACATTCTAGTACTGAGTTTACTGTAAAAGTTTACTTACTTGCACATATTGACATCATTGCTCTTTCACTCTCTCACAGTTTCGCTCAAATGGTACCCGATAAACTTGCTTCATCCTTATCCTGTTGCGTTGCAGGACACGGTCAATTGTTGACAGACTCACACTAATTATTCCCTCAAAATGTATGTTGTCTTCTATAATCTGTTGCTGTATTTCACGTAGTCGAATTGCATTATTTTGACGGACCATATCCACAATAAGTGTCTCCTGGTGTTGTGAGAACATGCGTGTTCTTCCACCCTCATGTGGCCGTCTTTCAATTCTAAAAAAAAAAAACATTTAGTTAGAAGTATACATATATACATACATATATATTTTATTCAGTAAATGTTTTCAAACACAGTACCATGGAGAAAATATTTTTCACTGTCCCCTTACTGAGACAAGTATACTTTTTACCTGTTTTCTTCTCTGAAGGTCCGGATTATAGTAGCCACAGAGAACCTGCTTAGGTTTGGTTGTACACGTTGCCCTGCCTCCCTCATAGTCATGCCATGCACCAGAACATGATCTATGACAGTTGCTCGAATGTCATTTGAAATTACAGATCTTCTTCTTGGTCTTCGCCCTTGCCCACCACCTCTTCCTCTTCCTCTTCCTCTTCTATTGTGTTGCTCCATTGTTGGATCCACTCATGCCATTTGCATTTGACTAGGTTTATATACTGTTTACTAATTGGGTTCACTGATTAGACACATGTGTTTTCAATTTTGAGTGGTAGTGTGTAAATGATGAAAACAGTGTGTTAGTTGTGTTTAACTTCTGTAGCCTGTGTGCATCATTCTGGGTACAAGTGCACCACACTGCTAAATGTGTTTTGTGTTTGAGAATGTGGTTAGAGTTTTGGTAAATGGGAGATTCAGATTTGCAAATTGTGTCCTAACCAAGTGAATAGTGTTTAAGATTTTGACAACTGTGGAATTGATTTGATGAAAGAGTTTTGGTAGTTGATAGTTTAGTTTTTACAATGGGATTTAGTGTTTTAGCAATTCAGAAAAACTCTAATACTCATTAAGGTCAGTTCATTTACAATTCCTAATTTCAGGAGCCAGTTAATAAATCTAATTCATTTACAAGTATTTCTCCTATAATACGTAATACATGTTTACAATAATTCCCAGGGAAAGCATTTCCGGTAAGGCACTGCTCATTGACACAGATTATAAAGCTTGTTAGACTATGCAACATTATTTAGCAGGGCTGAGAGAAGGTGAGAGCTCCCCTAGTGGCCGCAGAAGTGCATTTCCCTAGAGCAGATATAATGGGTGGCAGCCTCATTGCTTTTTAATCACAACTTGGGATAGAACAACAAATTTAATCATTCTGCTCATTTAATATTTCGATTTTAATTAGGTTTAATTTTTGGATATCCATGTTTACATAATATTTAGAATCCCACTGCAGTTGAGAATGGAATGCCACAGATATTAGTCTCCACCACATATCATTGCTTGTTTTACTTCAGGATTCCTTTGGTTGTTTAAACTGATTGCTCTGTATCAGTTGGCTTTGTGTGTTTTGAGATGTATAATTGCCAAAGAGTCCTGAAAAGCTGATGGTTTAGATACCAGAATTAGTATGAGCAGGACTTAATGTGTTTTCTTATGGTGGGGATGTTAGAAGACATTGAGGTTTTTTATTCTATCTACATCCAATCTTAGCCTCCCACCCAAGATCACTCCATGGAGCACGAACCAACACACCCCACCAAGATCCGTTTTAGCTGTGGTAGCCAATATATTTGGGGATTTATGCACTTGTCCTATTCAACATCATAACAGTGAATTAAAAATCTACTAAATCAAAGGCAGTACCATGTCATGCTATGGAAATATACATATACATACAACTCAGGCTCTTTTCTGCAAATATAAGGCTACAAGGCCAAGTGTGGGTAATCAAAATGGCCTTACATTAACAAATACATCACGACCAAAAAAGCATTACATGAGCAATCACAGCTATTCCATTTTTTTTTTTATCTCAACAGAGAACATCTTGCAAGGTCAGTATTTGGGAGAGTTTCCTTCATGACGGTGGGTGAAATATACCACAGCTGCAGAAAAGCCCAGTCTTGGCAGAATAGCCACATTAATGAGCTCTTGAGCAAAGACCTTTACTCCCAAAGGGACAGAAAACTGTATCAGGCCATGCTGGCAAAGACCCTTGTTTCAAACCTGGTACCACTTTGCGTTGAATGCTGAAAAGGACCATTTAAATACATTAGGTATGTTATTTGCTAAACTTGGGTTTACTTTACTCATAAAAAATAATTTCCCAATTTACCCAAACGAGTGAGCACAAATATTGATTTGAAATATTAATTCATGTTAATATTGAAATTAATTAATATTAATATTGAAATATTGATTTGAGTAAATCTTATAGGATGGTACTGTGACAGTGGGTAGACTATAGCTTTATTTATTTAAAATGTTTCTTAGAATTGGGTATAAAGTCAACCCAAGAAAGTGAGTGCAAATTGTTACATCATTCAATCTGAGTAAATTCTACAGTTTATTTTTTTCCAGTTCATGTACAGAATTACAGTACATTACAGTATTTTATCGACAAGGTTCTCATAAATATTGCCCAGAAAGCATTTTTTCTACAGTATTGTACTATTTTAAACAGTATGTTACTGTAATAATGTCACTGTTTATTACAGCAGGGGTGCAGATTGAACCCATGACCCTGGAGGCGTGAGGCTATAGTAGGAGCAACGGGCCACTATTCATACTTTGAGAAATGATGTATTTTTAATCATACATTGTAACTGATATGTCGTTACACTGCTTGTGTATGCTTTGCACCTTGCCTTTCTCCCTTACTTGTGTTTCTTGTTCTCCACACCTTTTGAGCTTCAACATGAATTGATTGATTGTTTTTCATAAGGCCCCAGGTTAGTTAGGTCCAGTCTCCTGGAAAATCACTAGAATGTGTCCTTGCCTTTGGAAGCTAAGAGCGTCTTATTTTCAGGGAGAGCCCTGTAATATTTAGTTTAATAAATTATTTTTATTGATAAACCTTCATACTGATAATCCTCTTGTAGTGGTCCTAAAAGAAAACATGACTAAAGATATTATCCATTTTAATACAGACACATTTCACGATTCAGTAACCTGACTTGTCCAATAGATGGCAGTGTAGAACTTCGACTAAGACGTGCTATGGAAATTGACGGTAAAAACGGAAAGCTGGTTTTCCATTTTAAACGTTTGTCTGACTGAAATGACCACATGTTGTACATATGTAATCGTACTATACCTCTAACCTTCAGCGTTGTATTACCTACCTTAATTATCTGCAGCAATAAAATATGTACGCGTAATTGGACAGCTGCAAGTTAAGCAATCTGTCTGATTTTACATTGAAGTAGGCATGGACGGACGGTAAGATCAATGTAGGAGAGACCTGTGAATAAGCTTGAAGTATACATAAAATATGATAAAATAATACATATTTTTAAACATTTAACTGGATAACGACAGCTTCACAGTACTTATATAACCCTGCACAATTTCGAATATCATCACAGCTCCCTGAAAATTAACAGCTATCATTATAGTACAAATAAGCAGTTATCCAGACATCCCGACTCTCCCGGAAGTTCCGGGAGTCTCCCACATATTGACAGCGACTCCCTGATACCCGCAAATTGAATAAAATATCCCGGAAAGAAGAGGAAGTAAACAAGAGCATGCATGCGAGACAGTAGTGTGTGCATCGGGCACTCGAGAGACGCGCGCGTACGACGGAATGAGCGAGAGAAAGAGAGGACGTGCATATATGTGTGGATCCCTGCGTGTGTGCCTGTAGCCCGTGCTAGACAGACAGCATCCTGATTGGTTTACTTAGCAAAATAAGCCAATCAGATTTCAATGTGGGCGGGCTTCTATTTAACTTCTCGAGGACCGAAGTTATCGGTTCAGTGGAGCATCATGACAGAGGGAGAGTGCCACAAAAAACGGAAATATAAAACGCATTTCACTTCAGGAAGTGTATCCATGTTTAATAAGGATGAAAATAATGACAGTGTTGCGTGCTGTACTGTTAGCAACAGTGATTTCAGCATTGCTCATGACGGTTTAAACGACTGTAAAATGCATGTTGAGGTTAGTTTAACAAGTGTCATTTCATGTGCTGTATTATTCAGGTCTACACTAGTTAGACACTTGGTTAGTTGCTAATGCTGTCATGAAAGACTCCTTGAAGACTTTTGTAAAGTAGCAATGGAATATAATTAAGGAATTTGCATAAATGGTAAAATAATCTAGTTATATTATTGTCAAAATAATACATAATATTGACCTTCGTAATTTAGTGCGCTGACTAGAGGAAATTAATGAAGAAATTAAACTGTGAAATCAAGTTTGTTGAAGTTACATCTCACTCCTTGTCGGGCGGTTGGGGGCACCTCCCTGAATTGAGTTTTTGCAGGTTGGGATGTCTGAATTATTCTACCTTAGGGAAGGGAGGGGGTCCTGGCTGTGAAAGTTGGGGGGCGGCGGCAGACGATCTCAGAGGCAAACTGCTGTCCACCCAAAAATGCAGGCCCCTCATGTAAGCTCACATCCACCCAAATGTTCCAACCCCAGAGGCAAGCTGCTTTCAACTCAATCCCCTGACCCCAGAGGTAAGCTCGCTTCCACCCAAACACCCTGATCACAGAAGTAAGCTGACATTCACCCAAACCCCCAGCCCCCAGAAGGAAGCAGCCATCTACCTAAACGACCTACCCCCAGAGGTAAGTTGACATCCATCCAACTGCCTTGATCCTAGGCGAAAGCTGCCCCGGTACGTCTAGGTGGTGACACTCCATCCTACAGGGTTGACGTGATGCACTTTCCTGAAGCACACAGAGGACACTTCGCGTTTTAGGTAAGTGTGCTTTGATTTTCTGTGTGTGTGTTTTATTTGGTATGGATTTTATTTAATGGCACGTAAAGATTTTATTGAGCACTGTTTTGGTTGATCACTGTAGCACTTATTCATCAATATTAACATTATTAACATTTATTAGCATTTTATTTGATCTGTTGTGCTGTTTATTGTGCGATTAACCTATTTCATTCCCAAGCTTACTGATTTTATGTGTTTTGGGAAGGTGTATGATGCCGTTTTAGCCCGACCCTTGTGCAGAGTAGGGCTGCACGATATTGGAAAAAAATTACATTGCGATATTTTTTTCCAAACGATATATATTGCGATATTGAGAGCCATCAATCCAGGCTAAAGTCAATAATTACCAATAATTACATATTAATAATTTCACTAATAAGCAAGCTTCATTACAAGTGACAAAAAGGTTACTTAATATTTTATTCCAAAATTAGAACATTTCTGTAAACACAAAAGCAGAACACATTTTTAAATAAAACAGCAGCTTTACACCAACCACCCTGATTGATTTACAACAATATAACTTAAAATAAATATATTTTTTATAAAACAACTTATGAGCATTTTGGTTCACAATCTTTTAAGTCAACTTTTCTTAGCCAAAGTGCCAAAGTAAAACCGTGTTGGTGTTGGTCATCATAATCATGGCTAAACAAAATGAAATAAAACCTCTAAACTGAGTATTGTTTAGCATGATCATGATCATGCATGCTTATGTATGCTGTATGCTTTGCTTACTCAAGGTTTTTAGCTAAGAATACAAGTCTATCAACCTTTGCAGGCTTGAGACAGGTTCGTTGGCAAGTGACGATGTTGCCACTAGTACTGAAAAGCCTCTCTGACGGCGAGCTTGTCGCAGGAATACACAGGTATTTGCGGGCAAGTCTGGCGAGATGAGGAAAGCTTAGTTTGTGTACTTTCCACCATGCAAGTGGATCCTCCTCTTTGTCTATTGGAGGTGTTAGCAGGTAAGTGTTTAGCTCTGCTTCCAAAGCATCCTTTAGGGTCAGAGAGGAATCACCCTTTGCTTCAGTTTCTCTCTGTTTAAAGAAGCTTCCCAATGACTTCTTTGCTTTCTTTGCCTGGGGTGCACTGGTAACGTTGGGCTCCACGTCAGTGCTGCAGCTTGATTTCTCCTGGCATTCCATCATCTGTGATACCACTCTGGCCTTAACTTGGGTCTTCTTGTCTGCACTGATGAAGTCTATCTTGAACCGGGGGTCCAAAAAAGATGCCATATCTAGCAGCTTCTGAGTATCATCATCTTCGTATTTCTCATTGAGGTAGTCCAGCATCTTCATCTTTATGTTCTTGGTCAGGTCTGTGTCTTCCTCTCGCATTTCCAGTAGTGAAGTGTTGAAGAACTGGCTTTACAAAGGAGACACTGACGTATTCATCGCCTGAAAGTGCATCAGTGAAATCCAGCATTGGGCCCAGTGACTTGCTTACAGACTCCAGCACATCTATATCTTGCCAGGTTGGAATTAGATGCCGCAGCTTCTTGTCTGCAGACAGGACCTGAGTTAAAGCCTGCTGCTGCTCTAATATCCTGCTGATCATCATCTGTCTGGAACCCCATCTTGTTTGGCATTCTGAGATGAGACAATGTGATGGTAGATTGAGTTCCTTCTGGACTTTTGCCAGGGCATCGCTGGCCTTCCAGCTGTGAGAGAAGTGGCTCACCAGCTTCTTGCAGACTCCTATAGCACGATCATCCTTTTTCACTGCATTTTCTAAGCGGAGAAAACAAACAAAACATTGCGAACTTTAATTATTGAAGCACACTGTTTTATTTCAAACAATAAATGAAGAGCTCTTTTCCAAAACGCGATAAACGCCAATAATAATTTCCTTGTTTAAAATGTACTGCAAGATGCAGTTTCTTTCCAAACCCCAATAAGCGCCGAACTTAATTTTAACCTAGTGAACGTTCTCGCAATCCAACGTGGCTGCGCTCTTAACAGATGTTTGTTCATTAGGCTATAATTCCTCAAAATAAGTAAAAAAATCTTATTCTCTCTCTCTCTCTCTCTCTCTCTCTCTCTCTCAGTTCTCGGTGCTGATGCAGGACGCGTTCATGTACACGGCACCTAAAAGCTGACAAAGAACCAGCAAAAGTAATGATTAGGAATATGTAAAATATTGCAATGAGACATTTTAATTGTTTATTAATAACTGCGAACATGAAAAATAAAAGACAAAAGACTTTTAAAAAAAGACAACCATCAATTTTTGGGAAAAATGGATGGATTTATAGCGTTTTGAAAAGAAAAAAAATTTACTTTGAATTTTTCAACAACAATATAGTTGTTTGATTTAATAATCATTATTCCACATGTTCAGACTAAGCAAAAAACATTTTAACAGGATAAATTGAATATTCACAAAATGTGTGGGTCTAGGTAAAACAATTAATTTCCCTGAAAACTATTGAAATGGAGTTTTCGCGTTTTGGAAAAGAGCTCCTCAAATGTGCTCATAAAACTATTTTTTGTTTAAAATTAAATGTTTAGTGTCTGTATTTTTTCTTACGTTTTAAAGCTCTACGTACACACATGCAACAAATTCATTTTACAAGTTTTGTCAGGTTCAGGACAGGTTATTAAGTAAAACAGCTGAGTAAAAATGTATTTTTATTTTGGATAAAGATCATGGTCATTACTCACCAACTGCAAGATGCAGTCTGTGGCCGAAGCACTGTAGCCTGGTCCACTTGTTCAGATCGGCAGCTTTCACCATGTTCGCTGCATTATCTGTTGTTATACAGACTTGACGTGTCTCATCTAAGCCCCAAGCGGACATCGCTTCTCTCAGGGCCTCTGCGACATTCTCGGCTGTATGACTTTCCGGGAAAAATGCCGTCTGCAAACAGCGACTTTTTAGCTCGAAGTCCTCTGTGATGAAATGGACCGTCAGACTCATGTAGGGCTCCGTTGTCCTGCTGGACCACAAGTCTGTTGTAGTTGCATAGTATTCCACGTGCGACAGTTCTGCTTCAATCTTAGATTTGCATTTTTCATACAGCTCTTTTATCGCAACTTGGGAAAAATATGTGCGGGATGGTATAACATACCGCCTGTCAAGCGTTCGGATCATTTTCTTAAATCCCTCTTTGGCGACGGTATTTAATGGCAATTGCGTCTGTTATTTCTTTCTGTCGTTGAGAGCCTTTCTGGTAAGGTGTCACACTGGCAAAGGCATCACAAACATTTGTTTGTTTTGGTTGACATCCAGATTTGGCTTTGTATTCGTCGTAAAGAGCTTTGTGGTGCCGTTTTAAGTGATCAGACAAATTGGTGGTGTTTCCATGTTTTGTGGCCACAACTTTATGACACTCCATGCAAAGTACCTCTTTTTGGTCAACATCCTCCTTTTTGTAGCCGAAATAGTCCCAAATAGATGATTTCGACTTTCTTTTGGTACGAAATCATTTTTTTGCGGCGGATCCTCTTCGTCGCGCATTTTTAGCAGTGAATGTTGGCTGTGAGCGGTGAGCAGCGACACAGCGAACCAATCACTGTGCAGGCACGCGGAACGTGCATGTCACCCCAGCAACAAGCCATACAACAAACTCGTGTTTACTGTGTGCTACCGTTCTCTTAATACACAATGGGCTTCTACCCTTCACATCGTATGTTCCGGCGATGTGACTATCGCTCACGCGCACATCGCGATGTCGATGTCAAAACAGAATATCGTTCAGCCCTAGTGCAGAGCTTGGAAGTCTGCGGATGTGTTCCTTTTTAACCCTCTGGAGTCTTGGGGTAGGGGACACACTTTCACTAACTGGGGCATGCTCACACGTTTCATTCAATATCATAAACTTAATTCTTGGCAAATAAATTATTTCTTATATATTTGGTTTGGTAACAAACTCATCTTAATCTTAGTGTACTTTAGATTTATGTGAAGTTTGTAATTTGACATTCAAAGTATAGACATTGCAAAATGCACTTTGGAACACTCTGCGGGTAGTTCTGTTTGTTTAATATTATCTTTGAAAGTCTTATTGTACTGTGTTGGCATGATTTGCATAGTGTGGGAATGTTTCAGCCTTATAGATTGTGATTATGTGTTAATGTAAGTAGTACAAGCATAATATTTATTATTCATGTATTTGAGCTGATTTACATTTTGTTTTGGTATGAAAAGGTTATTTTGATACGTCCCCCATGGAGGGGACCACATATTAAACGGATTTTTGGAACAGGGAGCCGGAAGTGGGGCTTGCCCCATCTCCTCCAGGCATCGACCCGGTATTGCAGTGCTTCCGGGAACGGTGCACCTCTACTGCCCCCTGTTGTTGAAAGGCAGAACTGACTGACTGAATGGGTGACTAATAGACTGAGTGCCTCTGGATGGCCAACTAATTAGCCGCATGTGGTGTGAGGGAGGGGCCCTGTTCGTGCGCGGCCCCCATTTCCCGCCTTTTTTCTTTTTTTTTAAAGTAAGGTGACACGCTGTCGTTTGTGCGGTGGGCAGCTGTGCTGAGGTAAGGCATGATGTCATCTTTGCCTTTTGAATTTTCCCTCATGTTTGTTTAAATGATTGCTGTTTTTTGAGAGGACAGGAGGACAGGGAGGACGCCGGTGGCTGCGACGCCCCTGGGCATTCTACTCCAAGCGGGGGCGTCACGGAGGCCCGGCTAACGGCGACCCGCTAAGCGGCGGCCCCATATCGACTCGGGTCTCTCTTCGGTCTTCAGGACCGGTATACGTTTCTTCTCTTTTCTGGATTGGAAAAGACAAGAGCAAAAGTGGAGTAGTTGACGAAATGGCGTCGGATGGCGTAGCTTCTAGCGGTGGGGCGTAAAGACCTTGCATTCCAGAGCATCGCTGCGCATATGAGAGTCTGCTCCATACATCTCCGTTCAGGTAAGTCAGGTTCCGGTGTGATCACTAGACTCCATTCCTGTGTTTGTCCCTAAAGAGAACAGCCAGGATAGGAAATGCTGGAAACCCATCCCGACCGGAGTCCATCCCTTCCCGGTGACACAGTAACCTGAAAGTGTTTGTGAGTGTGGTTTATGTCAGATTAGGAGAGCTGAAATGAACCTTTTGTTGGATGATAGTCGGCGACCAAAACAAGAGCTAGATCACAGAAAAGTGTTTCAAAAGCGACAGTGTCAAAGTGAAATGCAACGCTGGATGGAAGTTTTCTAGTACTGATGAAGGATGTAGAATCAGAATCCAGATATGTTTCCATACAAGGAATTTGCCTTGGTGGTGCTTTTACATGACATTACAAAGAACATAAGAACATAAGAAATTTACAAACGAGAGGAGGCCATTCGGCCCATCAAGCTCGTTTGGGGAGAACTTAACTAATAGCTCAGAGTTGTTAAAATCTTATCTAGCTCTGATTTAAAGGAACCCAGGGTTTTAGCTTCCGCTACACTAGCAGGAAGACTATTCCATACTCTAACTACACGCTGTGTAAAGAAGTGCTTCCTCAAATTTGTTTTAAAATGTTCTCCCGCTAATTTCCACTTATGGCCACGAGTTCTAGTATTTAGAATAATATTGAAATAGTCATTTGGCTGAAGAGCATCCAGACCCGTTAGAATCTTATAGACCTGAATCATATCCCCCCTTAGTCTCCTTTGCTCAAGGCTAAACAGATTCAGTTCCGCTAACCTCTCCTCATAAGACATTCCTCTAAGACCAGGAATCATTCTCGTAGCTCTTCGTTGCACCTTTTCTAAGGCAGCAATGTCCTTCTTGAGGTATGGTGACCAAACCTGCACACAGTATTCTAGGTGGGGTCTTACCAAGGAATTATATAAGTGTATCATCACCTCCCTTGACTTAAACTCCACACACCTAGAGATATAACCCAACATTCTGTTGGCCTTTTTTATTGCTTCCCCACACTGGCGAGAGTTACCCACATTTAGCAAAGACATATGCAGAAAGGTAATAAACAATAGACTGGCAATTGGGTAATATGATAATTATATGATAATTAAGTTTATTAATGGTAGTAATGATGGTATTATGATATTTATATATGTGTGTGTACATAGTAATCATTGTAGTATGAATATAAACTATATAAATGGTATAATAATTTAAAGGGCTCTTAAATGGTGCCGTTATTAAGTAGCAGCCAAGTCAACTATATGTGCAAGAGTGCAATATGTATACAGAGTTTGCAGTATGTGTGCATAATGTGCAAGAGTGCAGAATATAATCATAGAGGAAGTTTATCAGTTGTTCACTGGTTATGCTGGTGGATATTTCACTGCAGCTGACGATTAATTGAACGTCCATTCAGAGACTGGTTTGGTTAATGAGAGAGACTACCTGAGGGGAGAAGCTCTTGGCATGTCTTGTGGTCTTGGTTCTGATTGCCATGAGTCTTCTCCTGGAGGGTAAGGCTTGAAAGATGTGGTGAGCAGGGTGAGATGGGTCCTCAAAGATTTTGTATGCCCGTTTCCTGGTTCTGGTGATGTACAGTGTCTGGAGGGTAGGCAGGTTACTGCCGATTATTCGCTCTGCTGAGTGAATGATCTGTTGCAGTCTGGCCTTGTCTCGTTCAGTGGCTGATCCAAACCAGGCTGTGATGGAGGAGGTGATGATGGACTCAATGATTGTAGCGTAAAACTGGGCCATCGTGGTTATAACATGTTATTTTGGATCAGGCACGGACAGTTGTGAGAGTTCATTCCGCATTAGCTCCGATAGAATAGTATTAAATGCAAAGCTAAAGTCCACAAACAGAATCCTAACATATGTCTCAGGGCACTCCAAGTGTCGGAGCAAGAAATGGAGTCCAGTGTTAACTGCATCGTCCACAGGTCTGTTGGTTCTGTAGGCAGACTGTAGCCTGGGGTCAAGCGATAGGTCTGTGATGGTTTTAAGGTATGACAGCACAAGTCTCTCAAAAGCCTTCATTACCACCGATGTGAGAGCCACCAGTCTGTAGTCACTGACTGGTTCAGTGACTGGTTGAAAATATCTGTGAAGACAGGTGACTATTGATCTGCACAGTGCTTCAGAGTGGCTGGGGAGACAGAGTCTGAACCAGGAGCTTTCCTTGTATTCTGGCTACTGAAGATCTTGTTTACATCTCTGTCGTTGATTCTCCTGGGGAGGTGGCTGGACGTGGGGGGGGGGGGTGAGCTGGGTATAGTGTGGGCGAGGTGTGAAGGTACCCAGGTGTGAAGAAGGCCATTGAAAAGGTGAGGGCTGTATGATGCGCGAATGTGGCTTTTCAAACCCGCAGTAGAATTTGAACAGGTTTTTGTCACCACTCCTGTAAGCTTCATCTTTTGTTTTATGAAGCTGCCTGAGTTCAGTTGTAAACCATGGTTCGTCATTATTATAGCTGACAACAGACTTTTTGGGAATGCGAGAGTCCTCACAGAAGCTTATGTGCCATGTTACGGTGTCCGTGTATTCATCCACGCTGTTAGTAGCAGTTTTGAAAACATTCCAGTCTGTCGAGTCAAAGCATGATTTTAATTGCTCTACTGCTCCACATGTTCAGTGTTTCACTCTAGTAACGACAGGTTTAGCAGTTTTCAGATTTTGTCTGTATGCTGGAATTAGATGAATTGTTGCATGGTCAGAGTTTCCTAGTGCAGCACCAGTCATTTTCTGTCATTAAAATGTGACGTCTTTTCAGTTAGCTATTTATTTATTTTGGCTTTTTCTTATTATTATGTGTTCATTGTAATTGATTAATAAAATTATTTATTTTCATTATTATTTCTTTTACTTATCTTTGAAATGTGATTTTGACATTTTAATTTGATTGTATCCTTGTCTTTGTAAAGCACTTTGAATTGCCTTGTGCCCGAATTGTGCTATATAAATAAACATGCCTAAAATCTTTGATGATGACAATGTGCCCAGCCGGCTGTGAACTGTTCTTCGCTTTCTCCATCTTTGCATTTCTTGCATTGTGAAGATCTGCGAGCTGTTTAATTTTAGTGACCACTCCTTTTCAGGATTATGTAGTGTATGTTTAACATTAGTTCAAAGTGTGGAAGGGAAATTTAAAGTGATGGTAGGCCAGGGTTGGGAGGCATTGTGGGATTGTTCTTGTGTCTCAGGTTTTGTTGTTTTGGGGATGGTGCCGTGTGTCCTTGCCTCACAGCCACCTGCACGGAACCAGCTTTGCAGGCCACAGACCTTGGAGAACTGGGCTGAAGGGAACATCGCCGGGGGGAGAAAGGGGACCTGCAGGAAGCCTTGAAATGTAGCTGCTATACTATGCTAGACGCAGTTTGTTGTATGGTAGCATTTGAACACACAAGCAAGTTATGTACCCATAAGGGTTGTATATGTTTACGCTGAAGTCTTTATTTAGGTAATATAGGGTTGGGGTTTCCCTTACTGATAGCGTTGTGAGCCATGCCAGCCATGGACACCGAAGGGGGGGGTTGCACCTTTTTGCTGGGTTGGGAGTGGAATTTCCCTAATGTTTAGGGTTTTTGCCCTCCTTCCTAGGCTGGATAGACAGGCTTATGTGTGGGACTCATAGGAGGCCTAGGCCTAACGAGGATTGGAAGCTCAACATCCTTGAAGTAGACCAATAGAGGTGGCGTATTATGTTTGTTGTATGTTTGAAACCTGGTGTATTAGGATGAATTTGCGGACGATTACGTCACCCACGTGACATGGAATTAACTTTACTATAATATTCTGGAAAGTTGTAATTGTGGATTAATTCCGATCGCGTGTGGACTGATCGTCCTGAAATTCAGATCAATCGTCCATGATTCACCCCAAATGTCACTAGACTGCACGAACACGTTATTTAACGATCCCCTGTAAAACCTAACTTTACCATAAATAACTTGGGCTCATAAAAGAAGCCAGGATGCTTATCTTGGTTTCGGGAGATAGGGTGGGGGGGTTGGTATACAGCACCCTATATTGCCTGTAGGGGGGAACAGGGAGGCGTTGCGCAAAGTCACCTGGCGCCAGGACGCCCATTGTATTGTATTATCATAAGCAGAATCACTCGGACAAAAGGGGGAATTGGAGCACCATATATTGCCTGGGGGGAAGGGGTGAGCCTGGCCAGCTTACCCCCTGCCCACACGCAACTCTAAATTTAGTATAAAGGAAGGGGGAGATCCCAGTACTGACCGGAGTTCAGCCGTGGGATAGAGCGCGCATCGCCCGGCACTTTCTCGGAACTCACGTGTTGGTCTCCTGCCAGGACTGAAAGGGCTCCCCAGTCCATGAAGGTGGGTGATGATAGCACGTCCGAGTGTAAATAGCTTTGCAACTGCTTATGCTTTCCATTGATTGTTGCGAGTAAATTATCGCCGCTTGTGATAATATTTCGTAACTTATGTTTCCTTGCTTCTTTTATGTATTATTGCTTCTTTTCTATATATATTCATACCTTTGCACCTAATACTATTAGCTATAAGATATATATTATTTGATATCCGTTGTAGTACGAGTTATTTTGCATTGCCTTCAATATGATAGCTCAGTATTGGTGTTAATGTGAGATCATTTTGTATTACTTATTAAAGTGTATTTGAGTGAACCTAATCGTGCCTGTTTGTTCCTTCGAGAGCCCTATATCCCTCTCTCATCCATTTTAAGACACCTGGTTTACAGATGTTTGGTAACCAATCAGGACTTAGAAGTCCATATAGGGGAATTCGTCTTATAGTATATTAACCTGCTGATTTCTGGGTGCGGGGTGCATTGCGCATTGTCCCCGAGTGTGGCTGGAACACTATGCTGGATTGCTGAATAAAGAAGAAAATTTTGCTCATTACATGCGAGGTCTGGAGTTTGATTCAAGTGTGACAGAGTGAGAGTGATTATAGAGGATTATAGAGTCATAGTTGTTTGGGTTAATTCTGAGTACCACAAAAGTTTACAAGCCCTATTTTGGCAAGAGCTAATCCTAATCATTTTCATCCTTGCCGTTTAAATAATAATAATAATACATTTAATTTATAATGCACTTTATATTTGAAAGCAAATCTCAAAGTGCTACAACATTAATTCGACCCGAATAGCTCTGTTAAAAAGATAAGTTTTAAGACCAGATTTAAAAGCATCAACAGTCTGTGGCGTCCTCAGATACTCAGGAAGAGCATTCCACAGTCTAGGTGCAGCTGCGCAAAAGGCTCGATCTCCCATGCACTGAAGTTTAGTCTTAGGAGTTTTCAAAAGATGTAATGATACAGTTTTGCTATATTCCTGAGGTGGAAATAAGATGTTTTACACAGATGTTTGACATGAGCCTCATATGACAAATGAGTGTCCATTTTAACCCCAAGGTTTATAACAGATGTTGACAATGGGATATCTTCACCAGGTAATACTGGTGATGTTAGAGGCCCTAACCTGGTGTGGGGTGCCTACTAACATAGCTTCAGTTTTAGAGCTGTTCAGCTGCAGGAAATTTTGCTTCATCCATGACTTTATCTCCAATATGGGCCAAATCACTCATGAATAGATGTGTTTGTGAGAAATTGATCTGTTTTAAGCATTTTCAATTTAAATAAATACTGCAATACTCATTGCAGAAATACATCTTTTCCAATATTGTGCAGCCTAATAATGAAGTACTTACTACTACGAGATATCTAACAACATATGATGCAACATTCAACAGGGGGTAGTGAAGTGATTCGTGGCTGATCAAAGTGCCAATTCAATGTGGGGCAGTGATTAGCATGTGGAGAATGCTGCAGCAGTATTACAAAATCAGCAACTCTTTTAAAAATAATAGTGATATAAATATATTATTTATTAATAAGTATATAGAATCAGTACACAAAGTATAAGTATATAAAGTTTAAGTATATAAAGTATATAAGTATAAAAATCTTAAGTATAAAAATGATATAAGTATAAAAATGTTATAAGTATAAAAATGTTATAAGTATAAAAAATGTAAGTAAAAAAAGTTTAAGTAAAAAAGGTTTAAAGGCCTCAGAGGACTGCTGCTCCTACTCATCAGAGTGGTTCTGATGCTTGAACTTTTTCTTCAGAGCCTCTGCTAAAATGGCAGCAAAGTCCTCTGAGGGCATGGGCGTCCCCTGCGTCAGTCCCCTCCTGGTCACTGGCGTCCCACCTGGCGACCTCAGCACTGGGCGCAGTTTAATGTGCGGCAGCTCCGCCAGAACATCCACCATGTTGGGGCCATTGGTGGGTCCTGTGCCACTTCCCTGAGGATGACTCCTCTTCTGCTTCGGGCCCTGGATATTAGCAGGCGGAGGAGGAGGAGGGGGCGGGAAACAGCTTGGAGCTGAAGTGGGGACTACAAAAGGAGTCCCAGTGGTCTCCGAACTGCTCCGGGATATATGTGGGTCAGTCAGGGCACCAGCAAGCACGGAGATCTCGGACCGGAAACGGCCCACCTTGTGTTCGAGAGCTGCAATCTTTTTCCAAACTGCCGCCCACTCGGACCCTGCCTCTGCTGCAACAGCAGCATGCTGGAGATCCCCGTGTCCACTGGGGAGGTGGATGCCACTCCCGACCTTTGCAGGGGCGTTGCCATTTATAGCAATCCCCGTTGCAACACTTGAGGATGTCTTCACAAAGCGCTGGGAAAGAAAAAAATCTCCAGTTGCAAAAAACTTGTTACATTGCGCAGTTCAAGGCAGAGGGGGCGACTCTGTGAAACAAGCGATCTTCCTTGGTCGAAAAAATACTGAATTCGGAACGGAATCAAATCCAAAAAAAACAGTCTGCACACAAAGTACAGAGAGTTAGATGTCTTACTTAAACATCACACAAAATTATATTTTTTTCCATCATCCATTAACATACAGCGCAATCTCAGATTCACATTAGGCCACACTATACAGATTTCCTGAATAACATTAATATACACATATACATGTATATACTTATATATGCACATTATAAACATTTCAACCTGCAATGGTACTAACAGGGTGGCTAAACTGTATAACACCATATCACAGTCAACGTATTCCGATCAATTAGCAAGTAGCCTTATAGGTAGCTTTAGCATTTTACATACAACTACAAAAAATGATACATTAGTAAAGAAAATAATCAACCACACAATCAGCAAAGGTTCACATTCATATCCTGACTGTTTTTCCTTCACACTAATGATCCCTATATCTATATTTTCAAACAGGTAAATTGACCTACCAGGATATCCAAAAGAGAGCACTTGCACCAAAATCTTTCTATCCACTAATTGCTGCAATTGTATGCTTAGGCCGAAAAAAATAAACAGTGCTCTAAACGTTGACATCTACACAAATATATATATGTATATATACGTTTATTTCCCTAAGTTGCTGTTCACTCCTCTTTCCGCTCTCTTTACCCGCCTTCCTCCGTCTAGAAAAACCCGCCGGAAAAAAAAACTCCCACCCTACCTTTCGGCACTCAGGAACGTCTTAAAGAGACAGCTGCCCACTTTGGTATACACACACTTATTGTAAGGTTCATGTCTCCCTCTTTACAAATTACGCTCTATAATAGCTTCAAAGCCTTATGGTAGCTTTATAGACCTGGCTACATTTGGTTTTGTTATTATTATTATTATTGGTATTAGTATTATTATTTTAAGAATGAAGCTAAATAATATAGCTAATATGTCACATATGGGTTAAAATGCAGAGGACACATTTCGTCGTTGTGTGATGTGCCAAGAATGGCACTTGATCACAAAGTACAAATACTTTTTTACTTGCCAACATTCATAAGCAACGTTATTTTTCAGTACAGTTGCGGTTTTTATAAATCTTGGTGATTAATATTCGCGGAGAGCGTGGGGTTTCCATTTTTCTATAACATTTATATTGTTAAAGGAAACACAACTTAGCAAGCTGTTTAATTTTAATGACTGATTGTTTTCAGTATTAACTAGTATTTGTTTAACATTGGTTTAAAGTTGACTGCTGCTACTTTAGCAACAGCTCGGCATGCGCTCTCTGAGCTGATCCTAATCACTTTCATCCTTGATATTTCAGTCAGTCATGAATGGAGGTGTTTGTGAGAAACTGATTTATTTATTTTTTTTAAAAGATCCTTTATAAACACTCCAATACTTACTGCAGAAAATGATTTTACGCAATGTCCTGCAGTCCAGTTATGAAATACTAATCTAACAACATACAATGTGCTGCCCACAGAAACGCTGTCTGTGCGCAGCCTACTGGCAAAAAGCGGAACTACAGTTACAGCAAATAAGGCAGAACGGAAACATCGGCGTCACTCCTTGGACTGATGATAGCTTATAAATAGTTCTCAGTAATCGCTTGTGTGATTATAAATGTGCTGTGTGTTATGTCATGTATAGTGGTTAACAAGGGTTAAAGTAAAAAAAAAACTGAGCCTGAACTTTTTTTTGGGGGGGGACTTTTTTATTTGAAGGACTTACTTCAAATATTGACAATAATAACAAAAATAAAGTACAAAAAAAACTGCTAAACAATAGCAAGTGCTTAAAGTGCATAAATAACAAGTGCTCAAAGTGCTAAAGAACTGAACTGCTAAACTGAAGATTAGAAGTGACATCAAGGCCATTATCACTTATTTTTTCTTTTTTTCTGGGTTGTAAGCAAAGTCTTGCAAACTCTTTCTTTTTAAGATATTTGGACCAGAAGATGGAGCTGGTACAGTGGAGGAGGATGAGGCTATGGCTGGTCCAGATGATGAGGATGAGGCTTTGGCTGGTCCAGAGGGAGGGAGAAAGAGTTTGGCTAGTCCAGAAGAGTCTGGTCCAGAAGATAAGGATGAGGTTTTGGCTGGTCCAGAGGATGAAGATGATGCTTTGGCTGGTCCTGAGGATGAAGATGAGGCTTTGGCTGGTCCAGAGGATGAAGATGAGGCTTTGGCTGGTCCAGAGGGAGAGAGAAAGAGTTTGGCTGGTCCATAGGAAGTTGAAAATGGTCTGAATGGTCCAGAGGAGGAGGCCGAGGGTCTGGCTGGTCCAGAGGAGGTTGAAAAAGGTCTGGATGGTCCAGTGGAGGTTGGTGAGGGTCTGGATGGTCCAGTGGAGGTTGGTGAGGGTCTGGCTGGTCCAGAGGAGGTTGAAAAAGGTCTGGATGGTCCAGTGGAGGAGGATGAGTGTTTGGCTCGTCTAGAGGAGGCTTTGGCTGATCCAGCGATATTCCTGGCCTGCCGTATGAGTTTGTTTGCCATCTGTGATGGCCGAATCCTTGCTGCCTCATTCACCCTTTTCTTCTTTTGTGCCTGTTCTGCCTCTTTCTTTTTCTGCAGATGTTTTTGATATGTTTGATACGATGACAGGCAAGACCACCTTAATGGCTGGTCTATTGTCATTGTCGATGCTGTCCACTCCCTTGCTTTAATCGTGGATTTTACAATTGCAAGGCTCTCATAAGTTTCCACATTCATGGAGCATCTGTCTGCTTCAAGAATATCATCCATGAGATTAAATGATCCCTCAACCAGGGGGCCTGTGAAAATGCTAAGTAGTGCTTTGACCAGCTGACCCAGAATGGGAAATCTCACACCTCTCTCTGGATTTTTCATGGATACAACTCTGCTCCACCAATCTACATCAACTCGGCCTTCTTCTTCAATGTAGTTCTGGGCACATGTTACCAGGTCCACCTCTATTTGGTACGCCCGTATCTCTTCCTCCACCTGACCAATCTCTTCTGGTGCGACCACATTAGGCAAGGCCTCTCCTAATGTGATAAAAGCCCCACAGATGGAGTCATCTTGAATCAGAGAGGGAGTGAGTGCAGAAAGTGAGGTGATTATCTTGTTGTCCAGAGGAAGGTTTTTGAGAAGGAACTCTGATGACTTCATGTACCCTTCTCTGAGAGAGTTGTAAATGTTTCTCACCCATATCTTCCTCTCCACACGGGCCTTGTTTAGTGCAGAGTAGCAGTATCTTCCAACAGACAACCTTTTGTCTTATAGTTGCAAATCTTTACTCCGGACATCAACCTTGATGATATCCTTTGCGCTCAGTGGGATGGCTTCCGGCTTCATAAATTTGCTGAGGAGCTCTCGAACTAGGGCCACCATCTCCACATGCAGCAAGTGCGCCATTGGTTTTTCATGTTGCATTTTTTTCAAAAATCCCTGAAATGTTGAAAGTATGCCTGCAAACGTTAAAAAAAAAATTATTTTTATTTGACATTTTCACATGTGTAAAAAAACCCAACAAGAAAACAGAATTAAAGACAAGTTGCATACAGTTAAAATAAATAGCAGTGCGTTTTAAAAAAGTGAATAAAGTATAAATACTTTTAATAGCTTTTATTTCCATATATCAGATGTAATGGAAAAATTACTCCAAATCAAATTATTAATGAATTTGACCAGGTCTGCAGTTTTTTTTACTGGAAGCAAAGGAAACGGAATATGAATCTGTTCCCAAAAAAAAATAAAAAATTGCAGTGTTGAGATTTTTCAAACACTTTCTATTAAAAAACAGATACACTCACCTAAAGGATTATTAGGAACACCATACTAATATGGTGTTTGACCCCCTTTTGCCTTCAGAACTGCCTTAATTCTACGTGGCATTGATTCAACAAGGTGCTGAAAGCATTCTTTAGAAATGTTGGCCCATATTGATAGGATAGCATCTTGCAGTTGATGGAGATTTGTGGGATGCACATCCAGGGCACGAAGCTCCCGTTCCACCACATCCCGAAGATGCTCTATTGGGTTGAGATCTGGTGACTGTTGGGGCCATTTTAGTACAGTGAACTCATTGTCATGTTCAAGAAACCAATTTGAAATGATTTGAGCTTTGTGACATGGTGCATTATCCTGCTGGAAGTAGCCATCAGAGGATGGGTACATGGTGGTTATAAAGGGATGGACATGGTCAGAAACAATGCTCAGGTAGGCCGTGGCATTTAAACGATGCCCAATTGGCACTAAGGGGCCTAAAGTGTGCCAAGAAAACATCCCCCACACCATTACATCACCACCAGCAGCCTGCACAGAGGTAACAAGGCATGATGGATCCATGTTCTCAATCTGTTTACGCCAAATTCTGACTCTACCATTTCTCAACAGAAATCGAGACTCATCAGACCAGGCAACATTTTTCCAGTCTTCAACTGTCCAATTTTGGTGAGCTCGTGCAAATTGTAGCCTCTTTTTCCTATTTGTAGTGGAGATGAGTGGTACCCGGTGGGGTCTTCTGCTGTTGTAGCCCATCCGCCTCAAGGTTGTGCGTGTTGTGGCTTCACAAATGCTTTGCTGCATACCTCGGTTGTAACGAGTGGTTATTTCAGCCAAAGTTGCTCTTCTATCAGCTTGAAACAGTCGGACCATTCTCCTCTGACCTCTAGCATCAACAAGGCATTTTCGCCCACAGGACTGCCGCATACTGGATGTTTTTCCCTTTGCACACCATTCTTTGTAAACCCTAGAAATGGTTGTGCGTGAAAATCCCAGTAACTGAGCAGATTGTGAAATACTCAGACCGGCCCGTCTGGCACCAACAACCATGCCATGCTCAAAATTGCTTAAATCACCTTTCTTTCCCATTCTGACATTCAGTTTGGAGTTCAGGAGATTGTCTTGACCAGGACCACACCCCTAAATCCATTGAAGCAACTGCCATGTGATTGGTTGATTAGATAATTGCATTAATGAGAAATTGAACAGGTGTTCCTAATAATCCTTTAGGTGAGTGTATATACTGTATTCCATTTATACAAAGTTTCTCTGTTAAATTACGTCACACGAGTCAATAAACAGTTTTTTTTGTAATTGTAATAAAACATTTCTGTAATTTAAAAAAACAGGGAAAACACTGTCAAATTCATTAGCAAAAACTGTAAAAAAATATATTTTTTTTACAGTGTAGTACATGTCAATAATACATTAAAAAAATTATTGCACGTTTTAATGTCATTAAAACTTGTGGTTTTTATTTTTATTGGGGATGTTCTTATACTGAAGTGTTGACAGACAGTTATTTGGTTAGTAAATCCTTCTCAAACAGGTTAGTTTAGTTAGGGTTTCAAATCTTATATTTATATTTCCAAAAATGTCCCTGACCGCTAAAACGGCGGTGTAATTTGCCGGGGTTTCCACGATAAAATATGTTGAGTGGTGGGAGATTGGCGATGCGAACGGAAATCCGGGATTAATCAATACGGACAGTTTTCTTTTTAATACGGCGTGAACCCGTAATAAACGGGACGGTAGGCAGCCCCCCCCCCCCTCCCCCAGAATACTGAGTGTGGACGGGGGCTGGGAACCCTTACGGTAATGTATGGTAAAATGTTTAAGTAATTTGGGGCATTGCTTTCGGAATCAGGTAAATGTTTCAAGCTGACTATTACATTTTTAAAAAACAATGTTGCATAGAATAAAAATAAAATACTCTTAGTTTCATCAGTGTTAACACAGTTCTTGGTAGCATTCATCTGGGTTTTCGCTTGTTGTGGAGCGCTGTTGTTTCCTATTTGATGTTAGTTATAATTTGGTGTCATTTGCTGTTTATTGTGCATATGGTGTATTGGGTCATTCCATGTCAAATCGTCACACTTTCGAACCTCATTGTCATGGATTTTAATGAAACTTGGCATGCTGATTTGGTCACATGAGTAACTCATGAAACTGAAATTGGGCGAGTCTTGGATCAATATTGTGGGAGATTTAAGCGAACAAAGTTTTAACTTTTTCTGGGGGAACTATGACTTTGACTGGCTATATTTACCTTAATATAAGCTGCACAGAAATGGTCCTCATATTGTTTTGAAGCTATTGTCCAGCTCGATCATGTGCCTTAAAATTCAATAAGAAAAAAACCTATATTTCAAAATTGATCAATTTTTTAATAAAGCTAGCTAATAATATCATGAACATATCCAGAAAATTTGGTCTTTGGTTTTTAAGTCGTTGCTGAGATATCTTGACGTAAAGGTAGCGTCACACAGTTTCATATCACTAATGGGCCTTTTTAATGGCAGCCAAACTGTCAGTAGCCCTAGAAAGGGCTACTTGGGAAAATAAGGAGATATCAGAAAGGGGTAAATTTGAGGGGAATGCCTCTGATGGTGAGATGGAGGGGGCAGAGGCTGCTATGGATGTAATGCATATGGTAAATGGAGGTGAGGAGAATGGATGTGAGGTGGGAGTGAATGTGGAGGAGGTTAAGGGAGAAGGAGAGAAAAGAGAGGGAATGTTTTGGGATATACTTTGTCACAAGGAGGCAGATCATTGCTGGAAACCATTCAGGAAGAAGGATGTGAGGAAGAAGAAGAAACTGATGTGATGTTTCAGGAGGCACAAGACACTGAGGATGCCCAGTTGGACAGATGGCGTCCATGTGGCTGGTGAAAGGTGGGGTAGGAAGCTTCTGAACCATGTGTTGGGCTTTAGGGCACTTGTGTATTGTGCTTGTTTGTTACAAATGAAATAATTAAGCTTATAAACTGAACATAATATATTTTAAAGGTACATGTTTATATCACTATCTACGTGTAAAGGGAGCAGACACAGGAAAAATGTACTGAAGACCCTTGAAATGATATTTATTCCTGATGTGAAATTGCTGTTTTTGTTTTAGATTCCAAAGTTAACCTTTTATTTAATTTATCCCTTTTTCCCAAATAAAATGATGCATTTAGTTATAATCTATATTATTTTGATTTGGGGTCAGAAGTTCCAAAATCACCAGGTAAGTTAATTGATTTTATGTGTTTTAACTCCTAGACAGATGTAAATGATAAGCTCTATTTTTAAATAATTTATTGTCTTTTTTTTTTTTTTTTTTTTATTAAAAATAGGATCCCTCATGGACCAAGACTTCAAGGGCATTTGTACAATTCACCTGTAACTGGATCTGCAGTCTTTTTCTCCCCACACCCTCTGCTTGTTCCCTTCTTCTCTTTTGTCTTCACTCCAGGAGAGCTCCTCAGACATCTCCAGCCTGTAATTCCTGGGAAATGCCACCTGCCACTCACCCTTGGAGGCGTAGCCCATTCTCAGGATCTCATACGTCACCATTCATCACAGAGTCACAACGCCTGCAAACATCTGGATAAAAGCAAGAGCCCGTTTTTTGAAACGTGCACATTAAATTTTCCTCTCTTTACCATTTTATTCTTTTAAGCTTCATTCTGTTTAATTACATTTAGTATGGATTAAGGCACAGGCCCGGAGGACATTCCCCCGGAGGACATGGAGTGGGACCCTCCAGTTCTTGCCCTATGTCCCAGTCCGTGGTGTCAGCCCCGTGACCAGAGTTTCCCCAGCCGAGGAGGTTATCGCCGCGACAACGGCAGGGTCAAAGGAAAACTGGTCGGGGGCTCGGCTCCAGGAGGAAAAATCTGGGGTATGCTTCCCAGACTTACCGCCTGATCCCGGCTCGGTCCAAGGGGGTCTTTCGGGGGACCCCATCCATTGGTTCCCGAAAGGAACCACCTGCGGTTTCCTCCGGCACTGGTACTGGCCTGTGCTTTTGTTCTGCAGGGTCCAAGGTGTGGTCCGGTTCCTGTCCTGCCTGCTCCTCGATGCCCTCCGGCTCTGCCGACCCCTCGCCGTCTACCGATGCTGTTCTTCCCTCGGCTGCCGCAGACGAGAGGAGCTCGTCCTTCTACAGGCCCAGACAGGACTCCGAAGGCCCCCCTGGCCGCGACCCTTCTGCGGCACCTCGGAGCTTGATCTGTAGTCTTGCTTCCCCGTGGCTCTCCCTGGTTTCACCTCTTAGCCCGATTTCACTCTTCCAGCCCCCACTCCAGTCACTCTTGCTTCCCACTTTAGGTTCCCCCTGGCTCCCTCTCCTGGCCCTATTCTTGTTGCACATTGCTTGTCTGGTTGTGTCCTGCCCTGTCTGTCCTGTGTCACCTTTGGTCCTTTTGGAGCCCAATCCCTCCCTTTGTCTCCTTCTTCTGTTTCCTTTGTTGCCACTTGCCCACTGACACCCACTGTTTGTCTTTTGGTCCCTAGTCTGCATCCCTGCCGGGTTACCTGGCCTGTCATGAGTTGTGTCCTGGCAGTTTGTCTCCCCTGCTGTCCTTGGTTTTGCCCTGGTCTGTGTGTCCCCTTAATGATGCCTTTGCACCAGGAGGGCACAGGATTGGGGGGTGGGGGGGTGTTACTGTCATGGCCTGCCCGTCCTGTCAACCTTACTCTCCAGTTCTCCTCCCTGACGTGGCCCTAATGAGCCACGCTTGGTCTTTATTAGTCTCACCTCATGTTCCTGTCCTTCTGTCAGTCACTACCAGCTGCCTTGTGTTTTCCCATTCCTTAGTTTGCTAAAGTGCCCAGGCCAATGTTCTCCAGTTCTGTCCTTGTCTGTTTGCGTCTCTGTGCCCAAGCCTGCCTGCCAGAAAAGCTCCCCGCAAAGGGGGTTCTGCCCTACAGCTTGCATTCGGGTCCTACTTCCCACCGGTCATGTGACAGAGGAATACAAGGTTAGTGCCAGGCAGAAATTAATAGCCTATCTTTGATTTTGCATCCATTTGGTAACTTGTTGAAGTTATCTGATAGTTCTCTCGATTCCAAAGACATATGATTCTTGTGTGTGCATTATGCATATCCAAAGTTAACGCATGTTGTGTTTATCTTACGCCGTACATGACTCATTGTCGTTATGGACAGTAAGCACTTTATGTAAGTTATCCATTGCTCCTTTTTGTTATGCTATACAGCCGCTTTATACATGTGGAGACTTATATGCACACACATTTTTCACATTCCACTAGTTTCACACATTTTACTGTCATCGTACTTCTCTTCTGATGCCATTTTATTTATTTGTTTGTTTATTTGTAACCTGGTAACTGCACACTGAATCTTCTTATATTTGTACAATGACACCAAATCTTATTTGGTAATCATGAATTACCAAAACCTTAAATACACAAGGATAGACTCAATTATTGCTGAAAAAATCTACGCAGAGATATAAAAATGTAATATTCTCATCAAAATCACATGCACAGCAAAAAATGTAGGCAGTAACTATATACTGCTCTTCCAAAAAAACAACCTTTAGGTTCAAAACGATATCCAACGAGAAAAAAAATATATCCTCCTTGTATCGACAGGAATACTTTATCTGCATTGTAAAATAGCATAAATAATTTATGACAAAACAAAAAGCTTTTAAATTTACTGTACATGATTGTTAGCAAAATCAGAAATGTCAGTGTGGTAAGATCATGTACTTTATATAGTCAGTCAGTCAGTCAGTCAGTCAGTCAGTCAGTCAGTTCTGCCTTTCAACAATAGGGGGCAGTAGAGGTGCACCGTTCCCGGAAGCACTGCAATACCGGGTCGAATAGTGGAGCGGATGGGGCAAGCCCCACTTCCGGCTCCCTGTTCCAAAAATCCGTTTAATATGTGGTCCCCTCCATAGGGGACGTATCAGATATTAAACTGATAAAACAGATTTTTTTTTTTTCAGATCCAAATACTTTATTAAACAGTTCTGCACAATTATTTACATCGACACAAACACATTAAAACATATAATAGAAACTGCACTTAAAAAATTGGCACTGTCAACAAGGGAATTAAAAACATTTTCCTACTAAAACAATGATATTCAGAAATAGTCATAATATAACAGGCTGAAATTTTCCCACATCATACAAGTGAATGCCAATACAATAAGACATTACTGAAAATATTTTAAAATAGTATTAAACAAACTATCTGCAGAACCATTCACCATAAAATAAGCAAAAAAAAAGCAATAAAAGCAACCAATATATTTACACACCATTAAAATCTAAGTAAACACATATGGCCATTTATACAATTAAAATGTCATCTCAAATGCATGCTTTTGATGCAAGATTAGCATCCTGGTTTCTTTTTATGAGCCCAAGTTATTTATGGCAAAATTAGGTTTTACAGGGGATCGGTAAATAACATGTTCGTGCAGTCTAGTAACATTCGGGGTGAATCATGGACGATTGATCTGAATTTCAGGACGATCAGTCCACATACGATCAGAATTAATCCACAATTACAACTTCCCAGAATATTATAGTAAAAGGATTAATTCCATGCCACGTGGGTGACGTAATCGTCCGTGAATTCATCCTAATACATGCCCCCATTGTTGTAAGTGGCGTATTCATCCCGCAACCTTCTCTCCAGCTGCAGAATGGAGAATTTCTTCTCCATCCTGTGCTGCTTGCTATACTGCATGGAGAAGGTTCGGATCCTGTCCTTCACACTCTCCCACCATTCGGCCACAGAGGGGAAGGTAGGCTTGTCCTTCTGCCACTCGGAGAAGTGATCTAAGAAAAGGTGTCTAAAATCGCTCTCCTCCAGGATCTGCAGGTTCATTTTCCAATAGCCGCCCCCATATACAGGGGCGTCTATGGAGGCAGTGGCCTCCACTGCCAAGTGGTCAGTGGGCCACTGTGGGGAGAGGGACACCTTTTCAAAAACAACGGGGGGTGAAGCTAAAATGTAGTCGATGCGACTGCTGGCTCCGCGACTATTATGCCAGGTGAAGCCCGGCATGCTGGGGTTGCATGTTTTAAAACCATCCACAAGTTTAAAGGAATGAATAAAATGGCGAAAATGCCCTGAGCTGACATCCTCTCTACCCTCCAACGCGATGTTAAAGTCCCCTCCTAAAATCAAGTGTCGATCTGTGACACAGAACAGGGACAACTCTTCAGAGAGAGTTATACGGGACGAGGCTTCCACTGGAGCGTAGATGCATATGGCCCGGAGGCGCTGTCCCCTCCATGTGGCGTCCACTCCCAAAACCCTGCCTTGAAGGACGGTAAATGAACTTACTTCCTCAAAGGCGCGGTCGCCAAAAAGAATCCCGACGCCTGAGGAGTGGACACCACCTACGCTCCAGTAGGATCTACCCCTCTTCCATTGTCGTGAAAAGAGAGCCTCGTCCCGCTGGTCCCGGAGGTGGACTTCCTGCAGAAAACAAATGCTGAAGGGGAAGATGCCGGCTGATTAAAAACCAACGTGCGTTTTAAAACGTTCCTCAAACCCCTGACATTCAAAGTGACAATATTAAAATTGGCCATGAAATATTAAAATGATCAAATACAATTAAAAACAACAAACTAATTAGACAAAATGTAGATATTAAAGGAATTCAAACAGAAAAAACAGACCATAAGATAAGCCTTTATGCAGATGACGTATTACTTTTTCTTAGGAATTCTCCAACCTCTCTTTTGAAGACAATATCACTTATAGATAAGTTCTCATCTATATCAGACTCCGTCAACTGGAGCAAATCAACAGTTTTGCCTTTGAATTGTAGTTTCCAAAACACAACTACTACTCCTTTAGTCAGGTAACCTTAGATACTTAGGCATACATTTTTCCACCAGACTCTCAGATCTAGTACAGATGAATCATATTCCTTTGTTAAAAAAGGTAGAAGATGATCTCATGCGATGGAAATCTCTACCTATATCACTCATTGGAAGAGTTGCCACCATTAAAATGATGGTCCTGCCTAAAATCAATTACTTGTTCTCAATGATCAATAATAAACCCTCTATGGCTTGGTTTAAATCACTAGACTCAAGCATCTTGTCATTTTTATTGAAGAACAAACCATCACGAATCAGCTTGAAAACTCTGCAAAAAGCCAAAGGTAATGGTGGTCTAGAACTACTGTACCAAGTTTCTATCACTACTTCTTAGCCAACAGACTGCAGTATATAACAAATTGGATCAAATCAAGCCCGGTAGATAGTCCATGGCTGGACTTAGAACAAGCAATCTGCGGAGAAGTAAAATTGTCTGATCTGCCTTTTATAAGTCCTACCATTAAGTGTTATAAGTGTTTTAAGAGCCTTAGTATTAACACCTCATTAACAGCCTGGTGGGACTTTTTAAAAATAACTAGGTCTCCATTTATCCCCTGCAAACTAACACCCATTTGGAACAATCCAGATATTTGCCGAAAAAAGATAAAATTGAGCTTTCCCTTATGGCATGATAAAGGGATTAGAAATCTTGAACATGTTATGCAAAACGGGAAATTGATTTCATTCGACGAACTAGTCTCAAAATACGGAATTAGCAACAGTAAATTTCTTGAGTACCAGCAATTCAGGCAAGGTTCAATCTTAATCAGTTTAACTTAGAAATACCTCCATGGCTGCTAGAATTTTTAAATCTTTCTAGCCACAAATTATTGCAAAAAATGTATAAGTTATTGTCAAAAATGTATGACTCAATTTCCCTCCCAACCTCAAAATGGGAGCAAGATCTATCCATCGATCCAGATCAAAACTTTTGGAAAGAAATATGTTTAAACACCTTCAAAATGACTAAAAACCCCAACTTACAGCTTATACCATACAAACCTCTGCATAGAGCTCATTATACAGGACAAAGGATGTTCCAAATGGGCCTTATACACTCAAACCTATGCACCCACTGCTCAGGTAACTTTGTAGAGAACTACATGCATGCCATATGGTCCTGCACACCGGTGCAGAAGTTCTGGCAAAGGATATGTGAAGATCTATGAATTTGGTTTAATTGCTATATCCCAACCTCACCTACATTGTGCATTTTAGGTGATGCAAGTGTATTAGATATGGAAGAAAATAAAGTGCACATGATCCTTACTGCCTTAGGCATTACAAAGAAAACTATCTTCATGAACTGGAAATCAAAAAATAATTTATGTGTTACTCAGTATAGAAATTTAATTCTAGACCACATAAGTTTGGAGAGAATGTCTAATTCCCTCCAAAAAAACAATTGGGCGAATTGGATTCTCTCTGGTCCATTCTGGCCAATTCCATTACGTAGGGGGGGTGGTCGGCTGTGGTCTCGTCTCCTCGTGATTCTGGCGGGTGGCGGGGTTGGGCCCCCGGGCTATGGGCGGCTAGTGGCTTCTTGGAGCTGGGGGGGCTGTGGCTGCCATCCTGTGATGTCTGGGTGTCTGCCCTGGCTGGTGGTGTGGGGGGGGGGCTTGGGCGGGTGCTGCCTGGCAGTCATGGGGCGTGGGGTCTGGGGTACCGGTGGTGACGGGGGCTGGCCCTGGGATGGGTGGTTGGCCTCTTCGGTGCGGGCTTGGGTGGGGGGTCTGGGGCTCTGGTGCCCGGGGCCTGGCCGTTTCCTCGGTGGGTGCCTTCCTGCGCGGGGGTGGCCTGTGCTCCCTCCGGGGCACTGCCGGGGGGGGGGGTGGGTCAGTCCGTGTCAGGAGGTCCAGCCTGTGCTGTGTGGGGGGTGGCATGTCTCGAGCCCGGGCTGGTCTGCCACTATTTGTCGTCGAATGAGTGGGTGACTGAGTACGGGCTGCCCTTCGGGGTGGGGGGGGAGGGGGGCTAGCTCTTGGCGTCGGCACTGCTCCGGGATGTTGTCGCCGGGGGCCTCGGGTCCGCTCCTTCCCATGTAGCGGTGGGGGGCTGGGGTGCCTACTGAGCCAGCTGGCTCTCTTCTGCCGGGGGGTAGTAATCTCCCCCCTGCTATTATGAATCCCAGCCCCTCTCCTCCTTCACTCACACAACATGCCACGCACACATGTAGGATCTTGGGGTGGGAATGTGCCGCGCACGCAGTGAGGGGGCCATTCACATGGCCTTACTCGCTGTGCAGCGCGGCCCTCTGCCTCCCCTTGTTTTAATTGCACTTTAGTCATCACATATCAGTATACACACAGGGCCTTGGGGGGTGGGGGCACTACTCAGAGGTTGGTAGGTGGGGCCGCTGAGGTGGCGTCTCTCACCTCTTCACTGCTGCCCACCCCTCAATTTTACTCACACCATATACATTGAGGGTCTTGGGGGGGTGATGGGGAGGAGAGCTGTTTGCAAGCAGCGCTCCTCCTCGCTTCCCCCGTCAATTTTAAATCCATCTTAAGTTTCTCAACAGTCATACTCATCCCTTACACCACATACACTCACATGCACCAACACATGCATCCAACACTCCACCTCTCACACAGGTGCGTGGGGGAGGAGAGTGGGCGGGTCTTCCTACACCCCTGCTCCCTGCCCGCGATGGTGGGGGGGCACTTGGGTAGTCGTCCGGCTGGCGGCGCCCTGGGGTTGCGGTTGGCGCTGGGGGTGGCGTCCGTTCCCCCGCATGGTGGAGGGCGGTCCGGAGTGGATGGGCTTATGTCTTTTTGTCTCTGTGTATGTGTCTGTGTATGTTGTGTGAGTGGGTGTATGGTCTATGTGTATGGCTGAGAGGTGTGTCTGTGTGGGCGGTGTGGGCCTGGGTCCGGGGCTAGCTGCTCCTTCCTGGGCGCGGCTGCCTCCTTGGCATGGTTGCTGGCCCTCCTCCCCGGGTGGTGGCCTGGGGGGGGCTCGGGCCTCTCTGGCGCGGGTGGGGCTCTCTGCCGGGGGCCGGCCGTCTCCCGGCCGCTTGGGGTCCTGGGGCCCTGGCCCGTGCAGGAGCGGCCGTCACCCTCGCGGGGTTGCCTCTGGTTCTCGTGCCCTTTTGGCTGCGGGGGCTGCGCCTGGGACCTCCCTCCTCCTCCTGCTGGGGTGGGGACGCGGCTGTCGTGGGAACGTGGGGCCTTGGCTCTTCCGTGGAGCTGTGTGACGGTGTGCAGTCGTAGGTCAGCAGAGTAAAGAGGAGGGGGCTCAACACACATCCCTGAGGGGCCCCCATGTTAAGAATGATGGTGCTGGATGTTACTGCCGACCCGTACTGCTTGTGGTCTTCCGGTAAGGAAATCCAGCAACCGGTTTCACAGTGAGGTGTTGAGCCCCAGCTGGACCAGTTTTTGAGTGAGCTGTTGGGGGATTATAGTGTTAAATGCTGAACTGAAGTCTATGAACAGCATTCGGACATATGAGTCTTTTTTATCCAGATATGTGAGTGCTGAATGGAGTGCAGTGAGGATGGCGTCATCGTCGAGTGGTTGGGCCGATACGCAAACTGGAAGGGGTCCAAGGAGGGGGGCAGGACAGACTTAATGTGCTGCATGACTAGTCGTTCAAAGCACTTCATTAGGATGGGAGTAAGTGCAACAGGGCGGTAGTCGTTAAAGCAGGAGGGAGATGACTTTTTTGGGACTGGAATAATGGTGGTGGTTTTGAAACAAATGGGGACGATAGCCTGGTTGAGTGAGATGTTAAAGATGTCTGTAAAGACATCAGTGAGTTCCACTGCACAGTCTCTCAGTACGCGACCAGGAATGTTGTCAGGACCCGGAGCTTTGCGTGCGTTGACCCTGCTGAGGGATCTCCTCACACTGCATGGGGACAGAGTCATCACCTGGTCACCAGGAGAGGGAGGGGTCTTCTGTGCACTGGTGCTATTCAGCAGGGAGATGGTGCTATCACAGGTCTGTGGTGGGGGCTTGTAATCTGTGATGGCCATAGGCTCCATGTGTCTCTGCTGTCTTTGAAGCGATGGGATATTCCTCTGGAGTACTGTCTCTTAGCCTCTCTGATGCCACGGGACAGGTTGGCCCTAGCGGTCTTCAGGTTTGCCTCAACTCCAGCTCTGAAGGCAACGTTCCGAGCTTTCAGCAGCCTGTAGACCTCCCCTGTCATCCATGGCTTTTGGTTGGCACGGACAGTGATGGTTTTGGTGACAGTTACATCCTCAGTGCATTTGTTAATGTAGGCTGTAACAGTCTCTGAGTACTCCTGGAGGTCAGTGGTGTTGTCGTATGTGGCAGCCTGCTTAAACATACTCCAGTCTGTGGTGTTAAAGCAGTCCTGTAAAGCCTCTGAACACCCTTCCGGCCACACTTGTATCTGCTTCCGAATCGGTTTGGTGACTTTAACAAGCGGTCTGTAAGCAGGCATTAGCATGACAGTAATGTGGTTTGAGGCACTGAGCTGGGGGAGGGGGAAAGCCTTGTAAGCTCCTCTTTGGGTGGTGTAAACAAGGTCCAGTGTGTTATTTCCCCATGTAGGAAAGTCTATGTGTTGCTGTATTTTGGGAAACACACTCTTTAAGTCTGCATGATTGAAATCCCCAGCCAAGATGAGAAAAGCATCTGGGTGGGCTGTCTGCTGCTCACTGATACATGCTGGTACAGTTCATTCAGTGCCTCCCTCCTGTTGCTGCCATTGGAGGTGGGAGGGATATACCCAGCAAACAACAGTATAGCTGTATATTCCCTCGGTAGATAGAACGGCCGGCACTTAATAACCATAAACTCCAACACTGGTGAACAGTATTTGCAGACCGCAACAGCATCGCAGCACCAAGCGTTGAGCCATGTTTCCAAGAACACAAAAACACAACAGTCCTTTACATTCCTCTGAGATGAACATAGTAGTCGGATGTCGGCCAGTTTCTTATCCAATGAGCGTACGTTGGCCAGACCGATGGAGGGGATAGCGGGTTTGTGTGGGCAAGCCACCAGCCTAGCTCGGATACCTCCGCTCTTACCCCTCTTCTGCTTCCTCTCACGCCGCTTGAGGCACCTCCATTTTGGGCGAGGTGCAGGAGTGGGGGTCGGTGATTGAGTAGGCCTGCGGAGCAGACCCAGATCATTCAGCTCTTCGGCATCCACAGAGTCCAACTTAAAAAGTTTGTTTCTGCCGATGTTGAGCAAAAATGTTCGCCTATATACGGGCTTAAGAACAGATAAACGCGACAAAGACGTACAAAAACACTGCAACTTCCAGGACGAAAAACACGAAAACACTGTTTAGTCGGGAGAGAGAGAAGCCGCTGTTGCAGCAGAGGCAGGGTCCGAGTGGGCGGCAGTTTGGAAAAAGATTGCTGCCCTCGAAGACGAGGTGGGCCGTTTAAGGTCTGAGATCTCCGTGCTTGCTGGTGCCCTGACTGATCCACATATATCCCGGAGCAGTTCGGAGACCACTGGGACTCCTTTTGTAGTCCCCACTTCAGATCCAAGCTGTTTCCCGCCCCCTCCTCCTCCTCCGCCTGCTAATATCCAGGGCCCGAAGCAGAAGAGGAGTCATCCTCAGGGAAGTGGCACAGGACCCACCAATGGCCCCAACATGGTGGATGTTCTGGCGGAGCTGCCGCACATTAAACTGCGCCCAGTGCTGAGGTCGCCAGGTGGGACGCCAGTGACCAGGAGGGGACTGACGCAGGGGACGCCCATGCCCTCAGAGGACTTTGCTGCCATTTTAGCAGAGGCTCTGAAGAAAAAGTTCAAGCATCAGAACCACTCTGATGAGTAGGAGCAGCAGTCCTCTGAGGCCTTTAAACCTTTTTTACTTAAACTTTTTTTACTTAAATTTTTTATGCTTATAACATTTTTATACTTATATCATTTTTATACTTATATCATTTTTATACTTAAGATTTTTATACTTATATACTTTATATACTTAAACTTTATATACTTATACTTTGTGTACTGATTCTATATACTTATTAATAAATAATATATTTATATCACTATTATTTTTAAAAGAGTTGCTGATTTTGTAATACTGCTGCAGCATTCTCCACATGCTAATCACTGCCCCACATCGAATTGGCACTTTGATCAGCCACGAATCACTTCACTACCCCCTGTTGAATGTTGCATCGTATGTTGTTAGATATCTCGTAGTAGTAAGTACTTCATTATTAGGCTGCACAATATTGGAAAAGATCTATTTCTGCAATGAGTATTGCAGTATTTATTTAAACTTAAGCCGCAGCGTGTGCACGCGCCGCCATTTTGGGAGAGAAAAAAAAATAAAAAATTTAAATTCGAGTTCTGAGGTACCACTGTATCCTGTAAATTTTAGAACGTGAAACGGTCAGCTAAGTTGACCTCGAATGGTTCTGCGTGCTCATTGGTTGTTGCTACGTATATCTGGAAGCAGAAGCTGTAATTTTTATTTCTCTCGGTCTTGATTTGGGTGATCTTCATTTACTGTTTGTGTTCCATTGCTTTAAATAATGTCTGCAATGGCTCCTTTCAGTCACTTGCGTGGTTTTCTACACACCTGTCTGGGATGCTTTAAGCGTTCCAGCTTTCGTGTGCGCAAGCCCACTGCACCATCCTCGACTGTTGCAACGGGGGTTGCTATAAATGGCAACGCCCCTGCAAAGGTCGGGAGTGGCATCCACCTCCCCAGTGGACACGGGGATCTCCAGCATGCTGCTGTTGCAGCAGAGGCAGGGTCCGAGTGGGCGGCAGTTTGGAAAAAGACTGCTGCCCTCGAAGACGAGGTGGGCCGTTTAAGGTCTGAGATCTCCGTGCTTGCTGGTGCCCTGACTGATCCACATATATCCCGGAGCAGTTCGGAGACCACTGGGACTCCTTTTGTAGTCCCCACTTCAGCTCCAAGCTGTTTCCCGCCCCCTCCTCCTCCTCCGCCTGCTAATATCCAGGGCCCGAAGCAGAAGAGGAGTCATCCTCAGGGAAGTGGCACAGGACCCACCAATGGCCCCAACATGGTGGATGTTCTGGCGGAGCTGCCGCACATTAAACTGCGCCCAGTGCTGAGGTCGCCAGGTGGGACGCCAGTGACCAGGAGGGGACTGACGCAGGGGACGCCCATGCCCTCAGAGGACTTTGCTGCCATTTTAGCAGAGGCTCTGAAGAAAAACGTTCAAGCATCAGAACCACTCTGATGAGTAGGAGCAGCAGTCCTCTGAGGCCTTTAAACCTTTTTTACTTAAACTTTTTTTATGCTTATAACATTTTTATACTTATATCATTTTTATACTTATATCATTTTTATACTTAAGATTTTTATACTTATATACTTTATATACTTAAACTTTATATACTTATACTTTGTGTACTGATTCTATATACTTATTAATAAATAATATATTTATATCACTATTATTTTTAAAAGAGTTGCTGATTTTGTAATACTGCTGCAGCATTCTCCACATGCTAATCACTGCCCCACATCGAATTGGCACTTTGATCAGCCACGAATCACTTCACTACCCCCTGTTGAATGTTGCATCGTATGTTGTTAGATATCTCGTAGTAGTAAGTACTTCATTATTAGGCTGCACAATATTGGAAAAGATCTATTTCTGCAATGAGTATTGCAGTATTTATTTAAATTTAAGCCGCAGCGTGTGCACGCGCCGCCATTTTGGGAGAGAAAAAAAAATAAAAAATTTAAATTCGAGTTCTGAGGTACCACTGTATCCTGTAAATTTTAGAACGTGAAACGGTCAGCTAAGTTGACCTCGAATGGTTCTGCGTGCTCATTGGTTGTTGCTACGTATATCTGGAAGCAGAAGCTGTAATTTTTATTTCTCTCGGTCTTGATTTGGGTGATCTTCATTTACTGTTTGTGTTCCATTGCTTTAAATAATGTCTGCAATGGCTCCTTTCAGTCACTTGCGTGGTTTTCTACACACCTGTCTGGGATGCTTTAAGCGTTCCAGCTTTCGTGTGCGCAAGCCCACTGCACCATCCTCGACTGTTGCAACGGGGGTTGCTATAAATGGCAACGCCCCTGCAAAGGTCGGGAGTGGCATCCACCTCCCCAGTGGACACGGGGATCTCCAGCATGCTGCTGTTGCAGCAGAGGCAGGGTCCGAGTGGGCGGCAGTTTGGAAAAAGACTGCTGCCCTCGAAGACGAGGTGGGCCGTTTAAGGTCTGAGATCTCCGTGCTTGCTGGTGCCCTGACTGATCCACATATATCCCGGAGCAGTTCGGAGACCACTGGGACTCCTTTTGTAGTCCCCACTTCAGCTCCAAGCTGTTTCCCGCCCCCTCCTCCGCCTGCTAATATCCAGGGCCCGAAGCAGAAGAGGAGTCATCCTCAGGGAAGTGGCACAGGACCCACCAATGGCCCCAACATGGTGGATGTTCTGGCGGAGCTGCCGCACATTAAACTGCGCCCAGTGCTGAGGTCGCCAGGTGGGACGCCAGTGACCAGGAGGGGACTGACGCAGGGGACGCCCATGCCCTCAGAGGACTTTGCTGCCATTTTAGCAGAGGCTCTGAAGAAAAACGTTCAAGCATCAGAACCACTCTGATGAGTAGGAGCAGCAGTCCTCTGAGGCCTTTAAACCTTTTTTACTTAAACTTTTTTTACTTAAATTTTTTATGCTTATAACATTTTTATACTTATATCATTTTTATACTTATATCATTTTTATACTTAAGATTTTTATACTTATATACTTTATATACTTAAACTTTATATACTTATACTTTGTGTACTGATTCTATATACTTATTAATAAATAATATATTTATATCACTATTATTTTTAAAAGAGTTGCTGATTTTGTAATACTGCTGCAGCATTCTCCACATGCTAATCACTGCCCCACATCGAATTGGCACTTTGATCAGCCACGAATCACTTCACTACCCCCTGTTGAATGTTGCATCGTATGTTGTTAGATATCTCGTAGTAGTAAGTACTTCATTATTAGGCTGCACAATATTGGAAAAGATCTATTTCTGCAATGAGTATTGCAGTATTTATTTAAATTTAAGCCGCAGCGTGTGCACGCGCCGCCATTTTGGGAGAGAAAAAAAAATAAAAAATTTAAATTCGAGTTCTGAGGTACCACTGTATCCTGTAAATTTTAGAACGTGAAACGGTCAGCTAAGTTGACCTCGAATGGTTCTGCGTGCTCATTGGTTGTTGCTACGTATATCTGGAAGCAGAAGCTGTAATTTTTATTTCTCTCGGTCTTGATTTGGGTGATCTTCATTTACTGTTTGTGTTCCATTGCTTTAAATAATGTCTGCAATGGCTCCATTCAGTCACTTGCGTGGTTTTCTACACACCTGTCTGGGATGCTTTAAGCGTTCCAGCTTTCGTGTGCGCAAGCCCACTGCACTATCCTCGACTGTTGCAACGGGGGTTGCTATAAATGGCAACGCCCCTGCAAAGGTCGGGAGTGGCATCCACCTCCCCAGTGGACACGGGGATCTCCAGCATGCTGCTGTTGCAGCAGAGGCAGGGTCCGAGTGGGCGGCAGTTTGGAAAAAGATTGCAGCCCTCGAAGACGAGGTGGGCCGTTTAAGGTCTGAGATCTCCGTGCTTGCTGGTGCCCTGACTGATCCACATATATCCCGGAGCAGTTCGGAGACCACTGGGACTCCTTTTGTAGTCCCCACTTCAGCTCCAAGCTGTTTCCAGCCCCCTCCTCCTCCTCCGCCTGCTAATATCCAGGGCCCGAAGCAGAAGTGGAGTCATCCTCAGGGAAGTGGCACAGGACCCACCAATGGCCCCAACATGGTGGATGTTCTGGCGGAGCTGCCGCACATTAAACTGCGCCCAGTGCTGAGGTCGCCAGGTGGGACGCCAGTGACCAGGAGGGGACTGATGCAGGGGACGCCCATGCCCTCAGAGGACTTTGCTGCCATTTTAGCAGAGGCTCTGAAGAAAAAGTTCAAGCATCAGAACCACTCTGATGAGTAGGAGCAGCAGTCCTCTGAGGCCTTTAAACCTTTTTTACTTAAACTTTTTTTACTTAAATTTTTTATGCTTATAACATTTTTATACTTATATCATTTTTATACTTATATCATTTTTATACTTAAGATTTTTATACTTATATACTTTATATACTTAAACTTTATATACTTATACTTTGTGTACTGATTCTATATACTTATTAATAAATAATATATTTATATCACTATTATTTTTAAAAGAGTTGCTGATTTTGTAATACTGCTGCAGCATTCTCCACATGCTAATCACTGCCCCACATCGAATTGGCACTTTGATCAGCCACGAATCACTTCACTACCCCCTGTTGAATGTTGCATCGTATGTTGTTAGATATCTCGTAGTAGTAAGTACTTCATTATTAGGCTGCACAATATTGGAAAAGATCTATTTCTGCAATGAGTATTGCAGTATTTATTTAAATTTAAGCCGCAGCGTGTGCACGCGCCGCCATTTTGGGAGAGAAAAAAAAATAAAAAATTTAAATTCGAGTTCTGAGGTACCACTGTATCCTGTAAATTTTAGAACGTGAAACGGTCAGCTAAGTTGACCTCGAATGGTTCTGCGTGCTCATTGGTTGTTGCTACGTATATCTGGAAGCAGAAGCTGTAATTTTTATTTCTCTTGGTCTTGATTTGGGTGATCTTCATTTACTGTTTGTGTTCCATTGCTTTAAATAATGTCTGCAATGGCTCCTTTCAGTCACTTGCGTGGTTTTCTACACACCTGTCTGGGATGCTTTAAGCGTTCCAGCTTTCGTGTGCGCAAGCCCACTGCACCATCCTCGACTGTTGCAACGGGGGTTGCTATAAATGGCAACGCCCCTGCAAAGGTCGGGAGTGGCATCCACCTCCCCAGTGGACACGGGGATCTCCAGCATGCTGCTGTTGCAGCAGAGGCAGGGTCCGAGTGGGCGGCAGTTTGGAAAAAGATTGCTGCCCTCGAAGACGAGGTGGGCCGTTTAAGGTCTGAGATCTCCGTGCTTGCTGGTGCCCTGACTGATCCACATATATCCCGGAGCAGTTCGGAGACCACTGGGACTCCTTTTGTAGTCCCCACTTCAGCTCCAAGCTGTTTCCCGCCCCCTCCTCCTCCTCCGCCTGCTAATATCCAGGGCCCGAAGCAGAAGTGGAGTCATCCTCAGGGAAGTGGCACAGGACCCACCAATGGCCCCAACATGGTGGATGTTCTGGCGGAGCTGCCGCACATTAAACTGCGCCCAGTGCTGAGGTCGCCAGGTGGGACGCCAGTGACCAGGAGGGGACTGACGCAGGGGACGCCCATGCCCTCAGAGGACTTTGCTGCCATTTTAGCAGAGGCTCTGAAGAAAAAGTTCAAGCATCAGAACCACTCTGATGAGTAGGAGCAGCAGTCCTCTGAGGCCTTTAAACCTTTTTTACTTAAACTTTTTTTACTTAAATTTTTTATGCTTATAACATTTTTATACTTATATCATTTTTATACTTATATCATTTTTATACTTAAGATTTTTATACTTATATACTTTATATACTTAAACTTTATATACTTATACTTTGTGTACTGATTCTATATACTTATTAATAAATAATATATTTATATCACTATTATTTTTAAAAGAGTTGCTGATTTTGTAATACTGCTGCAGCATTCTCCACATGCTAATCACTGCCCCACATCGAATTGGCACTTTGATCAGCCACGAATCACTTCACTACCCCCTGTTGAATGTTGCATCGTATGTTGTTAGATATCTCGTAGTAGTAAGTACTTCATTATTAGGCTGCACAATATTGGAAAAGATCTATTTCTGCAATGAGTATTGCAGTATTTATTTAAATTTAAGCCGCAGCGTGTGCACGCGCCGCCATTTTGGGAGAGAAAAAAAAAATAAAAATTTAAATTCAAGTTCTGAGGTACCACTGTATCCTGTAAATTTTAGAACGTGAAACGGTCAGCTAAGTTGACCTCGAATGGTTCTGCGTGCTCATTGGTTGTTGCTACGTATATCTGGAAGCAGAAGCTGTAATTTTTATTTCTCTCGGTCTTGATTTGGGTGATCTTCATTTACTGTTTGTGTTCCATTGCTTTAAATAATGTCTGCAATGGCTCCTTTCAGTCACTTGCGTGGTTTTCTACACACCTGTCTGGGATGCTTTAAGCGTTCCAGCTTTCGTGTGCGCAAGCCCACTGCACCATCCTCGACTGTTGCAACGGGGGTTGCTATAAATGGCAACGCCCCTGCAAAGGTCGGGAGTGGCATCCACCTCCCCAGTGGACACGGGGATCTCCAGCATGCTGCTGTTGCAGCAGAGGCAGGGTCCGAGTGGGCGGCAGTTTGGAAAAAGATTGCTGCCCTCGAAGACGAGGTGGGCCGTTTAAGGTCTGAGATCTCCGTGCTTGCTGGTGCCCTGACTGATCCACATATATCCCGGAGTAGTTCGGAGACCACTGGGACTCCTTTAGTTGTCCCCACTTCAGCTCCAAGCTGTTTCCCGCCCCCTCCTCCTCCTCCGCCTGCTAATATCCAGGGCCCGAAGCAGAAGAGGAGTCATCCTCAGGGAAGTGGCACAGGACCCACCAATGGCCCCAACATGTGGATGTTCTGGCGGAGCTGCCGCACATTAAACTGCGCCCAGTGCTGAGGTCGCCAGGTGGGACGCCAGTGACCAGGAGGGGACTGACGCAGGGGATGCCCATGCCCTCAGAGGACTTTGCTGCCATTTTAGCAGAGGCTCTGAAGAAAAAGTTCAAGCATCAGAACCACTCTGATGAGTAGGAGCAGCAGTCCTCTGAGGCCTTTAAACCTTTTTTACTTAAACTTTTTTTACTTAAATTTTTTATGCTTATAACATTTTTATACTTATAACATTTTTATACTTATATCATTTTTATACTTATATCATTTTTATACTTATATACTTTATATACTTAAACTTTATATACTTATACTTTATGTACTTACATGCTTTATATGCTTATATTTATATACTTATACTTTGTGTACTGATTCTATATACTTATGAATAAATAATATATTTATATCACTATTATTTTTAAAAGATTTGCTGATTTTGTAATACTGCTGCAGCATTCTCCACATACTAATCATGGCCCCACATCGAATTGGCACTTTGCTCTGCCACATATCACTTCACTACCCCCTGTTGAATGTTGCATCGTATGTTGTTAGATATCTCGTAGTAGTAAGTACTTCATTATTAGGCTGCACAATATTGGAAAAGATGTATTTCTGCAATGAGTATTGCAGTATTTATTTAAATTTAAAATGCTTAAAACAAACCAATTTCTCACAAACACATCTATTCATGAGTGATTTAAACGGCAAGGATGAAAATGATTAGGATTAGCTCTTATGATTAGCTCTTGCCAAAATAGGGCTTGTAAACTTTTGTGCTAGTCAGAATTAACCCAAGCAACTATGACTATACCCCACGGAAATCTTCAGTAAAAAGCGAAAGATTTATACGGGATGAAGAGAGACCCGAGTCGATATGGGGCTGCCGCTTAGCGGGTCGCCGTTAGCTGGGTCTCCGTGCCCCCCCCGCTCAGAGTAGAATGCCCAGGGGCGTCGCAGCCGCCAGTGTCGGGGCCCCAACTCCTCCCTGTCCTCCTGTCCTCTCAAGAAACAGCAATCATTTAAACAAACATGAGGGAAAATGTTTGTTTGTGAAGATGATGTCATGCCTTACCTCAGCACAGCTGCCCACCGCACAAACAGCGTGTCACCTTACTTTAAAAAAAAAAAATAAAAAAAAAAAGAAAACCGGCAGGAAACGAGGGCCACGCACGGACAGGGCCCTTCCCTCACAGCACATGCGGCTAATTAGCTGGCCATCCAGAGGCACTCAGTCTATTAGTCACCCACTCAGTCAGTCAGTCAGTCAGTTCTGCCTTTCAACAACAGGGGGCAGTAGAGGTGCAGCGTTCCTGGAAGCACTGCAATACCGGGTCGATGCCTGGAGCAGACGGGGCAAGCCCCACTTCCGGCTCCCTGTTCCAAAAATCTGTTTAATATGTGGTCCCCTCCATGGGGGACGTATCAAAATAACCTTTTCATACCAAAACACAATGTAAATCAGCTCAAATACATGAATAATAAATATTATGCTTGTACTACTTACATTAACACATAATCACAATCTATAAAGCTGAAACATTCCCACACTATGCAAATCATGCCAACACAGTACAATAAGACTTTCAAAGATAATATTAAACAAATAGAACTACCTGCAGAACTATTACCCATAAAACAGGAAAAGGGCAATAAGACCAGCAAATACAATTATACACCATTTAAACCTAATTACAATTATATGGTCAATAAAACAATTAAAATGTCACCTTATATGCATGCTATTAAAAAGTTAAGACCTCTAACCCTCTGGAGTCGACAGCATCGTCGGCAATGCCGCGATCTTTCTTGTGTATTTCAGTTCATGACTCGCTGAAATCTTATTATAGAAACATGAAAAAAATGCTGACTAAATCTGTAATCTGCATTCTTTTCAAAATGTCCATTGTTGGAAGTATTAAACTTTTTAAAATTAGGTTAAATTGGCAAAAAAGTAAACCATGTCACCTTACTTTGTTTTATCTGCATCGGGGGCGTGTAGTACCGCTCTCACCCGAAGATCGCTATTCACATTCTAAATAGCTGCATTAGCGCGTATTCTGATTGCATTCGCATGGTAATTTGATGAACAACGCAACGGTGAAACGCGATCCAGATACGTCCCCATCAGCGCCATAAAAGGGGGAGGGAAGTGGCCAGGTGACAATGGCTCATTCATTCACATGAAAGTTGCTACATATTCAATGAAAGGAGCCAGAAATAGTTACATGAGTTAGGTTTTTCTTGTTTATTTATCCAAATAAATATTGCAACTACACCAGTTAGTCATCTTCATGTAGCCAAGACTTTGGTGATCAGATATCTGGGATCAAAACAAACTGCCAGCATTGCTTACAATGTAGTTTTATAATGTTTCTGCAAGTGTTCCAAACTGCATTTTGCAATGTCTATACTTTGAATATCAAATTACAAACTTCACATAAATCTAACATATTTACAAAGTACACTAAGATTAAGATGAGTTTGTTGCCAAACCAAATATATAAGAAATAATTTATTTGCCAGGAATTAAGTTTTTGATATTGAATGAAATGTGTGAGCATGCCCCAGTTAGTGAAAGTGTGTTTCCTACCCCTAGACTCCAGAGGGTTAAAAAGGAACACATCCGCAGACTTCCAAGCTCTGCACAAGAGTTGGGCTAAAACGGCATCATACACCTTCCCAAAACACATAAAATCAGTAACCTTGGGAATAAAATAGGTTAATCGCACAATAAACAGCACAACAGATCAAAATGTTAATAAATATTAATAAAGTTAACATTGATGAATAAGTGCTAACAGTGGTCAACCAAAACAGTGCTCAGTAAAATCTTTACGTCAATAAATAAAATCCATACCAAATAAAACACACACACAGAAAAACAAAGCACACTTACCTAAAACCCGACGTGTCCTCTGTGTGCTTCAGGAAAATGCATCATGTCAACTCTGTAGGATGGAGTGTCACCACCTAGACGTACCGGGGCAGCTTTCGCCTAGGATCAAGGCAGTTGGATGAATGTCAACTTACCTCTGGGGGTAGGTCGTTTAGGTACAGTAGATGGCTGCTTCCTTCTGGGGCCTGGGGGTTTGGGTGAATGTCAGCTTACTTCTGTGATCAGGGTGTTTGGGTGGGAGCGAGCTTACCTCTGGGGTCAGGGGATTGAGTTGAAAGCAGCTTGCCTCTGGGGTTGGAACATTTGGGTGGATGTGAGCTTACATGAGGGGCCTGCATTTTTGGATGTACAGCAGCTTGCCTCTGAGATCAGAGCGTTTGGGTGGATGGCAGCTTGCCACTGGGGTTAGGGCATTTTGGTGGATGTGAGCTTACCTCAGGGGCCTGCGTATTTGGGTAGACTGCAGCTTGCCTCTGGGATCAGCATGGTTGGGTGAATGGCTGATTACTGGGAACAATGTGTTTAAGTGGATGGCAGCCTACATCTGGGATCAGGGTGTTTGGGCGGACAGCGGCTTGCCTCTCTGATCAGGGTGCTTGGATGGACAGCAGCTTACCTCTGTGGTTGGGCCGGTTGCGTGTTTGGGAGCTTACCTCTAGGGCCAGGGCGTTTGGTGGACGGCAGCTTACCTCTGGGATCAAGGCGTCTGAGTGGATGAAAGCTTACCTCTATTATCAGGGTGTTTGGGTTTATGTCATCTTAACTCTGGGGTCAAGGCGCTTGGTTGGATGCAGTTGGTTGGATTGGAGCTTTACCTCTGGAATTAGGGCATTTGAGTAGATGACAGCTTAACTCTGTGATCATTGTGTTTGGGTACATGTCAGCTTACCTCTGGGGTCAGAGCGTTTGTGTGTAGGGCAGCTTATCACAGCTAACTATCGATTAGTTTAACTGAATTTATCCAAAAAATATTATTATTTCTATACCTGACAGACAAAATATTGTGACTTACATATAATGTGACATGTTGTTAATGCAACCAGTAATCAGAAGACAGTGTGACAGTGTGACACCAGGGCAATTTCAGAATCACTAATCAGATCTGCAGTTAACACCAAGTTATGGTAAACCAAGTGACGCCTATATAATATACATGTATGGAAATCACACAATCCGAAAAATAGTTTCCCGAAATATTAACACAGAGGTATTTCTCACTCACTATCAAACACGATGTAAATTTCCCTGTAGTAATTAATAGATTAACAGACAAAAAACCCAGAGGCACACCAAGGAAAACACAACACAATGCTAGGGCCAACTAGCAAGAACTAGCTAACCAGGTAAAAATTTGCAATTAACTTCTAAATTATCGAAATTCAGCTACATCAATAAGTACATAAGTTACCACGAAACATACATCAGGGTATATACAGAAATCCAGAGGTTAAATTTAACACTTTTTAATACCTTTTTTAATACTTTCTCAATATTTTTTAAAACCCGCACGGCATTGAGTTGCAACCGTTTTTAAACAAGTTTCAAACTGATTTAAAGATTTATAATGTTACACAATTTTGGCCTGTACAACAGAATTTAAATAGGGAACATGGGTCAACAGAATAAATTTAGTGACTGTGATTTTGAAAACATCTTGCATTTAACTTCTTCAGTCACAAGTCCATATCTTTATCCACTAGGCTATTCATGGCAAGTGCCTTAATTGTTTGGCTTTTTCTTCAATGAGTTTGTCGATTTGCACCAGTTGACCAACTGCTCTCATCCATGCATTCCTGATTTATGAGTTGTGCATCGCATATGCGAAAAGAGAGCGCTGACTGTCATTATCATAAATTTATCACGCTGATTTAAACTCTTGGTGTGTAAACCTTGTAGTTGCCTGCAGGCATCTTACGTTAGCAAGATAAGTTTGGTGATAATTAATGCAGCTAGCGAATTACTTACATAAAAACCTACTACTTGGGGTTGCAATAAGTTATCGTATTGACCAGTAAACGACAAGAAACATAAATAACACAATCAACAAAAATCTGCTGCCAAGTCAATCAGTACTTGTACTGATCGCTTGCTCCATTTTGATCGCGGTTCCCGAAGAGAACTCTATCGGCAATCTATGGCTCATCCTGCTAGTCCCGGATGTAGAGGGTTGAATTTCGGATCGTATTTTAAACCACTGAAATTGTGGCAGCGTATTTGAAACAAGGAAAATAACGGGACTGAATATTGTAAAGCAGAAATAAGAGGACTGAATGTTACTGCTTGAATAATAAAGATGCGAATAAAACACATGGAATATTTTCAACTGAATTTGTTCTTTTGAAATTTATTTTGAGGCGAAATTAAATGAACTGAATTCATGTGGTTGAATTATAAACATGCACTTTAAAATACGTATCTTTTGGAACTGAATTTTGGAAGCCGAATATTTTTGTACTGAATATTTAAGCAATGAAATTACGATTGAAATGTTTTCAGTTGAAATGTTCAATGTTTAAATGTATGCACATATTAAATTACAGTCCCCAAAAATTCAAAGCGTCATTAATACAATGCGTTTTTATTCGATAAGTGTAATTCAACGTGTTTTTTTTCAACGACTTTTGTCATTAATTTACTTCCATAGTCCTTAAACGCTGGGTCCTCTAAACACTTACGTGCAAATTTGCACTTACCCATGATGACTATGACTTAGCTTTTCTGAGTGTAAGCAGCCAACATGTACTTCAGCGCGCAAACTGTCGCAAGACGTCGCTCGACCACCGAATATGACGTCAGCATCACAGAGATCATCTATGAATGAAGGAATGACCTAATCCACATTTAAAATAATTTGCGAGAAATTTAGCAGATAAACTTTAAAACACAAATGGACAATTTGTAGTTAAAAAAAAAAATCTAAAATTTAATACCTCGTAAATTTGCGTGTAATACCTTTGAATACTTTTTAATGGCTTTAATTTTTGCTTATGTGATTTACTATCTTTTAATACTTTTTAAAACCCCGCGGACACCCTGATACATATATTAGTTTAATAAAGTCTAAGCAGAAATTATCAAAATAAATCCGGCTTCGGTTTTATTTGCCGGAGCTCAAACGTCGGACATCTCCCTTACTAAAAGGGCGCGGACTCTGGCCGTTGACAATCACGTGCCGCTCGCGCCACACAACGTCGTTGACCGCAGTCTGTCATACTCTCGCGTGTTTACGTCTGACTGACGCGCGCCGCAATAGTGAGATTTAGCAGTACTAACGTTAAAAAAAGCTCTTACTGACCTCATTTTACTGTATCATATGCGCAGTAATTTATCTTGCTTTCTTAAAATAACCAATACATTTTTGTGCTAGTGCTCTGTTTGAGTCCATGAATTATGTCCTGCATAGAAATGTGTAGTGGCAGAACTTTTAAATAACTGGATCGCATTTTAAAACATAATCTTATGTAGACATCACACCTCTCCCGGAAGACTCCCGCAAATGCACCACAGCTCCCTCACACCCCCGAATGATGTGCAGCATCCCGGAAATCTGTCCACACAGAAATAAAAGCAATCAAACGCAGGGAAGTGGCCACGTGCCTACGGATTGTATGTTGGGCGTGGCTACGGATAGTCTGCCGTCGCCCCACAACTTTCACAGCCAGCACCCCCTCCCATCCCTAAGGTGGGATAATTCAGACATCCCTACCTGCAAAAACTCAATTCAGGGAGGTGCCCCCAACCCCCCGACAAGGAGGGAGATAACTTCAACAAACTTGATTTCACAGTTTAATTTGTTCATTAAGTTCCTCTAGTCAGCGCACTAAATTACGAAGGTCAATATTATGTATTTTGACAATAATATAAGTAGATTATTTTACCATTTATGCAAATTCCTTAATTATATTCCATTGCTACTTTACAAAAGTCTTCAGGGAATCTTTCATGACAGCATTAGCAACTAACCAAGTGTCTAACTAGTGTAGACCTGAATAATACAGCACATGAAATGACACTTGTTAAACTCACCTCAACATGCCTTTTACAATCGTTTAAACCGTCATGGGCAATGCTGAAATCACTGTTGCAAACAGTACAGCGCGCGCAACATTGTCCCTATTTTCATCCTTATTAGACAAGGATACACTTTTGTGTAGTCTGAAGTGAAATGCGTTTTATATTTTCGTTTTTTGGGGCACTCTCCCTCTGTCATGATGCTCCACTGAACTGATAACTTCGGTCCTCGAGAAGTTAAATAAAAGCCCGCCCGCATTGAAATCTGATTGGCTTATTTTGCTAAGTAAACCAATCAGGATGCTGTCTGGCTAGCACGGGCTACAGGCACACACGCAGGGATCTACACATATGCACGTTCTCTCAATATGCGGGAGACTCCCGGAACTTCCGGGAGACTCGGGATGTCTGAATAACTGCTTATTTTTGCTATAATGATAGCTGTTAATTTTCAGGGAGCTGTGATGATATTCGAAATTGTGCAGGGTTATATAAGTACTGTGAAACTGTCGTTATCCAGTTAAATGTTTAAAAATATTTATTATTTTATCATATTTTATGTATACTTTCAGTTTATTCACGGGTCTTTCCTGCATTCATCTTACCATCCATCCATGCCTACTTTAAAATCAGACAGATTGCTTAACTTGCAGATGTCCAATTACGCGTACATATTTTATTGCTGCAGATAATTAAGGTAGGTAATACAACGCTGAAGGTTAAATGTATAGTACGATTATATATGTACAACATGTGGTCATTTCAGTCAGACAAACGTTTAAAATGGAAAACGAGCTTTCCGTTTTTACCGGCAATTTCCATAGCACGTCTTAGTCGAAGTACTACACTGCCATCTATTGGACAAGTCAGGTTACTGAATCGTGAAATGTGTCTGTACTAAAATGGATAATATCTTCAGTCATGTTTTCTTTTAGGACCACTACAAGAGGATTATCAGTATGAAGGTTCATCAATAAAAATAATTTATTAAACTAAATATTACAGGGCTCTCCCTGAAAATAAGACGCTCTTAGCTTCCAAAGGCAAGGACACATTCTAGTGATTTTCCAGGAGACTGGACCTAACTAACCTGGGGCTTTATGAAAAACAATCAATCAATTCATGTTGAAGCTCACAAGGTGTGGAGAACAAGAAACACAAGTAAGGGAGAAAGGCAAGGTGCAAAGCATACACAAGCAGTGTAACGACATATCAGTTACAATGTATGATTAAAAATACATCATATCTCACAGTATGAATAGTGGCCCATTGCTCCTACTATAGCCTCACGCCTCCAGGGTCATGGGTTCAATCTGCACCCCTGCTGTAATAAACAGTGACATTATTACAGTAACATACTGTTTAAAATAGTACAATACTGTAGAAAAAATGCTTTCTGGGCAATATTTATGAGAACCTTGTCGATAAAATACTGTAATGTACTGTAATTCTGTACATGAACTGGAAAAAAATAAACTGTAGAATTTACTCAGATTGAATGATGTAACAATTTGCACTCACTTTTTTGGGTTGACTTTATACCCAATTCTAAGAAACGTTTTAAATAAATAAAGCTATAGTCTACCCACTGTCACAGTACCTTCCTATAAGATTTACTCAAATCAATATTTCAATATTAATATTAATTAATTTCAATATTAACATTAATTAAATTAATATTTCAAATCAATATTTGTACTCACTCATTTGGGTAAATTGGGATATTATTTTTTATGAGTAAAGTAAACCCAAGTTTAGCAAATAACATACCTAATGTATTTAAAAGGCCCTTTTCAGCATTCAACGCAAAGTGGTACCAGGTTTGAAACAAGGGTCTTTGCCCGCATGGCCTGATACAGTTTTCTGTGCCTTTGGGAGTAAAGGTCTTTGCTCAAGAGCTCATTAATATGGCTATTCTGCCAAGACTGGGCTTTTCTGTAGCTGTGGTATATTTCACCCACCGTCATGAAGGAAACTCTCCCAAATACTGACCTTGCAAGATGTTCTCTGTTGAGATATAAAAAAAAATGGAATAGCTGTGATTGCTCATGTAATGCTTTTTTGGGCTGATGTATTTGTTAATGTAAGGCCATTTTGATTACCCACACTTGGCCTTGTAGCCTTATATTTGCAGAAAAGAGCCCGAGCTGTATGTATATGTATATTTGCATAGCATGACATGGTACTGCCTTTGATTTAGTAGATTTTTAATTCACTGTTATGATGTTGAATAGGACAAGTGCATAAATCCCCAAATATATTGGCTACCACAGCTAAAACGGATCTTGGTGGGGTGTGTTGGTTCGTGCTCCATGGAGTGATCTTGGGTGGGAGGCTAAGATTGGATGTACATAGAATAAAAAACCTCAATGTCTTCTAACATCCCCACCATAAGAAAACACATTAAGTCCTGCTCATACTAATTCTGGTATCTAAACCATCAGCTTTTCAGGACTCTTTGGCAATTATACATCTCAAAACACACAAAGCCAACTGATACAGAGCAATCAGTTTAAACAACCAAAGGAATCCTGAAGTAAAACAAGCAATGATATGTGGTGGAGACTAATATCTGTGGCATTCCATTCTCAACTGCAGTGGGATTCTAAATATTATGTAAACATGGATATCCAAAAATGAAGCCTAATTAAAATCGAAATATTAAATGAGCAGAATGATTAAATTTGTTGTTCTATCCCAAGTTGTGATTAAAAAGCAATGAGGCTGCCACCCATTATATCTGCTCTAGGGAAATGCACTTCTGCGGCCACTAGGGGAGCTCTCACCTTCTCTCAGCCCTGCTAAATAATGTTGCATAGTCTAACAAGCTTTATAATCTGTGTCAATGAGCAGTGCCTTACCGGAAATGCTTTCCCTGGGAATTATTGTAAACATGTATTACGTATTATAGGAGAAATACTTGTAAATGAATTAGATTTATTAACTGGCTCCTGAAATTAGGAATTGTAAATGAACTGACCTTAATGAGTATTAATTAAATTAATTCAGAGACATTGCAGTTCATTCCACATGAAAAGTTACAACTTAAGCTAAATCCGCTTAAATCATTTAGAGCATAGTCATAGTGATCAATGAAACACCTATACACACACACACACACACACATATCCTTATGGGGACCGCTCATTCATTTCTATGGGAAAAATGCTAATGCTAACTTAACCCCTACTCAGCCCTAACCATAAGCATAAGTAGGCAACCAAAATACAAGAGTTTTTGCATTTTTAGTTTTTTCATTGCAGTCACGGATTTTTATAAAATAGAGTTTTTCCCTTATAGGGACCAGGACCAGCTACACCTGTACTATTACACAGGCTACATGTGAAGAATGCGAGACAAAAAAGAAGAGCATTTAGACAGCCAGAGAATGTTAACTGCCAGTTTAATTATATTTATTACAGAGCTTATTGAATTGTTCAGTGAAATAAATCCATCCATCCATCATCCATCCATCTAGCAAACGGGCTGGTAGCCTCTCCTCAGCAGCATATGGCACAAGGTTGGTGCTCACCCTGGACGGGAGGCCAACTCAAATGTAATAGTGAATATTGAAAATAGGACAGTGGTGCAAACAGGAGAGATGATTATTTATTAATTTGTTTGTAATTTGATTAATTAATCACTTAATTCACGTTCCACAGCCACTTGTCCCATGTAGGGTTACAGGTCTCTGGAATATATACCTGAAAATAATGGGCGCAATGCAAGGAGGAACCCAGGAGGGGATGGCAAACCCATCGCATGGCAGGGAATAACCCAGATGGGGACACCAGCCCTTTAGGAGTGCAGGGAATAAGCAGAGGGCGGTGCCAACCCATCACAGGGCAGGGAAAAAGCCAGGAGGGGGGTGCCAACCTATCACAGGGCAGGGAAAAAGCCAGGAGGGGGGTGCCAACCCATCACAGGGCAGGGAAAAAGCCAGGAGGGGGGTGCCAACCTATCACAGGGCAGGGAAAAAGCCAGGAGGGGGGTGCCAACCCATCACAGGGCAGGGAAAAAGCCAGGAGGGGGGTGCCAACCTATCACAGGGCAGGGAAAAAGCCAGGAGGGGGGTGCCAACCTATCACAGGGCAGAGAATCTCCCAGGAGGGGGGTGCCAACCTATCACAGGGCAGAGAATCTCCCAGGAGGGGCGGCAGTCCATCACAAGGCATGGCAGTTCATTAGATCACAAAAACCTGCTTTGTCAGTTAGACTGCAAAAGGCATTCCTAAAACTCATTTAAAAATAATGAAAAATACTAGAGTAGCTGGTTGGATACAGAACAACAAATTAGGGTTATGAGCATCTCTCCGGGATCCACCCATCTATCTTCTAACCTCTCATCCTGGTGAGGGCTGTGGGGCCTGGAGCGTATCCCAAACAGGACAGGGCACGGGGATGGAGTACATCCTGGACAGGATGCCAGTCATACAGAGGACACATAGACACTAATACAGCCAACTGGACCCCATCTACCTCTTCTAAAACATCCATATAGTTTCCTGTCTGTTTCTGACAGCTTTCACCATTTTTCTTTTGCTCCAGTTCTTTGTACTTTTTGAGGTCACAGGTTTTAGTATCAGTACCTTTGCAATCTAGAGGAATGTTACCCTCCAACTATCAATTATTGTTTGTGGTCAAAATCACCCCATTTGTGTTAATTTGCACAAATTATAGTATAAATCGATATATTCCAGATCAATTTTTAAAGTGATTTCAATAAAGGCCTGAAATATCATTATCGACCATCATGTGACCCCAAAAGCCGTTGGAAAGCCAGTAAGAGGCCCATATGATGCTTAGAGCTGAAAATAGGACAATATGCTGTTTTTGTTAAAAATATCACAGTGCAGTTGTTTTAAAAATAAATCAATGACTTTGCACAAATTTTTTTATGTGTTTTGTCTAATAAAAACCTGAAGTATCTGAACTTGAACCAATACTGAGCAAAATATCACCACTTACTTTTATGAATGTACGCATTATCTGTGATGTAGAATAAAACACTATGGCTCAAGAAAACAGTCCATTTCTGTATTTTAACAAGATAAATGTTAAAGTAAGAAAAGATGACAAAATATTTCAAACTACATTTTAGAACAGCAAAATCAAATATACTGTATACTGATAAAATTGCAAAAATATAAACATCAGTATATCAAACAAATAACACCAAAATCCAAAGATGAATGAACACTGAACAATAACTAATCACAAACACTGCAAATGCTCTGCACAAGTGTGACAGAATGCAAGAAATGTAGATGTATGTGGTTTGCTAACATAACATACAAGTAGCACAAAGTGTGGTCGTCTTGCATCTGGTGATCCTGTGCGGGGACGTCATTCACAGAAAGCATACAAAAATGGATGCTGATTTGTAAGTTGGGGCTTTTCTCCTCTATATGTGGGGAACCCCTGTTCAAACAGATGCAATTAACAGGAAACTTCTTCTAACTTAAGGTGTGAACTGCTTCATCTGAGAAAACTAGACTTAGGAAACAGGGAGCATCAGCGACAAGTCAATGACTGACATCTCATACAGCCATATTGCAAACTAATACACACATAATGAGGATACAACATGAAACGGTCTGGGGGAGGGGGAAACATTTCCACATGTAGGGGGATAGAGGCGTTTAATTATTTACAGAAAATTCCGTGTAGCCAGTGTAGGAACCTGAGGTCAGTTTAACACAGATCACTGTCCGTGGTGCTGAAATCTCTACTTGATCGGCTGGTGCTGAATGAATAGGACGGCTGGCCAACATATCTCACTGTGTGATTCCACTGACTGGTACCTTCTAATGCATGGGATTTTTAACAATGAGGAAAATAATTTAAAAAAAGTTATTACAGGAAACAATATTTACATGCCTGTAGCTTTCATCTCTCACGACAGGAAACCCAAAAACTATTACTTTGTCAGGGATCCGGGGCGCGAGAACGAGGCATGGTGCACAGAAAGGGTGGACGATCCACTGGCGGGTCCAAGAACAAAAAGGGGTTTATTAAATAAAACAGAAAACACTACAAACACAGCAAAACCCAAAAGGACCACGAGGGGTCATAAAACTAAAGGGGATAAATAAAGACTAAATAACAAAAACCTAATACACGTTGAACACTGAAAATCTCAAAACCATCAAACAACGACAATCAACAACACACAATCACAATCAATGAACCACTGGGGAACTGAACAGAAGCAGGAACTAAAATACTAAGGGGTAACGAGACTAACACAGGACAGGTGAGGCTAATTAACAAAGACCAGGGAAACAGGGCACAGGTGAAACTAATAAACTCAAAAGGAACTGATAACAGGGAAACTAAGAACTAACCAAGGAAACAGAAACTAACACTGGGGAATTACAGAAAAGGTAAAGACACAAGCAGGGGCACAAGGAACAAAACCAAATACAACGTCACCAGATACAGGAACTAGAAAAACTCAAATGAAACACTAGGGAGCAAAATACAAAGACAGAGGAGGTGGGACTCAAACACAGGACAGAAGGGTACACACAACTGGATGCTCAACACATTGAGCCATATGACAAGACAGGCAATAGGGGAGAACAAAGACTAACATAAAGAACAGGATGACCAGCGACACCTGCTGGTCAAACGGGGAAGGGACAGAGTGGGACAACAGGAGGGGTTGACCCTGACAGAAATACAGTAAAACCGGTCTAAGTCGACACTCGCGGGACCAGCTTAAAAGTGACGACTTAGAGAATTGACGAGATACACCTACTGTAAGTCGACACTTTGGCGACTAATGTCTATCTCGCCGTTTTGTCGACTAGTAAATATAACTCGCCGTTTTGCCGACTTATAAAATCGACACTTTGGCGACTTATGTCTATCTCGCCGTTTTGCCGACTAGTAAATATAACACCATACCTCTACTACACCGCACTATACACGCGAGACTTAAGACTAGGGAGCAACTAGTGCGATGGGTGGGGATTCCCCGTTTCTACATCGCCGTGGTGACAAGCAGGCGGCGGGAATGCAGCGATTGGGGTGTCGACTTACAGGTAGGAAAATCCATTCATTTGTGTTGTTCGGGATTTAGGTGACGACTAAGGGAATTTGACGACTTACAAGCGGCGAGTTACACAAGGAATTTTAAAGGAAACATCATTAGGAAAAATCGGGACTTTTGCTTGAGCGTCGACTTGTGCACATTGACGAGTTACAAGACGGCGACTTAGACCAGTTTTACTGTACATTCATGTTATATCAAGTATATCACATACTCATTTAAAATCACAAAACACACCTGATTTAATCTCTATATTTTAATTATTTCAATAGTATTGCTTAATTACAGCAGTTAAACATTATCTGTATTACAATGGTACAGAAAAGTTGGGCTTTGGCTTTCCTGAGAGAAGCATGGCCTTGCCAGGATAGATGTCCTGTATGATTTGCGTTCTCTTTCATGCAATTATAGACACGTTTGTATTCATCTTCCTGGAGACCATCCATTCATTTCTGTGGTCAAAACACTTTTTTAGATTTTTGATTGCAGTCACAGATTTTTTTTAAATTGAGTTTCCCTTTGGGGGACTGAAAAAGCTGGTCTCCACATCGTCAAAATTTCAGGTTTTATTGCATTGTGGGGACATTTGGTCCCCAAAATTTAATATATACATAATGCGCGCGCGCACACACACACACACACACACACACACACACAAGTTGGTCTTCTTATCTAAATGGGGACCGTCCATTCATTTCTATGGGAAATACCCTAATCCCAGTCACGACACCCTTAATCCTTACCCACCCCTAACCTTAACCATAAGTAACCAACCCAGATACAAGACTTTTGGCATTTTTACTTTTTTGATTGCATTCACAGATTTTTATAAAACTGACGTTATCCAAATGGGGACCTCAAAAGATGTTCCCAAAAGTAGGGAAATTTCAGGTTTTACTACACTTTGGGGACAGTTTGGTCCTCAAATGTGATCAATGCAAATCCACACACACACACACACACACATTTGTATTCATTTCTTTGTGTGGACTCTCTATTCGGTTCTACGTGGAAAAACCCTAATCCCAACAATAACAACCTTTACCCCTCCAGCCTAACCTCAACCATAAGTAACTAGAAAAGATACAAGACTTTTGCCCCCCTTACAGCGCCATCCACCTGGCATTTCCCAGCTGGAGGCAAGGCACCGGAGCAGGGCAGTAGTGGGCGAAGTGTCTGGCGAAGTGAATGGTAGATTACCTAGATGCAAATAACATTATAAAGGATAGCCAACATGGATTTAGGAGAGGTAGATCCTGCTTAACGAATCTGCTTGAGTTCTTTTAGGAAGCTACAAGTGAAATTGATCACAAAAAGGCCTACGATGTGATTTACTTAGATTTCCAGAAAGCCTTTGATGTTGTCCCCCACAAACGGCTCTTGTTAAAGCTTAAAGCTGCAGGAATTTTAGGACCTGTGGCAGCTTGGATCAAAAACTGGCTAACTGATAGGAAGCAGAGAGTAGTTATTAGAGGCACTATGTCACAGTGGGCCTCCGTTTATAGTGGGGTACCGCAGGGTTCAATTTTAGGACCACTATTGTTCCTAATTTACATTAATGATATTGACACGAATACATATAGTAAACTGGTTAAATTTGCAGACGACACTAAGGTGGGCGGGGTAGCAGATACTAATCTAGCAGCAGAGAGGCTTCAACGGGATCTGGATTTAATTAGCGAATGGGCTGATACTTGGCAGATGAAATTTAACACAGATAAATGTAAGGTAATCCATGCAGGGAGCAGAAATATACAGTACAGATATTTTATGGGTTCCACTGAAATAAAGGTAGCTGATTACGAGAAAGATCTCGGTATGTATGTTGATGCTTCCATGTCCCACTCTCGCCAATGTGGGGAAGCAATAAAAAAGGCGAACAGAATGTTGGGTTATATCTCTAGATGTGTGGAGTTTAAGTCAAGGGAGGTGATGTTACACTTATATAATTCCTTGGTAAGACCCCACCTAGAATACTGTGTGCAGGTTTGGTCACCATACCTCAAGAAGGACATTGCTGCCTTAGAAAAGGTGCAACGAAGAGCTACGAGAATGATTCCTGGTCTTAGAGGAATGTCTTACGAGGAGAGGTTAGCGGAATTGAATCTGTTCAGCCTTGAGCAAAGGAGACTAAGGGGGGATATGATTCAGGTCTATAAGATTCTAACGGGTCTGGATGCTGTTCAGCCAAATGACTATTTCAATATTAGTCTAAATACTAGAACTCGTGGCCATAAGTGGAAATTAGCGGGAGAACATTTTAAAACAAATTTGAGGAAGCACTTCTTTACACAGCGTGTAGTCAGAGTATGGAATAGTCTTCCTGCTATTGTAGTGGAAGCTAAAACCATGGGTTCCTTTAAATCAGAGCTAGATAAGATTTTAACAACTCTGAGATATTAGCTAAGTTCTCCCCAAACGAGCTTGATGGGCCGAATGGCCTCCTCTCGTTTGTAAATTTCTTATGTTCTTATGTTCTTATCTCTCCGCAGCTGCCATGGCTTTGCGCGTATAACGTGCATGCTCTGTCCCTCTCTGCAGACGGAGCCCCCACATGCGCAGGTGCAGGTTTGGCATGAAGTGGCTGGCGACCGGCGTGATGTTGCAGACAGGGACAGGATTGTCTCAGTCCGCTCAGCCTCTGCCAAGGCCTTGGCAAGCATGGCCGGCATCTGCAGCTACATGTGTTGGCACAACCGTTCCGGGTACCGGTGCCCTCAGCGGGGAGGCTTCTGCTCACTCTACCTGGTGGATCCATCGGGTTGCCCCAGGAAGGCACGCTGCCCGACTCCCGGGGTGCACATCCCACGCACTGGTGCTGCTGGCTGCCACTGTAGGAAGTCGTTGGGTCGTTGTATAGGAAGTGGTTGTAGTCTTCCAGGGAGGTTAGTTAAGAATATAAGAGGGGGGAGACAAAAAGCCCTAAGTACTAATAAGTGGGCAGTGTAAAAGGCCTACCCTTTGCTGTCTGTATTTAAATGCTAGGAGCAGTAGAAACAAAATTCATGATTTGAGGCCTTAATTTCATCAGACTCATGATATTATAGGACTAACAGAAATGTGGTTGAGTGACAATGATGGAGAAGAATATAATATGGATGGTTACATGTTGTTCTGTAGGGACCAGATAAGCAAGAAGGGAGGTGGTGTTGCAGAATATGTAAAAGAAAATTTGCAGGCAAGGGAGCTCACAGATAATAATAAACCTAGAGAAGCTACAGCACCCTCCACAATTATTGGCAGCCCTTGTAAATATTTTTAAAAAGGGTTAGAAAAAAGTCTACCTTTTACTAAAATAGCTTCATCTAACACCGAAAAAATTAGAAAAATCCAAACTTTCATTGAAATAAATTTTTTCGAAGAAAAAAAAATCCATCAAGAAATAATTATTTTTAACAAAAATACTTGAGCCATGATTATTGGCACCCCTGCTTTTAATACTTTGTACAACCTCCCTTTGCCAGTATAACAGCACTGAGTCTTTTATAAGGTTGGAGAATACCAAGCCGGGCATCTGAGTCCATTCCTTTTTAGAGAACCTCTCCAGATCAGCACTCTACTCTTCAGCTCAGTCCATAAGTTTACAGTGGGGTTCAGGTCAGGTGACTGAGATGACCATGGCAGAAGCTTGCTTCTATAGTCAGCTAACTATTTTTGTGTTGATTTGGACATGTGCTTAGGATCGTGGTCCTGCTGGAAGATCCAGTGAAGGCCCAGTTTTAGCTTCTAGTGTCAGTATTGTGTATGAATAAAATACAAAAAAATATCCCTTTGTCCACTGGTGTCCCCTTGTTGCCCTTACCCTGTTTGTCCCTTTATCCCCTTTCCTGTAAATACTGTTACACTGCAACTCTAGACTGGAGATCATAACAGCATCTTACCTATAGTTTTAAAAGAGATGAGGGATATTATTTAACTTTGCTATTTCAGAAATCTGTATCTGTTGGTGTGTTACTAATATAACACCCATATTCAAAAAAGGGGATAGAAGTAATCCAACAAACTATAGGCACTTGGAAAAGTAATGGAAGCTATAATCCAAGCCAAAATGGTGGACTACTCTTGGTGTGTATGTGGTTGCTGCCATGTCCCACTCTCGCAAATGTTGGGAAGCAATTAAAAAGGCCAGTAGGATGTTGGGTTACATCTCTAGGTGTGTGGAGTTTAGGTCAACGTAGGTGAAGCTTAAGATTGTACAATTCCTTGGTAAGACCCCACCTAGAATATTGTGTGCAGGTTTGGTCACCTTACCTTAAAATGGACATTGCTGCCTTTGAAAGGGTTCAACGTAGGGCTACAAGAATGATTCCCGGTCTTAGTGAAATGTCTTATGAGGAGAGGTTAGCTGAGCTGAATCTGTTCAGCCTCGAGTAAAGGAGACTAAGGGGGGACATGATCCAGGTATGTAAGATTCTGATAGGTTTATTTTTTTTCCATTACTGCAATATGTCACTCATGATTATATAACAGAATAGATGAAACCCTGCCTACATCTAGCTTTCTCCCAGGGGATTCACTATCCCAGTGTAATTCAATACAGTCAGTAACTACTGAGATGCTTGATATATTTTCTTTTTCATTGCATTTTTGATGGACATAGAGGACAGTATTTGGCTGAGACAGTATTAGCTTGAAATTTTTATTTTATAATAAATACAGTTTAAATACAGCTCAACCTCATGACAGTGAAAAAGTCTGCAGGCCATTGCAGAGGTCTTGGATGATGTTCTCATCTATGGAGGTCTTTGGTGGCTGTCGTAACCAGTGTCTCTGCCTAGGCCAGTGGTGGGTCTCATATTGAGGTACAGAGAATGGGTCCTTCCGCCTTGCGGATTCCCTCTTTCCCTGAGCAACAGCTTCCCTCCAAGATGATGGGGGGAGTGCGGTGGACAGAACTGGGGCTTCTTCCCTGTCATGCACTTTCTGGACCACTGGCTGAGGCCGGACACACAGATGAAGTTGCATCCTCAATGTTAGGCCTCTGGAGACCAATTTCTTCAGCTGGCCTGTTGCACAGAAACATTTCTCTTTATTGTAAACTGTAAGATGATTACAGCAACTATTCTGCTGTTATTCAATCAGTGAGAATAATTTACATAGTACCGACCAATTTTTTAAACTTCAATTAACATCAGACTGTCTCAAACTCATGTTAAAAAAAGTTCTGAAATACACACGTTTATATACTGGCTGATGATAATGTTCCACCGCCCCAGCATCCACGTCTCCAGTACAGGTGCCAGTCTGGTTAGAGGGAGGTGATGTGGGTGGAGATTCGTCATCTCCCCAATCAGTCACCTCATCCCACTTATTCCAGGCTGCCCAGTACTCATTAGCTGTCCAGCTCACGGCTTTTTCCAATCGCCTAGTGCTGAGAGGAGAAACAGGTTTCAGTCAGACAGGTTGCACTACAGCTCACCAGACAACAGTAAAAACCTCTTAAAGAGCAAATACATAAGCCGGTTCTATCTAATAATTGTATTTAATAATAAAACAGTACAATCATCTAAGTTTTATCAATGTAGATGGCCAGAAAATTTTACTGTCACATATACACTCACCTAAAGGATTATTAGGAACACCATACTAATACGGTGTTTGACCCCCTTTCGCCTTCAGAACTGCCTTAATTCTACGTGGCATTGATTCAACAAGGTGCTGAAAGCATTCTTTAGAAATGTTGGCCCATATTGATAGGATAGCATCTTGCAGTTGATGGAGATTTGTGGGATGCACATCCAGGGTACGAAGCTCCCGTTCCACCACATCCCAAAGATGCTCTATTGGGTTGAGATCTGGTGACTGTGGGGGCCATTGTAGTACAGTGAACTCATTGTCATGTTCAAGAAACCAATTTGAAATGATTCGAGCTTTGTGACATGGTGCATTATCCTGCTGGAAGTAGCCATCAGAGGATGGGTACATGGTGGTCATAAAGGGATGGACATGGTCAGAAACAATGCTCAGGTAGGCCGTGGCATTTAAATGATGCACAATTGGCACTAAGGGGCCTAAAGTGTGCCAAGAAAACATCCCCCACACCATTACACCACCACCACCAGCCTGCACAGTGGTAACAAGGCATGATGGATCCATATTCTCATTCTGTTTACGCCAAATTCTGACTCTACCATTTGAATGTCTCAACATAAATCGAGACTCATCAGACCAGGCAACATTTTTCCAGTCTTCAACTGTCCAATTTTGGTGAGCTCGTGCAAATTGTAGCCTCTTTTTCCTATTTGTAGTGGAGATGAGTGGTACCCGGTGGGGTCTTCTGCTGTTGTAGCCCATCCGCCTCAAGGTTGTGCGTGTTGTGGCTTCACAAATGCTTTGCTGCATACCTCGGTTGTAACGAGTGGTTATTTCAGTCAAAGTTGCTCTTCTATCAGCTTGAATCAGTCGGCCCATTCTCCTCTGACCTCTAGCATCAACAAGGCATTTTCGCCCACAGGACTGCCGAATAATGGATGTTTTTCCTTATGCACACCATTCTTTGTAAACCCTAGAAATGGTTGTGCGTGAAAATCCCAGTAACTGAGCAGATTGTGAAATACTCAGACCGGCCCGTCTGGCACCAACAACCATGCCACGCTCAAAATTGCTTAAATCACCTTTCTTTCCCATTCTGACATTCAGTTTGGAGTTCAGGAGATTGTCTTGACCAGGACCACACCCCTAAATGGATTGAAGCAACTGCCATGTGATTGGTCGATTAGATAATTGCATTAATGAGAAATTGAACAGGTGTTCCTAATAATCCTTTAGGTGAGTGTATATGTACTTGTTACTGTGGCAGTACACTTGTTAACAATAATGCTAATATACTCACTGCAGCTACAGGATATATATATATATATATATGGGGCATATGGCATACCGAGCATTCTCCGGTATGGTATTAATTCTAGTGGCACCCCCCTCCCCCAGTCAATAAAATGTATTGCTTAAATCACTGAAACAGAAACACCGGTAAAACTTGCCAGTGTTTTTATTTCAGTGGTTTAGATATGATTCAGGTGTGTTGACCCAGGGTCATATCTAAAACATGCAGGACACCAGCCCTTTGTCCACCACTGATATAAAAAATAGTGCTTTTGTTAGTGTAAATTATCATTATGTTAAATCTTGAGTATTGACAGTGAGAAAATACTATCAATGTTTGTCACAGGTGCAGAATGCTGTGATTAGTGGAAAGACAGGGCTTGCATGTACTGTACAGATGAGCAACGCAGGTGGAATGCTGGGACAGCAAAGAACCTTGAACCCAAACGTCTAAGCCAGATAAACTTCAGACATCACAGGGCATAGCAGCAGTACAATGTGAACTCCCGGACTGCAGTGACTCAAACTCTCCCTAACACACCATATCACCTTACACACCAAGACTTTATTGACAGTGTTAGCAAAGCACCAATGAAGCCACTTTTCCTCCTCAAGAACACATTAACTGGAAAGTGTTACAATGCCTCACCATCAGCAGGTCCTTACTGCAACAGTAAAGTTGATGAGCAATTTTTTCAGCCACACCAAGCACACAGTTACGAACTAAGCTGTAATCCATGCAGGGCATTCTATCAGGCATACATTCAAGTTTCTGAAGAGCAAGCAGCACAATTACAAGAAGAAACAAAAGAGCAAAGTGCATCTTGATTTGTGGCACAACTGTAGGAAAATCAGACTTACAGCAAGTTCCGCTAAAAGAGTTCCAGTACGTGCCACCACAAAAAATGACAAATTTTTATATGAGCACATGTACCCTTCCTTTCGTGGTAATTATGAAAGAAACTATGGTAAAGAAAATGAAGTTAGAGCTTGTCATCAGCTGAAAGAACAGGGCATGAACATTCTTCACATGGGCAGTGTTACCAGCATCCAGGAGCCATGGCTCTCTGCTAGTCCTGACGGGGTCATTGACTCAGATGTGCTGCTAGAAATAAAATGTCCTGTGCCGACCCATCCTTCACTCACTGAGCAGCTCAGCCAGAAATGCAACGATATCAAACTGGCAGCTGCAGAAAACTGGCAGCAGAGGCTATTACATGCAAGTGCAGCTTACACTGGTTTGCACAGGTCTCAAGACGTCCACACTTGTGATCTGGACACCTAGTGAGCATGTTTCATTTACAGTGCAATATGATGAAGCATTTGTAAAGGAGCAAGTAAAGCACTTGAGAGGGTTTTACTTCTCATGTTTCTTGCCTCGACTTGTAGAGGAGTTTGCAGCAGGATGGTTTCAGTTAAATGAGAGATACTTGAAGATAATGGGCAGCTTTAATGCACATTTGCTCATGTGAGAACTATAAATGGGAGAGTTTGTCTATGCTGGACTACCTCCTCATCCCCATTCCCCTCCCCTATTGCAAGTCTCGACTTTAATGTAAGATGTGGTGACTATGTGCTTATGTTGCTGAGGTGTTTTTTTCTGTTCCTACATTGTACTTCCTACTGGAGTATAGTCTGGGGGCTGTTTTTTTTTTCCACCTCCACTCTCCTCAGGTAATCTTGTTTCTCTAAGTTTTCCTATAGTCCCCTGTCTTCCTGACCTGTCTACTCCCTATAATGTAATGTTTGTATATGTATGGTCGGGTTGATGGCCTGCTTTTTCGCTGGTACTTGTGACTAGTGACATGGTGAATTGCAACATCAATAAAGGGAATCAATCATCATCATCAATCATCATCATCATCATCATCGTCAGACACTAACATGCTGGCAGAGTTTGGTCTCTGTCTTGTGAATGAAAGGAGACATTCAATATGAAATCTGTTGAATATTTCACCACAACTAAAATGTACATAATTTTAACATATGGTGGGAAATTAATGACATACTGACGACATTAAATGTTGGGAATAGTTCTGTATTTCTATAATCTTCCAAGACAATAACAAAATGTCAAGAATGCACAACTAATTATTGTAGTTTTAAGAAAAACATTTATTTCCACTTGAAGAGCTTATCACATTGTGTTTGAATAAAAAAAAGTAATAATTGTTCAGTTGATTGCATTATATGTGTACTCTATCACATAACCTTTCTACAAAAATATTTACATTGTGTAGAACAGAAGATAAAAAAGGGAGACCTGTAATTATTTACTCTCTACATATATGTACATCAGATTTCTACCTTAAAATAATTACATTACACTACACAATTTAATGTCCTGGGTAATGATCTTGATATCCCTGAGTCCACGCTTGTTTACAACATACACAATTATTCTGTATCACGGATGAGATCCTCTCTTAAGGTAACTAGAGCAGCACATATCCTCAGAATCTTGTCTATTTTAGGAGCCATGCTTATAGGAACAATTTGTGATAGTATTCTGTAGACTTTCAAACGTCTGATTGGTCTTTCAACATGGATTCTTACATTTGCAATCCGACGCGTGTATGTTACCTGTTCCTCAGTTAGCTGTCCACGTTTTTTTGTGAAATAGGGTATTACTAATCTAACTTTTCTCTCAAAGAGTAAGTCTTTTATTGTAAAACCTCTATCTGCCATGCCACTTCATCACCAGGTTTCAGGTATGTCAATATTCCACAGTCCATTGTGGTAAATTTGTCACTACATCGACCGCCATATGCCGCAGACGCAAACATGATTAGTCCACATGGTGCAACAGCGACCAAATATTTGACTGTGTTGTGTGAATAATAATGGCTGTATGATTCCCCTCTTGAGCCCAGATTTCTGGGTTTCTGTAAAAGGGTCTCACTGCAGTCTATAATGCATGTAGTATTCAGAAAGTTCTTCTTGAAGGCTGCAGGCATAGTTGCTTGAATAGTTTCTCTTGGCAGCCATGGAATTAATGGTCGGAGAACTTCCTACAGTTTGTCTAACCAGTGTGGGATAATCTTGCCAGCCATGCTCTGTGATATATGAAACTGGCGGCTCAGGTCACCTATTACACATTTACTCTTTAATTTCATAAGTGTCATGAGGACTTGATCTCGTACAGGCATTGTAAATTCATCGTTGTCATATCCTTCCAGTGTCGACACAAGAGTGTTAAATGTTTCTAAGGCTATTCCAGTGTACAGCAAAGCGTCTGCATCATTTTGAAGAATGAAATATGCGATAATAACTAATAATATCTAATAATATCTAACATCGGTATCGTTACCCAGCGCCGGAAAAGGACAGTTGCTCCTGAGCTTTGCTCGGTCGCCAGTTGGGGCCGGGAGGACATTTTCCACTTTTTTCCCGCTCCGGCAGTAGCCTGCTGTGAGGGGGTTTTTGTGGTTTTTCGACCTCCCAAGAGCAACTTCGATTTCGCTTTGTTTTTAGTTCATACTTGGTTCAGGCAGAAGTTCTTCTGGTAAGTAGTAGTAAATTTATCAGGTTTAAAATAAATTTTTAAATAAAAATAATAATTAAGTTCAGTTTTAACACAAGTAATAACTTATTTTAGTGTACTCGGCACTTTACTGCATTTATCGTTACGCAAATTAATCTTTATAGTTAAATACACTATATAAATTTACTGGGCTGGGAGTACGGGGTCATAGTGATTATGGGGCCGGCTCAGTGTTGCGTTTGCAAGATGTTTGCCCTTCTGGACGTTAGTGTCCAGTCGGACTTCATCTGCGAGTGATGTAAGCTAGTGGACTCACTCATGGTCAAGGTTCGCGACCTTGACGAGCAACTGGCTCTCATCCAATGCAACAGTGAGTTAGAGGAGCTAGTTAATACGCCGTTCAGGGAGATGGTATGTACGCCACAGGCAGGGAGGAGAGAGAATGAAGAGCAGAGAGGTCGAGAGAGCTGGGTGACCGTAGGTCGTAGATGCAGGAAAAGGCGTACACACGTTACATAGGCGGCATCACCTGAGGTGTCTGTGTCTAACAGGTTTCAGGTGCTTCCAGCTTTAGAGCCGGAAGGGACTGGGGAGGCAGGTGGGCCCTTGGGCACTGAGGAGCCCCCTCCCCCCTGGAAGAGGGAGGTTGTGGTAGTGGGGGATTCAATTATTAGGGGAGTAGACAGTTATGTGTGCACACGTGATAGAGGGTCCCTTGCCTGCCTGGTGCCCAGGTAGGGGACCTTCCAGATCGTGTGGACAAGCTTTTGGCCCCAGCTGGGGTGGATCCAGTTGTCGTGGTGCATGATGGCACCAACGACATAGCAAGGGTAGGAGGGCTGTTCTGCAGGATAAATTTATAGAAGTCGCCAATAAGCTTAGAAGCAGAACATCCATGGTGGTATTCTCTGAAATACTCCCCGTGCCACGCGCAAGTCAGGCTAAGTTAGCTGAGATAAGGAGATTAAATGCGTGGCTAAAAGGATGGTGTAGGAAAGAGGGGTTTAGGTTTATGGGGCACTGGAGGACCTTCTGGAACAGGTGGGACCTGTTCAAGCTGGATGGGTAGCATCTGAACCAGAGGGGAAGGCGTATTTGTAGAGTAGTTGAGGGATGTTTAAACTAGGGACTGGAGGGACAGGGAGGTTAGTTAAGTATGTAAGTGGGGGGAAACGGAAAGCCCCAAAAAATCATATTATAAGTGGGCACCGTAATAGGCCTACCCTTTGTTGTCTGTATTTAAACGCCAGGAGTATTAGGAATAAAATTCATGATTTAGAGGCTTTTATCTCATCGGACTCTTATGATATTATAGGAATAACTGAAACATTGTGATGAGTTGGCTCAGGTGGCAGGGGAGGAAGCCGGTCAGACCTGGTAGGCCCAAGCGCATAGTGAGGGTCTGCTGGGAACGTCTGGCAGAGGCTCCTGTTCGCCGGAGCTTTAACCCCCTGGGGCCTGAGGCCTTTTTTCCACTTTCGAGGTAGTCTGACATGCCTTGACATTTTAAAATATTTCACCTATCTAAAAAACATTTATCCCAAAGTGATACATTTGCTTTTATTCAGCACAAACTCAGCACCAATAATCTGAGACCTCTTAGAATGTTATTATTCTATTTTTTGTTAAAATCAACTTTAAACATATACTTTTCAAAAACCTATTTTCAGACATGCTGAGAAATTGTAAAAAATCACATTATAGACATTTCTAGGTAAGACTTTTGAGCTCTGAAGCTTATAGACACAGGGGTTGGCTACACATAGGTGAAAGTGACATTCAGAAATTTTATATGGTATGATTACGAAAGTGTTAGAACTTTGGAGTGACACTCTTTTTCTCAAAGTCAGTGGTCTTCACAATGAATATTGATGAGATAGGTGTCCTCACACCTGTAGTAGTTTGCATACTGTCAATGGCCCATCAGTCTGGAATGTCACTGCACCCCACACCCATCACTTTGGAAAGGCAGTTTGAAACGCAAGAAAAGTAGCAACAATAAAATCCCTTTCACAGTTTATTGATAGATGGAATGAAAAATGACTGTGACTATATAAATATAGAAAGCGATTAATATGATGCAGTGACTATTATTGACGCTCTGGGGACGAGGGCATCATCGACCGCGTATCTTTCTCGTGTATTTCAGTTTATATCTCGCTGAAATCATTATGTAGAATCATGAAAAAAACACTGACTAAATCCGTTATCTGTCTTCTTTTCAAAACTTCCATTGTCAGAAGTATTAAAGTTTTTAAAATTAGGTTAAATAGGCAAAAAAGCAAATCGTGTCATCTTTCTTTGTTTTACTTGCGTCGGGAGCGTGTAGGACCGCTCTCAGCGGAAGATCGCTATTCACGTTCTAAATACGCTGCGTTTGAATCGGCGACCACGTGATTGCAGGCACACAGGCTTAGCCCACTGAGCTATGAACACAGGTATGAGCTTCGCTGCTGAAAGTGGCAACACTGGCGCAAAGCTTCAGCGGCAGAGACGTATCCGTGTGCTATATTGTAGCCGATCAGTGTAAACACTACCCAGACATGTGCTCTTGTTTATTTCGGTCACAATGGGCGTATTCACATATTTCTTCACCCAATACTAACTGTCGGATTATCATGTTATTATCATGCGAATAGCGCGATTTGCAAGTGGGTGGGCGATCAGAGCCGCTTCGAGACGCAGACGCTTAAGTCAGTCACTCTTGTTCTTTCAATTCGTATCACGAAGCTGTAAGAATATATTTAGTTTCTACCTATATATATTTGAAAAGTAGACCGTCCAAGGTTTCTGAGAGTATTTTTAAAATGTGTATATGACAAAAACTCGCGGAGTTATTTAAACGGTTTTGCGAAATTTCTGTCAGATCCCGCCGGCGGGATCGCCGGTCCCAAGGGGTTAACTCATGCCTCCGGCAGAATTCCAACTGCATGCCGGGGGAGGTCGGGGACATTGAGTCTGAATGGACACTGTTCCGGACCTCCATTGTGGAAGCGGCCGTACGGAGCTGTGGCTGCAGGGTGGTCGGTGCCTGTCGTGGCGGTAACCCCCATACCCGATGGTGGACACCAGAGGTGAGGGGGGCCGTAAAGCTGAAGAAGGAGGCTTCCCGGGAATTATTAGCCCGGGGGTCTCCGGAGGCAGCTGACGGGTACCGGCGGGCCAGGCGGAACGCAGCTCGGGCGGTCGCAGAAGCAAAAACCCGGGCGTGGGAGGAGTTCGGTGAGGTCATGGAAAGTGACTTTCGGTTGGCCTCAAAAAGGTTCTGGCAAACCATCCGGAGTGTCAGGAGGGGGAAGCAGCTCTTGGTTCCTACTATTTATAGTGGGGAGGGGATGCTGTTGACCTCACCTGGGGACATCACCCGGAGGTGGAAGGAATACTTTGAGGACCTCCTCAACCCTGCCTCAAATACATCTACACACACTGCCTTTGAAACATCTGAGGGCACAGAGCCCGAGGGTGCTGGGGGGGGCTTGCACATCACTGGGGCTGAGTTGGCTCCGTGGTGGCCGGGCCCCGGGGGTGTGCGAGATCCACCCGGAGTACCTGAAAGCTCTGGATGTTGTGGGGCTGTCGTGGCTGACACGCCTTCTCAACAGTGCGTGGAGGTCAGGGACGGTGCCGCTGGATTGGCAGACCGGGGTGGTGGTCCCCTTATTTAAGAAAGGGGACCGGAGGGTGTGTTCCAACTACAGTACAGGGGGATCACACTTCTCAGCCTCCCTGGGAAAGTCTATTCCAGGGTACTGGAGAGGAGGGTGAGATCGATAGTCGAATCTCGGATTCAGGAGGAACAATGCGGTTTTCGTCCTGGCCGTGGAACACTGGACCAGCTTTATACCCTTGCAAGGGTACTGGAGGGGGCCTGGGAGTTTGCCTATCCAGTCTACATGTGCTTTGTGGATTTGGAAAAGGCTTCCCCAAGGTGCTCTGTGGGGGGTGCTTCGGGGGGTGCAAGGGTCCGCTGTTGTGGGCGATTCGGTCCCTGTACGAACGGAGCAGAAGCTTGGTCCGCATTGCCGGTAATAAGTCGGACGTGTTCCCAGTGCGGGTTGGGCTCCGCCAGGGCTGCCCTTTGTCATTGGTCCTGTTTATAATATTTATGGACAGGATTTCTAGGCGCAGCCAGGGTGTTGAGGGTGTCCAGTTTGGTGGCCTCAGGATTGCATCACTGCTTTTTGCAGACGATGTCGTCCTGTTGGCTTCATCTGCTGGGGATCTCCAGCGTGCTCTGGGGCGGTTCGCAGCCGAGTGCGAAGCGGCTGGGATGGGGATTAGCACCTCCAAATCCGAGACCATGGTTCTCAGCCGGAAACGGGTGGTTTGCCCTCTTCGGGTCGGGGAAGACGTACTGCCTCAAGTGGAGGAGTTTAAGTATCTCGGGGTCTTGTTCACGAGTGAGGGTAGGCGAGATCGGGAGCTGGATAGACGAATCGGAGCGGCGTCTACAGTTTTGCAGGCGCTTAACCGGTCCGTCGTGGCTAAGAAAGAACTGAGCCAAAAGGCAAAGCTCTCGATCTATTGGTCCATCTTCGTTCCTACCCTCACCTATGGTCATGAGCTATGGGTAATGACCGAAAGAATGAGATCGCGAATACAGGGGGCCGAAATGAGGTTTCTCCGCAGGGTGTCTGGGCTCTCCCTTAGGGATAGGGTGAGAAGTTCGGATATCCGGGAGGGCCTCAGAGTAGAACCGCTGCTTCTTCACGTCGAAAGGAGCCAGTTGAGGTGGTTTGGACATCTGGTGCGGATGCCTCTTGGGCGGCTACCCGGAGAGCTTTTCCGTGCATGTCCTAGAGGGAGGAGGCCCCGGGGCAGACCCAGGACTCGCTGGAGGGATTATATCTCTCGGCTGGCCTGGGAACGCCTCGGTGTCCCCCCCGAGGAGCTGGTATAGGTGGCTGGGGAGAGGGAGGTCTGGGTGCCTCTACTGAAGCTGCTACCCCCGCGACCCGAACCCCGGACAGGCGGTAGATGATGGATGGATGGATGAAACATGGTTGAGAGAAAAGGATGGACAAGAATATAATATGGATGGTTACACGTTGTTCCGTAAAGACCGTATAGGTAAGAAGGGAGGTGGTGTTGCAGTATATGTAAAGGAAAACTTGCAGGCAAGGGAGCTTACTGATATAAGTAAAAGTACGGAAACTATATGGGTAAAATTAGATGCTAAAAATTCAAATAGCCTAATTGTTGGTGTTTGTTACAGAGCACCTAATGTAGCTGCCGAGGAAAGCAGATTGTTATACAGTGATATTAGGACTATGAGCAATAAAAATTATGTGGTAGTTATGGGTGATTTAAATCTACCGGGGATATAGTGGGACATGGTCGCTGGCTCTTCTGAAAATGAACTGGAGATGGTGGAATTAGTACAGGATTGTTTTTTTACTCAGTTTGTTAACACCCCTACCAGGGGAGATGCCATTCTTGATCTTGTTTTCTCTAATAACCAGGACAGGATTGGTAAATTAGACGTTTTAGAACCACTTGACAGGAGCGATCATAACATGGTTAAATTTGAGGTTAAGTTTAGTGCCCGAAGAGCAAAGTCTAAATCAAAAATGTATAATGTTAGGAAGGCTAACTTCAACTGTATGAGATTAAAACTAGAAACTCTGAACTGGATGGAGTTAAATAACAAAACTGTTGAAGAGGCATGGGAATTTTTTAAAAGCACATCATTGCAAGTGCAAGAGGACTTAATACCTGTTTCCAGCAAGAATAAATCTAGGAAATTGCAACCTAGGTGGTTTACTAGGGAAATAAAGTTTACAGTAAGGAGGAAAAGGGCTTTGTTCCAGAAATGGAAAATAACTGATGATGACAGAATAAAGCAAGAGTATCTAAATCTACAGGCTGAGTTAAAAAATGACATTAGATGAGCTAAAAGGAATGTCGAAAGGAAGATCGCATTGGAGGCTAAGGATGACGTTAAAAGTTTCTTCCAGTATTTTAACTCTAAAAGAGCTCTAAAAGCTGAAATTACTAATCTGCAGGATAGTAAGGGTCTTATAATTGAAAACGACATTGATATAGTAAATGAGTTCAATGATAGTTTTGCACGGGTATTCACTGTTGAGGACACTAGTAACTTACCAGTTCTTATTACTAATCCAGCATCGTCTATAACTAATATATATATATATAACTGAAGCTGATGTTTTGCAAAGCCTAGCTAAGCTCAAAATAAATAAATCACAGGGCCCTGATGGCATCTTACCTATAGTGTTAAAAGAGATGAGGGATATTATTTGCCGACCCTTAACTTTACTGTTTCAAAAATCCTTATCTGAAGGTGTGGTACCTTCTGATTGGAAGCATGCCAAGATAACGCCCATTTTCAAAAAAGGGGATAGAAGTAATTTGTCAAATTATAGGCCAATCAGTCTAACTTGTATAACTGGTAAAGTTATGGAGGCTATAATCAAAGAGAAAATGGTAGATTACCTGGACTCAAATAACATTTTGAGTGATAGCCAGCATGGATTTAGGAGAGGTAGATCCTGTTTAACAAATCTGTTGGAGTTTTTTGAGGAACGACGTGATCTAGTTAGATTTCCAAAAGGCTTTTGATGTTTTCCCCCACAAGAGTTAGATTTAGAGTTAGATAGTACTTTATTAATCCCTCGGGAAGGTTCCTCCGGGAAATTTAGTTTTTTTTTTTTTTAGAGAGGCTCTTGCTTAAACTCAAAGCGACAGGTATTTTAGGAACTGTAGCGACCTGGATTGATAACTGGTTAACAGATAGGAAGCAGTGAGTAGTTATAAGAGGCACAATGTCACAGTGGGCCTGCGTTCATAGTGGGGTACCGCAAGGTTCAATTTTTAGGACCACTATTGTTCCTAATTTACATAAATGATATAGACACCAATATATACAGTAAATTGGTGAAATTTGCAGATGACACCAAGGTGGGTGGTGTAGCAGATACTGAACTAGCGGCTCAGCAGCTACAGCGGGATTTTGATTTAATTAGTGACTGGGCCGATACCTGGCAGATGAAATTTAACATAGACAAATGTAAGGTACTCCATGTAGGGAGCAGAAATATAAAGTACAGGTATTTTATGGGACCTACTGAAATAAAGGTAGCTGATTATGAGAAAGACCTTGGTGTGTATGTTGATGCTTCCATGTCTCACTCTCGCCATTGCAGGGAAGCAATAAAAAAGGCCAATAGGATGTTGGGTTATATCTCCAGGTGTGTGGAGTTTAAGTCAAGGGAGGTAATGCTAAGATTATACAATTCCTTGGTGAGACCTCACCTAGAATATTGTGTGCAGGTTTGGTCACCATATCTTAAAAAGGACATTGCGGCCTTAGAAAAGGTGCAGCGTAGGGCCACAAGAATATGATTCCTGGTCTTAGAGGAATGTCATACGAGGAAAGGTTAGTTGAGCTAAATCTGATCAGCCTCAAGCAAAGGAGACTGAAGGGGGACATGATCCAGGTCTATAAGATTCTAACAGGTTTAGATGCTGTTCAACCGAATAGTTACTTCAGCATTAGTTCAAATACAAGAACTCGTGGCCATAGGTGGAAATTAGCAGGAGAACATTTTAAAACAAATTTGAGGAAGCACGTCTTTACACAGCGTGTAGTCAGAGTATGGAATAGTCTTCCTGATAACGTAGTGCAAGCTGAATCCTTGGGTTCCTTTTAGGGCTGAACGATATCAAATCGCGATTAAATCGCGCATGCGCAATAATCGAACAGGCAGAAGCAAGCAAAACCTGATCAAGTTTTATATGGTTGTAGCATATCAAGTCTATAAAGTAAATTAAAGTGTAAAAGCCTATAAAGTAAATATTGCTAATCAAATAAATTCGTTTTGTCATTCAAAGTAGGTCTAATAGGATTTTTTAAATTTCATGTAACGCTGTCAGTGAAATTTTATTTTGTAGAGACGCAGCAGCAGCATCAACAGAAAAAAATTGAGAAATTTAAAACGTGGATGCTTAGCCTGTATATTCTTTAGGCTATTAAGCCCACTGATTACTTTATTGTTAAGCCTATTTTTGTGTGGAATGCCATTGCCAAACCTGTCCGTTGTTGCCTATATGTTGCTTAAAAATAAATATTTTCTGAGTGGCAATGTTACCATTGCTCATATTTCTTTATGATATAAGGCTTCGGTTTAAGGTGACATTTGTTAGGCATGCAGAATATTTGTCCCTCATTTAAATTGGAGCGAGCGTGAAGCGATATGACTGGAGCGGGAGGAAATTTTAGCGGAGTGAGGAGCGGTGTTGAGCGGAGCGGCTTAGTGGGAATTAGAGCGGAGAAGCGGGCGGAGCCAACAGCCTCGTGAGCTCCACTCCGCTCACATGCTCTGATACAAAGCCTCATTAATAATTTAGCCATACTAAGCTGCTTATATTGTGGGCGTAAATAAATGTCCGTATAGCACAGAAAAGGTGGCGCACCACCAAATTTTGCGCCTGTCATCTGAAGCCTTAGTGATTATTGCGCATGCGCGATTTAATCGCGATTTGATATCGTTCAGCCCTAGTTCCTTTAAATCAGAGCTAGATAAGATTTTAACAACTCTGAGCCATTAGTTTAGTTCTCCCCATGCGAGCTCGATGGGCCGAATGGCCTCCTCTCGTTTGTATAGTTCTTATGTTCTATGTGTTTTTTCTGTTCCTACAATGTCCTCCCTACTGGAGTACAGTCTGGGGGCTGTTTTAATTCTCATCCTCTCTTCTCATGTAATTCTGTTTTCTCTGTTCTTCCTATATCCCCTGTCTTCCTGACCTGTCTACCCCCTATAATGTGATGTTTGTGTATATGTATGGTCGGGTTGATGGGCAGTTATTTTCACTTGTACTTGTGACTAGTAACATGGTGTATTGCAACAGCAATAAAGGGTTTCGTCATCATCATCATCGTCATCATCATCATCATCACTTCCAGGCCTTTTGGCAACTTGTGCAGCCAGCCTTGAAGACCAAGATGGTGCGGGTCACCAGGGCCAGTGCAGCTAAGCTGTGTTATCAGGGTCTCGTGGATTAATGCATACTACACTAAATAAGACTTTAGCCTGAAAGCTTAGCCTATTGGTGCTTAATGGAAATATGAACTAATGCAAAGGTGATCACAAAGGCTGCAATTAATCATGTTATATAGCCCCAACCCATTTAAGTTTCATCTTTAACTATTTCATTTAGGTGGTAAATATACTTTTATATAAGCAGTAAAACGAATTGTACGTTTGCAGTACTTTTGCTAATTTTAGTTAACTTTCTTTCTTATCTCTAACAGAAACTTGCGCCCATAGACGAGTTGCTTCTGTTCCTAATGCATCTCTCCGTGGCTCTGCCTCTCTGCGATCATGCCAACCATTTTGGTATCCACCGCACCACTGTCAGCAGAATTATAACGACCTGGACACACTTTTGGTACCACCTGCTTGGTTCTATCTGTCTGTAGCTACCAAAAGAAGCCATACAAGCTCAATTACCACCAGAGTTTTCCCCATATGCAAACACACAAGTGATGCTGGACTGTACAGAAATCTTTTGTCAAACACCATCATCTCTTGTTCTGCACAGCTGACATGGGCATTATGGTGGACATGGGGTTTCTTGTGCACACTCTTGTACCCTGCAAGGTTTACCGGCCTGCTGTCCTGTCAAAGAAAACTCAGATGAGTAAACAGGATGTTGAACAAACACAGTCCATCGCCCATTTGCGGGTTCATGTCGAAACGTGTATCCGGAGAGTTAAGGAGAACAAACTTTTTGAGAAAGTTATTCCCTTATCTGTGTGTGGAAGTATTGATCAGTTGTTCCGTGTGGGTTAATTCTTGGTAAACCAAAAGAATGTCGCTTGTCAAGGCATGGGCAACTGGACAGTGAAAGTCTGTACTCAACTCAAAAGCCTGGACTGCCACCTGACTGGACATTTCTCTGTGAGCTTTCATATGCTGTTTTGTATTTTGTCATGTTAACAGTGCTGTTTGGTTTTTGTACCCTGTGATATACCTTTCAGTAAAATATCTGAAATATTTTCATAATGGTTACATTTGCTTTTTATTGTCTCTTACATTGTCACTTATAGTAACGTGTTACTGGAATTTGATTCTTTTTTAATAACGGAGTAATTTAACGCGTTTGATAATTGATAACTAGATTACTGTTACAATTTCAAGTAACTTTACGTTACCGCTGCGTTACCAATAAAATCAAGTGCTTTAACATCTATATTGTAAAAACAGAAATAATAATTCACAGTAACCTGTCAGCGGCAGGCAGATGTCTGTCTGACAGTCGCACGCGCGACGTCATCTACGGGAGACCTATATGCATGAGAAACCAGCTCAAACAAAAACAAAGTGAGCATAGCGAGTGAGAAGTGCTTTTTAATCAAGACTTGGGATAGAACAACAAATTTAATAATTTTGCTCATTTAATATTTCGATTTTAATTAGGCTTAATTTTTGGATATCCATGTTTACATAATATTTAGAATCCCACCACAATTGAGAATGGAATGCCACAGATATTAGTCTCTACCACAGCTGCAGAACAGCCCAGTCTTGGCAGAATAGCCACATTAATGAGCTCGAGCAAAGACCTTTACTCCCAAAGGGACAGAAAACTGTATCAGGCCATGCTGGCAAAGACCCTTGTTTCAAACCTTGTACCACTTTGCGTTGAATGCTGAAAAGGGCCCATTAAATACATTAGGTATGTTATTTGATAAACTTGGGTTTATTTTACTCATAAAAAATAATACCCCAATTTACCCAAACGAGTGAGTACAAATTTTGATTTGAAATATTAATTGTTAATATTGAAATTAATTAATATTAATATTGAAATATTAATTGATTTGAGTAAATATTATAGGATGGTACTGTGATAGTGTCAAGGTTGCGGGCGGCTCGGGCACGGGAGCGAGGCATGGTGCAGGCACAAAAAAGGGTGGACGACCCACTTGCGGCTCAAAGAAAAACAAACAGGGTTTATTAAATAAAACAGAAAAAACTACAAAACCAAACAAACCAAAAAGTACCACGAGGGGTCAAAAACTAAAGGGAATAAACTAAGACTAAATCACAAAAACCAAATACACATCAAACACTGAAAATAGCAAAACCATTGAACATCGCAAACAACAAATCACACAAAAACAATGAACCACTGAGGAACTAAAATACTAAAGGGGTAACGAGACTAACACAGGACAGGTGAGACTAATTAACAAAGACCAGGGAAACAGGGCACAGGTGAAACTAATAAACTCAAAGGAACTAAACAGGGACACAGGGAAACAGAAACCAACACTAGGGAATTTAAACAGGTAAAGACACAAGCAGGGGCAGAAGGAACAAAACCAAAACCCATATACAAAATCACCAAATACAATAACTAGACAAACTCAACTGAAACACTAGGGAGCAAAATACAAAAACAGGAGGTGGGTTTCAAACACAGGACAGAAGGTACAAAGACAACTGGACGCTCAAGGTGTTGAGGCATGAGACCAACAGAACAGGGAAAACTCAAAGACAAACATGAAGGACAGGATGACCAGCAACGCCTGCTGGTCAAACGGGGAAGGGACACGGTATTACCACAGCAGGGGCTGACCCTGACAGGTAGTAGGTAGACTTTAGCTTCATTTATTTAAAATATTTCCTAGAATTGGGTATACTTTACTTAAAAAGGGTTTAAAGCAGAGGTGGCCAATCTTATCCGCAAAGGGCCGGTGTGTATGCAAGTTTTTGCTGCAACTCCCTAATTAGGTCATTAATTAGAGGACTGATTGGCTGAAGAGTCCTCACACCTGGGTTTGAACAGCTGACCTACAGGTTATCCAAAAAACCTGCATACACACCGGCCCTTTGCGGATAAGATTGGCCACCCCTGGTTTAAAATCAACCCAAAAAAGTGAGTGCAAATTGTTACATCATTCAATCTGAGTAAATTCTACAGTTTATTTTTTTGCAGTTCATGTACAGAATTACAGTACATTACAGTATTTTATCGGCAAGGTTCTCATAAATATTGCCCAGAAATCATTTTTTCTACAGTACTGTATGATTTTACTGATAAACAGTATGTTACTGTAATAATGTCACTGTTTATTACAGCAGGGATGCAGATTGAACCCATGACCCTGGAGGTGTGAGGCTATAGTAGGAGCAACGGGCCACTATTCATACTGTGAGAAATGATGTATGTTTAATCATACATTGTAACTGATATGTCGTTACACTGCTTGTGTATGCTTTGCACCTTGCCTTTCTCCCTTACTTGTGTTTCTTGTTCTCCACACCTTGCGAGCTTCAACATGAACTGATTGATTGTTTTTCATAAGGCCCCAGGTTAGTTAGGTCCAGTCTCCTGGAAAATCACTAGAATGTGTCCTTGGCTTTGGAAGCTAAGAGCATCTTATTTTCAGGGAGAGCCCTGTAATATTTAGTTTAATAAATGATTTGTATTGATAAACTTTCATACTGATAATCCTCTTGTAGTGGTCCTAAAAGAAAACATGACTGAAGATATTATCCATTTTAGTACGGACTAGGCATGTGCCGGTATCACATTTTCATGCTGCGATTAATTGATTGAGCTTTTATCACGGTATACGGTATTATCACGATATTGTAATTTTACAAGAGAAACAGGTAAAAAAACACAAAAAACTTCAGTTTCATCAACTTAGTAACTTTAATAACTTTTTAATTAACTAAAAGTACTTCAAACATTTAAATACAAATAAATATAAATAAAACAATACACAATATAAAAGTAAACTTGAGCAATTATATCAAAGTGAATGTGCAAACTGCAAAAGAACATTTGTTATATGTTTTTAAATAGATTTAAGAGCAAAAAACAATTCAAAATAGGCGTAAAAATCCAGTTTTTTTGCGTTGCACTTCTAATTTACGCTATAGTGTAAGTATTCTTTAATTATATCCATTATAATAATTATGGATATGCAGTAGACAGAGTAACTTAAACGTACCATATAACTCCTACAAGTGCATACAATTCGACACAACTACACAAGCATTGTTTTAACCTTTTTAACCAAACGTTAACGTTACTCTGTCAACAGCCTATTGTCTAAATTAGCGAGCTAACAGAGCTACGTAAACAGAGCGAACATGAGAGCACCTGATTGCAGACGTCAATAATGCAGCGTAATGGAATAATCTCCCGATCAAACTCTGCTTCCCGAAAGTTATAAACTGCCTCCGGAACCCAATTAAGGTACAAAAATCTATTCAACAAAAATAGTGATACAGTTAAGTCTTTTTTCGCTCAGCCGAGCCTTCTCTGTTACGGTGTGGAGCAGCCTGTGTCAGTCACCTCTTTTACAACCCCCCCCCCCCCGACTCCTGAACTCACTCACTCATCCGGGCATGCACTGCGGTCTCAAGAGGAAACGCAGCTTTTTGATATAAAGTTTTTCTTGTTCCCGAATACAAATATTTTTTTAAGTATTTGTTCGAAATAAGTATTCGTAAAAAACACATTATTTGTGCCTTTCCGAATACCGTATTCGGGTTCGGCTCCACCCCTAATTACAAGCAAAGTAAATTTTCGTTTTTTTGTTTTTAGATTAAAAATAACCCAAGTTCCAACTTTCAACTAAATGCATCTGTCATTTCATACTATATTTTAGTAATAGAAAACACACGATGATGAGCTTAAGTTTTGCACTTTACTTGTACTCTCTTGTAAACATGTAAACATCAAGTTTACTCGCACTGTGTGAAAATGTATGATTGTGTTGCATTCCTTTTTTAAATTAAAATCAAATTATTCTGCCTAACTTCCATTATTAATTACAGAACTTACTTTTAGCTGAGTATTGTATTTTGTTGTTAAAATACGAGACGCAAACTTAAGTGTAGCAAGTGGAGTTCATGCTAACTCTTAAACTAACGTTACATGGAAGCAAGCAACATGCAGCAAATGGAAATAAGTTAACGTAACTTTGCCATCCTGTCTTTCAAATAGTTGTTTTATGTGGTATTCAGCATGAGAAATGAAGTGTCTTACCGTTATCTCCCTGAATTGCAGTGGATGGTTGTCGCGAATATGAGCGAACATGTTAGACGTGTTCCCGTGTTTAGCAGCCACTTTCCGTCCACATGTTTTACACAAAGGGAAACCGTCTTCGATCAGCAATCCCTCTGCATTTTTTTGGAACCCAAAATATTTCCAAACCTCTGACTTTACCCTTTTTGAAGGGGGATAAATTGTCGGCAGCGTTTCTCCTTCCGCCATGCTTCTTCTTCGTGTGAGGATTAGAGTGCGGTGGCAGCGGCGGCGCGCACTGCGTGCACACAGTGCTTCTACATGTGGGGATTGTTTACATCAGAGTGCGCATCAGTTCTGCGCAGCATATACGCAGTGTTTCTTCAAGCGGTTGATGGAAATAAGCTAATGCGCGTTCTAAAAATATAAATTCGGATCTATTATTTTTCACGGTATTTTGAAGTGCCCGCGATAACAATATCGTGTATATTCATTACCGCGATTTATCGCATTACCGAATACCGGCACAAGCCTACTTGGCAGTGGATAACTGAAACTAAATTCCACCAGCTTGTGATCTGAGATTCCAACGAATGAACCAGATGTACCGTCATGGTTCTGGACGGCACGGGAACGGGAACGAGGCATGGTGCACAAAGAAGGGGCGGACGACCCACTTGCGGCTCCAGCAAACAAAACAGGGTTTATTAAACAAAACTGAAAACACTATAAACACAACTAAACCAAAAAGACCACAAGGGGTCAAAAACAGAAAGGGGAATAAACAAGACTAAATAACAAAAACCGAATACACACAGAACACTGAAAATATCAAAACCATCAACCAACGATAATCATACACATAGACACGACGTGACACAATGAACCAGCGGGGAACAGAACAAAAGGCAGGAACTAATATACTACAAGGGTAACGAGACTAACACAGGACAGGTGAGGCTAATTAACAAAACCAAGGAAACAGGGCACAGGTGAAACCAATAAACTCAAAAGGAACTGAAAACAGGGAAACTAGGAACTGACCAAGGAAACGGAAACTAAACACTGGAATTAAACATGTAAAGACACAATCAGGGGCACAAGGAACATAACCAAAACCAACTACAAAATCAGACATAAGAACTAAAGGAACTCAAATGAAACACTAGGGAGCCAAAATACCAAAATAGGAGGTGGGATTCAAACACACGACAGAAGGATACTCAGAACAGAAGGGTATACAGACAACCACATGCTCAACACATTGAGCCACAAGACCAGACAGGTAACAGGGGAAACTCAAAGACAAAACATGAAGGACGGGATGACCAGCAATGCCTGCTGGTCAAACGGGGAAGGGACACGGAAGGAGCACAGCAGGGGCCGACCCTGACATGTACATACATTCTGCACACCGGTGGAACAAACAAGATCCAAGGTATGACCCTTATCATGCGTTGGAAAATCAATATGCTGCACAAAACTGAAAGAATTCAGTACTGAACACAGCTCACTAGCCGATGGACAGTCAGTATCCACATGAATATTAAAATCACCAAGCAAAATCACAGCGGTAGACATGCCACAAACAAGACTAAGCATCTCATTGAGATCAAGGAAAAAATTAGGGTGAGGCTTCGGAGGTCTGTAGATTAATATGACGTGCAACGGAGCCTTTCCAGCAATTTTACAAGCCAGATATTCAAAGGATGTAATCCCATGAAACTCAACAATTGCGGTTTTAACACAGTCACGGTGTATCACGGCTAGACCACCACCCCTGCCCGTCAGACGGGGTTTACAAAGAAAACTATAACCCAGAGGTGTAAGTCGATTTAGGTGCAAGTTATCTTCTGGTTTCTGCCATGTTTCCACAAGCAGCAACATGTCCAGATTTTTAGCAACAGTCAGGTCGTTGAGGAAAGCAGTCTTATCCGTCAGCGACCTACAGTTCAGGAGCGCACAGCGGAGAGTGTGTAGTCCTTCGTTATGCCAGTCTAGTTCCTGGGAGAGCAGTTCCTGCCGGTGATGCCTGGGAGCAGATGTTAAAGATCAGTTCAGCCAACAGGGGGTGTAATAGTCAAAGGAAAGGACTCATAGTTGAAAGATGGGGCCCTTCTTTCACCCTTAGGGCGAGCTCACCTTAGCACTTTGACTGTCTCCAGCCATTCGGCCTGCCTGCTCTCCCAGCTGTCCACCTCAATCCAGCTGTGGTTCTCTACCGCCAGCTTGGCCATTTCCACCCGATGGCTGGCCTCGATCAGGCCCTTCTCGTTGTAGCCATCGCCCACTGGTGATATGATCCCCTTCACAACTTCATAATGTCCTGGGGAAGCCAAGCACAGCACAGGTGTCCTATGTTGAGTATGGTTCATACTTTTTAACAAAGTAAGTTTCACATTTAAACTCTGTGGAGCTAAAAGTTAACACGCTATGAACCAGCAAAGAGGCTGGGTATGTCATACTTAATGTTCCCAAAAAATTACAACTTTTTATATAAAAAATCAAGTTGGCATAAGCATTTTGTTAGTAGCTTATGACAGGCCAGTGCGCCGTGTATGAAGGCTAGCAGGCGGAGTACCTTTGATCTGCAGGTGCTCACGTGCCAGTTCAAACATGCGCAAGTGCATGTTTGTGACTGGGTTGTAGGAGCCACAAGACAGCAGCACCACATTGGTTTTCTTTGGTACCTGCAGAAAATGCATTGGGAAACATTACAAAATTACACTACATGTAGTCACATGCAGTTTTCTGAATGGGCAGAAGGACAGGGTCCAGTGACAGCACCAGTCTGCTAGTGACCTTCCAACTATCAGCCAGATGCTTCAGCTTCTTACTCCAACTTCTTAGTTTTATAATAATATTTAATGATAGAAATAAACGAGGTACAAGGAACTCAGTCGATATATTACATACCAAACTTAAAACCAGCTACCAGGGAAAATCGAAATCGACATGTTGATTTTTCGCATATGTAAAATCGACATGTTGATTTTTTTGCATCTAAAGGCGTGCAAATTTGATGTCATTTTTGCCCTCGTTGGTCTTCCATACGAAATAGCAAAAACAAGTTGTAGAACTTCGAAGCTTCCAACGTCAGTCACATGGCAATTGCTTTCCGTCTTTTTGATTCGTCCGCACACGCAGTTAAGTTCGTCACACGACTGTGGGCGTGGTTTACTGGAGCTGGGTTCAAAAGTGCATGCACGCGTTCGAAGCTTCCAGTGTCCTCAGTCACATTGTAACTGCTGGTCAAGTACAATGTCTCGGAAACGTCCCATCGCTAGCGCTAAGTGCGCTGACACTGCACGGAGCTTTGATGAGGTATTTTGTTGCCCGAGTGCTTAAATACACGGAGTGCTGTACATGTGTTGATTACAAATGGAGATGATCGGTTCATTTGGGATTGTATCTCGTTTGGGCAAAAAGCCAACAAGACCTATTATCTTCCGCTTTGATTGATGTTCTGGTAGTAAAGCGTTAGAGTTTTTATTTTGTTTTATATGAGATATGCGATGAAACTACGTCTGTTCTATTCATGTTCACAATAACTTCGAATTAGGATAGGCAGTCGTCCCAGAGCAAAAATTTGCTGCTCAAAGCTTGCTCTTCTACAGCTCAGGAAACAAAATTGAGATTCTGATTTCAGCCTCATTTTAGTTTCCATTTTGTGTGGTTTGTTTCTGATATGTTTCTCCTAAAATTCACTAGGAGAAATAGATGAGACAGGACAACTAGCAACAGGAGTCATACTTGAGACTTAAGGGAGATGGCTCACTAAACTCAACTCAGTCTTATTAATGGCTCATTTTTTCTCCTTAGTAAAAGAAAATGAGCAGTACTAGAGCCACTACGGAGAAACAAATCCCCACACCCACACATACACACAAAATCAATATTACAGTAATGGACACTTTTATAAATGCTGAAACAATTAAGGCCTTTATTAAAACAGCCAAGTTTACAACACTTTGCACATTGGCACATTAATTTTTAACAGATGAATAGCATATTACCACAAATTTAGTGTCCATCACTACAATGCAAACGCTCCAAATCCTACCAAATACAGAACCCACCCACTGGTATTGTGTGTGGGTCATTGGTATTGCCTGAGAACATTGAGGCTGGTACAATGGCTGAGTAACAGGCAATGACCGTGTAGGTTGAGGCTGATACTGTGGGTGGGTAGAAGGAGATGACTGAGCAGGTGGAGGCTGAGACTGTAGCTTATAAGGCAGAGGTGACTGAATAGGTGGAGGCTGGTTGACACTGCACGCCACAGAAATTGGGTATTGCTGTGCAGAGGTGGATTGAACTACCTGAGGCAGTGATGGGAGGTTGTAGAATCTCTCAGCAGCAGCATCTTTTGTTTTTATGTCCTTCCTTGTGCCCTTCTTAGCATCCACCGTCTTGTCAGCTGTTCCAATATAGTCCACTGTGGCACTGTAGAACTTGTTGTCAGACCATCTTGCCAGTACTACATCTCCTGGCTTCAGATCTCTGAAGCAAGCAATGGGTTTATCATCTTTCTGTAATATATCACCTTAAAAAATTCTTAAAAAGCCTTAAAATTTTTTGTAGTGTATCCATCCTCAAATGTCAAAAACACAAAAAGACCTTAAAATGAAGACAGAGTGAATAATGGAGATTTTACTACATCTTAATTTAAAAACTACTCAAAACAGGGTAGGGTGATGCCTAATGAACTGTCATATCACAATGTTCAAAATGAAACAACGTGATGAACGATGGCATCATCTCAGAGTATGGGGAGATAGGTAGTATACAGAGTACTGAGGAAAACCAGTGTTCACAATAAAAGTTAAAATCGACAGAAAGCTGCCGTCTTTCCTGTGCGATACAGACCCAATTCACTGCAGCCAGAGCCTATTACTCAGCATTCAACCTCCTGCTCTCCATCATTACTTTTATGGTTTTGTTGCAGCCAAATTCACAATATAGTTGGTCCCATTAGCATATTTCTGTGCCTGTTGTCAGACAATGTTGTATGAAACAGTGTTTTATCATAGCCCAAATCATATGAATATGGGCATGTCCATGTTAGTTGGCTTTGGGTCTGTTATTTCAGTATATAATGTTACAATGATTTAATATGCTGCAAATGAAACAGCTTCTTATGTTTATTTATAATTCATGTATGCTACCAGGTAGAGTGCACTCAGTCCACTGTGGCCCCCACCCTAGATACTAGGTATCATCTAAGATTTTGGTTGCCATATCACCAAAATTAAAAGTTAAAATGAAAAGATTTTAAGAAATAGTATAAAAGAGTTGTGCAGTAATGTAAGAATAATTCAATTACCATCTTGGTCATCTTTGGATGAGCCAGGATTTTGTTCATAAAGTCTCATCTTCTTTGGTGGGTAGCGTGCTCTTTTGGGCAAATCTTTTTCCACTGGCAGGCATTCCAATCTGTGAATAACAGTACAGTATTTCAATTTTAAAGTGGTTCTTATGTTAATTCAGCTTCAATTCTTTTAATTTAATATTAAAAGTACATCTCATAAGTTGTTGCAGCAATTTTTGGTTGATACCATTTGCTACACAGTTTTGGAACTGAATTTAACCATATTATAACAGAAAAGACATTGACATTATATCAGTGTCCATTCATCCGACGAGTAGTTGTAGCACGTCAAAGTGGACCAAATTTTTTGAAACGACGGGAAAGCACGAAAATCTCAACATAAATTACAAATTCGAAAACGAGCCAGGAAAGGGGTTTCTCCTCTACACCATAAGAGGGAATCACCATGGAATACCCAAAAACAGTCAATCCACAGCCGAGTTTTTGGGGGAAGCCCATGAGCAACGTATCAAGCGCCCAGCAGGTGCAGCTGGAGAAAAAGGCCGCCGCCGATCGCGGGGATTGTAACATACCTAATATTATTACTTATACAAAATACGTCTACGAATTTTTTAAAAAGATTTTTAATTAACAAAAATCGTTTACATATAACAAACATGTTAGATTAGAAATGCATATTCAGATAGATATAGTGACGTTCTCTTAACCTTTATTATTTTACCTCGACAAAGTCACATTTTTAGCTCAAATGGCGATTATGTTTTATTGATTCTAACTCTATTTAGCTCTATAACAACATATTTGCTGGGCCGGCTCGATTTTCATAATTATTACCTTGATAAATCTACAGTATTAAGGATTTTACTTTTCCAATTAGCATTTAATTGCAGGCCTAATCACATTATGAAATACTGCGATGTAATTTTTCAATATGTGCAGCCCTACATTGATGGCTAAATTAATTCGTTAGTCTTAATACGCAATTGTAATTCCAGTTTTGAAACAAGACAAAAACTAATTTCTCATCTATTTAACAATAAAATCTTGACGCTTCTTAAAATTTCTACCGTAGTTTTAACGTCATTAACGGATTAATACGCGAATAAGCCAGCGACCCTATTTATCTCAGCAGGGCTCGCGACCAACTGAGAGCTAGGCGTACGTACTGTACACCTATCCAAAGTTACAAACCTGTGATTAATGGGTGCGAAAATCAACGCATCTTGCATATGTCGGATTCTAATGATTAAGTTACAGCTATAACTGAAAAGCTACAACCTCCATTAAAATAGAGTATTTCGGCCGAAGTCGTCGGCTTCCCGCAGTTTTCAGAAGACAGCCTGCAGTAATTACTATTTGCCGCACATGCCGACCAGATTTCAAAAAGTATTGTAACCAACATAAATACAAAACTTCACTCAAATTATATTCAACAAAAAATTATCTTTCTTTCTTTTACGAGGCAGTACCTCTCTCCTTCGTCCCTCGCATCTTTCGCGCTCACTTAACGGTCACAGCTTAAGTCAGCCTAATTTGTAAATTAACCAATCACGATGCACCATGTGTAATAGATAGCGCTCTTCACCAATGACATTTTCTAATTCTGACATTGTGCCTATACAGTACATCAGCCAGAAGGTTCACAGTTCAGAGCTTTTTGCGCCAAGTTTGTACAACTTCAGAAAGCGGTAAGTGGATATAAAGCCATTAAATATTACTTTTACCCAAGAATGAATAATTAAATTTTTGTAGTAGTACGCAAGTGTAGGTATGTTGAATTCGATTGTACTCAGAGGTAGGAAAAAGTATCTGCGACTGGTGAATCAGTGGGAAGATGGTATGTACATATAAGTAGGCTAATTATAAGTACATTTACTCAAGTACTGTACTTAAGTACAATTCTAAGATACTTGTACTTTAGTTCAGTATTTTTATTTCATGGCACATCTAATTCGACTAGATTTCAGGGACAAATATTGAATTTCAATGGTAGTGGGATAAGTCTTTTTTTAAAACACATATACTGTATAGACTAAGGCTGGGCAATATATCGACTTTTTACGATATGTCGATATGTTTTCATACGGGATATATGATGAGACAATATCGTTTATATCGATATAGTTAAAGTTGCTTTAAAATTATACTCGTAGAGCCGCTAATCCGCCTGTTTCTCCTCACCCTGTCCGTCTCTTGCAAAACTGTGCCTGCCCCTCTCCCCTCTCCGAACACAATCCACCCCTCCTCTCAAAAAGTAAGGCCATTTGAACACTAAACATATCTTCTTACAAATTATTATTGTTGTTAATGATTGCGTAACAGGCCTATGTTGTGTGAGGATTCAAGGTGGCAAAATGGAAGACATTTTCATATAGAAAACTTTAAGTGAGAGCCAACCAGGAGGTTAAAAAAATATATAAGAACGGATTTTATTTTGAAATTGCACTGCGTTGAAATAGTAATTATATCGCACTGACAAATGAGTCTAAGGCTGCGTTCACACTGCCATGTTGAAGTAACTCAAATCGGATTTTTTGCCTTAATGTGACACAGATCTGGGGTGAGTTTCCCGAAGCCTTCTTAACACTACAGTACGTCGTTCGTTAGTTATATCTTTTAACACAGAACTTAAGAACGACGTAGCGTTAAGAACGCTTCGGGAAACTCACCCCTGATCTTTTCAGGGCTGTGTGGACACGCAAATGAAACTATTTGGGGAAATGAATCTGTTCAAACTAAAATGGAAGGAACCTATCGTAATATAGTAGTATTTGAAATAATTGCCACGTGGCTACAATGCCAAAGAAAAATAAAGAGCCTGAAGTCAAAGTTTAAAGAGGCAAAAGACTCGAATTAGCTCAGCGGTCACGGCCGCACAACGTGCCAATTTTACGACCAGCTTTTTACCCGTGTAAAAAGTCGTGTAAAAACGTATCAATGTGCGCATGCGTGACGTTTCGGAGGACTGATGCGTTCATGATACAGTTCACATGTACTTATGAATGTGAACCGTCAAGATAGACAAATCCGATCTGAGCAAAAAATCGGAATTGAACAATGTGGCTGGCAGTGTGAATGTAGCCTTAAACTCTGTTTTATGAGGTGGTCCATGAAACATAACTGAATTATGTCTCATGGGATACTTACAGAAAATATAGTTATTACCAATAACTATACCAATACCAGCTTTGCAGCATATAAAGTCATTTTGAATTCATTCAGCCTATAACAGAATATTAAAAATTATAAACAAATTGTGTGGAGGATAATGAGATCAACTTAAGATATTATTATATATGCATTAAAGGCAGAGAAATTAGTATGATCGAGACATAGGAAAGAAGTTGGGATGAGAATGGAATAAGTTCATAGGGAGCACTCTTGGTTTTCTCTGCCTGAGATCAAAAAGAGACACAAAAGCTGAGAAAATATGAGAATTATTTTAGACCTTGATGAAATCTCATTTGAAACTTAAAAGGAGTCTAATTTGAGATTTTGTGCATCTTTTTGCTCAGGAGAATAAAATGAGAAACAGGAGAAATAAGCCAATGGAAACAGATTTCTGTTATGGAAATCACTTTCAGAATTCTGTTGAGGGAAATATTCAATGGAGTATTACGGATTATTGTTGGATTAAGTACTGAAATATTATTATAAAACTAAGAAGTTGGAGTAAGAAGCTGAAGCATCTGGCTTGTTTTGGTGTATCACTCACTGGGTTAAGACCTTAGGCTGATAGTTGGAAGGTCACTAGCAGACTGGTGCTGTCACTGGACCCTGTCCTTCTGCCCATTCAGAAAACTGCATGTGACTACATGTAGTGTAATTTTGTAATGTTTCCCAATGCATTTTCTGCAGGTACCAAAGAAAATCAATGTGGTGCTGCTGTCTTGTGGCTCCTACAACCCAGTCACAAACATGCACTTGCGCATGTTTGAACTGGCACGTGAGCACCTGCAGATCAAAGGTACTCCGCCTGCTAGCCTTCATACACGGCGCACTGGCCTGTCATAAGCTACTAACAAAATGCTTATGCCAACTTGATTTTTTATATAAAAAGTTGTAATTTTTTGGGAACATTAAGTATGACATACCCAGCCTCTTTGCTGGTTCATAGCGTGTTAACTTTTAGCTCCACAGAGTTTAAATGTGAAACTTACTTTGTTAAAAAGTATGAACCATACTCAACATAGGACACCTGTGCTGTGCTTGGCTTCCCCAGGACATTATGAAGTTGTGAAGGGGATCATATCACCAGTGGGCGATGGCTACAACGAGAAGGGCCTGATCGAGGCCAGCCATCGGGTGGAAATGGCCAAGCTGGCGGTAGAGAACCACAGCTGGATTGAGGTGGACAGCTGGGAAAGCAGGCAGGCCGAATGGCTGGAGACAGTCAAAGTGCTAAAGTGAGCTCGCCCTAAGGGTGAAAGAAGGGCCCCATCTTTCAACTATGAGTCCTTTCCTTTGACTATTACACCCCCTGTTGGCTGAACTGATCTTTAACATCTGCTCCCAGGCATCACCGGCAGGAACTGCTCTCCCAGGAACTAGACTGGCATAACGAAGGACTACACACTCTCCGCTGTGCGCTCCTGAACTGTAGGTCGCTGACGGATAAGACTGCTTTCCTCAACGACCTGACTGTTGCTAAAAATCTGGACATGTTGCTGCTTGTGGAAACATGGCAGAAACCAGAAGATAACTTGCACCTAAATCGACTTACACCTCTGGGTTATAGTTTTCTTTGTAAACCCCGTCTGACGGGCAGGGGTGGTGGTCTAGCCGTGATACACCGTGACTGTGTTAAAACCGCAATTGTTGAGTTTCATGGGATTACATCCTTTGAATATCTGGCTTGTAAAATTGCTGGAAAGGCTCCGTTGCACGTCATATTAATCTACAGACCTCCGAAGCCTCACCCTAATTTTTTCCTTGATCTCAATGAGATGCTTAGTCTTGTTTGTGGCATGTCTACCGCTGTGATTTTGCTTGGTGATTTTAATATTCATGTGGATACTGACTGTCCATCGGCTAGTGAGCTGTGTTCAGTACTGAATTCTTTCAGTTTTGTGCAGCATATTGATTTTCCAACGCATGATAAGGGACATACCTTGGATCTTGTTTGTTCCACCGGTGTACAGAATGTATGTACATGTCAGGGTCGGCCCCTGCTGTGCTCCTTCCGTGTCCCTTCCCCGTTTGACCAGCAGGCATTGCTGGTCATCCCGTCCTTCATGTTTTGTCTTTGAGTTTCCCCTGTTACCTGTCTGGTCTTGTGGCTCAATGTGTTGAGCATGTGGTTGTCTGTATACCCTTCTGTTCTGAGTATCCTTCTGTCGTGTGTTTGAATCCCACCTCCTATTTTGGTATTTTGGCTCCCTAGTGTTTCATTTGAGTTCCTTTAGTTCTTATGTCTGATTTTGTAGTTGGTTTTGGTTATGTTCCTTGTGCCCCTGATTGTGTGCCCCATGTTTAATTCCAGTGTTTAGTTTCCGTTTCCTTGGTCAGTTCCTAGTTTCCCTGTTTTCAGTTCCTTTTGAGTTTATTGGTTTCACCTGTGCCCTGTTTCCTTGGTTTTGTTAATTAGCCTCACCTGTCCTCTGTTAGTCTCGTTACCCTTGTAGTATATTAGTTCCTGCCTTTTGTTCTGTTCCCCGTTGGTTCGTCGCGTCGTGTCTATGTGTATGATTATCGTTGGTTGATGGTTTTGATATTTTCAGTGTTCTGTGTGTATTCGGTTTTTGTTATTTAGTCTTGTTTATTCCCCTTTCTGTTTTTGACCCCTTGTGGTCTTTTTGGTTTAGTTGTGTTTATAGTGTTTTCAGTTTTGTTTAATAAACCCTGTTTTGTTTGCTGGAGCCGCAAGTGGGTCGTCCGCCCCTTCTTTGTGCACCATGCCTCGTTCCCGTTCCCGTGCCGTCCAGAACCATGACGGTACATCTGGTTCATTCGTTGGAATCTCAGATCACAAGCTGGTGGAATTTAGTTTCAGTTATCCACTGCCAAGTGAATTATCCATGTCTATGTCTGTCGATGCTTCCTGTCTTCGTGACGGGCCGCGGTTGATGCTTCTCTGTGGTGCTGACATGCTGAACTCCTTTGTGGTGCCGGGGCTGTGGAAGCCCGAGCACATCGAGGAGATCATCAAAAACTTTGGACTGGTGTGCCTCACCGACGATGGATCCGACCTGGAGGCCATTATTCAGGGCTCCGACGACCTCTGGCCACATTTCCACAACATCCACATGGTGTGCGAGTCGACGGTCAAGGAGTCGAGCGCAGACATCCCCCGCATGCTGCAGTGTGGTCAGACTGTGCAGAACCTGCTGCCTCAACCGGTCCTCAGCTACATCCGGCAGCATGGACGACCAACAGCACCTCCCTCACCAAGAAAGCCTAGCAGAGACAACACTTCCTGCGGCGGCTGAAATGAGCGAGCCTTCCCCTCCCATCCTCACTACGTTCTATAGAAGCACCATTGAGAGCGTTCTAACCAGCTGCATCACCGTCTGATACAGAAACGGCAACGTTTCCGATCGCAAGTACCTGCAGAGGATAGTTAGAAGAGCTGAGAATATCATCGGGGTGCCACTGCCCTCACTACAAGACACATTCACCACAAGGACAGTTCGAAAAGCCTGCAGCATTGTGCAGGACTCCTCACACCCTCACATGAACCGTTTACCCTGCTGCCATCCAGGAGGAGAATCTGCAGCATCACAGCCAGGCTGCACGACAGTTTTTATCCTCAGGCTGTCAGGCTTCTCAACACCATGCTACCCCCCAGGGTCCTCCAATCTACCTCAACCCTCTCGTAACCCACCTGACCTACACTGTTTTCCTATTTTTTTTTTTTTTAAATTTACATTTTAAACTGACCCTGCTGCTACATATATGCCCTCTGATATTATACTTATACGTTGTTATACTGTATTTTCACATGTATCGTACTGTATTTATACTGTATTTGCACATAGATATATTTTATTCATACCGTACTTGCACAAAAAATCATTTTGCACAAACAATCTTACTTTGCACTTTGCTTCTGCGCCAGAAAGCTGTTAGCGTTTACTGCACTTTACTTAAAATGCTTCTCAGTTCATTTGCACTCTTCTTGTCTTGCACAGAATCTCTACTGTATATATTCCGTATACTTGTATACGGAAAGATGACAATAAAGTTCAGTTTGACTTTGACAGTTTTGGTTATTGCTTTTCTGATTTTTGCTTTTGCCCTTTTGTACTTTTGCTTTGGTTTGATTGTATTTCTGGTTTTTGATCTCCTGCCTGTTTACTGGATTACTCTTTTGCTCGCCCCCTCGGACACTGTGTTTTCAGACTGTGTGTATGTTTGCGTGTATGAGTGGACCGGTGTGTACAGAGTGGCTGCCATTTTTTTTTCTTGTGAAGCACAAAAATGGCCACAAATCAGTAGGACTGGTGTGGATCCCTTGTTACGTGACCCACTTAGTGGCGACACATTTAGGGTTATATTCCATAAGACCTGGTTACTAGTGACATCCAATATTAGGTCTATTAAACACTGCAGCTACACAGAAACAGCCAGGCGACAGCTAAATGTGCAAGAAGACTCCATTCTGGAACCCGAAGTCAGAAAATTACATTTCAGGGAAAAGTAGTTCAACTCGTCATACTCACCGAGTGAAACCATATAGGCATCAAAATTAACATTAATGACCATGTCCCAGGTACCACTGATGTTAACGGACATATTGATGGATATTGCTGGTTGCTGAATTACCCACACAAACTTACTCAGATCACCTCGGTGAAAACGATATTACGAATCTCACATACAAAAACATTTAAAATAGGGTCAAACGAGGTCGCAGTCGACTTTTTTTTTTTTATGGACAACAGGTGAACTTCGAAGTAGTTCCATTACAACTTAATTGTGAGCTTTCGTGCACTACTACTTAATTATAATTGCTACTTAATTAGCCTACTAGTAATTAATAAACCAAGTCAAATAGTCTCAAAATAGGTTGCATGCATTTTACCTGTACGTCTGTATAATAATAGGATGAGTTAAGCAAAAGTGGGACATTTAAGCTTTGCCCTATGCTACTTTAAAGAAATCAACAACTTAAGAAAGCAAACAGTGTATGATGCTACAATGGGGCTTGGTCTTCACCAACTGTCTTCATTTGTGTGAGATGTTTATGATGGATGTTCTCAGAATTTCAATGTGTAGCGCGACCGCACGGCAAGTGGACCGACAAACAAAATAACTCTTTCGAAAGATAAGGCTCTAGAAGCATATAATGGGTTATATTGTTTAAGATGTTGGTTTTTAGTAAAAGACAGCTGGAAATAGTCTTTAAAAAATAAAGCACATTCTTCAAAAAAATATATATTAATTTTTGTCGGCAAAATATACCAAGCAATGTTTCAAGGGGATTTAAAGACAATGATTTTATTTATGGTTTGGTCAATATTGCTTTGTGCAATTAAAGAATATGTTGCCTCTATATAAAAACACCACTGTCCCACTTTACCTAAACAAGCTCATCAAGAAATGGGAAGCGCCCCTTTATGTTTTATCCCATTTAACTCTTAAATATTGATTATAGATTGTCTAAATGTCCACACAAATGGTTTTCAAGACATTTTTCTAAATCATTTGCCGAAAAGTGTCCCACTTTTGCATAGTTCACCCTACTCAAAGAATCTGTTTAAAGCATTAACTGTAGAATAGGTGGTCTTTTTGGACCATAAAACAAAGTGGATGCGTGACACTCAACTGCGATGCTGATTCTGAGCAAAAGAGGCACACTGACGGCGAGATGAAAACACATTTCGGTGCTGGGCGGATTGAGGCACCGATGGAGCAGAGACACTGAGACTTGCTTGCCAGAGAAGACACGCACTTTATTGCCCGTCCTGAGACGGTCTATAACAGACACCCAAGGAGCACTAAAGCAGAAATGCAAATGGGAAACACAAGGTGGTCAGACGCCGAATGTACTGAAATAATCCAAAGACTGGAAACACAATAATGCTTATATTAACCAAACAAGACTTTTAGCTGACAATTTGAGGAATGGACAGGAAAAAATACTCTTTAAACAAATTCTATATAATGATGACTATTTTCTTTTTCTATTTTCTATGGTGCTTTAAAAAATGCCTCATACATTTCAGTGCATGATGAAGCATTCTTTCTGAAAACTTGTTTGCAGACTTGATCTTCACAGAACAGTTCCTGGAAAGGAAAAAGACAGATCTATTCATATATGTGACACAGCTGTTCGAAGTGTTAATCTGAGTTTCAGGAAAAAAAAATAAGAGAAAACTACTAAAAGTTATATTCAATTCATTTGAAATATGATATACATACCTGTTGCTGTCTAGTAAAAATACAACACATGTGGCTCTGAAGGCCATGCCTACATTAATGTTCCCTTCATCACTGAAAAAACATCATAATATATCTGAGTCAGTACTTAAACCCAGCAAACAAATATTCTTCACCTGCATTCATGGCCAACCTACAGTGTAATACAGGGGAATACATTTGTAAATCACCTATCCATTTTCAATCACTCATTCTGGACAGGGTTGTGATGGGGAAACTCTACACACATGTTGTGGAGCCAAGATTCAAACTGTTCCTGAAGGTGTGAAACGACAGTGCTATCCACTGAATAATGTTTTAAAAAAATATCTCTGCAATAGTAATTGTGTGCTTGTTGGTTAAATCTGATACATTTAAATTAGCAGAAATGCTGCTTTCAGTATTGCTTTATTGCATTACTAATGGCATTACAAAGACTGTTGCTGTTACCAGGTGAAGTCTATCATCCTGGATCCAGTGGGCCCAGCCACGGTTCATCTTCTCACCCATTTGTATGCAAACCAGCGTGTTACTCTCCCATCTTACCACTGACTGCGAGGATGGACAGGAACAGGTCAGCAAATGATCATGTGCTTTGCCTGCATCATGGCGACTGCATTGATGAGTGCCGGACGAAGCCCGAGCAAAGCTATTAGTTACCGTTTAGGCAAGAAGCAGCAAACAGCATATCTAAGGCACCTGTGATTTCAACCAAGGAGACCTTAATAGATAGTTGACAAGTGTTTATTTGTTGAACAAATTTAAATGAGCATGTGAACAGTGATTTGGCGAAGCCCGTCTCTTGATCGTTGGTTCCATCGACTCAGAAGCTGACAGATCTGGCCGGGCGACCAGGCAGGAGGCGAAGGAGGTGGAGGGGAGGAGGCGGGAGAACGAATAGCTGTAAAGGAGTTAAAGAAGTGGGTTAGATTTACTCTTTATATAAAACCTGGACCGCTGTGATTGGACATGCTGGCGTTCATTAGGTCTCCTTGTTTGAACTTCCGCATTCACTTTCATGGCTTTAGCTCTTAATCAGAAGGTGTGGATAGCATTACAGTACAAACAATTCTGAAATAAATCGTGTCTGTTGGCTGCTCTCTCCCATACCTTGCAATGCCTTTCATCCAGTCCCTTGGTGAACTCCTCAAACTCCTCATTCAGCCTGAAGCAGAAGGAATAGTCCCTCAGGTGGCTGAGGGTCTTCACCACATAGACGTCCCCGTGCTGCTCCGCCACCTTCCTGTGCTTCACTTTGAGCTTTGAGGGCTACCTTACGCAGCACTGCCCTGATATCTGAAGGAGCAGAAGTGGTGAAGCACATTAATCCCCCACAGTGTGGCTGCCTGTGGATCTCAGCAACGCTTCCTCCCCGACTCCTTAGATGCAGAAAACACGACAGTGATGAACCTGTGATTAAAGGCCTTTTCTCAAGACTTATTCATCTGCACAAAAGGGTGAAGAGCAGGTCATTTGGAATAACAATCTCTGCTGAAGAGCTGTAATAATTTTAAAAGTGCTAGATGCATCAGCTGCTGCCCGGAGCACAAAACCTGGATCCCTGAGCAACGGAAAAAAGTAATATGGTCTAATGAGTAACTTCATTTTTCCTACATCCAGACAGGTTTGCCTTTGTCATTTATTTTCATATCAAGTAACTGGAAGCATTTCTTATTGAGTAACGGCACAGTTTAATAACACATTTTCAGATCTCCCATGAAATATTACTATAGCTAACCCATGTAGCTATAGTAATAAAAAAGTTACAATTCATAAGTAAACACTCAGAAATACTTTCATTATATTCTCCATCCCCAGTATTCCTAATGGTTGGAAATCTACTACATTACTATGCAATGTAATACTATGTAAGTAAAAATTTAAAAAACTGTATGCAAGTTGATACATTGTTTTTTATTCTGTGGAAAGATTGTTCTGCTTACCATATTTAGCAATGAATTATAAACATTTTTTTTTCTCAAAGATATTTTTATTGATTTTAAACCTGAGAAAGACACCAGCAACAAAACAAAAAGCACACACGTTATTTCAAAAGACCTCACTAAATATGACCTCACTAAATTTGACCTCACTAAATATGACCTCACTAAATAAGTCAATTCTGAAAGGGTTGCATGAAGAAACCAGATAACATTGCAGTAGAGTATTATAGAAAAAAAAGATAATTTAGACATATTCAAAAAACAGTAATGATAACAAGGTGTGCAACTCTAAACCCAAAAACCTTACCACATAATAACCCCATCCTCTTGCCAGATTGACTAATTAAAAAGAACACGACGACAATATTGTTTCTGGAACCTTACTGGGTATTACTAATTGACGGAGTCTGAGACCGAAGACTTGAAAAATACTCCAGGAAGGGCCCCCATACCTTCTGACATTCTTTACTGGTATCACTAATCGAGTAGCGTATCTTTTCGAGGCTTAAACAGGACATAAGGTCCCTCATCCATTGAGCATGGGTGGGTGGAGCAGCACCTTTCCATCTGAGTAAGACTGCACGTCTGGCTAGAAGGGAAGCAAAGGATAGTGTCCGGCGTTTCACCGGGGTCAGACAAGTATCAGCATCACTGAGGCCAAAGAGCGCGATCAAAGGGTCGGGGTGTATAGGCTGTTTGAGGACTAAGGACAGGGTTTGAAATATCCCCCTCCAGTATTCTTCAAGACTAGGACACGACCAGTACATGTGAATAAGCGAAGCATCCTCATTTCCACACTTGTCACAGCGGGGATCCACATTCGGGTAAATACGCGATAGTTTGACTTTGGACATTTGAACTCTGTGCACAACTTTAAACTGTAAAAGACAATGGCGGGCACATAAAGATGTTGAATTAACCAACTTAAATATTGAGTCCCAAGTGTCCTCACTCAATGACACGTTAAAATCCTGTTCCCAAGCAGTTTTGATTCTATTAATAGAGGGACATTTCATACCAGCCAGTTTGTCATAAATAACGGATATTAACCCTTTGCGCGTTGGTTGCAAAGTAAGAAACATATCAGCTGCATTCATAACTGGTGACTCAGGGAAAGTCCGAATTAGAGATTTGAGAAAGTGTCTAATCTGCAGATATCTAAAAAAATGAGTATTTGGGAGATCAAATCTATCAGAAAGTTGAGTAAAAGATGCGAAGCTATTGTTGAAAAACAAATCATTAAAACACACAATTCCCTTTCTATGCCAATCATAAAATACAGGGTCGGATAAGGAGGGCTGAAAAAGATGATTTGATAAAATTGGACTCAAAAGAGAAAAACCAGTTAAATTGAAGTGTTTTCTCATCTGAGCCCATACTCTCACAGTATGCCAGACAACCGGATTATCAATTGACTTGTTTCGGGCTAAAGGAAGTGAGGATCCAAGAAGTGCCAAAACAGAAGATTCTTTAGCTGAATTCAATTCCAATGACACCCAGGATGGAGAATTATCTGTTTTGGGAATAGAAGCAAAACGCAATACAGCGTATATTAGCTGCCCAATAGTAATAATGGAAATTAGGCAAAGCCAGGCCTGCATAACGCCTAGATTTCTGGAGATGAGCTTTATTCAAACGGGGATGCCTTCCTCTCCATATATAAGAGGATATATCTGAATAATAATAATAATTGATACTTTATTGATCCCCGTGGGGAAATTGTTTTTACGCCTCCCTCAACTTGCTCTTTTTCATAGAGTAAGTTGTCTGTGAAGGGCAGCCACCTGTTGGAACAGATACAAAAATTTAGGTAGTACGTTCATTTTAACGGAATTAATTCTCCCCACTAAAGATACAGAAAGAGGGGACCATTGTGTCAAGGACTGTTTTGTATGATTCAATAGCGTAAGAAAATTTTCTTTAAAGAGCCATTTGTGCTTCCTTGTAACTGTTATACCCAGGTAAGTAAATTGGTCCTGTGCCATTTTAAATGGGAAATTAGAATATTCAGAAATTGGTGCTCCATCCACAGGGAACAACTCACTTTTGTGCAAGTTCAATTTATATCCTGAAAAACTACCAAATTGAGTAAATATTGAAATCATGGAAGGCAGAGATATTCTCGGGTTTGACACATAAATCAACAAGTCGTCTGCGTACAGGGATACTTTATGCTCAACTCCTCTCCTCCAGATACCTGAAACATCCCCACTGTTGAGGTAGGTGAGCGAGCGAACCGGGAAGCAGGCGAAGCAAGCCGAGAGTGCTGGCAAACGGGGTTTATTCCGGACAACAGGGTAGAGACACCAACAAACATCAATGACGGATCTGGGGTAACAGACTCAGACGCGGACTAAATACAGCAGACAAGCCAAACTAACAAGGAACAGCTGGGCACGATCGGGAAAGCACACGTGGATAATGAGGGGGCGTGGTACACATCAGGAGCGGACGGAGCAGGGCGTGACAGAACCCCCCCCCAAAGGCGCGCACTCCGGGCGCGCCAGAGAGGAGGCGACGGACGAGACGAGACCGGGGAACAGGACCTGAAAGACAAAACCAAAAACCATCAACGAAGAACAGGGAACAAGACCGAAACACAGAACAAGAACAAGGACGAAACAAAAGACAGGACCCGACAAAGAACAGGAAACGCGGACAGGCAGACAGAGAAAGGAGACACAGAGGGGACAGAAAACGGAGGAACAACAGGGCGAGGAGTGAACACAGGAGACACCGAGGGACGAGGAGCAAAGACAGGCGGGACAAAGGGACCAGAAGGGAACGGAGGAGACACAGAGGGACGAGGAGCAGAAACAGGCGGGACGGAGGGAAAGGGAGGAGGAAGCAGGGGAGCCCAAGGGAACCCAGGTGGGCGAGGGAAGGCAGCCGCAGGGGCCGCAGGCGGAAGGGAGGCCGGAGCAGGAGGGGACCACACAGGGGACAAGGAGACAGACGGAGGGACCGACAAAGGAAACGAGGAGGGAGCAGGAGGGAACCCCGGCGCAGGCAGGCAGAAGGGGGAAGCCGCAGCCGGCGGAGGCGCAGCCGGAGCCAGGGAAGGCGCCGTCCGACGCCCAGCCGAAGCGGGGGGGCCCGGAGGCAGCCGACGAGGCGCCGACGGAGGGACCGCAGGCGGGCGACGAGGCACCGGAGGGGGACCCGGAGGCGACAGCCGAGCCGGAGCCGTAGGACCCGCAGGCAGCCACCGAGCCACGGCCAGGGGGCGCACGGGCGAGCCAGGGGGCAGGGCGGGCGGGACCCGGGCCCGACGCCTGTGTCCCCGTCCCCCACGGGAAACGGACAGGCGGGGTCCTGGGGGGTGTCGGCCTTGCTGAGGCAAGGGCGTGGGAGTCAGGGCCTCTAAGGAGGCAACAGGCGGGGCAGTCGGCGCCGCGGGCGTGGCCGCAGGCGGGGCAGCCAGAGCCGCGGACAGGACTGGAGAGCTAGCCTCAGGCGGAGCCGCGGGCAGAGCGGCGGCCTGGACAGGCGAGCAGGGCTGGGCCGACCGGACAGGCGAGCAGGGCTGGGCCGACCGGACAGGCGAGCAGGGCTGGGCCGACCGGACAGGCGAGCAGGGCTGGCCGGACAGGACAGGGGAGACGGGCAGGACCTGCGAGCAGGGCAGGCCGGACAGGACAGGCGAGACGGGCAGGACCGGCGAGCAGGGCTGGCCGGACAGGACAGGCGAGACGGGCAGATCAGGCGAGACGGGCGAGACAGGCAGGCCAAGAGCCGGCAGGACAGGCAGTTCAGGAGCCGGCAGGACGGACGAGACAGGCAGTTCAGGTGCCGGCAGGACAGGCGAGACAGGCAGGTCGAGAGCCGGCAGGACAGGCAAGACAGGCAGGACCGGCGAGCAGGGCTGGCCGGACAGGACAGGCGAGACGGGCAGGACCGGCGAGCAGGGCTGGCCGGACTGGACGGGCAGGTCAGGTGAGACGGGCTTGGGCATGCGGCCAGCAGGGGACGCCTCTGCGGGCACCTCGGGCGTGCGGCCAGCACGGGGCGCCTCTGCGGGCACCTCGGGCGTGCGGCCAGCAAGGGGCGCCTCTGCGGGCACCTCGGGCGTGCGGCCAGCAGGGGGCGCTGCAGGGGGCGCCGCCATCACGCGGCCAGCAGGGGGCGCCGCAGCGGGCGCCGCCATCACGTGGCCAGCAGGGGGCGCCGCGGGTGTGGCTGCTGGCGAGCAGGGCAGGACGGGTAAGTCAGGCAGTTCAGGTGCCGGCAGGACGGGCGCCGCCGTCATGTGGCCAGCAAGGGGCACCTTGGGTGTGCGGCCAGCAGGGGGCGCCTCGTCAGGCGCTGCAGTCGTTTGGCCAGCAGGGGGCGCCGCAGCAGGCGCCGCCAGCACGCGGCCAGCAGGGGGCACCGCGGCGGGTGCCGCAGCCAGAGTGGTGGCAGCTGCAGGGACTGCAGGCAGAGCAGGCAGGACAGGCGGGTCAGGTGGGTCGAGCAGGACAAACGAGTCAAGCAGGACAGGCGGGTCGGGCTGGACAGGCGGGTCAAGGGGTGCTGCAGGCAGATCGGCGGCGGCAGCAGGCTGTGCAGCCACGGGCAGATCGGGGGCGGCAGCTGGCAGCGCAGCCGTGGGCAGATCGGCGGCGGCAGCAGGCAGCGCAGCCGCGGGCAGCTCGGCGGCAGCTGCAGCAGGCAGCGCAGCCACGGGCAGTGCGGCGTCAGCATCAGCAGGCGCTGTTGCTGCAGGCGGTGCAGCGGCGGTGTCATCCCAGGCGGGGAGTAAGGAGCAAGCCCCCAAGAAGAGCGTCGGGGCGGCTGCTTCTCCTTTCCCCTTCCGCTTCTTCTTCTTCTTGCGGCTGGGGCATGACGATGGAGGCGGGGTCGTCTCGGAGAGGGCGAGCGGCCGAAGCCGCTTCTCCGTCACCCTGTCGACGAGCTGTCGGAGGTTCTCGCGAACCTCCGCCATGACAGGCGCCGCCGTGAGTGGGGTTACCTCCTGAAGGAGGGTCCCGCTTTTGCTGGCTAAGGCCAGTAGTCCGGAGTCCTCCCGGACCTCCGGCTGGTGGAGCCAGTAGATGACCTCCTGCAGCAGGTCGACGTGTTGATCGTCGACCTGCGGAGGTGCGTTGGGGAGATCCGTCATTCTGTTGAGGTAGGTGAGCGAGCGAACCGGGAAGCAGGCGAAGCAAGCCGAGAGTGCTGGCAAACGGGGTTTATTCCGGACAACAGGGTAGAGACACCAACAAACATCAATGACGGATCTGGGGTAACAGACTCAGACGCGGACTAAATACAGCAGACAAGCCAAACTAACAAGGAACAGCTGGGCACGATCGGGAAAGCACACGTGGATAATGAGGGGGCGTGGCACACATCAGGAGCGGACGGAGCAGGGCGTGACACCCACAGCTTCGAAGTGCAATAGCAAGTGGCTCTATAGCCAGATCAAAAAGCAATAGACTTAAGGGGCACCCTTGACGTGTTCCCCGTTGAAGATTAAAGGGTTGTGACTGTTGTGAATTAGTAAGAACAGAAGCATACGGGCACAGATATAATAGCTTTATCCATGAGATAAATTTAGATCCGAAATTGAATTTTTCTAAAGTTGCAAATAAATATTCCCATTCCACACGATCAAATGCCTTTTCTGCATCTAGACAGAGGATACATTCAGGAGTCTGACCGGAAGGGGAATATAATATATCAAATAAACGACGCATATTAAAATAGGAATAACGATTTTTTATAAAGCCGGTTTGATCCTCAGATATAATTGAGGGTATAATATTTTCCAGCCTACGGGCTAAAACTTTGGCTAAAATTTTAACGTCAACATTTAACAAGGAAATTGGCCTATATGACGAACATTCAACAGGATCTTTACCTTTTTTTGGGACAAGGGTGATGCATGCCTCATTAAAAGATGAAGGCAGTTTACCACACATAAGGGAATCAGTCAAAACTAAACATAATTGAGGTGATAGCAGCGATGAAAATGCTTTAAAAAATTCAACAGGAAAACCGTCAGATCCTGGGGATTTACCAGACTGCAGAGAAGAAATGGCTGCCTCTATTTCCTCCTGTGAAATAGGTTCATCTAATCTCATCCTATTGTCAGAGGAAAGCATAGGAATATTCAAAGAGTTTAAAAAATTCTCCATCAGAGTACTATCTTGTGGAGCTTCAGAAGTATAGAGTTGAGAGTAGAAAGTCCGGAAAGTATCATTAATTTTAGAATAGTCAGAAGTGATGTTACCATTATCCAATCGAATTTTTGTGATATGCCGTTTTGCCTGGACACCTTTCAGCTGGTTGGCTAGCATCTTGCCCGATTTATCACTATGAATATAAAACAAACTCTTACTCCTCAAAAGCTGGCGTTCAATTGAATATGTCGAGAGGAGGTCAAATTTAGCCTGGAGCTCCACTCGTTTATCATACAGCTCAGGATTTTTGAACTTACTGTAGCATAAAGCTGATCTATTTCTTTAATTTGACTGGCCAACTCAAGCCGCTCTGCATGTGCCTTTTTCTTCAGGTTAACGGTATAAGAAATAATTTGTCCCCTAAGGTAGGCTTTTAATGTATCCCATATTACCAGGGTGGAGATCCCAGGTGTAGAATTTGTTTGGTAAAAGAATATTATTTGCTCTGCCATGAATTTCAAAAAGTTCTTATCTGTCAGGAGAGTTGAGATGTCTCTTGTATCGGGAGACATAGGGAAAGTTCATGGATAACACAACAGGGGCATGATCAGATATTACTATGCCCCGGTAATCACAAGAGAGAACTAGTGAGATCAACTGACTATCAATTAGGAAATAATCAATCCTAGAATAAGTATGGTGGACCTGTGAGAAGAACGAGTACCCTCTATCATTAGGATGGAGAAAACGCCATACATCAGAGACACCATAATTAGATAAAAAGGACTGAATAAATGAAGCAGATTTACTAATTGTAACAGGGTTAGCAGAAGATCGATCTAGCACAGGATCCAGCCAACAGTTAAAATCACCACCAAGTATGAGAGAGTATGAGCTCAGATCCGGTAGTAGAGAGAAAACACGCTCAAAAAAATCTACATTATCAGCATTGGGGGCATATACATTGGCCAGTATTACTTTGGTGTTATATAGTGTTTGAGGTGTGAGAACACCTTCCTTCTTTTAACGGGGTGGTTTAAACCCTTGACATTCCAACTCACCAAGTTTAAATGACTACCCATTCTTCATCTTAAAAAAGCAGGTTAACATGTACATTGAAAGACAAGGTTCCAGATATGGATAACAAAATAGTCCTGACATAACCAAAACGATCTCCTGAGATTTGACTGGCACTAGAGGATGTCCCCCCCCCCCGCACCCACTACCCACCCCCCTACCCATCAACAGGAAGGCTGCCAAAAAAACTAGCAGCAAGTTCACCAAGACACCTATTGTGTACCCTCACAAAGAAACTCTTCCTGTCTCGCTCAAAAAATCTCCAGCTCCCAAATAAATTTTGGGTACTCAAATACACTCCAAGGTTAACTATGAACTTCTTGAAAAAACATATCCATAACAAAACCAACGCAAAATATATTACCAAGTTTACATACTGCTGAAAATTGGCAAAGTATATTAACAATGTACCAAAATAACAGAAATACAAACCATTAGGTTCAAGACTGCCTATAAGCATCTTTGCACAATCCGAAAACAACAGGGAGAGAAAGAAAAAAAAAGTAAATAAATTGAGGCAGAGTGAAGTGCTCACGTAACTACCATGCGGATAAACGTGGTAGCCACCACAGCAATCTGAGCGAGTCCGCCATAGACATCCAAATTCTGTACCATAAAGGCAAACACGAAGAAGGCAGTAATATTCAGTTTAATACGATCCAAGCAGACGTTCACGAAGATTCCAACGTAGTAGGTAGGCCATCCACAAATTTCCTCGCCTCGGCGACCGAGCGTAGCCACTTCCTGTCACCGTTGAGAAGGGTGATGCGGAGTTGTGCAGGGTACAACAAGGCAGGTTTGAGTCCGCGTTTATACAACTCGGCCATCACTTCTCTGTATTCTACGCGTTGACCCAAAACCTCCGGGCAATAGTCCTCCACGATGCGGATCTGCTGACCATGGTACTCGAGCTTCCCCCTCCGTCGGGCTTCTCGGATCAGAGTATCCTTTGTCTGATAGCGATGGAGGCGGATGATAACAGGCGGTGGTCTCCGTCCTGGATCCGGCTTTGCTACAGGTGACCGATGGGCTCTATCAACCTCCGGCGGGGTGGGTAGCGTACCATTTCCAAAAACGTCGCACAGTAGACCCGCAAAAAACTCTGTAGGACGCCACCTTCAGATTCCGCCAGCCCCAAGATGCGCAAGTTTTGTCGTCTGCTTCGGCTCTCCAAATCGGTAACTTTGGCCAGTAGTTTAGTATTGCTGTCGCTGAGGCCGGAGCAAACATTCTCTAGTTCTTTAACACGCTGGCTTAGATCCTCCGAGACAAGCTCGAGAGACCCGAGCCGTTGCCCATGGTCTTGCACTGCAGACCGAACTTCGTCGAGTTTAGTTTCCATTGAACTAAAAGACGTTCTGAACTCGGTCGCTAGTGTTTCTCTGTGCTCCTCTAAAAGCAAGGTGATGGCCGCCATATTTAAGCCAGGTGTCGCGTTCTCCTTTTCCCCCGCTTTGACGCGTTTTGAGGTCATTTAAGCGCAATTAAAAAACAAAAACCGAGAATAAAAGAAGAAAAAAATTAAACCGAGCAAAATATAACACTTTAGTTATGGATTGAAAGATTGAGGAGTGGGGATTTTGAAAAAGTTAGCGGGAGCTCCTCTACCTTGTTCCTTTCACATCCCCCTATCGACCGGAAGTCTTATAAAAATTTTAATTTTGCTGCCCATAAAAACAATGTATCATGGGTACGTTGAGACTACCATCCAACCCATAATAAAACAAAGAAACTGCAGAAATCATAATTTTAAACAGATGGGATTAAACTGGCAAAGAAAATTGTTATATAGACTCTCCTTTCATGTAGCCCTCAAAGTTATGGTTACTGGTCATGTCCGAGGTGCCACAGAAGACTTGGGGCATGCTGAAAGTGTGCGTGAAGGAGATGCAGCACAAGCAGATGCAGCACGAAGCAGACATGCACCTTGAGCAGGAGAAAGCAGACAGGCGCCTTCAGCAGGAGATAGCAGACAGGCACCTTCAGCAGGAGAAAGCAGACAGGCACCTTCTGCAGGAAGCAGACAGGCACCTTCAGCAGGAGAAAGCAGACAGGCACCTTCAGCAGCAGGAAGCAGACAGGTACCTTCAGCAGCAGGAAGCAGACAGGCACCTTCAGCAGGAGAAAGCAGACAGGCACCTTCAGCGGCAGAAAGCAGACAGGCACCTTCAGCAGCAGAAAGCAGACAGGCACCTTCAGCAGCAGGAAGCAGACAGGCACCTTCAGCAGCAGGAAGCAGACAGGCACCTTCAGCAGGAGAAAGCAGACAGGCACCTTCAGCAGGAGAAAGCAGACAGGCACCTTCAGCGGCAGAAAGCAGACAGGCACCTTCAGCAGCAGGAAGCAGACAGGCACCTTCAGCAGCAGGAAGCAGACAGGCACCTTCAGCAGGAGAAAGCAGACAGGCACCTTCAGCGGCAGAAAGCAGACAGGCACCTTCAGCAGCAGGAAGCAGACAGGCACCTTCAGCAGCAGGAAGCAGACAGGCACCTTCAGCAGGAGATAGCAGACAGGCGCCTTCAGCAGCAGGAAGCAGACAGGAAACTTCAGCAGGAGAAAGCAGACAGGCACATTCAGCAGGAAGCAGACAGGCACCTTCAGCAGGAGAAAGCAGACAGGCACCTTCAGCAGCAGGAAGCAGACAGGCACCTTCAGCAGCAGGAAGCAGACAGGCACCTTCAGCAGGAGATAGCAGACAGGCACCTTCAGCAGCAGGAAGCAGACAGGTACCTTCAGCAGGAGAAAGCAGACAGGCACCTTCAGCAGCAGGAAGCAGACAGGTACCTTCAACAGGAGAAAGCAGACAGGCACCTTCAGCAGCAGAAAGCAGACAGGCACCTTCAGCAGGAGATAGCAGACAGGCACCTTCAGCAGGAGATAGCAGACAGGTACCTTCAGCAGGAGATAGCAGACAGGCACCTTCAACAGGAGAAAGCAGACAGGCACCTTCAGCAGGAGAAAGCAGACAGGCACCTTCAGCAGCAGGAAGCAGACAGGTACCTTCAGCAGGAGAAAGCAGACAGGCACCTTCAACAGGAGAAAGCAGACAGGCACCTTCAGCAGGAGAAAGCAGACAGGCACCTTCAGCAGCAGGAAGCAGACAGGTACCTTCAACAGGAGAAAGCAGACAGGCACCTTCAGCAGGAGAAAGCAGACAGGCACCTTCAGCAGGAGAAAGCAGACAGGCACCTTCAGCAGCAGGAAGCAGACAGGCACCTTCAGCAGGAGAAAGCAGACAGGCACCTTCAGCAGCAGGAAGCAGACAGGCACCTTCAGCAGGAGAAAGCAGACAGGCACCTTCAGCAGGAGAAAGCAGACAGGTACCTTCAGCAGCAGGAAGCAGACAGGCACCTTCAGCAGGAGAAAGCAGACAGGCACCTTCAGCAGGAGAAAGCAGACAGGCACCTTCAGCAGGAGAAAGCAGACAGGCACCTTCAGCAGGAGAAAGCAGACAGGTACCTTCAGCAGCAGGAAGCAGACAGGTACCTTCAGCAGCAGGAAGCAGACAGGCACCTTCAGCAGGAGATAGCAGACAGGCACCTTCAGCAGCAGGAAGCAGACAGGCACCTTCAGCAGCAGGAAGCAGACAGGCACCTTCAGCAGGAGAAAGCAGACAGGCACCTTCAGCAGCAGGAAGCAGACAGGTACCTTCAACAGGAGAAAGCAGACAGGCACCTTCAGCAGCAGAAAGCAGACAGGCACCTTCAGCAGCAGGAAGCAGACAGGTACCTTCAGCAGGAGAAAGCAGACAGGCACCTTCAGCAGCAGGAAGCAGACAGGTACCTTCAACAGGAGAAAGCAGACAGGCACCTTCAGCAGCAGAAAGCAGACAGGCACCTTCAGCAGGAGATAGCAGACAGGCACCTTCAGCAGGAGATAGCAGACAGGTACCTTCAGCAGGAGATAGCAGACAGGCACCTTCAGCAGGAGAAAGCAGACAGGCACCTTCAACAGGAGAAAGCAGACAGGTACCTTCAACAGGAGAAAGCAGACAGGTACCTTCAGCAGCAGGAAGCAGACAGGCACCTTCAGCAGGAGAAAGCAGACAGGCACCTTCAGCAGGAGAAAGCAGACAGGCACCTTCAGCAGGAGAAAGCAGACAGGCACCTTCAGCAGGAGAAAGCAGACAGGTACCTTCAGCAGCAGGAAGCAGACAGGTACCTTCAGCAGCAGGAAGCAGACAGGCACCTTCAGCAGGAGATAGCAGACAGGCACCTTCAGCAGCAGGAAGCAGACAGGCACCTTCAGCAGCAGGAAGCAGACAGGCACCTTCAGCAGGAGATAGCAGACAGGCACCTTCAGCAGCAGGAAGCAGACAGGTACCTTCAGCAGGAGAAAGCAGACAGGCACCTTCAGCAGCAGGAAGCAGACAGGTACCTTCAACAGGAGAAAGCAGACAGGCACCTTCAGCAGCAGAAAGCAGACAGGCACCTTCAGCAGGAGATAGCAGACAGGCACCTTCAGCAGGAGATAGCAGACAGGTACCTTCAGCAGGAGATAGCAGACAGGCACCTTCAGCAGGAGAAAGCAGACAGGCACCTTCAACAGGAGAAAGCAGACAGGCACCTTCAGCAGGAGAAAGCAGACAGGCACCTTCAGCAGCAGGAAGCAGACAGGTACCTTCAGCAGGAGAAAGCAGACAGGCACCTTCAACAGGAGAAAGCAGACAGGCACCTTCAGCAGGAGAAAGCAGACAGGCACCTTCAGCAGCAGGAAGCAGACAGGTACCTTCAACAGGAGAAAGCAGACAGGCACCTTCAGCAGGAGAAAGCAGACAGGCACCTTCAGCAGGAGAAAGCAGACAGGCACCTTCAGCAGCAGGAAGCAGACAGGCACCTTCAGCAGGAGAAAGCAGACAGGCACCTTCAGCAGCAGGAAGCAGACAGGCACCTTCAGCAGGAGAAAGCAGACAGGCACCTTCAGCAGGAGAAAGCAGACAGGTACCTTCAGCAGCAGGAAGCAGACAGGCACCTTCAGCAGGAGAAAGCAGACAGGCACCTTCAGCAGGAGAAAGCAGACAGGCACCTTCAGCAGGAGAAAGCAGACAGGCACCTTCAGCAGGAGATAGCAGACAGGCACCTTCAGCAGGAGATAGCAGACAGGCACCTTCAGCAGGAGAAAGCAGACAGGCACCTTCAGCAGGAGAAAGCAGACAGGCACCTTCAGCAGCAGGAAGCAGACAGGCACCTTCAGCAGGAGAAAGCAGACAGGCACCTTCAGCAGGAGAAAGCAGACAGGCACCTTCAGCAGGAGAAAGCAGACAGGTACCTTCAGCAGCAGGAAGCAGACAGGTACCTTCAGCAGCAGGAAGCAGACAGGCACCTTCAGCAGGAGAAAGCAGACAGGCACCTTCAGCAGGAGAAAGCAGACAGGCACCTTCAGCGGCAGAAAGCAGACAGGCACCTTCAGCAGCAGGAAGCAGACAGGTACCTTCAGCAGCAGGAAGCAGACAGGCACCTTCAGCAGCAGGAAGCAGACAGGTACCTTCAGCAGCAGGAAGCAGACAGGTACCTTCAGCAGCAGGAAGCAGACAGGCACCTTCAGCAGCAGGAAGCAGACAGGTACCTTCAGCAGGAGAAAGCAGACAGGTGCCTTCAGCAGCAGGAAGCAGACAGGTACCTTCAGCAGGAGAAAGCAGACAGGCACCTTCAGCAGCAGAAAGCAGACAGGCACCTTCAGCAGCAGGAAGCAGACAGGCACCTTCAGCAGGAGAAAGCAGACAGGTACCTTCAGCAGGAGAAAGCAGACAGGCGCCTTCAGCGGCAGAAAGCAGACAGGCACCTTCAGCAGCAGGAAGCAGACAGGCACCTTCAGCAGGAGGAAGCAGACAGGCACCTTCAGCAGGAGAAAGCAGACAGGTACCTTCAGCAGGAGAAAGCAGACAGGCACCTTCAGCAGCAGGAAGCAGACAGGCACCTTCAGCAGGAGAAAGCAGACAGGTACCTTCAGCAGGAGAAAGCAGACAGGCACCTTCAGCAGCAGGAAGCAGACAGGTACCTTCAGCAGCAGGAAGCAGACAGGCACCTTCAGCAGGAGAAAGCAGACAGGCACCTTCAGCGGCAGAAAGCAGACAGGCACCTTCAGCAGCAGGAAGCAGACAGGCACCTTCAACAGCAGGAAGCAGACAGGTACCTTCAGCAGGAGAAAGCAGACAGGCACCTTCAGCAGCAGGAAGCAGACAGGTACCTTCAACAGGAGAAAGCAGACAGGCACCTTTAGCAGGAAGCAGACAGGTACCTTCAGCAGGAGAAAGCAGACAGGCACCTTCAGCAGCAGGAAGCAGACAGGTACCTTCAACAGGAGAAAGCAGACAGGCACCTTCAGCGGCAGAAAGCAGACAGGCACCTTCAGCAGCAGAAAGCAGACAGGCACCTTCAGCAGCAGAAAGCAGACAGGCACCTTCAGCAGCAGGAAGCAGACAGGTACCTTCAACAGGAGAAAGCAGACAGGCACCTTTAGCAGGAAGCAGACAGGTACCTTCAGCAGGAGAAAGCAGACAGGCACCTTCAGCAGCAGGAAGCAGACAGGTACCTTCAACAGGAGAAAGCAGACAGGCACCTTTAGCAGGAAGCAGACAGGCGCCTTCAGCAGGAGAAAGCAGACAGGCACCTTCAGCAGGAGGAAGCAGACAGGCACCTTCAGCAGGAGGAAGCAGACAGGCACCTTCAGCAGCAGGAAGCAGACAGGCACCTTCAGCAGGAGGAAGCAGACAGGCACCTTCAGCAGGAGAAAGCAGACAGGCACCTTCAGCAGCAGGAAGCAGACAGGCACCTTCAGCAGGAGGAAGCAGACAGGCACCTTCAGCAGCAGGAAGCAGACAGGCACCTTCAGCAGGAGGAAGCAGACAGGCACCTTCAGCAGGAGGAAGCAGACAGGCACCTTCAGCAGGAGAAAGCAGACAGGCATCTTCAGCAGGAGAAAGCAGACAGGCACCTTCAGCAGCAGGAAGCAGACAGGCACCTTTAGCAGGAAGCAGACAGGCGCCTTCAGCAGGAGAAAGCAGACAGGCACCTTCAGCAGGAGGAAGCAGACAGGCACCTTCAGCAGGAGGAAGCAGACAGGCGACTTCAGCAGGAGAAAGCAGACAGGCACCTTCAGCAGGAGGAAGCAGACAGGCACCTTTAGCAGGAAGCAGACAGGCGCCTTCAGCAGGAGAAAGCAGACAGGCACCTTCAGCAGGAGGAAGCAGACAGGCACCTTCAGCAGGAGGAAGCAGACAGGCACCTTCAGCAGGAGAAAGCAGACAGGCGCCTTCAGCTAGACCCTCACTGCAAAGGAGGAGACGGGGAGGCAGGAGGCTTTAAACAACACGGGCATAATGGAAAGTGTCTAATCAACTAATCAGTTTGAAGTGGGAGGCTGAAGCAGCACCCCTTATATCTGGGGTTTCCACATCAGGTTAGGCAGGTTTCTCAAAATTGTAAACTTTTAAAAGCCTCTTTCCAGAAACACCCCCGAACCAACCTCACCTCCCTGCTACTGACCTCACTGTCCTACTGCCTTATCACACACACACACACACACACACACACACACACATACGCGCGCGCACGCATAGATCACTTTTTGGGACCTATGTCAGAACACCCTCACCTTGGGGACAAGGTTTTCCCAGTGCTTTGGAACCAAAATTATTGCTAAATACGGCTGATACGCATGCCGTCTACACGCCCATCAGTTGAAATTTCCAAAAAAATCCATTTTTAAAAGTATGAAAAAAACCCTTGCAAATGAGGTCATGTATTTTTTAGGTGAATTTTGAGGACATAGTGACACACACACACAAAGTCCAGTTCAGCACTAATCTGAGGACATTTTTCACAAATGAGGACAAAAAACAGTTGTCAAGAAGAACTGACAATAAAATGTAATTCTCACTGTTTACAGTTTGCAAGAAGCATCAAATGCATTTTGTGATTGTTAGGAACAGTTTTTAAGTTGTTTGCTATTCATAACACGGGGGGGGGGACACACATGAATCTACAGAACTGATCAGGAGAATGAAGTGTTAATGTGCAATGGAAATGCTGCAGAAAATAAGCAGTCTATTATTATCCATCGTGACAAATGGATAACTAGGGACAAAAAATTGTGACTAACAAGAACTTTTTATTTACTGTTTTTTCCATCCTATATGTACGTATGTAGGTATACATATACAGTATACACACAGGTATAAAATGGCATCTTTCATTAAACAAGACATAAGAATATACATTTCAAAATCATAAAGTCATAACTTGCTTTTAAAACTTAAAAAAATAGCTGCTGTTTGAAATATAAAGACGTGAGGGCTGAGTGAACATATGAAGCCTCGTATAGCTCTCAACTCTACTGTTCTGAAAAAATAAGACTATTATTATTCAACCTTAACAAACTCTTTTGTTCTTTGAAATACATCATACCTTTTCTCTTTAATGCTGTTATTCTATTTTTTACATAGAATTTAACCCCAGTCCATGTTCTGCTTTTCCAGGTTCTGCACTGAGACACTGGAGACACTCTTTCTTTCCAGGAACTCTACAAATTCTCATGAAGTTCATCATATGTCTCTCAACAGCTTTTACTTCCTCAACATTCCATGTTCGCTTGGATGATGCTTTGCCGCCACCACAACCAACATCCACATCTTCACTGTGAGACAGAGTAGAGTCAACAGACAAATTCTGTACATCACCAGACCTATGATCTTCAGGCAGACCATCATTCTGTTTGTCAGGTTCCTCTTCCTCAGAACTAGATGACTCATCAATGGTTGTTGGGTCGATTTTATAATCACAAACATTTCAGAAACGTATTAATAAACCTTTTAATTTAAACAGATTTCTGAATATACTTATTTAAAGATACTTTATATTTCTAATTATAAACACAAACATTTAATAAACTTTTCTAAATAAATCTTTAAGTTTAAAAATATTTATGACTATACAGTCATTTAAAGATACATTTAACAATACTAGCATACCATCTAGGTTGATTTCAATTTCATCCAATTTTTTCCCTTTGAAATCTGAAAGAGTTCCTTTTTCCATTGCCATTAACACTTTGCTCATTTTTGCCAGCTGAAGTGTTCCTTCAGGCAAGCGGTAATATTCCCTATGGACACGGATGTCATGGCCCAAAAAGTCAGCCAATTGGTCTGCTTCATTTTCTTCAAGATTTTAAACTTTGGACATCATGGCAATGTGTTTGCGAAGTTTAGTGGATGACAATGCTTCCGGTTGTTTAGCACCGCATTCTTTGGCAAACTGCTGTATGCAGTCCCTGCCACGGTATGCAGAAAGTGCCCCCGGTCGAGCAAACAAAAAAGGGTTTTCTGTTGGAACACCACATTGTTCTCTAAACTCCATCAGGAGCTCCATGGAATGAACCATGGAAGGTTTTAAAAGAACAGGAACCTTCCTACCTCTCTTGCCCCTAATCTCAAGACGCATAAAGTGTTCTTTCAAAGTCCGACATGCAGATGGCAAGATCATCATGAAGTTCTTTTTTGTTTCTTGATGCAAAGATGGACATGTGCATTTTTGAGACCTCACCCTCTCTTCTCCAGTTGAAAAGGATGACCTGTGTGAGGGTAACCTTGGTTAGTCCAGTGTAGCTGTCTCGTGAAGGACAAATCTTAAGTAGCCTAAGCATTTCTTCTTGCTTTTTTTCCAGGTGTGAGTGCAACAGTTTCACATCTTGAGTAAAGGGCAGCAACTGAGGTGTGTTCCACTTTGCTTCCCTTAGTGTAGTTAAGGCACAGCTAGAAATGCACTCACTCCACTTAGACTGATGTACTTGAACGTAACGACGAGCAGATTTTGCTAGATCATTATCTCCAACAATTGTGGCATTGCTCTCAACAATGCTTGCAATTTTCTTAAGAGAATGACCAAGTTTCATAGCCAGTGATGGAATTTGGTATGAATGTGTTTCTTCATCGTAGCCAGCTACTACTTTCATGGCTTTAACCACATGAGGGAAGTTGGACGGTATAACAAAATCTTCCATCTTGCGCAGTGGTGTGCACTTTCGTGCTTCCTGCAGAAGTCTACCAATCTCTCTAAGTTTCTGCCGTATGTAATCATGCTTGCCCTTGTCTGATCCTATTTTATTGAAGAAATGCTGTCCCACCTGGAGGATACATCTATCACTCCTAACTATGGAAGAAATTTCATTATATGCCATGTTGCAAAGCACGTCCTTGAAGCTCTGGTTAACATCTAGACCTACTGGTGTAGACATTGCACATAATGATCGAACATATTTTTTACCACCTTCCGATGGATCTGGATTTGGATTTTGCGGACAGATTTTAATATGTTTCCAAAGGGTGTCCTTAGAGTACAGACCTTGACAGTGAAGGCAATGTATGTAATCTTTAGCTTTTCTGGTCTTCGTAGGACGATAACAAGCAACCATGTTTCCTGATCCTACTCTGACAGCATCTACATTATGAGTAAAATTGCCACGTTTCCTCAGAATGCTTAGCTGGATGTGACGTTCTCTTGAATTCTTTGAAAATCGTAAAACTTTTGCAACTTCTTTCTCAGAACTATGGGCAGATTCTAAATGTCTTGCGATTTTTGAAAATGGTTTTCCACAAAATAAGCAGTACTGCTTCTTGGTGTATTTGCCCTGTACACTTTGAGATGATGACACGCTGATGGAGTTACAAGCAAAAACACTTTCTTCACTATGTGGGAAATCTTGGGTTAACAATTGAGAAGACTTTCTCGTCTTAGTAGGCTCATTGTGAATCTGTTCTTTTTGTCTTGATAATTCCGGAAATCTTTGGCCGCTTTGGGATTTCTTGACAACAGGAGATAGAGAACTACTTTGGTTGGACTCATCGGAGGAGCTTCCGTCGCTATCTGGCACACAGTCTGCATCACTATAGTCAGTGTATTCAGAAACATCAGATAAACTGTAAGTGTTCATCACAGTCTCCTGCAAAAGAAATAAGAATTCAATGGTTAGTGCTTCAAATTACATGAGGTTAATTACAATTATACCATCTTAAGCATAAAATCAGGAAACTACCAATTTTGTATTTTGTTATGACAGTTCCACGCAGGGAAAACTGATTCAACATGCAATAAAATCCAACTAGCTGGCTTTATTTTAAACACTGCAGAAATAAAATAAACACTTCAAACTTTATGTTGGGCTATTGTAAACTGAATACAGTGGTACCTCAGTTCTCGAACTCATTAGAACTCGAATTTCTTAAAAGTCGAACCAACCAGTTCGAAAAAAAATTACCTAGAGCTCGATCTGAGTCTCAGAAGTCAAACCGTGAATGCCGACCTAAGATAACTTGTACGCGCGGGGAAATGAGTCACGTGGGGAAATGAGTCACGCCTCACGTCTCTCAGCGGAAACAAAGGGTAAAGTTTCAGTCTCAGCCTCGCATTCGCTGTGATAGCATCGTGCATGTTTACACTAGCTGAATACAAGTATTTAGACAGTAAAAATTCATTTAGACAATGATAGACAGTAACAGTAATTATTATTATATAATAAAAAAACTGTAAAAAAATAAAGATTTCTTATTCATTATTTTAATATTGATAATAAACCATTAATACGTTTAATTATAATAACATTGTTGTGCAGAGTGGGGATGGAACGGAGACAAAGGCGCAGACGTCAGGGTATCAGGGAATACGGGGTTTAATTACAGGTAAGGCAGGCAAACTGCAGACGGACAATACAATGACTGGGCTGGGAAAACAAACTGAAACATGGACAAAATACAGAGGACTAATGACAACAACCAGAAACAGTTGATCACACGGGGATTCCACACGGGGTTAATGAGGGGGCGTGGGACGATCGAGGCAGGACACATTGTTTGGATACATTTATTTTCTTACTTTACAAATGATTAACACAGATGATGTGTTTAGTACAGTATATGCTCTTCTTGTTTTATCTGGTTTATTTTGTGGTTAAATGCAAAAAAAAAAAAAAAAACATATTTAGGTGTCATTTTTTGGGGCCGGGAACCAATTAATTGGTTTTCCATTATTTCTTATGGGGAAAATTCGATCACAACTCAAACTTTTTAGGATTCGATCCGGAGTTCTGAACGGATTATATTCGAGTTCTGAGGTACCACTGTATCTGTAAGCTTAACTTTATCATGTAAACTGAAAACAAGTAAAAAGTGTGAAGTATTTTAAATTTTACAGATTTTCAGAAACTGTAGGTAGAGAAAAATGAAAGAGAACCAAAAGCCAATGTTCAAAATGTCAAGTCAAGTCAAGTCAAGTAGGCTTTATTGTCACTTCAACCATATACAGGTAGTACACAGTGAAACGAAACAACGTTCCTCCAGGACCAAGGTGCTACATGCAACATAGATTTACAACATAAATTAACAGAAAAACTAAAACTAGCTAACTAAGAAGCCTAGTTAGCTGGCTAGCAGAGACAAGACAGATTGACAAAATAATTTTACAACATAGTGCACGTTCGAGTGTGCAAACAAGAGCAACAACAAAAGTGCGATAAACACGACATAACATAACATAATAATATGGTGTTGAGGTGATGAGTTGAGGTAGTGGAGAAACAGTAGAGGTTCCTTAACGTAGCAGCAAGAATTTAGGAATTAGTGCAAAAAGTAATCCAGTATTGAATATGAGCAGGCAGCAGGGAGATGGCAGGATGAGGACAGTGAGCAGGTAGCAGGGAGATGGCAGGATGAGGACAGTGTGCAGGCAGCAGGGAGATGGCAGGATGAGGACAGTGAGCAGGCAGCAGGGAGATGGCAGGATGAGCACAGTGTGCAGGCAGCAGGGAGATGGCAGGATGAGGACAGTGAGCAGGCAGCAGGGAGATGGCAGGATGAGGACAGTGTGCAGGCAGCAGGGAGATGGCAGGATGAGGACAGTGAGCAGGTAGCAGGGAGATGGCAGGATGAGGACAGTGTGCAGGCAGCAGGGAGATGGCAGGATGAGGACAGTGTGCAGGCAGCAGGGAGATGGCAGGATGAGGACAGTGAGCAGGCAGCAGGGAGATGGCAGGATGAGGACAGTGAGCAGGTAGCAGGGAGATGGCAGGATGAGGACAGTGTGCAGGCAGCAGGGAGATGGCAGGATGAGGACAGTGAGCAGGCAGCAGGGAGATGGCAGGATGAGCACAGTGTGCAGGCAGCAGGGAGATGGCAGGATGAGGACAGTGTGCAGGCAGCAGGGAGATGGCAGGATGAGGACAGTGAGCAGGTAGCAGGGAGATGGCAGGATGAGGACAGTGTGCAGGCAGCAGGGAGATGGCAGGATGAGGACAGTGTGCAGGCAGCAGGGAGATGGCAGGATGAGGACAGTGTGCAGGCAGCAGGGAGATGGCAGGATGAGGACAGTGAGCAGGTAGCAGGGAGATGGCAGGATGAGGACAGTGAGCAGGTAGCAGGGAGATGGCAGGATGAGGACAGTGTGCAGGCAGCAGGGAGATGGCAGGATGAGGACAGTGAGCAGGTAGCAGGGAGATGGCAGGATGAGGACAGTGTGCAGGCAGCAGGGAGATGGCAGGATGAGCACAGTGAGCAGGCAGCAGGGAGATGGCAGGATGAGGACAGTGAGCAGGTAGCAGGGAGATGGCAGGATGAGGACAGTGAGCAGGCAGCAGGGAGATGGCAGGATGAGGACAGTGTGCAGGCAGCAGGGAGATGGCAGGATGAGGACAGTGAGCAGGCAGCAGGGAGATGGCAGGATGAGCACAGTGTGCAGGCAGCAGGAAGATGGCAGGATGAGGACAGTGTGCAGGCAGCAGGGAGATGGCAAGATGAGCACAGTGTGCAGGCAGCAGGAAGATGGCAGGATGAGCACAGTGTGCAGGCAGCAGGAAGATGGCAGGATGAGGACAGTGTACAGGCAGCAGGGAGATGGCAGGATGAGGACAGTGAGCAGGTAGCAGGGAGATGGCAGGATGAGGACAGTGAGCAGGTAGCAGGGAGATGGCAGGATGAGGACAGTGAGCAGGCAGCAGGGAGATGGCAGGATGAGGACAGTGAGCAGGCAGCAGGGAGATGGCAGGATGAGGACAATGTGCAGGACAGTGAGCAGGTAGCAGGGAGATGGCAGGATGAGCACAGTGAGCAGGCAGCAGGAAGATGGCAGGATGAGGACAGTGTGCAGGCAGCAGGAAGATGGCAGGATGAGCACAGTGTGCAGGCAGCAGGAAGATGGCAGGATGAGGACAGTGTGCAGGCAGCAGGAAGATGGCAGGATGAGGACAGTGTGCAGGCAGCAGGGAGATGGCAAGATGAGCACAGTGTGCAGGCAGCAGGAAGATGGCAGGATGAGCACAGTGTGCAGGCAGCAGGAAGATGGCAGGATGAGGACAGTGTACAGGCAGCAGGGAGATGGCAGGATGAGGACAGTGAGCAGGTAGCAGGGAGATGGCAGGATGAGGACAGTGAGCAGGTAGCAGGGAGATGGCAGGATGAGGACAGTGAGCAGGTAGCAGGGAGATGGCAGGATGAGCACAGTGAGCAGGTAGCAGGGAGATGGCAGGATGAGGACAGTGAGCAGGTAGCAGGGAGATGGCAGGATGATGACAGTGTGCAGGCAGCAGGGAGATGGCAGGATGAGGACAGTGTGCAGGCAGCAGGGAGATGGCAGGATGAGGACAGTGAGCAGGCAGCAGGAAGATGGCAGGATGAGGACAGTGAGCAGGCAGCAGGAAGATGGCAGGATGAGGACAGTGAGCAGGCAGCAGGAAGATGGCAGGATGAGGACAGTGAGCAGGCAGCAGGAAGATGGCAGGATGAGGACAGTGAGCAGGTAGCAGGGAGATGGCAGGATGAGCACAGTGAGCAGGTAGCAGGGAGATGGCAGGATGAGGACAGTGAGCAGGTAGCAGGGAGATGGCAGGATGAGGACAGTGAGCAGGCAGCAGGGAGATGGCAGGATGAGCACAGTGAGCAGATAGCAGGGAGATGGCAGGATGAGCACAGTGAGCAGGTAGCAGGGAGATGGCAGGATGAGCACAGTGAGCAGGTAGCAGGGAGATGGCAGGATGAGGACAGTGAGCAGGTAGCAGGGAGATGGCAGGATGAGGACAGTGAGCAGGTAGCAGGGAGATGGCAGGATGAGCACAGTGAGCAGGTAGCAGGGAGATGGCAGGATGAGCACAGTGAGCAGGTAGCAGGGAGATGGCAGGATGAGGACAGTGAGCAGGTAGCAGGGAGATGGCAGGATGAGGACAGTGAGCAGATAGCAGGGAGATGGCAGGATGAGCACAGTGAGCAGGTAGCAGGGAGATGGCAGGATGAGGACAGTGAGCAGGTAGCAGGGAGATGGCAGGATGAGCACAGTGAGCAGGTAGCAGGGAGATGGCAGGATGAGGACAGTGAGCAGGTAGCAGGGAGATGGCAGGATGAGGACAGTGAGCAGATAGCAGGGAGATGGCAGGATGAGCACAGTGAGCAGGTAGCAGGGAGATGGCAGGATGAGCACAGTGAGCAGGTAGCAGGGAGATGGCAGGATGAGCACAGTGAGCAGGCAACAGGGAGATGGCAGGAGGTGAGTTAGAAATTAAGCTGTACTTTAAGATCTACTGCATCATCAAGACAGATATTAGCCTAACATTTAAATATGTATTTCTGAAGGCTGTTGGAGCTGGGGGGACTGAGAGGGCAGGAATAACACCAGACTGCTGGACCAGACCAGGCTGTTTGTAAATGTATAGGCTTATTACTTTTACTAGTATACTTCTCCTAGGATAATTCCTGGGAGTTATCAAAACCAAGTTCTTTTGGATAGGGATAAGGATAATGAGATCTTCTGTATTGATTCTCATTTTGTCGCATGTCCAGACCATGACTGTGTGTTACATACATGTCAGTAAACACCCCTAGCGCATCTTGCACTCTTAACATTGATCCTGGTGGCGACTATTTGTATTGACGCGGTAGCGGAGCGTAATGGTCATAGAAGTGTCATGAAGGCAGTACCCCCCAATTATGGAGGGTAATTCACACTCTGCAGGAGGGGAATAGACAATTTAAATTCAGAGGTACAGTGACAGCGTGACCGGTATTGGTGGGGAAGGTGAAAATGCAACCTTTCCCTATATGTCTTGCAAACAAGGTAGTGAAATTGAAGCAATACCGAATTTCCGGAGGGTAGCAGGAGATATCTGAAAAAAAACAACTTCTGGCATGTAATTGGACATTATTAGAAATGGAACAGATGACAATAGGACACGATGCCCTACTATGACCTAGAATTCATATTATGATTGTTATTTGTATACTGATTCTCAGTCAGTAGCGAATGGTATACCTGTTTGGATGCCTACGTGGAGAAATCAAAATTGGAAAATTAGGAACAAGGAAGTTTGCGGTAAAGAATTATGGGAGCGAGTCTGGAAATAAGTAAAGAGAATAAAAACACAGGTATGTGGGTTCAACAATAAGACGAACCACCTAAACCTGCAGAAGTTATAGCTATGGGACAAGATAACACCGTGGATGTTATGGAGCCAGGCGCCAAAATTGCCGACATCTCCCAGTTAATAAATGTTAGTTATGAGAAAACTAATGTGCATGTGAGTTCTTCTTTATGTGTATAGGATGGTTCTGGTGGTGGGTGTGGCCGACACTGCTGGTGATGTTCGGCTATGCTGCAGTCCCAGGGACCAAGATGGAACACATTTCCACCTTCAAGCTTAGGTGGAAAAACAGCACCGAGACCCGGCAGCAGGACAACTTCACTTGTCCAGCCAACAAATCCTGCTTCATCATTGTGAACAGGAGCAAATGTGAACTGGAGTGAGATGTACTTCTGGACGGGGTGTTATAGGGGAAAGAACATTCCCATCCTCGCATCTGCCAGAGTGCCCCCTCAAGTGGGTGTGGGGGTGTGACTTAACTCGATGGATGAATTGGACTGAATGTACTATGACTCATGGAGGTCGACCGATATGGGTTTTTCAATAGCTGATGCCGATATTTAGGAGTCAGGGTCAGGCGATGGCCGATATATGCTGCCGATTTTTTTTGGCCGATAATTAGACGTTTTCCCCTTTATATGCATGTTAAAATATCCCACTAATAATGACAAACGATACACAAAATTTCTCAACTTAGCATTTATTGAATACAGAATTGTGTAAATTTAAATATACACTTAACAAAAACACAATACAACTTGTAAAGAACAACAAACTTATTAACAAAAATAGCAGCATCAGAATCTCTATAGATATAGCAGGAAACTCCTCTTTTCTGAGGGAAGGAAAATTGTAAACAATACAAAAAAGAATGAGCATGTTATCCTCAGTTTTAATCCCACTTCCAGTCCCTGAGTCTTCCTCGCCCCACCCATCCCTCACAGCCATCAGACAGCAATTACTAAAACAGAAGAAAAAATACAAGGTTAGCATTTTTATTATATTGCCTTCATCTTTAATTCATTGTACAATTCCAGTATTCCATGCACATTAAGACAATTACACTCCAATACATTTCGAAAGGAAAAAAAAACACTAGTAACTAAGTGCATCATGGTATGATGAGTAGTGTACAAGGTCCAAAACCTTTGACTAACAAATCTGGTGGTTGAGTCATGGCAATTGTACTTCTCTCTGAAAGACAGAAATGTTTAACTGCTCATCCATGCCAATGGTTTTTGAGTGAACCTAAGTGTGCCTGTTTGTTTCTTCGAGAGCCCTATAGCCCCCTCACATCATTTTAAAACACAGGTGGGTGTGTATGAATGTGTGTGTGTGTGTGTGTGTGTAACTGAAGTGTGTGCAATTAAACACGAGTCAGGTCAGGACACGAGCTCGGCACCGCGGGCAGACGGAGGAATCCTGCACGCCCCACCCTATTCCCCCCCAAAAAAAAAGGACTAGATGGTCAGTATTGTCAGAGGAATAGAAAAGGAATAGATGGTCAGGTGCATTTAAACTGGGTGAGCAGGCAAGGCATGTCACCCCACTACTAGCAGACGGTATGCTTGGGATGTATTTTTAAGTTTTTTTTTATATATTCCCTCCACCACCCCCCCTCTGCGGAGGACTGCTTTATTTTTAATTTCCATTACAAAAAAAAACCACAAAAACAAATAAAGAAAAACAAAAATTAATAATAATAATGAAACTAAAATAAAACAAACGAGCGGCAACAACAGTAACAGCAACAACAAAACTGATAACTGCAGCTGCAACTGTGATAAGAACAATAACAATAAACCGCAACACCAACCAGCACAATACAAATTTACAACTTACTATCATTACGGTTGTGCCACTGTGGGTCAGGGTCCCGGTGGGTGTGTCGGGTACTCTCCGGACCCTTCCGGGACCACCCGCAACACCCGGCACACTGCGCTGGCCCATAGGGAGGGGATCAAACGGGGCCCCCCCTCAGACTACCTCAATATGTGTATGTGTAAGGTGTGTACATGTGGGTGTGTATGAATGTGTGTGTATGAACTGCAATTAAAAACTGTGGGGCATTAAAAGTGAGGGAGTGGTCAGGGCACGAGCTCCCCACTGCTGGGGAAAGAAAACAAGACGACAGAGCAGTATCTGTTGTACAAAACTTGCAAACACTAGGGTTGTATCCTCTGTTCGATCTGTGTCTACTGTTGTTCCTTCTTTCCCTATCTCTTAAATCCCGTGACACCTAAAGAACAGTGAGGTAAGGATGGCCTAGTACATGGGGAAGGCCTATGTGGGAATCTTCACCACAGGGTTTGGGCCCCGATGCCTGTTGCAATCGGTTCTTCCCTGGGCTCCTCACTGGTCCGTGTGTCCTATCCTATCCCTGCCGGTGGGGGAACAACTTTACAGTGTGACACATGAGTCCAGCTTTTCCTTCCCTGACACAACACTGCAGCTGCTGTAATCAACATCACTTGATGTGGTCTGTGCCACTTAGGCTCTAATGGCTTGTTTCTAAATGATTTTATCATGACCCACTGACCAGGGATGATTGTGTGTCCACCTTCTGGTGGAGTCTGCCCACACGACTCAACTCTCTCTCTGGCAATTTGTACTGCCTTTGTGAGGTTTTCACAGTAAGCGATCAGGGCATCTGAAGCAAGGTGTAGCTCAGCATTTCTAAGATCAATCACACCTGGCATTGGGCGTCCAGTAATAATCTCATGAGGGATCAGTCCTACTGATCTGTTAGGTGATGCTCTCATACTACACAGTACCGCCAGCAGCGCTTTGACCCATGGTACATCTTCCTGATGCATTTTGCTGATCAAAGCTCTTCTAAATTCAGAAAAATTTGTGTGTGCTGAGGGTAAGCTCTGGGATAGTCTCTCTATATCCTTAGGTCCTAGTGATCTGTTGTACAAAACTTGCAAACACTAGGGTTGTATCCTCTGTTCGATCTGTGTCTACTGTTGTTCCTTCTTTCCCTATCTCTTAAATCCCGTGACACCTAAAGAACAGTGAGGTAAGGATGGCCTAGTACATGGGGAAGGCCTATGTGGGAATCTTCACCACAGGGTTTGGGCCCCGATGCCTGTTGCAATCGGTTCTTCCCTGGGCTCCTCACTGGTCCGTGTGTCCTATCCTATCCCTGCCGGTGTGGGAACAACTTTACAGTGTGACACATGAGTCCAGCTTTTCCTTCCCTGACACAACACTGCAGCTTCTGTAATCAACATCACTTGATGTGGTCTGTGCCACTTAGGCTCTAATGGCTTGTTTCTAAACGATTTTATCATGACCCACTGACCAGGGATGATTGTGTGTCCACCTTCTGGTGGAGTCTGCCAACACGACTCAACTCTCTCTCTGGCAATTTGTACTGCCTTTGTGAGGTTTTCACAGTAAGCGATCAGGGCATCTGAAGCAAGGTGTAGCTCAGCATTTCTAAGATCAATCACACCTGGCATTGGGCGTCCAGTAATAATCTCATGAGGGCTCAGTCCTACTGATCTGTTAGGTGATGCTCTCATACTACACAGTACCGCCAGCAGCGCTTTGACCCATGGTACACCTTCCTGATGCATTTTGCTGATCAAAGCTCTTCTGAATTCAGAAAAATTTGTGTGTGCTGAGGGTAAGCTCTGGGATAGTCTCTCTATATCCTTAGGTCCTAGTGATCTGTTGTACAAAACTTGCAAACACTAGGGTTGTATCCTCTGTTCGATCTGTGTCTACTGTTGTTCCTTCTTTCCCTATCTCTTAAATCCCATGACACCTAAAGAACAGTGAGGTAAGGATGGCCTAATAGATGGGGAAGGCCTATGTGGGAATCTTCACCGCAGGGTTTGGGCCCCGATGCCTGTTGCAATCGGTTCTTCCCTGGGCTCCTCACTGGTCTGTGTGTCCTATCCTATCCCTGCCGGTGGGGGAACAACTTTACAGTGTGACACATGAGTCCAGCTTTTCCTTCCCTGACACAACACTGCAGCTGCTGTAATCAACATCACTTGGTGTTAATGTCTCAGACACCTGGGCTACCAGACTAGATCTTCTTAGAATGTCACCATCTTTACCTCAAAATGCAAAACCCAATGTACCTATCTCTTTTAGTTTATATACTATTACATTGGAAGCTAGATTAAACATTTTATAAATTTGTAATCCTACAGGGTGAAGACTTTCCGATAAGTTTGGGTGCTTTGTTTCAATATGCCGCTTTAGTTTTGATGGTTTTAGAGCCCAGTTTGAAAGTCTTCATCCACACTGTGCCTTGGGTTTACAGCGCTGGCTTAAAGCAATGCATTCTGCTCCTGATGCAATGCATCATGGTTAGATTTAAACGTGGTGCTGGCGGCCCTATACGGATCAGTGGCCAGTCTCGATTTTCAAACTGCGAACTTCAAACCGAAATATTGCGCTGATGAAAAGAAGCCTTACCAAGCATTTCTCTGTCCTCCGTCTCCCTGCTCTCCCATGCCTTGCCAGTTTACCTTGTCTAAGATCCTTACCTTTTGTGCCTTCCCTCAGTCCAGCTCCCGATCCTGACCTACCGGTCCTGCTGAGCCCGATTCCTCCTGTCCTCCTCCCCGCTTGTTCTCCTGTCCTGTGTTCACTCGTCGGACGGATCTCTCGGCTGTCGCCCCTCGCTTACGGACCACGACCACGATTATCGCCTGCTGTTCCTTGACCTGTCTGCCTGATCGCCACCCTGGGAGAAGCTCCCTTAATTACCTCGCACAGCCGCTCCGATTTACTTTTGCTTGAGCGTCGACTTATGCTACGTTCACACCGCGAGCGTCAAAGACGCCAGCCGTCGCTCCCGCCGCCCTGAACGCGACGCTACTCAACGCCGGAGACGCTCTCTGACGTCAGAGTGGGCGGGGACAAGGCCGCTCTGAATGCCAGGCTCTGAGAACTTGTGAGAAACGTGTAGCTTATATCTTTGCACCGACTCCTGATAGGACATAATTTGTCAAATAAATATTGTTGTGAGCCAGTTATTTGCATTCCCACTTAAAATCAAGCGTTCTGGAGGGAAAATGTTACCTATAAATAGTGTAGCGCTTCTTTTTAAATTTACCTTGGATCACAATGGATGATCGCCAAGTAGTTGCTTGTGCTTTATGTTTCTTTAGTTAACATAAATAGTACTTAAAATGTTTCACGACAGTTCTACTAAAACACATAATTATGTTTTGACAAACACTAATGCTATAAATAGGTTTAACATTACGGACAATTTGCACTGTTTTCTCTGCTATGGCGCCAAAATTACTACTGATCTCCTTCCTTTTTCACAAAAAAATATATTATGCACTTCACCATCTCACCTGGAACACCGATTGTTTCGGACACTCTAGTCCATGCCTCATTTTTTTTATTTATGTCCCTGTATGCAAACAGAGACACATCATATATAACTGGGTACCCGGCCACAGCAATAATAAGTCTCTCCTCCATTGTGCCTAGGAACGGTTGGGTCGGAACAAAAGTTTACACGCTTATGTTCTGCGGCGCTCTCTTTAGCGGAGCATCTCTACATTCCCATTGGTTGCCGCCCAACCGCGTCACAGCTCATTACCATAAAGTTGACTGGATTCAACTTCTGTCTGACGCTCCCGCCGCTCAGATCGCGACGCGCCGCGCCGCTCCTCGACGCCTCCCGACGCTCCCTCCCATAGAGAATGAATGACTTCCGGTCGCTGTGACGCTCTCGCCGCTCGCAGTGTGAACGTAGCATTAGACGAGTTACAAGCCGGCGACTTGGACCAGTTTTACTGTATAATAAATGGTGTCTAGTCCAAATGAGGCCGAAGCTGAAACAACCATCAGAGTGGCTCGTGACATGCTGACAAGGCCTGTTCGATAGTTCTTTTCTTTCAGTATTTTTATTTTTCTGTATTTTTTTTTATTTAACGTGTGCATTGTATATTTTGTTTGTTTTTTTAAATAAAAACTCTTAACGAACACCTTTGTATTTTTTATATATTATAAATAAAATATATTAGTATTAATACGTGTTCAACACTAAAGCAAACGTAGAAATAATTATTGGCAATCGTAGGATAATAAGAGGGTCGGGGAATCATCGCGTAGGATAATAAGAGGGTCGGGATATTTTCGCGTAGGATAATAAGAGGGTCGGGGAATCATTGCGTAGGATAGTAAGAGGGTCGGGATATTTTCGCGTAGGATAATAAGAGGGTCGGGGAATCATCGCGGAGTTTCACTTAGATGTAGCGTTTTCATCGCTGTTGAGACGGAAAATGTCGCGATCGCATCGTCTGGACGGAGCTGTTTCAACGCCGCTAAGCAGTGCCAATGTGCAAAAGCCTGAAATGCTACTATAGATGTCGACCTTTCAAGAATTAACGTATCAGCGACGTAGCACGCACCGATATACAGTACTTGTGCTGACTGGGTCACTTAATTGTCACACTGATTATCTCTAACAATTATAAAGCAGCATTTTGAAAACCGCTTTAAAAAAATAACGGGTAAAACACTTACCTTGGCTTCTGGCCAAACGAAATTTGTATTTCCCCCTACCTTGTTTGCCCTTCAGTTCTACTGAAGACCCATATCAGGTCCTTTTTTTCCTTTGGATGATGTTTTTTTTTCCTTGATTGTTTTTTTTTCCCTTTGCATGTTCTTTTTTTCCGTTGGATGTTTTTCTTTTTCTTTCTTTTTCTTCTTTGGATTTTAATTTACGGAACAAGAGCAGCACATTATAATAATGTCTGCTGGAAGCACCAACTGAACGCAGTGAAACAGTACCCAGCTCTTTTATAGGGAGTGTCAACCCGATGTTTACGTAACCAAAGATCTAGAACGTTGAGTCTCACTTTTCATTGGTTTCCCAGCTATGATGTCAAAATAATATTTGCTGATTGGTCGAAAATGTTAAAATGCCCCCGAGTACTGTAAAAAACAACTGAAGATTTTGTTACCCTACGAAGCGGTCATAATTTAAAAATATATATATATTTTTTTTAATCTTCTGCGCCCAAGTTATATTCAGCTAATTTTAGCAGGCCACAATTAGACTAGGCCACCCTTATTTTGTCAGAGCTTAAGGAAAGTTCCCCAAATAACACGTTAAACATAAAAAATATTTTAACTTTATTAAGCAATCAAAATACATAAATCATGGGTTTGTTCAAAAGGCATACACCTATATGCTGCACCCCAATACAGCCAACAAAAGAACAAGTTGCCCAGAGTTCGCTCAGGTGCACCTGTCATGCCCCGCTCCGTCCGATCCTAATGTGTGCCACGCCCCCTCGTTAACCTCATGTGGAATCCCAGTGTTTTACAGCTGTTTCGGATTGTTGTCATTAGTTCAGTGTATTTAGTCCGCGTTCCTGTTTGTATCCCCAGTCCGGTCATTGACGTTGTAGTGTCATGCGTTGTTCCCAGTCTGTTAGTCCTGTCGCCTGATTAAACCCTCGTCTTGCCCTACCTACTGGCTCCGCTCTCCTGCTTTCCGGCTCGCGCGCCCTGCGATCATAACAGCACCCCACAGCACAACCTTAAAAACACATCCAGCACAGATGATCGACACTAGTGAATGACACCGCAAACACTACAGGGTCAATTTAGACTCATCAATCAACCTATCCTGCACATACACTGAAAAAAATGAAACATTGGATCAACTTAAAATATTACTTCATTTTTTCACACATTTTTTTCAAGTCAGTTCAACTTAAAGTAGTCAATCTAATACACAGGTGTCAAACTCCAGTCCTGGGGGGCCGGAGCCCTGCACATTTTTGGGTTTCCCCTCATTTAACACACCTGATTTAACTCCTTGTACTAATTACCACACAGTTCTTGAGCTGAATCATTTATGGTGGAACAGGGAAGGGACTAAGCTACACAGGGCTCTGACCCTCCAGGACTGCAGTTTGACACCCTTGCCATCGGGTGTTAAGTCAATGAGTCTCCACCTCCACATATCTGCCCCATTGTAATATGCGCACAAGAAGCTATGAGGATCAGAAGAGCCATCCCAGATTTACCCACCATCATGAGAAAGACTCTGACCAAAAAGGACCTTACAGCTTTTTATTATTTCATTTTGAAGCTTTGCTGTTCTAACTGATCTTGGTAATTAGAGAGCTGTAGTGCAGGTGGTTTTTCTGCTGACATGTGATTTTATAGCATGTTGGTATCAAAAAAATTGACAGAAGAACTCTTGGAAACATATTGGATGATTCTCCTGATTGGTATATATTTTAATGGTGTTGGGGTTGTGTTTGATTGCCAGTCCTGCCCTTGGATGATTAATATATGCGGACAGGTGTTAGGGCAGTTGTGATACCCTTTTCTGTGCAGCTCCTGGTACCACCCACTCCCCTGTAGACCAATGGTGCTGGATGTATATTTGCATAGCATGACACAGTACTGTTTTTGACTTAACAGATTTTTCATTTTTTTTTTATCTACCGCGATTGTGATGAATAGGGCAAGAAAACAAAAACCACAGAAATAGTTCTTGTGCGTTATCTTCTATGGTTTAAGTAGGAGGGAATTTGGCTGAGAGGAAAATCAATTTCTTTGTTCCTTCTCCAAGCTTGGGCTCTCTAGGAAAAGCATCCAGACCTGTACAATTGAGAAGATTTCTTTGTGGATACACATATATAGGATCAAAATGCACTACTCAGACCAATTAACATACACCAACACAGGCAACCTGGAAATAGTGAGAGCAACAGGTGGTAAATACTAATATCAGTGCCATACCATCTCCACCTCCACCCATGGTGGGTTTCTAAATGAAACTCTGAATATTAAATGAGCAAAGTGATTTGATTTGTTCTTCTATCCCAAGTTGTGGTCTAAAAGCAATAAGGCCACCAACCATTATATCTGCTTTAGCAGAAACGCACTCCTTCCACCATTAAGCTCTCACCTTTTCTCAGTACTGCTAAATAATTATGAGATGCAGTCTAAAACAATCTAGCTTTATTATCCGCGCTTGGTGCCATACATTTAACTCACTTTTACACCACATGCAGTTCTCAGGTGAACATGACTGGTTTGTAACCTGATTGAAAACACCTTTTCTATTATGCTTAAATGAGAAAAGGCTATGTTGGTCTGAGTCTTTCTTATTATGGTGGATTAGTAAAACACAGCAGCTGAATGCCCAAATAAGTTCAAATGAGTGCACATTAAAATGGGGCAGATATGGGCCACCCATTTTGGGCTTGCAATTTGGGAAGAGGTTGAGACACATTGACTTAACACCCGATGGCAAGGGTGTCAAACTGCAGTCCTGGAGGGTCAGAGCCCTGTGTAGCTTAGTCCCTTCCCTGTTCCACCATAAATGATTCAGCTCAAGAACTGTGTGGTAATTAGTACAAGGAGTTAAATCAGGTGTGTTAAATGAGGGGAAACCCAAAAATGTGCAGGGCTCCGGCCCCCCAGGACTGGAGTTTGACACCTGTGTATTAGATTGACTACTTTAAGTTGAACTGACTTGAAAAAATTGTGTGAAAAAATGAAGTAATATTTTAAGTTGATCCAATGTTTCATTTTTTTCAGTGTACAGGTTATACCGTTTTGTCTGTGGTGTGAAATTAAAGCGTTTTTGTGGACTCTGGTCCACATGCGGCACCATGGACGCAGTGCTCAGTGCTGCCGTCAGCACCGTGGACAGCATAGCCGGCCCACACGGCCCGCGGGTTCACACACGGCAGCAGGCAGGTGGGCTGCCGGCTCTGAACAGCTGCAAAGGGAACCTTCATCCTAACGCCTTACAGGATGCACTTCTGGATGCCCTCACCTCTCCCCAGCCTCACAAAGATCTGCAGGAAGGTTTTACATGAGCATCAGTTTAGTTTGGGTTGGTCTTCTGTACTTGCTTCCATTAATGGAGGGCAATCTGTTAGAAATGCATTGGTTCTCATGCCATAATGACACACTCTCCATCACTCTGTGAACAGCTGCTGTTAATGTCCATAAACAGCTGGGACTCGCTACCCATCATGAACTCTGAAGGATATTAATGGGAACATCCATGTTCTGGTCATATTGAAGCACTTACACATTAGCGGCCTTGTGATTGGCCACCGACACATTAATCTGTGGCTCCTTAGTCCAGAAGTTGGTTTATTTTCTTGTGTGTTGCTGAGAATGGATCAGAACCGTCACAGGAAAGGTGCCCCTCTTTCATTCATATGCGAACAGATGTGCTGTGCTCATGCTTTGCTGAGTGTGAAAAGATTGGCGCTTCCGCAGTCGGCCGAGAGCGATGAAAGCCGCATTTGCTGCCGCTTGATGGCTCACTGGACTTGCACGCAAATCCTTCGCACACACAGCTTCCTGGATGCAGCAGCGCCGGAAAGAGGGTGTGTGTCTTCCAGAAGCTGGGGTTTTGGTCACACCATTTCACCATATATGCGTTGCACAGGGCTTTGGATGTAACTGGTCTAGGCTGCTCTCCCACTGACTCTATGCTGGACAGGTAGATGGCTGTTTGTTCGAATGACATTTCATTATATTTTTTGTATGCATAGTATGATCCTATTATCGTATTGCTGTCTAGATTTATACTTATTCGTTAAGCATGAGGCTACAGCCAGATTCCTAGTCCATGGTTTCCTTTGGCATTCACAGCAAGCACATTCTTAGTGGTGACGTTGTGGCCGCTATCCTGGGCACAGGGACCAGGCCGAGTGCCACCTTAGGTGACCGTCACCCTCCCCCTGCTTGTTGTTGCCACTCAGCCATTCAGGGACTTGCACCTGGCTGCCAGTGTGCCAACAGTAGGATACCATGTGATTACCATTCTCTTCAGGGGAAGTAGCGGATCTGCCCTCAGCTTTCTGCTGAGTCGGGGTGGGGGCTGCCAGGAAGCCTTTCATCTCTTTCATCCAGCGTGTGATTATGGTCTTATCACTCCATGAATCCGAATGCATCAGGACTCCCTGTGTCTTAAACCAAACTATCGGTGTAGCTTTAAAGTGTCAGAACTGGTGTGAGCCACCCATGAAGGTGTGTGTGTTCCCATCAGGCAGATAAGGGGAACTGGCAAAGGTACAGACGCTCGCGGGTAAGAGATTAGCACCTGGCTTGTGAAAAATACACTGATTACATGTATCTCTCCGCTACCGTGAGGCATAAGCCCCCAAGGACTCATGCTGAGGCATGTTACAGTGGGTAAATGGACCCAGCATTTCTTGGGAAGCCACATGTCAGCCCATGACCCAGTGCCCTCTCACAGAAGCACAGCACTTGCCGATGACCTCGTTGGATGATGGACTAAGAGCAGTGCTAAACACCGCTCACGCCCTGACTCCCCCCACCTGTCCCAAAGCAGGATGCATGGGGAAGTGCGGGGAAGCATTGGTGAATGCTGGTGAAGGTGCCGCTATTGCAACTTCAGACAAAGGCACCAGGACTTCGAGCCTCAGTGCCGAGTCTCTGAGAGCTCATCAAAACACTGACGGGCCAAGCAGCCCAGCAAATGGAATGTTGTCTTTCCCAGAAATGGATGCCAGAGGGCTCCAAAAATCTGCTGTGAGCCATAGACTGTGAGTGTCTGTGCCCTTGTTTGTGTACAGAGTGAAGGTGCCACTCACAGCTGGTTTTCCCACCATGCTGCTGGGATGGAGAGCTGCTCATGCGGAGACTGCTGGTCCAGCAGAAACCTGTGGCACGCCAGCAACACTGAATATGGTGTTGGGTCCAGCACTGGCGATGCATCGATTGACCCTGTCGACCCTGTGTTTCACTCTCCCAGAACACCCTAAGGCGTGATGGTAATGGAGCCCCTGTGCCAGAAATTGAGGGCTGATTCTATGCATGAGCCGTCTGCCTGCTGTCCCAGCATGCTCTGGGCTGGAGACACGTGTGGAGCCGCTGAGCTGCAGTGTGCTCGGGTAACACTGCCTTCAGTGACTCACACAGCCGTGCTCTGTTGCTTTGGAAGGCTTCTCTTCTTCCACACAGTAACTCACAATAGCAGAGCCCGCAATGACAGCCCTCCACAGGAACACACACCGCTGTGTGCATGTCCCTGGTGGGTGTGCACATCAGTCTCACTGATTATACCCGGTGACTGAGCATGGTTGATCGATCTCTGATGAGATGATGAGTGTTCACTGCTCCAGTACCTTTCCTCGCATACCGACCTCCCCAGGACGTATGGTTCTGATGTGTTTTGGGTCACCGATGCCCTCAGCTTGGTGCTGACAGATGAAGGTTTGGGTCCGTTAGGTAGCTAGTGCCATGGCGCACACCTGTGGCTGAGCGTGCCGGCTCTTGTAGGCCTGGCAGTGGGCCCATCCAGATCGGGCTCCCGGCTGTTCCAGCTGGTTAGGAGGACATGCAAACCCTGGGCCCACTGGCCCTCAGGAGCCTGTCAGAGCGCATGTTAAATTAGCCATTTGTTTTCACTCACAGGTAGGTCTGCACACAACACTGATGTGAAACGAGGCCTGGCCTGCCTGTGGTACAGCAAGGACCGACTCCATGCATACTAGCTGTAACAGGTCTCTTACCGTCACACACGCGGCCGGCGGGCAGGACAGCAGGACACAGAGAACGGCTGTCAGAGGCCCCACATCACTCAGATCTCCCTCATACAGAAGGCCGAGTGCAAGTGGCCCCTGCCACCCTTGCCGGGCCCAGCCTGGCCGAGCTGCAGTAAGAGCAGAGTGCTTGGAGGCCATAGATCCCAACTGGAGCACAGAGATCCTGTTTGAAGAGTATCTTCATATCTCTGTGTCACTGTTAATGTAAGTGCATCTCCCAACCTGTGTCTGTCAGTCTAAGTGTATCTCCCATCCAGAATCCATCAATCAAGTGCATCTCAACCTGTGTCTGTCAGTCTAAATGTGTCTCCCAGCCTGTATCTATCTCTAGAGTGTTTAGCGGCAGCAACAGCTTGTTAGCTACTTTTCTTTATATGTTTGACATTCTGATTATTTGGTTTTAAATTTCTTACAAATTACTTCCCAGGTACAAACTGATATTAAAATAATATAAAAATTCCAACAAACTGCCAGGCATCTGGCTTGAGACTGTAAGGATTGCAGTCCCTTAATGACAGGTGGGAACAGTTTCTGAGGCACGGTCCCCTTTAAAACCACTCTGGAGAATAAGGTCCCTTCACAGAGCCCTGCTGCACGACACTGAGCTGAGGACAAGCAGGCTAACATTTGAATTAGCATCCCTGCACACATCTGCCTTCTGGAGTGAAACCCAAATCACCCCACTGTGCAGGTTCCAGGCTGTATTTGGTTCTTGTGTTCAGAAGCCTCTAATGTTACTGTGCTGTCGCCGTCACCGACAGTGATTCATTCTCTCGAATATCCATGTTTATTTAATGTGTGATCTGAAGCCTGTGATGTCATTGTGATGTTAGTGTCTCAGACAGTGATTCATTCTCTTAGTTTAATATCCTACTTTTTATAAAGTTTGTGTGTTCAGAATTCTGTGTCATTGAGTTGTTACTGTGCTGTCACAGTCCAAGACACCGCCTTGGTTCATAATCCTGCTGTTGAATGGAGAGTCCCCACAAAGATATGAATACAAACATGTCACATATGCTGTCTTGGTTCACTCTACTACTGTTTATTTAGTTCATGTGTTCAGAAGCCTGTATCACTGGGCTGTCCTCTGTTAATTTCGTGTCACTGATCCGGACAGCATAACTTTAATGAATAAATGCATCATGCTCCAATGGGGCAGGAAAGCTGTATGTTTGCCGCTGTGAGATTTCTGTGTGTGTGCCCATGCTACCTGCATCCCACTCCACCCCCCCAGGCAGGTTGCTTTCTGTCCCCTAGCTTCCCATACCCCTGACCACCCTGGCAGAGATGTACTTCCACTTTGATTGCGGCGATTGTCAACTAACCTCACAGGTGAAGTTACATGTCAGCAGGTGCCTTTGCTGAAATGTTAGTGTTGGCTCCGTGTCAGACCATCCATATGAAACAGTTTGTTTGGTCACGTTTCCCCCATTATGACACCCTTTGGCCATCTGCTCCTGGTAACATGTTCAAATGAGCCATACATCAAACAGGTTTGTGGGGGAGGGGTGTTCAAGTGATTAAATACAGGGAGGAGACAGACTGTCATGCATCTTCACAGGCCCCGCTTTGCTTCTGAAAATCAGGACTTGTTTCTGTACACTTGTTGCGTGTCCTAATTTTACCCACTACTGGCGGTGATTCCCATATATCAGCACTATATCTGCCTTTTCATAATCTGTAAACCGAGGTACTGTGATGTATATTCTGCCTGTTCATGGGATAATCTCTAATCTAATCTAATGTGTATTCTACCTCTACATGGGATAATCTCTAATCCCAGCAAGCATTATGTGTATTCTACCTCTACATGGGATAATCTCTAATCACAGGATCTGTGATGTGTATTCTGACTGTTCCTGGGGTAATCCCACAACCAGCAGTGAATATTCCATCTGTTCATAGGATAATCAGAATCAGAACTTACTTTACTGCCATTATGTACCAACATACCAGAATTGTTTGTGGTCCAATGCCAAACATGAAGTACATAATATTAAAGGAGAAACACTTCACAGAATACTATGTATAAAAATAGGAATTCAACAAAGCACACAAACATGTACGGAAGACCAGTACGATCATACAAATGATAGAATGAAAGAGATCTTATGACAACAATGAACATAGAAGAGGAGAATTATCCCTGGCTGAATGGATTGCATGTGACTGACGGGATTACTGAAGTACTAGGTGAGTTTATTTATCCCTTCTGTTCCTCTTCTGATCAACATTCTTCATTTATTAAATCAGCATTCACATAGTGCTATATTTACATCAAAGTGAAGTGCTGCTTTCTAAATTCCATTTTTAAAATGAATCCTGGGTCCAGATTATGGAGAAGTGCCTTCTGGGAATTGCATTACAGAAATTGCATTACAGAAATTGCATTACTGGCTCCATCCTACCTAAAAGACCTCATCACACCCCGCACTGCACCACGATCTCTCCGATCCTCCAGCACTGCTCGACTGGTCCCACCACCCCTCAAGGCACAAGGAAGACACACCTCCCGGCTCTTCTCTGTTCTGGCACCAAGTTGGTGGAATGAACTCCCCCTAGATGTCCGAACAGCTGAGTCACTGCATGTCTTCAAAAGACGACTTAAAACACACCTTTTCCAGAAATACCTGAATTAGCACTTCTGGCATTATACTTTCATTACTTAAAAAAATAATAATAATAATAAAAAAAAAGCACTTTTCCAACAGAGTATTAGATCGATGGTACTCATAGCCTTGGTTTTTATTGAGCTAGTATCGGGAAAAATTCATTGTGGAGTCTTAAAGCACTTATGTAAGTCGCTCTGGCTAAGGGCGTCTGCCAAATGATGTAAATGTAAATGTAAATGATGGCAAAATCATAATTTTATTACTTCTACTAATAGTGAATGGCTCGCAGTGTTAATCACTAGCAAATGCACTACACAACCATTCTATGTTCTTTTAGCTGCCCCTTGTGGTGAAAACTCCCGCTGATTAAAAGATGATAACATTAGCTTTGGCTTGGCTCAGCAAGCAGTTAGGAGAAGCGGTGTCTGTACATAGCCTACAGTGTGTGAGATGGGCTTCCATTCTGTCTCCAGTGTCCCCATGCTTCTTGGAGTTCAGACACAGAGTAGGACACCTGAGTGAGGTGTCGTGGTTGTGTTGGGCTCTGCTCTGGCAGGAGGTCATCTGAGCATGGGAAGGAAGAGCACAAAAGGACAGGGCTCTACAGCAGGCAGGTGGCCCAGTGCATACTGGGTGTATATAGCTGGGTCACCTTCCTTCAGTGTGGCCGGTGAATAAAATCCCTGAAAACTGAGCTTTACCTTCATTCAATGAGAATCACCTTTTAAAATATATTTGTCTATAGTCCAAATGAAATGTTGAGAGGGGGGCTCCTTTAATGTAATGTAATGTAAAGTGCAAGAACTGGTGTTGCGCTAGCTGTCCGAATTGTAGAGCATAAGCAGAAAGGGAGACAGGATTCCCGAAGAAGTTCCATCCATCCCAAAATCTACAACTACCTTCAGCAAATAGCTTGAACACAGTCATAATGTCTAAAAGCCTTAATTACACTCATTATAATCAACCCCAGGTTCTCAGGGAATAGAATTGTTTATGACAAACAAAACATGAAGATCAACCAGTGAAATTTGAAATAATAATAAAAAAAAAAACACACACACATTTGAATTCATATCTTTGTGGGGACTTTCATGTCATTTCTACAGGAAGTTTTTTGATTGCAGTCATGGATTTTTATAAAACTTAGTTTCCCCTTGTGGGGACTGAAAAAGTGGTCTGCACAATGTCAAAATAACAGGTTTTACATTGCTATACAAAAACACACCGATGAATGCTTTAAAGTATCACACAGAATCAAGGAGTCAATTTGAAGACACAGATGCAGCAGCCACAGATTTCCACATGTGCTCCATCAACAACTTGAGATACTGCTGTTCCTACGGTAAGATGATGTTCAACATCAAAAAAATGTGGACTGTCTGCGAGGGAGCTCAGAGCAACAAAAACATGGACCGGCTGCGGCATCATTACCGCGAAGATCATTACCGGGCGCACACACGCCCACACACACAAGTCAATTTAGAGACACAAATATACCTAAGTACACCTCTTTCAATCTTTGGAGTAAAACAGAGGATCCAGAGAAAATTCATATAACACTAGGAGAACATGCAAACCTCACACACAGAGCAAAAGTGATCTTTGACTCCCAGCCCCCAGAGGTGTGATGTAACTTATGTGTCCTGAGCCTCTGCGCCGTCCAAACCCGAAAAATCACCCAACCATCAGTCTGTTTGTCCTGGGCAGAGTCACCTGGGGCCCGTGCCAAGCAGCACAGGGCACAAGGCTGGGGTACATCCTGGGCAGGATGCTAGTCCATCACAGGTCATATACACACACATTCATACACTATGGGAAATTGTAGAAGCACCAATTAGCCTAAACAATGTCTGCAGGAAAACATTCATGCATACACCGAGCAGCAGGGGCATTGCTAGAGATTGTGGGCCCCATGAAGGCATATCATATTGGGCCCCCCAGTCCAGACTAATCCAGCTATTCTCCCAATTTTTTAGGCCGCCTGTCATTCAGGGGCCCTTGGAATCATCGTAACTTTCCCCCGCCATTACGGCACCCCTGCCAAGCAGTGATGAGATTCAAAGCCCCAAACCCATCGGTGACAGACAACAGGGCCACCAGCTAAGCCTCCATGACACCCTACTTTCAAGTCAATACATATTTAAAAGTGTTGAAGTTTAAATGACCGTGTGATAATTTCAATTATATTATATTGGGGTCAAAATGTCCCCATATTACTTTCATCATATTAACACAATTCATGTTTAATTGAAGTTACTGAAAACTATCAGCATTAAAGGATGTCAAACAAGCTTTTAAGTAATAACGTGGATTGTATTGGTAGGATAAGGGATAACACACAAACGCACACACACAGGCATTTTTTTTCTAAACACACAGGTATTTTTTTTTAAATAATGATTTAATATTATTTTTTAAACCAATCAGCATACCCTGTACTGGTATAAACAATAAAATGACAGATGCCTTATATGGAGGGCCCTGTGTGATGTCAAAACAGAACAGAATTCCGGAACTGGCCAGTGATGTCATCGAAGGAAGATTTTCCTATATAAGAAGCAATTGCACCTTCACATTTCATTCTTAGAGACTCTCTCGAAGGAAGCACTGGTGAAAGAGAATCTAAGCTATATCATTTGCATAATTTCAGTATGGGTTTAAGTTGCACAAAGGTGCAGGGCCCTAAACAAAAAAATGTTCAGGGCCCAAAAAAGAAAGGCACTCTTCTCAGGTTCTGGAAGAAGCTGAGGAGGACTACGCCAAGAGATATAGACACGGCTACCATGGCTGAAGGCGGCCATGAGATGGCCAGTGATTGCCCTGCTGGCCAACAAGATGATAATGTACAACAGGAGAGCAGCCCACTTGAGGAGGCTAGCTCAGACCTGGAGAAAAATGATGGTCAGCAGGAGAGCAGCCCACTTGAGGAGGCTAGCTCAGACCTCGAGAAAAATGACAGACAGCAGGAGAGCAGCCCACTTGAGGAGGCTAGCTCAGACATGGAGAAAAATGACAGACAGCAGGAGAGCAGCCGACTTGAGGAGGCTAGCTCAGACCTGTCGAAAAATGACAGACAGCAGGAGAGCAGCCCACTTGAGGAGGCTAGCTCAGACCTGTCAAAAAATGACAGACAGCAGGAGAGCAGCCCAATTGAGGAGGCTAGCTCAGACCTGTCAAAAAATGACAGACAGCAGGAGAGCAGCCCACTTGAGGAGGCTAGCTCAGACCTGTCAAAAAATGACAGACAGCAGGAGAGCAGCCCTCTGGACGAGGCTAGCTCAGAAAAGATAGACAGACAGCAGCTTCGATGCAGAATAATCAGAAGCCGACTGGGCAGGGGCACCCAGTCAGACCGGGCAGGGGCACCCAGGCTGAGGTCTAAACTGGACCGGAGAAAAACGAAATCACAAAGTGATTTGGGGAAGGCTCCCGAGCAGCAGAAAAGGCGCATGAGGCAATTCAACAGAAGACGACCTGGCACAAAGTCGGACACCGAACTGGTTAGACCGACCAGTCCGAAACAATTGTAAACTGGACCTGGAGGACAGGTCAGCCAATACAGCAGCCTCATGTATGTTAATGAGTGCCATGAAAACAAAAATAAAGTGTACTGCTGACTTACATGCCGAGTGGTCAGCGAGTTTTATTCCTCCTATTATCATTTACTTTAGCCCAAACATACAGGTCAGACTTTCAGATATGCAGCCTTTAAAAAAAAAAAAAAAAAAAACAGAATCACTAAAATTATTGTATTGTACATATAACACAAAACTCAGTTTGCTAGAGATACTCTGATTAGGGGATTCAAATTTTATTACGGAGGGTGATACAGAGGTTTCCACTCCAAATGCGCAGAGATGGGTGCTGAGGTCATACAGGCCTTTGCATCTATTTTGTCTGAAGGCAAGATTCCCCCCAAGTTACACACTGACAAAATGAGACAACGTTTCTGTGGCTTCGGGTGGACCGAGGCATCGCGGGAGCAGAAACACACACAGAAGCTCGCTTACTGGGGAGAGCGCGCTCTTTATTATCGGTCATGGAAAGGAACACATCAGACACCCAACGAGCACCGAATCTATTACATATAGGAAATACAAGGTTGTCAGATGCCGAACTGTAGGATGCACACATGGTGGGAGATTTACGTAAGCTAACTCACACGAGGATCGGACCGGGTACACACAGGACTCGGGTAAACACACGAGCAACAATAAGGAAATGTAACCATTAACATTAATAATAACAATACAGCAAGGGCTATTTACAACTGCACGCGGGGCATGCTGGGACACGCGTCCAGCCGGTGCTACACTGCCCCCTCCTCAGACGTACAGGTGTTCCGGGCAATTCGGTTTCCCCTGTCTATCAGGAAATAATGTTTCCCCTAATATTAAAGCAAAGAGGTATGTGAAATGTCTGAAAATCACTCGGGTACATTATTACATGTGAATACTGTATTGTTATTAGTACCGAGGCCCAGAGTTTCTGTATACCTGTTTTAACAATATCCTGGATGTCAGGAAATAATGTTTCTCCTAATATTTAGGCAAATATGTATGTGAGATGTCTGAAAATCACTCAGGTACATTATTACATACGAATACAGTAGATCGTCACGCATAATATAGTCTTATAAGCAATACTATACCGTTTTCATCAAGAAATATCTCTATCCAGCGAATTAAATACTTTCATTTATTATCTGTAAAAACAAAAAACATGTGATGTTTTAAAATATATGGCTTGATTACCTCAAGAGCTTCGTAAAAAGGCATGAAAACAACAGCGAAACCGTGTACTAATCAGCGCGCGACAGGGGAAACTGAATTGCCCAGAACACCGGCGCTGGACCTTCTTCCCAGCACAGCTTCCAGGGGTGACCATGCCCAGCGACTCCCACAGCCAGGCTCCCTTCTCCGGGGACACACAGCGCATGGGGCTGCTGGAGACTTCCGGCAGTGCGGCCTCCTCCTAGCCCCGTAATGCCGCCTCCGCTGCCTCGGCTAGCCACCCCTGGCGGTCGCGCTACTTCTCCCAGCTGGTCAACTCACCGCTGAGCTGCTCCAACTCCTGCTCCTCCGCAGGTTTCAGCAGCCGCTCACGGTCACGATGGTCCCGCTCCTGCTGCTTGTCAAGTCCGCGGCGCTCTGCAGCCAGCCGGGCCTCCCAGCTGCAGCACGTCTCCTCCCGCTCCAACAGAGCAGCCCCCGCCCGCTGCGGATTCTCCTCACTGACGAGCAGGGAGCTCTTGACGGCCGGTGAGTGGCAGGAGCGTCTTCAGGGCGCGCTGCGCGGGTCCGGTGCGTCCTGGCTCAGGGTTCCCACAATTCTGGCACAACCGACTGGCTAAGCTGTTTCTAGCGCCGAGGTGGTTAAAATGGTACGGTCCACATTAGCGGTGTCTGAAATTGTTTTACATAGAAATTTTCCTACAAGGTGAAGTTAGCTTTTGTTTTTTTTCTTTACAGCAAAAGAAAAGTTTTAAGACCCCCCAAACTGCTATTTTTGTCTCTTTGGGGGGGTCTGGGTCTTGACGGGGGTTACTGTACCCCCCAGTTCCCCCCGTAATTCGAACCATGTGTCTATGCTGCTGAAATGAGCCTTGCATATTGCGAGTTGGACCGAAATCATCTTAGTGAAGTTTAGTTTGGTATTTGTAAAGCTGGCCTATCCAGTCATGCAAAAGGTTAAACTTAATTAACTATATGCAGTGGTGTAAAATTCAGCTTTCTTACTTTTGACATGAATTAACTTACTTTAATTAATTAAGCTACATATCACCCATCCATGTTTCCTAGCATTTACAGCACTGGAATGAAAATGATGCAAAATTTAATTAAAACACTGAACAGCTGTTGCCATCCCACCAACAGGGGGCAGGGCTGCCCTTCATCATATCAAGCAATGCAGTGTGAGGCTTCCTATGCATCTTGCTCCCTCCCTCTCCGCCTTGGCTTTGTTCAGCCATCTTACTTTGTGTTTCTGTGCCTATGTGCTTTGCTTGTTTCAACTGGTTTTAGGATCTAAACTGGTTAAAGACCATGGAGTGGCTGGTTAAGGAGGCTCACCAAAGCCTACACTGTCTGTAGTCTACACTGCCTACCCCTCACCCAACAAATCGTCAGTCTCATGACACCAGGCAGATAACATAAGAACATAAGAACTATACAAACGAGAGGAGGCCATTCGGCCCATCGAGCTCGCTTGGGGAGAACTTAACTAATAGCTCAGAGTTGTTAAAATCTTATCTAGCTCTGATTTAAAGGAACCCAAGGATTCAGCTTGCACTACGTTATCAGGAAGACTATTCCATACTCTGACTACACGCTGTGTAAAGAAGTGCTTCCTTAAATCCAGTTTGAAATGTTCTCCCGCTAATTTCCACCTATGGTACTGGAGTGTTAATACCAGAACATCCCGACTCCGGAACAGTCTGTACCCTCAGGCCAACAGAAGGATCAACTACTGCCACCCTCTGCCAGCTGTGCCCCCACCCCAGGCACTATGGTAATGGTCACCCAGCTCACTGCACTCTGCACCTTACATGCAGTTGCACCTGCTTTTTATACTGGACTGATAAGCACCAGTCACTTCATGCTGCAGTTTCTTCTTCCCTACGGTCCTCATATGCATGTATATTGTCATGTATAGGTTATGTAAGTTTTCTGGACTGATAAGCAGCAGCCACTTTGCACTGCACATTCCGATTCCATACCCATATCTATAGTTTACAGTACATTGTTATGTATAGTTCCTGTACTGTATGTATGCATGTCTGTTTTACATTGGTAACTACATATATTTCTTTATTCCATAAATTCTACAGAATAGTGGAATACCTGCATGGATTTAAATTCCCCGCTGCATTCCACTGTGCGTTTCTGTTTATCAGTGCCGTCCTTCCACGCACACGGACTCTGCCACGGGCATGTGCACACGTACGCCACACACTCACACACATCACGTACTTCACATACTCGCGTATCACATCTGCCATTTCCTACCTGCTTCACACCCCCATCAAGATTATCCATTGTTTGTTGCAGTTTCTGTTAAGCAAATAAATGCTTTTTTATTAAACCAATCGCTGTTTTGTGTTCATTCGGGTAGGACAGAAGCCAGCATACTATCCAAAGAAGCCCCACAGCCTTCAGGTATATTTATGTTCATTTTTGAACTACTTATCTGATGGGATTTGGTGGGATATGAGACTGATTAAATTGCCAGTATCACCCAGCATCAACACATCCCAGTTTGCTGTTTTGACCACTTTAAATCATGCATAAGATGTTGCTTGTTGGCCATAACTGATTACAGAAGCATCATATACTTTGATGTGAACTAATGTGTAGCCAAACTGTTTTCCAGCGAGCTCACAGAATACTTTTTATTGCATAATTATTTTTATATTTGTTTTGAAGAATAAAATATAGTTATTAAGGAACTGTGTGTGGTTTATCTGTTAAACTGACCACTGAACTTTAACATAAACAGAGGAAACATCACATAATGCTATAATCACAATTAACACAAATGCTTCGTCAAGAACCCCTGGGTTACATCACAAGCGACTGTCTCTGTGAGTGAGTGGAGTCTTTGGCTCTGTAGCCCTTCGTGATGGTGTCTGTATCTCATGTCCTGCTGTTCCCTTGCACACTACTCTTCCAGTGTAGGTATTGAGGCACTGAGGTTGTCTGTCAGGTGGCTGAGGTGAGTAGAGTTGCACCACCTCTTCCAGTAGCTGCACCAGGACCCTCCCCGGTAGAGCTCAGTCTGGCAAATGGTCAGTATTAGGGTGTACTCACACTTGGCCCGGTTGCCTTATATAATGCCTGAGCATGATATAAGGCTTCAGGTGTTTCATTCAGACCCATTGCCAAAAGTGTATAAAATCAAGCACCTAGCCATGCAGTTGGGTTTACAATCATTTGTGAAAGAATGGGTCGTTCTGAAGATCTCAGTGAATTCTAGCCTGGTATTGTCATTGGATACCACCTTTGCAAAATGTCAGTTTGTGAAATTCCTTTCCTGCTATATATTCCACAGCCAACTGTACGTGGTATTATTGCAAAGTGAAAGTGTTTAGGAACAGAATCCCAGCGACAAAGTGTCAGACCACGTGAAGTAACAGAGTGCTAAGGTGCATAGTGCATACAAATTGCTAATGGTTTGTCGACTCAATAACTTTCTCTGGCATTAACTCCTGCACAAAAACTGTGTACTGGGAGATTCTTGGAATGGGCTTCCATGGCCTTGCAAGCTTCACATCACCAGACACGATGCCAAGCATCGGATGGTGTGGCATAAAGCACACCACCACTGGGCTCTGGAGCAGTGGAAATGTGTTCTGCGGAGTGACCAAATCGTGCTTCTCTGTCTGGCAGTCAGATGGACAAGTCTGGGTTTGGCAGATGCCATGAGAACGTTACCTGCCTGATTGCATTGTGTCACCTGTAAAGTTTGGTGGACGAAGGATAATGGTATGGGTAGGGTACCATATTTGGTGAGATGAAAAAGAGGACGTGTCCGGGGATGTTTTTCACGTTCACTGGCCAATCAGACAGCACTTCTTTTATAATAAGTGTTCCCTAATCATCTTGTAAAACGAAAATTCACGTCCGGTGAAGGCAGACTGTTGGGTTGAGATTGTGTATATATTATCACTCATTTGTATTCTTATGAATGTATAACTTGTTTTATATGGCAACTGTGAAAGTGCTTAACAGTAATTTTCTATCACGTGCAGCAGACGAGCCCACCTCTGCTGTACGTTCTGTTGTTCCTATTTCCACTCCCACTTCCACATCCCATTCTATCCCACTCGAAATGTTGTTCACACCCACAATGTAACCTGATCACCTTAAAGTATAAATAAACCCTCTCGTGGTGCCACACCCTTGTAGCTACACTGCGGTGTGCACCCTTGCATGTAAAACAGCGCGTGTCTCATACTCTGTGGGCCAGCGGCCGGGGGGGGCTGATCACTCTCTCCGACACAGACACAGAAAATATGAGTATATGTATATGGAAAGTATGTCTTTTTCAACAAAAGTTACAAAATGTTAAAAAAGCTAAACTTTTTTAAACCTAAAGCAAATAATGCAATTCACTATAATTTTTGGAAGTTGACTTCAGTCAATCATTCTTGAGCCAAGTAGGCCTGTATACACTGAATTTGACATGGTATATTCTATCCTAATAAATATTAAAACAAAGTCTTAAGGGAATAAGCAGAGGATTAGTTTTAAAGAAGCAAAAAAATATGTAATAATAAAATAAATTCAAATATAGAGTGAAGTGCCCAGAATTTGGAAGAGTTTATGGCCGAGGTGGGAGGGGTCGGCGATGATCTCGCCAGGTCGCCTTTTTGTTCTTGGGGCAGGTAGTGAATCACTGAGGTTGAGGCTGCAGCCAATGAGCTTCTCTGCTGCTTGGACGATGCCCTGCAGTCCTTATATAAAATATTTAATATTAATTGTTGTGTCTATCATTAGGAAAACAGCGATACTGAATGGGGAGTCTTAAGTTCACCACTACATTTTAACACCACGTTCCAGATCTACAATAACAGAACCTGAATGTATTATTTTACAAACGACCATTTCAACAGGGTGGCGCGGTGGTTAGTGCTGCTGCCTCACAGCAAGCAGGTCCTGGGTTTGGTCCTGGGTCCTATCTGTGTAGAGTTTGCACGCTGTTTGTGTGGGTTTTCACTGGGGGCTCCAATTTCCTCCCACGGTCAAAAAATGTGCAGGATAGGTTAATTGATTAGTCTAAATTGGCCCTGTAGTGTGTGGGCGACTGCCCAGGGTTGGTCCCTGTCTGTGCTCATTGTTCCTGGGATAGGCTCCCTATGACCCTGGTTGGGATTAAGTGGTTTCAGAAGATGGATGGATGGACAACCATTCTGTTGAATATATTTCATTATTCTAATTTCAGTTCCAAAAATGACTTGACCTTAAGAAGAACAGTGTTCTTTACTTTTTAATCATTTTCCCACTTTTTGCTGCTGTTCTCTTTCAAGACGAAGGGAATAATGATAAACTGAGGTAAGCCTTCAGCAGCATTTACCTGGTCACACTGTAATGGTGTCACGTCGAGGGCAAGGACAGAGGCGAAGACAGGCATGGAGGAAAACCAAAAGGGGCTTTATTAAAGAAAACTACACTACAGGAAGGGCAAAGGAAACAGACCACAAGGGGTCCAAACAGGGTAGGGAGGATCAGGCAAGAACACTAGACACAGGACACACTGGGGAGCACATGCAGGCAGCAACATCAATGACTGGACTGAGGATCGCAGGACTGAAGGACACTTTTTACAGGGCATGTGAGGGAGCAGATGGGACAGCGGGGAAGACAGCAGGCTATACGTACACTAAGATGGGAGACAGAGTGGAAGAGGGCAGGACAAGACACCAGATGGGCACTGCTGCGGGACAAGGGCGCAGACACCGAACACCACTAGGGGACGAGACAGACAAGGGTAGGCAGGGGCAACACCAGGACAGGGCACTCTGGGGGCAAGACGGGACACCACTAGGAGAACTGGGGCCAGACTAGGGACAACCAGGATGATAGAACGTACATCACACACCAGGAGAGGTCCACAGACGAGTGATAACACGGGACAAGAAACATTTCGTGTGGGTTACAGGAGCTGGGGAAGACAAGACAGGCCGTTAACCATACAGAGGACACAAGCGGGGCAAGGAACTATATGGACTGCAGACCCGACAGGACAAGACCACACAGGAGTAAGGAAACGGATCACGATCGGGTAAGAGAGAACTAGGACCAGGACGAGAACACAACAGAACACCATAGAGACACACTGGGTACACAGTAGGGCAAACATGATGCTCAGACAGGGGCACCGCACTAACAGGAACCAAACACGGGCAAGAAACCAGAAAAGACAGGGAACGCAGGGCACAACTGACACACAGACCAACACAGGGTGGACAGCTGAAGGGGACTGCAGGGCAGGAGGGCCCAGAGAAGCTGGAGCAGTGGCCACGGATGGTGGCTTTTCCCAAGGACAGTGGGCTGGAGACGTCTTGGACCTGGAGTGAAGACAGAAACAGAGGAAGGGAACAAGCAGAGGGTGTGGGGGGAACAAGACTGCAAGACAAGTTAAAGTTTATGGGAACACAGGTGATCTGTACAACATGCCCTTAATGAGGGATACGGTGCTTAATAAATAAACAATAAATAAAACACAAATACATAACAGGGCTAATCATCTTTATGTGTGTGCAGTTTAAACAATGAAATCAAATTAACTTACCTGGAGATTTTAGTAATTCTGGAATTCTGAAAAATAATACTTTAAAGAGCAGTTTACAAATCTACTTAGAAATATACATTATTCTCTTAATAAACGTTAAACATTATTATGAAACATTCCACATATACATCTCAAAATTTATCACACTTAATTCATTATCTGTGATACTCTTTCAATTATTTAATGTTCCCCAAACAGCAGCAGCAGAACCACAACTTCATCTTCTTCATATTTTAGCTCTTCTCTATATAAAGAGCTGTACAAGCTCAACTTTAATATTAATTTCCCACCACTTCTACTTCTTCTATCTCTACCTGACCCACATCTATCTCTACACCGCCAGTCTCCTCCTGACCTCCTTCTCTATTTATAATCTCAACTAGTACATCACTTACTATTATTTCCAACATGGTTACATCACTCACCATGCCCACACCCTCAATAATTACCTCCCCTACTTCTACCCCCACAATCTCAACATTTACATCCCCAGATTTTACTTCTGCAAGCCCAAACTCACACACTTGGACTTGCACAGCCTCCACCTTCACATTTCCTTTCATATCCTCTGCCTTCAGGTAAATTTCCCCCCCCTCCACCTTAACCACCTTCACATTCACCTCCACCTCACCTTGCTTCCCCTTGCTTCCATTTTGCATTTTATTAATGCCTACATTCAGGTCTGCGGCCTCCACCTGTACACTGGAGGTCACCCCCACATGTTTCTCCCTCTCTGCCACCTCCATCTTTTCCCCACTAATCGCACCCTTTACCTCACCTATCCCCTGAGTGCTCCTATTCTTCCTGACCTTCTTCTTTTTCTTAAGTCTTCGATACGCTATAACATCGCCATGTTACCGAACCTAGCAAAAGGTTAATCTTACTTCAGGAACATGGGACATTTAAAAAGTAAACGTATAGGCGATCTTTTCAGAATATCATCTTCAGAGGAAATGCATTATCACAGGCCGGATGAGTATAACCAATCATATCAGCCATAAGTCTTATTGTTTTTAAGTTTAACACAAATATTTTCTCTTACCATTTAAATATAAACAATCATATTAAGAATAATGGCCACAGCATCTACAGTTTAAACTATTAATTATAAATATATTTCAACGATATTGTGCCGCAATATTTGCATGTACAATTTCAGGACATAAAATCAAATATAAAATTAAATATGCTAACAAAACATAATCTGAAAAAATAGCAAGAAACATACGAAGAGATGCTGCTCACCTCTGCGCCATCTCTCTGTCAGAATGTTTGTGTTTAACCTGCAATGATTTTGTTTCTATGGAAACCACCGAGATATCTAATTGGTCGAAAAGTATGAAGCGATGTACTGACATTATGTTCAACGAATGAAAACAAGAATTAATTGTCAGGGAGGGACAAATTTGAAGCTGGTCCAATCAGAAGTAGTCTCTTTAGATTGTGCTTACTGTAGCTGGGCGTGATTGGATATCTATCCGCCTTTCAAGCCCCCAAATCATGTATCTACTTGTCAATAGGTAACCACGCAGCTCTGTCTATAAAGTCTGTCTGTAATTTTCTTATGACATTATGTTTTTGCTAGGCAGCATTACGGTAATGCGTAATACCGCTGTATTGGGGGTGTACCGCCGCTGTATTTCCATAGCTGGTTGACGCAATTAGCATTTTAGCAACATTGGTAGGGCGACGTCAACTCTCAACGAATTTCATAGGCAACATCTACAATTCAGGAACTAGTAGGTCTTCAGATAGTTGTTTACGCTTTTGAGAAAGAAGACTATAGTTCTTGTTATTCAAATTCTGTATCCTGGTGTTTTTAATTTCGAAGATATGTCATATACAAGTTTTTTGAGAGACCAAATTTTGGTTTGATTTCTATTTTATTTTATGTTAAATAAAGTTCATTTAAAACCATTTTACAATTAGTGCAGTGTTTCCTTTAGAATTAGTGCAGTGTCCTTAAAAACTGCATGTTCAAATGTTCAAACCTAAGGCCATGCCATAATAACTGCTTTGCAGATATTTCATTTAGGAATCTATAGAGGATATAGGTACTGTAAGCCAGTCTGTGTATGTGTGTTTGGGTGGGTGGTAATGTATATATTATGTTGTGGGGACCAAATGTCCCCACAGTGTTATAAAAACATGTTATTTTGACTTTGTAGGGACATGTTTTTGGTGCCCAAATGAAAAAACTCAATTTTATAGAATTCTGTGAATGCAATCAAAGGAATTGTCAAAGTCTTGTATTTTGTTTGCTTACTTACTGTTACTTCTTGGTTACTACTGTAGGGATTAAGGATTAAGGTTGCCATAGTTAGGATTGGGGTTATGCCCATACAAATGAATGGAGAATCCCCACAAATATTCAGATACCTAATCTCTCTCTCTCTCTTTCTCTCTGTTTGTGTGTGTGTGTGTGTGGTATGTCATGTTGGGATTACAGTTTTCTCCATAGAAATGAATGGAGAGTCCCCACAAAGATATAATTACAAACCTGTGTGTGTGTGTGTGTGTGTTGTGTGTGGTATCAGATCAGTCTCTGAGAGTTCAGTAGTCTGATGCCATGTTTCTGAGTCTGGGTTGAAGGCCTGAATGCTTTTCCAGACGCTAGGAGTGTGAAAAGATAATGTGAGGGGTGGGTGGGGTCATCCACAAAGTTGGTGGCTTTGCAGATGGAGCGTATGATGTGAATGTCCATGACGGAGGGGAGAGAGACTCTAATGATCTTCTCGGCTATCTTCACTATCCGTGAGTCTTGTGATCTGAGGCTTGGAAAAACATGTTGTGCTGCTCAACCTTGGCACAATGATATGGGTGAATCATGGACACAATAGAATTTGAGGGTGATTAGTCCATACAGGGACAGAATCATTCCATACCTCAATCACCTTGTACGTATGTCTGCTAGGTGGAGTTGCTCCTAACTGTGCGCAGTGGAGTTGAACAATCACAACTTCCCAGAATATTACAGTAACAGGACGACAGTGAACAAGTCTTATTAGTTCAATGCTGTGTGGACGATGTAATCGTCCGCGTGTTCACCTTAATACACAGGACATTCAAGCCATTGCAGAATCCAAACCCAGAAATGCAGCAACCTCCACCAGCAACGCCAATATAGAAACTGCCACAAAATCCATGCCCCCTGATAGCCCCTTTTATTTCCACCACCGTCATGGGGACCGTACTACAATGAGTCAACACAAGGTAAGCTGCAAAGTGCAAACAAATTTACAACCTACCCTACATGTTATGGCCTTGGGTGCCTGGAGCGCAGACAAACCAGCAGGAATCCAGGGATCAGGAATACGGGGTTTACGTTCCCTCTGTATCTCGCTTTCGGGTCTGTCTGTCCGCTTTCCCCGTGGTTTGTCGGTGGTTGTCTGCGTTGTTGTCCCTGTGTCTGTTCTGCGTGTCTGGCCAGTCGGCATCCGGCCAGTACAGGCTGGGGTCACGAAGCACGCAACGATATGACATTACATCAATGACCGGACTGGGGAAACAAACGGAAACGCGGACTAAATACAATGGACTAATGACAGTAACCAGAAACAGCTGATAAACACGGGGATTCCACATGGGGTTAATGAGGGGGCGTGGCACATAAGGGGAGCGGACGATCTGGGCATGACATACATAGTGCCCTACGTTTACTTTGTCTGTACTATGAGTACGGTGTTTGGCAGTATATGTCGGTCATTCCTGTTATTCAGTGACTTTTCTGTCCTCATGGTTTACTTATATTTTCTCTGACATGAGTCACATATTTAAAGCAAATATATATTTAGGTCTTCGTTATCACGTAAACAGAGACAATACGTATTAAAAATGTAAAAACTTTTATTGATATATGCATTAAGGCTGCCATGATTAGTGGGCATAGTCGATGACATGTTCTTCTTCAATATCACTATGCAATTATTGAAGTAGCTATTCTCTAAAGCCCTGCAGTGACATGTAGTTTGTTATGCTGTGTTTGTATGAAATGCCTTTTTATATATCATTATTGTTTCAGTTTATGCTGTAGCCATTTGTGCATGAATCTCCTTGCGTCAGAGGAAGTTGGGAGTGGGGTGTGACCTTTATGAAGCAGAATGAGACGAGATGAGTTGTAAAATAAATGGTTACGGTAACTGCAGTGAGACCTCTCTCATGCGGCCCTGCTCAATCTGTGTAGTCATACAGTACCATGGCAGTCAGTTAAACAGGGAGGTTTATCTGCAGTGTTGGATTGTCTCCTGGGAACCTGTACAGCCAGTGCTTGTAGTGTGATGTAGGACACGAAATCAGGACCGCCCACTTTTTACTCATTTTAATCTTAAAATATGGACAGTGTGAATTGGAACTTTGCCATTTTGCTCATATCACTTCCTCTGCCAGCACTTGCAGGATGGGCTTCCCCTTTCATTCTGCTTCCTCCCAAGGTTTCTTCCTTCTAGGGAGTTTTTCCTTGCCACTGGCTTGCTCTCTGTGGGCTTTGGGCAGGGATAAGGTAAAGTGCTTTGAGACAATGTAATGTTGTGAAAATGCGCGACACAAGTAATATTGAATTGAAATGAATCACACCAGCTAGTCTCAGCTGACAGCAGCTCTTACTTATCTGATAAGGGGGGGGGGGGTATCACATACCTTCTGGTCAACGTCAAAAGAAATTTATATATAAAATAATGTATTGCATATTGCTATAACACTCAGTAAATGGGACCTATTATGCTTTTCCCTTTCTATTAGTGTGTTACATGGCTTCAACTGCATGTAAACGGTCTGCAAAGTCTTTAGATGCAAAGTACATAGCAAAGGGAGTAACTCTCAGCACAGAAACCACTCATCTCTCATCTGCCTAAAACACCTCATTGGAATTCCAGCCCTTACTTCCGTGACATGATGAGGTCACCTCATAACACAATCCTTATTGTCTGCCTACCTGCAAGGATCTGTCTGCAGACTGAAAGACAGGGGAATGAAGGGTAAACCGACCAATCAAACCACACTGGACTCATTGGGGGTGGGATTAGACAGAGGGTGAATAGACATGTGCATTATGAGAAAACAATATGTGCTTTTCGAACACTGAAGCATGCATACTCTATTCTAGTTGATCATAGATATAAAATTATAAACTGAAAGTGAGCATAATAATGCCCTTTAAGCAACAGTAGGCTGCTGTCCATGGTGCTGAAAACCTGGATTGGCAAATTTTACATGAATTTTTTTCACCTACGTGAACTGTAACCCTCTTATTTTGTTGGCAGTGATGCTCTGTGAAGTCATACAGAGGTGGGTATAGAAAGGATTACAGTGAGTAATAGGTGATTTAGATGAACTTTTTTTACATTTGACAACCAAAAGGCTTTGGACAATCAGTTCAACTTTGGACTATAGCACCTCCAAAAAGTTTCTCTGTCTCTCTTGCTAGTTATTTCTCTTTACCCCCCAGTCAAGGAGGAATCAAATGCAGAAGCACATTGTACAGTAGGAGATGTAAGGTGCAACACACATTAAAAGCTCTTTTTGTGTGAACATTATAAAACAGATTAATACATATTAAGCAGTTTGAAACTTTACATTCAGACCTACATCAGTCAGAAAAAGCAGGCGATGACCAGCCCAACCAGCAGCTCCATCCCTGATTGTACAGAATCGTTTGTCAGGGTAACTACTGAAGCCATGACTAAACTAATTTCCCTCTCTGCCTTCAGCTTCACCAGCTAGATTAAACTAATCATTGAGGAGGAAAATACAGTCAAGCCTCACAGTGAAGCCATAAAACACACTTGGGTTAAATGTATTACACTTTTTTCCAATCATTTTGACGCGTGTATCAATACCATGTCCACTTTTTCCAAACACTTAACACATGCACCATAAAATTGGACTATGTGAGCTAAACTATGTACACTGTAATCCCGAATAAGTTGGCAAAACTCAAAATATTTGAGGTATGACTCAAATTTTTTAAGTTATGAAATTTCCAATTTTAAGTAAGCAGAAAATATCTAGTTTTGAGTTTGTTGTACTCATACAAAATAATTTGTTCTTACTTAAAATACCCAAGTTACCCTGTTTATACATTTTGAGATCAATTAACTTATTTTTTTTTATATCTCCCAAAATTCACTTGTTCACTTTTTTTAAGTGTACTTATATATTTAAGTTAACTCAACATGAAAATGTAACTTAAAACTGTTAAACAATGTTCTTATACTTGACTGCAAGTCCCCATGGGGAAATTGCCTTTTATGTCTCCCTCAACTTGCTCTTTGTAAGTAAGTTGCCCATGAAGGGCAGCCACTCATGGCTGTGCCCAGGAAGCTGGGGGTTAGGGGCCTTGCTCAAGGACCCACAGACATGCTGAGGCTGGATTTGAACTGTTGATCTTGCGATTACTGGCACACAGGCTTAGCCCACTGAGCCACACAGAACACATGGACCCTGTCGCTTGAGTACAAGAATTTTTATAAATAAATTACAAATATCAACTCTAAACACAGAAAGCATACAATAGGTATTTTAGACATCCAGAAATTGTGCAAATGTTGCAAAAGTAGTCAAGTAGAAAACAATTTGAATAGTGGAATATAATCGTGTGCATTATATGTTTGTATGATCAGCAGGGTTTAAATATGAGTACAGTCAATCAATTTCAATACATCTATATTGTACAGCACAATACTATATACAGTACTATATGCTATATACAATATCTATACCAGGGATGGGCAAACTACGGCCCGGGGGCCGTATGCGGCCCGTTAAGCTTTTTAATCCGGCCCCCCGAATTAGAATCAATTATAATGGTAAACCTTGTTAATGTTTTACTTTCCCTGCAATTGTGGCGTTTCTCGATAGATGGGACACTCTGATACACTGACCTTTGTTGAGGCGCTGTCTTATGCTGCATTGAAGTGGTGTCGGAAGATCCGTCTTGCTGAGTTGTTTTTCCCCAGTGGGAAAGTGATTTTTACGATCATTCCGACACCATATGAACGCATCATTACTGAGCATTTTCCCTCTTTGACAGCTCAACCTGTGACGCCTGGCTCGTTTTTTTCCGAAATTGGGATTCCCTCAGGCAGTTCAGTCGGTGGGTCTAAAGACAAACCGCTGTTTGCGGCTACCTGCCACCGGCTTGCCTCTGCCGCCGTGCTTCTAAGCTGCTGCAGGTTTAAACGAACCTCCTCTGCCAGGAAGGCGTCCTTCGTCGTATGAGCAGCGAGTGCACATGCTGCGGGGTCCTCCCGAATCTCGGGCTGCTGGATACAGTACCCAGCCTCAGCAATTAAAGCGCTGTATTCAGCTTCGGTGAACTGAAGCGCCTTCTTCCGGAGGTGTAATCATATTTACGTGGATTTACGTGTTACATGTCATTTCTGTTAAGGTGCGCACATAAGTGGTGTGCAGGTGCACTGCCTTCTCAATATAAACAATGCGCACCAGATATATATAACATGGCCACATACTGGCATGCTGTCACTGTTCCGATGATCTGCATCTCCAACCATTTTTGAAATGTTCAGGAGGAGAGTGATGATAATGTCCTGAAGGATATCAAAACTTTAAATGCTTCAAAATGGTAACTGTTAGTAATTTTAAAAAAGCTGTATTTTGTCAATTGAATTTTCAGTGTTTTAAGAGTCATTTCAATAAAGAAATACTGTGGGACTTGGAAGAGATATTTTGTTGTGATGCTTTTGTTAATTTTCTATTGAAATTAAAGCACGTTTTCTACATATCCCATGTTATTTTTTCTCTTATGAGGTGAATTACCAAAACACTCCATCCATCTGCTCCTGGTCCGGCCCTTCTGTCAAATTTTAGAACCCTCTGCGGCCCACGAGTCAAAAAGTTTGCGCACCCCTGATCTATACAGTATCTAAGTAGTATTGCATTTGTAAAATGCAACTAGAAAACCCCTTGTCTCATGCTGTCTTGCCATGCTTCCCCGAAGATAATACTTGTTACAGTTCGCATCAGTTAGCATAGCACTGCGCTAGCAGACCATAGCTGCTCTGGGTAAAATTGTTCTAAAATACATTACACAGCAAATGTGCCAGTGTTAAATTAACACTGCATACTGTTTATATTGGCCCACAGCATTCAGTGTTACCTATAATACTTTACAGTGTGCAGTAAGTTTTGTTTTTACAGTGTTAATATTTATTAATTCATATACTGTTCAGTTGACAACCTAGACTGTTAAGACATCAGCTCCACATATTAGCCCCATTTTAATATGCACACAAGAAGTCATAAGGATCAGAAGAGCCACCCCAGATTCACCCACCATAATGAGAAAGACTCTGACCAAAAAAGACCAGCTTTTTCTTGTCTTATGTTTAAGTGTTGTTGGCTCAGTTCTGACTGATCTTGAAGATTAAAGTTGGTCCTGGTGGTTTTCCACTGATTTGTGGTTTTATATATGTTGGTATCTGGTCAAAGAAAGTTTCGTGGAGACGTACAGGACATGTCTCTAGAGTGATATGTATTTTAATGGGGTGGGGGTGCATTTGATTGCTAGTCCTGCCCTTGGATGATTAATATATGCGGAAAGGTGTTAGGACAGTTGTGATACCCTTTTCTTTGCAGCTCCTGGTACCGCCCACTCCACTGTCGACCAATGGTACTGGATGTATATGTTACAGACCTCAAACATGAGTCGCCTGTATACAGAATATGTGTCCTGTTTCATACAGGAAAGAACAGACAAAAGTCATCTGTTGTGTTCACTCAGCGGGCTATCCTCTATCTGAGGGCTTTTTTTATTTCTCTCCACCATGCAACATATAACATCCAATACACATCAAGGCCCAATCCCAATTCTATTTTCTACCCCTTTGCCTACCCCTCACCCCTTCCCCTTGCCCCTTGAAATGAAGTGGAAAGGGGTAGGGTTAAAAAATTTCCCCTAAGAAATGGGACAGCACTACTACACTGTTATACGTCATCATCCATTGTCACTACCTCCTAACGTTACGTCAGAGGACATGCTCCGATGTTTATCACAAATTCCAAGATGTCGCCGTCAGCATCGTAGCATGTAAAGATTACTCACTCCCAAAGTTTTTTTGCGCCGTATTTGGACTTTAAAAACAGATGTTCGTTTTCACCTCGAAAACGTATGAGCCTTCGGGTTTCCTCAGCTGTCCCTATACAGAATATAATTTACAAAAATGTTGTCATGTTGCAATAAGTACGAATAGTGTAAGCACCGTTCATTTACATGTACACATATGGCCGTAAGCAAAACAAAACAACGCGTTACAACATGCAGTCAGTTACCGGGTAACGTTATATGACATAAAAATATATTTCCTAATATTGTGCAATCAGTGCTATCCGCAAGCAAACTTTAGCGATTTTTTTTCAAACGTTTCTTTACAGAACATCACCGTAAACACAAACACAAGATTGATGGTAATATACATGTAATGAAAAAATGTCATAAAAATCCTTATTAATGGCAAAAATTACTTAACATTTATGGGTCTGCTTGCTCGAGTGGGCAGCCATGTTGTAAATTTCTCTTAGCCCTTCGTTTGAAGTGAGGTCCCGAAAAATCTTCGTTTCGAGGGCTATCTAGCCCTTCCCCTTACCCCTACCCCTCCAATCAAAAGAGAATTGAGACACCCCTACCCCTACACGTGAACGCGCCAAACGGAGGGGTAGGGGTAAGTGTAGGGGTAAGGGGTAGAATTGGGATTGGGCCCAATACTCCACAGTTAACTTACTGCTACTATCACTTGCATTTAACACACATACATTCCCATATAGGTCATTCCCATCAGTGGATAAACTCTTACTGTGTACTCACACACACTCTACTCATGCTGCTTTAATCAGCCCACTCTGTTTCTTTTAAGCTAGCTTGGCACAGCTTCTCTCTTATTACTGCCTGAACACTTAAAGTGATTACTGTTTCAACAGTCAGTCTTTTTAACCAAACACAGCTTAACATTTAACCTTTTAATCTCATTAACACTTTACAATGAATTAATTAAAGAACAAAATCACATGAATGAAGTGAAATAGAAATATCCAGGAGCTATATACAAACAACAAAAACTTCATCAGTACGGCCGCCATCTTATCTCCCCACGGCAAAATAAACTTTAGCGCTGTGCCCCATAAAGTTCCCAACAAACCGTTTCTATTTCTAACTTTTCTCTTACAATCTCCCAAAGACATTAGAAGTCATTTCATCCACTTTGCGGTGAATTCAAACACAATACTAACCTGTTTCATACAGGAAAGAACAGACAAAAGTCATCTGTTGTGTTCACTCAGCGGGCTATCCTCTATCTGAGGGACGGAAGCCCAGCTTTGTTCACCACAACTACTGCTAAGTTTCGAGGATACTCCCTCTTGTGGTGGAATTGGGGAACTGCAGCACATCAAATCCCACAAAGAAAATACATTGAAATAGTCAATTTACCCCAAAAGAAACACATAATACATAACAAATTGTGACTCTCCATTTGTAGGCGTCACACACTCCCCCACAAAAAAAAATAAAATGGCTCCTGACATTTTACCTCCATTTAACTTCTTTACTAAATATCATTCAACTCTCAGTGCTATTCTCGCCACTCTTGGATTTCATAGCAAGTATACATAGGCGGGTTACTAAATACTGGCTGTATGTATGGTTGTGACAGGTAGAGTGATGGGATGTGGTGTGCGACTGGAGCAGGGTAAAGTGTCTGGGTGTATGGTTGCATGTTCAACAGTGTCACGTGTGGCACCTCATAAGTTGCTGCACTATTGACAGATGGCTGGACATGAAGTGACGGCTGGCCTAAAGTGTTATAGGTGAACATCGTTGCTGGTCGCCTATCTCTTGTGGACCTTCTGAGTGTCTGATCATCTGGATGAGGGGCCAGGCCTGGTCCCGCATGAGTCCCTCCCGAAACAGGCTGCTCTGTTTCGCTATCATTTTCCATGGCTGGTGCGTGAATGACCCCTGACTCCTCATCACACACATCTTCCTCTTCTTCACCGAAATTGTCAAGTTCCATGTTTTGTTCTTCACGCCGCTTTTGTTCAGTTTCTCTCAGTCCTCTTGTCAGTTTTACAGGGGTCCCCTCTGCATACCTTAGTTCTCTCTCGCTCGCAGGTTTTCCAGTTCCGGCTCTGTGACTGGATTCAGTAGGAGCTGAATTCCTCCCTGGGACACAGGTAGGTTCACTGGTAGGTGTCACATCCTTTCTGGTTCCAGTTCTCGGGTTATATCGTAACTCATAGTAAGTGGAATTGTCATCCTCGCCAGAACTTGTTCCACTGTACAGTTGTAGTTCCGTCTCTCTTACGGTTTTTTTCCTTTTCGTCTCCTTTAGGTTTGTCCTTGTTTCCTCCCCTGTAACAGGTAGCTCAACAGGTAAGTCATTGACAAGATGCAACAGGTTACGATGCAGGACACGTGACTTCTTACCATCTCTCTCTGAAACGACCTTGTATACTGGACTATCTCGGATTTGTTCTTGCACGACATACACAGAATTTTCCCAATATGCCCTCAGTTTGCCAGGGCCACCTCTTTCGCCCTGATTCCGTACCAGCACCCGGTCTCCGGGTTGTAACACCACTCCTCTTGCGTGCCTGTCATAATACTTCTTGCCCCGTGCACTTGAGTTTCTGTTGTTCTCTGAGGCTATCCGGTATGCCTCTGTCATCCGCTCCGCCCACTTTTCAGCATAACTCCTTGCTGTCTGTGGTTCCTTGTCTGTGGTCAGCCTGAGCAACAGATCAATGGGCAACCGTGGGTGTCGGCCGAAAAGCAGGAAAAATGGTGAGTAGCCAGTTGCTTCATGGCGCGTACAATTGTACGCATGTACAATCTGGGGAAGATGTTCTTTCCACCTCTCCTTCTCCTTCTCACCCAGGGTCCGCAGCATCTGCAACACAGTCCTGTTAAATCGCTCCGCTGGGTTGCCCTGGGGGTGATAAGGAGTTGTGCGTGAGTGTCCTACCCCACTCATTCGTTGCAAATTCCGAAAGAGCTCGTTCTCGAACTCACGCCCCTGATCGTGGTGCAGTTTTGAAGGGTAGCCGAATCTGGGGATATAGTCACTGAAAATCTTCTCCGCCGCTGTTCTGCCTGACTTGTTGCAGGTCGGATAAGCCTGTGCATATCTAGTAAAGTGGTCTACAACAACCAGGATGTATTGGTAACCTCCTCTGCTAGGTTCCAGGTGGAGATAGTCAATGGAGACAAGCTCCATCGGTGAGCTTGTGCTAATGCTGGACATTGGGGCTCTTATGTGAGTGACTGGCTTCTTTTGCTTTATACATGGGCACTGTCTGGTAACATAAGCTTCAATTTCACGCCTCATGTATGGCCAGTAAAATCTTTGCCTTGCCAAGTTGAGGACCCTTTCAGTCCCGACATGGCCCATGTCGTTGTGTAAGTGTCTGAGTACCAGTGGTTTAAGGCTGGTAGGTAGGACTAACTGACGTCTCTCTCCAGTCTTACGATACAGAATTCCGTCCTCAACATGGAGCTTGGTCCATTCATGCATCATTTTTCTGACTGTACCTGCTGCACCACGTTTCATGTCATCTGTGAGAATTTGACTAGAACCTTTCATTTTTAGGATCTCACCAATCACTGGATCTGTCCTTTGGGCCTTTTGCAGCTCAGCAGGGTCAATGGGTTGTATGGGTTCCACACTGCTTAATTCAGCCTGTGTGCTTTGTGACAGGGCTAAGGCAGCAACCCATGCAATGTCTCCGTCCTTGTCCACCTTACAGCCTTCCCATGTGGCAGTGACAGTTTCTCTAGGCAGCTCTTCTGTACACTTTGAGACAAATGCGTCAATGTCGAGTGGGCATCGAGACAGGGTGTCTGCGTCGACATTTACTTTGCCAGGTCGGTAGCGTATGTCAAACCGGAAATCGGACAGTTCACCTACCCACCGAAAGCCTACAGCATTCAACTTGGCAGTCCGCATGATATACGTCAAGGGATTATTGTCTGTGAAGATGGTGAAATGTGGGGCGTAGAACAAGTAATCCCTGAATTTATCGCAGACGGCCCACTTGAGAGCGAGAAATTCAAGTTTTCCTGAGTGAAGCTTGTAATTTCTTTCGGCTGGTGTGAGGGTCCTTGAGCCGTATCCGATTACTCGGAGCTTACCGCCTTGGTACTGGTAAAGGACTGCTCCCAGTCCTTTATCAGAGGCATCCGTATGGAGTACGAATGGTAGCTCGAAGTCTGGATAAGCAAGAACCGGGGGGTTAACCAACATGTCAATTAGCTTGCACAGTGTCTCGTGGTGTGTCTCAGTCCAGCAGACTGGGGTCTTGGAGGGTAGTTGGGTGCCCTTTCCCTTCCGTCCCCCACCCCTCCCCTGGGACTGCTCTGGGATAGTTTTCGACTGCAACAGGTCATAGATGGGTTTCGCCAGTCTTGAGAAATCTTGGATATATGAGCGATAATAGCTCAAAAACCCAACAATTCTCCTCACTTCTCCGACAGTAACGGGTCTTTCCTTTGTCAGTGCATACACTGCCCCCAGGTCCTTGGGATCGATGCGCACGCCCTCGGCCGAGACCAAACGACCTACATATCGAACCTCCCGCCTGAACAGGTCGCATTTTGTGGGCCTGAGTTTAACCCCATGGTCCTGCAGAGCTCTCAGGACCTTCCTGAGTCCATCCACATGCTCCTCGAATGTACGAGCATAGCACAGAATGTCATCCAAATATGGGATGCAACATTCGTCTCGCAGGGGGGAGAGCATTTCTTCCATGCTGCGTTGAAATGCAGCGGGTGCGTTTGTCAGCCCAAACGGAATACGCACCCACTCATAAAGACCCCAGGGGGTAATGAATGCAGTAAGGTGGCTTGACCCCTCTGCTATAAACCCCTGGTGGTACGCCTTCCCTTGGTCAAGAATGGAAAACCAACTGTACCCGCCCAGGGTGTCTGTGAGGTCTTGGATTCTCGGTAAAGGGTGGCGGTCTGGGATGGTGCGCTGGTTCAGGAGACGGTAATCGATACAGAGTCTGAGCGTACCATCTTTCTTACGCACGCAGACGACAGGTGCTGAGTAAGGGGATCTAGACTTCACAATCCACCCTCTTGCCAAGAGGTCTTCAATATATTCTTTTACCTCCTTATAAAGGGGCTTGGGGATGGAGGTATAGGATTTCTGAATGGGAGTATTGTCATTAAGTGTGATAGACATTTCCAAATTCTTTATACACCCCATATCATTGTCGTCTCATGCAAATGCTCCTGACTCCTCTCGCAACATTTCCTTCACCATTCCCTGCTAGTCCTCGTTTAAATGGCTAATGTCAACAGGTGGGTCCCATGGTTCCACCCCGTCTCTCCTGCCACCTTTGTTCAGCTGAACTCTGGGGCCATCATCACCATCAGCTCTGGGAGTGACACTTATCGTGGCAGGGCCGAGCTCACCAGTTTGCACCACTCGGACTACCGATTCGATGCTCCCTAGTGGGGTTTTGCAGGGCAGAGTCACATCATGTTTCATGTGGTTACCGATGGGGACTCGCACATAGGGGACTTTTGCTTGGCAAATCTCTATGAGGCTGTTACCCACATCGAGCTGTTGCAACTGAGGGTTAATATCACTGGGTTCAAAGAGCACGAGTGCCTTTGATGTGTTAAATGTGGGTGGTATTCTACACTTAACATACCTGACCTGGCCAGCTGGAATGACCACATCATGTGACCCAACCTTCAGCACACCCTGACTAAGGTCAACCTGATTGGTGGATTTGGTTTGTATGAGGCTGACTAGTGCGGTGGCTTTGTCCTCTTGTAGGCCCATCGCACTGCGAATGAGGCTCACAAGGGTGGGGATGAGATCGACATCATCTTCTGATCCCAAGATCAGTCGCTCGACCACATTGAAACCAATCAGGGGGCGGTTCAAGGGCACGCTACTCACCAGGAAGGGCACTTGTATCACCATGTTTGGATCACTGCTATTTGGGAGGCTCACCATCGCTCCCACCCAACCCTCATATGGCAAAACAGTACCATTGGCAGTCAGCACACTGAGATCCTTCTGCCCGATCAGTTCAGCCAATGGCCGCAGCTCATGGTCTGGGAGGTATGTCTTCACCCACTGAGGATCGAGAAGGCTCACTTGAGCACCGGTGTCCATTAAACAGTCTACCTTATAACTGTTAATGTAGCACTTGATTTCACATTTCCTCCCCACTAACCGCGCCACTTTTACCTGTGTTTCGGCCTCTTGGTCAGTTCCTGGACAAGTGACACAATGGGTTTGTACATCAGTCTGGGTTCCTAGTGGTAGCCCTATCTTTGTGGTGCACTGCCACTCTCTATCGCTCAATGCATGTACATCAGCGGAGGGTTGACTTAAGTTCTTTGCTCGCCACCTTTTAAGACATCCAGCTGCTCTATGTCCCTCATCTCCACAGATGAAGCAGTGGTTACATGCATCTGTGCCATTTTCAACACACTTAGGACAGCTGTATCTCTTTGCCTTCTGTCTGTCTCTAGGTTCAGGGTGGCTACAACGAAAGGGTTGTTCTACAGTTTTCGCGGCTGTGAGGGCTTCTACCATTCTGGTCAGAGCATCGACCTTTGAACTTAGTTCTTCAATCTCTTTATTTCTACACTTTGTTTTGGAGTCTGATGGTTTTACGGTGTCTTTATCAGTTTCAAGTTGAGCACTGTGAGCATGGGTTACCTTTTGGCGAGCAGAATATCCAAGTCTCCGCTGTCGCTCGCTCTCCTCGCTGGATACTTTATTCACCTGTCTTATCAGTGCTTCATCTGATACTGAGTAGTCAGCAAGCAGGGGCTTGAGTTCATTACGAATGTCACTGTACTTAGGGAGGAGACCCTGATGAATAGTGCGCAGAAACACATTCTGGACGGTACGAAACTCATATTCAATGTCCTTGTTACCTTGTCTTGAAGCAAACATGACTTTCTGTTTCAGTCCTATCATTCGGTAAAGAAACTGTTGGGGACTCTCATGTTCATGTTGCTTCGTGCTCATCAACTCCTGAAATAACTCACTTCCACTCTTTTCACTCAGATGTGAGTGCAGAAAGCTCCCAAGTTCACTGAGGGTTAGGTCATCCTTATTAATCAGCATGTCCTTGAACTGCCCTGGTTTGATTATGCATAGGACACCCTGGATGATTTCGCTTTCTGTATATTTTGCCATCAGTCCTTCATCAATCTGCTTACACAGTCCATGATAACTGATATCGGATGTATTGTCCCCGACCTGACCCCCGTGAACCTTGAACTCTCTGTGCTGCAAAAATGACAAATCTCTTAAGAAGACCATGTTATCAGGTTTGCTGTGTGCTAAATCTGCTGTATGGCACCTATTGGTTCGGCTTTCTGCCCTCAACTGCGGCTGTGGGGTAGCAGTACTGGTAGGTGTCTGTTGGATTACCCTAACCCTAACCCAAAGCTTCATAGTTAGTTATTAATATTTGATACTCTGTTAATTGTGAACCCACAGGCTCAGTAGTAAGGGTGTTAGCTGACTTAGCCTCTGCATTGCTCTGCTGTACTACTGTGGTGAGTGGACTTAGGGTTGATGTCTGTGTAACTCCCTCACCCTCTGATACGACTGGCTGACTGACTGTGGTAACACGACCAGCAATAAGCCTAGTAATCATATCATCTAAGCACAATAAATGGGAAAATCCCTGGTCCTCTAGCTCAAGCAATGTTTCACAACTCAAATATTTACATATGTAATCAACACAACTCTCCTCATCCCCTTGGGTGGCACTTACAGGATCCAGCCCAGGTACTTCTGTGATGTTTCTGACGACATGAAGGAGTTCTTCTGCTGTCAGCGTGTGAAGACTTTTCTTTATCTGCCACGCCAGTCCTTTTCTTTCACTGTCCTCCATGTTGTTGTTTTTTTTTTTTCTTTTCCTCTGCTAGCAACGTCTCACAGTCCAGTTGTCTTGAGCAAGCAGTGCTGCACTCCTCCAGCTGGGGTACCCCTCGCACTCTGTGGTCCCGTAGCCACCTCAGTCACTCACCCGCCGCTTCACCGTGCCGGCCCTGTGACGTCTGCCTTGGATTCGTGAATTAATGGATCAGCGTCGCCTCGTCTATGACGCCGATCCCAGCGGTGCCTCCAAAATTCTGTTACAGACCTCAAACATGAGTCGCCTGTATACAGAATATGTGTCCTGTTTCATACAGGAAAGAACAGACAAAAGTCATCTGTTGTGTTCACTCAGCGGGCTATCCTCTATCTGAGGGCTTTTTTTATTTCTCTCCACCATGCAACATATAACATCCAATACACATCAATACTCCACAGTTAACTTACTGCTACTATCACTTGCATTTAACACACATACATTCCCATATAGGTCATTCCCATCAGTGGATAAACTCTTACTGTGTACTCACACACACTCTACTCATGCTGCTTTAATCAGCCCACTCTGTTTCTTTTAAGCTAGCTTGGCACAGCTTCTCTCTTATTACTGCCTGAACACTTAAAGTGATTACTGTTTCAACAGTCAGTCTTTTTAACCAAACACAGCTTAACATGTAACCTTTTAATCTCATTAACACTTTACAATGAATTAATTAAAGAACAATCACATGAATGAAGTGAAATAGAAATATCCAGGAGCTATATACAAACAACAAAAACTTCATCAGTACGGCCGCCATCTTATCTCCCCACGGCAAAATAAACTTTAGCGCTGTGCCCCATAAAGTTCCCAACAAACCGTTTCTATTTCTAACTTTTCTCTTACAATCTCCCAAAGACATTAGAAGTCATTTCATCCACTTTGCGGTGAATTCAAACACAATACTAACCTGTTTCATACAGGAAAGAACAGACAAAAGTCATCTGTTGTGTTCACTCAGCGGGCTATCCTCTATCTGAGGGACGGAAGCCCAGCTTTGTTCACCACAACTACTGCTAAGTTTCGAGGATACTCCCTCTTGTGGTGGAATTGGGGAACTGCAGCACATCAAATCCCACAAAGAAAATACATTGAAATAGTCAATTTACCCCAAAAGAAACACATAATACATAACAAATTGTGACTCTCCATTTGTAGGCGTCACATATATTTGCATAGAATGACACGGTACTGTTTTTGACTTAATAGATTTTTTTTTTCATCCACCGCGATTGTGATGAATAGGGCAAGAGAATAAAAACCACAGAAATGCCGCTTGTGTGCTTGCCAATGACTAAATGAGGTTATTTAGCCTATATGGTTTAACTAAAGAAGGCACTAGGTGGGAAAGAAAATTATGGAGGGCTAAGAGTGCCAAAATTAAATAAATAAATACACCAATAATTAATTAATTAAATGTGTCATGAATTGTTTAAAATGGGAAATATAAAGATAAATTATTACTTAAATGTGTCATGAATTATTTAAAATGGGAAATAAAAATATCGTTAATTAAATGTGCCATGAATTATATCTACCATTAGAAATAAAATCATTATTAATTAATTACATGTGTCATTTACAATTATTTCACTATTTATTTAATTTTGGCACTTTTACCACATCATGAATTAATTTTATCTGTCAGTGTGACCCATCAAAGTCAGTAGGCGGGTCACTGCGGGTCGTCAACCGAGAGTAACATCTGATTGGTTACCCTATACAGCAAGTCAAAACAAATAGATCCCAGATAATGGATCGGTACGGGACCCGTCAACATACTCCGAGACAATAGATGGCAGTATTTGTTTTTACATTGCTACCTATAATAATCAAGAAGAAGAAGAATTTCGCAACGGCCTTAATTGAGCGATATAGGTAGGGGTGTCACTACCGAAAATGTAACTTCCGCTACTACGCATGCGCACGCTTGCGACTTCTGGAAGAATTCGTGCTATTTTTATGGCATCGCGTCACATTTCATCCACTGTTGATTTTTTATGATAATGTCGACAGCGAGAGGAAAGAGAATTAACCGGATAATGATGGAGTCCTTCGACTTTAAAAGATTTTATTTCGCATAGGCCTTTAATGCCTAATGTGCTTCAGAAGGAGCGACGTAAAATACAGGGTATGGCCATCAATTTTAGTCAAAGGTGACATTACTTTAATGTTACCATTATGTACAGTACTACTCCCAGTTCGATGTGCTGTGAAGTTACTTAAACTAAGCCTGCTTTTTGCTCCTTAGTCATTTCTATCAGTGTAATTACCACTGCAATTGTATCAGTGTAATTACCACACACTCCTGTCAGTTATGGCAGCTGTGTTTTGTGGTGCTAAATGAAGCAAATTTTATTTGTTTCTGACAGACGACCGATTGTTTTATCTTGGGCCAAACCGCACAACATAAACATTGTTTATGTTGTGCAAATAAAAGTTCTTAACTATTATTTTGGAGTGACTTTTTTTTTTTTTTAGAAAATGCTGTACATATATCACAGCCCCTTGATAAGCAATATGGGTACACAAGATTGATATACACCCCAATTTTATTACGATTTCTAAAGAAAAGGCATCTATTCAGCAATACCAATTGGGAAAGTGTAAGATTACTGTCCGGTGTTCTGACAAAACGTCCTACTTTATCAAAACATCCTACCGTAGTGCTAATCGATAGCCCTAACCCTAACCCCCCAAAACCCCCTAAAACTCTTACCTTAACCCTAACCCCTAAAACCTAACCCTAATCCCAAGACGGTGGAACTGCACATGCGCAGAAAGGCTCGATAGCACGTCTCGATAGGTAGGATGTTTTGTCAGAACACCGGCACTAAAAGCAACGCGCACACAGATGCAAATATTACAAACTGCAAAGCAATATGGTTTAAATACCACAATAAAGTGACGGCTGAACTGTAAATATAAACATCAATGACCCATCTAACAATACGTGACCAATGAATGATGATACACGACATTCATGCCCTGAATCACGGTCTGCCGCAAAATGTGAATACATGCGCAGTATTGGGCCTGGTCCATGATTGGTAGCGCCATGTTGGAAATGACACAGCTTCAGACCAAAACAATCGGCTGCACAAGATCCAGATAGATCATTGTTTGTCCCGCCTACTGACTTTGATGGGTCACACTGACAGATAAAATTAATTCATGATGTGGTGAAAGTGCCAAAAGTGCCAAAATTAAATAAATAGCGAAATAATTGTAAATTACACATATAATTAATTAATAATGATTTTATTTCTAATGGTAGATAATTCATGGCACATTTAATTAACGATATTTTTATTTCCCATTTTAAATAATTCATGACACATTTAAGTAATAATTTATCTTTATATTTCCCATTTTAAACAATTCATGGCACATTTAATTAATTAATTATTGGTGTATTTATTTAATGTTGGCACTCTTAGCCCTCCATAGAAAATAATATGGAAAAATCTATATATTTTTTTTTTTGTTCCTTTCCTAAGCCTGGGCTCTCTAGGTAAAGTATCCAGATCACAAGCACCACTACAGTTAAGATTGCAAGACCAAATACACTGGTAACAAAATGTGGTAAAGACTAATATCAGTGCCATACCATCCTCAATCGTGGTGGGTTTCAAAAATTAAGCTTAATTAAAATCTGAATATTAAATGAGCAAAATGATTTTATTTGTTCTTCCATCACAAGTTCTGGTCTAAAAGCAATAAGGCCACCACCCATTCTGGCTGCTTTAGCTGAAACGCACTCCAACCATTACCAGAGCTCTCACCTTTTCGCAGCCCTGTTAAATAATTATGTTATGCTGTTGAACACAGGCATGCTTCGTAATCTGTGTTTGGTGGCTGGTGTTATACATTTCACACACATTAATACCACAAGCAGTTCATAGATGAACTTAAATGGTTCTTCCTTATACAAATTTAAAAAAAAACCTATTAGTCACGCTTAAATTAGAAAAGGCAATGTTGGTCTAAGTCTTTCTTATTATGGTGGGTTAGTAAAACACAGCAGCTGAATGCCCAAATGAGTTCAAATGAGTGCATATTAAAATGGGGCAGACATGGGCCACCCATTTTGTACTTGTGTGCCACCCATATTGGCTTGCAATCCAGGAAGAGGTGGCGACTAACTGACTTAACAGTCTAGGTTGTCAACTGAACACTATTAGAGTTTTAAGAAATATTAACACTGTAAAAACAACACTCATTGCACACTGTAAAGTATTATAGGTAACACTGAATGGTGTGGGCCCATATAAACAGCATGCAGTGTTAATTTAACACTGGCACATTTGCTGTGTAACATGTTTTAGAACAATTTTACCCACACTGTAAAAAAAAAAAAATGTTCAGCCAACTCAAAAATTCAAGGCAACATGATGCAATACATTTCTGAGTTAAGTCAACTCAGTTACAAAAGTTCAACAAATTACCTATAAACAGAGGTTCAGCTAACTTTGACTTAAGAGTTAAGGCAACACTAATACAAGTTAGATTAACCTATCACTGTAAAAAAATGTTCAGTCAACTCAAAAATTCAAGGCAACATGCTGCAATACATTTTTGAGTTAAGTCAACTCAGTTACAAAAGTTCAACAAACCTATAGACAGAGGTTCAGCTAACTTTGACTTAAGAGTTAAGGCAACACTAATACAAGTTAGATTAACCTAGGTACAAAGTTTCAATAAACTTAGATTGTTAAATTGTCAACACTATTTTGCAAGTTCTATTAACATAGGTACAGAGGTTTAGTCAACTTTGTTTGAGGAGTCAAATTAAATTTAAATAAACCTGCCTTGTTTAGGTGACATTTTAAGAGTTACTGTTTTCATGAACTTTTTTAAATAGCGAGATTCAACTGTAATATTTCAAGTTGCCTTGTTTAGAGTACTAAAAACATATTACCATTAGAACCTATAGGCTAAAAAGGAAACATTGGATCAACTTAAAATATTACTTCATTTTTTCAAACTTTTTTCAAGTTTGGTTAATATAATTTTTTCAAGTCAGTTCAACTTAAAGTAGTCAATCTAATACATTAGATTTTTGCACTTAAAACCAATAAAACTGCTCATTCTCAACTAATAAATATAATTTGAAAGAACTAAATAACCCAAAAGCCAGTTTACTGCAACAGTCTACTTTATTACAACACATTGTTGCATCCTTGTATAAATAGCTATAAACAAGATACAGTGGCCAGAAACAGTACCTTTTGTCTTTAGACCACAACTTGGATTGGAAAACCAATGAAATCATTTTGCTCATTTAATATTCAGATTTTCATTAAGCTTAATTTTTAGAAACCCACCACGATTGAGGATGGTATGGCACTGATATTAGTCTTTGCTACATTTGCTAGCTATTGATGTATACTAATTGGTCTAAGTACTGATGTTTGCATCCCCCAAGAAATCTTATCATGCTTTGCAGCTCATTCTTTCAAAGTATATCAATTATGGAGGTACATATGGTCTGGATGCATTTCCTAGAGTGTCTTGGCTGTGAATAAAAACAAAGCAATTTGTTTTCCATATCGTTTTCTCTAAACCATAGAAGATACTCCATCTGAACTAGTCACTGGCAAGCAGACCGAAGCCATTTATGTGGTTTTTGTTCTCTTGCCCTATTCATCACAATCATGGTGGATTAAAAAAAATCTTAAGTCAAAGGCAGTACTGTATCATACTATGCAAATATACATCCAGCACCATTGGTCTAAAGGGGAGTGGGTGGTACCACGAGCTGCACAGAAACTGTCCTGAAACCTTTCTAAATATGTTAATCATCGAAGGGCGGGACCTGCAATCAAATACATATCATTCTGGAGACACACCCAGTACGTCTCTTAGAGTTTTTCATCTGTCTTGATGTCAACATGCTACAAAACCACCAAGACCACAGCTCTCTAATCTCCAAGATCAGTCAGAACTGAGCCAGCAAAACTTCAATATAAGAGGGGAGGAAAAAAAAAAAAAAAAGCTCTAAGGTCCTTTTTGGTCAGAGTCTTTCTCATGATGGTGGGTAAATCTGGGATGGCGTTTCTGATCCTCATGATTTCTTGTGCGCATATTAAAATGGCGCAGCTAAAAAATTAAAGTTGAACACATTACAGAAAATTATATATCAATCCTACGTGAAACTTGTGACACTTTTTTCAGTGGGTTCTAATGGTAATATAAGTTTTTTATTACTCTAAACAAGGCAACTTGAAATATTACACTTGAATCTTGCTATTTAAAAAAGTTAATGAAAACATTAACTCTTAAAATGTCACCTAAACAAGGCAGGTTTATTTAACCTCCTGAGACCCGACCTAATCATTTATGTCCATTGTAGTGGACATTTGTATTTTTGCATTTATTTTTTCACTGATGTTGGGAAACGTATTTATTCTTGTTGTGCACTAAAGAGGACATGCTGTGAAATTAAAATAAGAATAAATTTGAAAAAATCTAAATTGCAAGATGTCTTATTTCCTCCAAAGACAAATAACCTACAATTGAAGGACATTTTTTTCCTTGGGTCTCAGGAGGTATTTAATTTGACTCCTCAAACAAAGTTGACTAAACCTCTGTACCTATGTTAATCGAACTTGCAAAATAGTGTTGACAATTTAACAATCCAAGTTTATTGAAACTTTGTACCTAAGTTAATCTAACTTGTATTACAGTGTTGCCTTAACTCTGAAGTCAAAGTTAGCTGAACCTCTGTCTATAGGTTTGTTAAACTTCTGTAATTGAGTTGGCTAGCTTAACTCAAAAATGTATTGCAGCATGTTGCCTTGAATTTTTGAGTTGGCTGAACCTTTTTTTTTTACAGTGTAGGGAATTTACGCAGATTTGCGCAGGCTTAGTAGTTCTAGCATCAGAGATTGAAACTGCTTTTGTAAAGATGTGGGCAGTATTTCAATTCCATTTATTTCAGCACCAGGACAACAGCCCCCCCCCCCCCCCCCCCATGAGGGGCCCCACCAGAGGACACCGGACAGGGAGCCACCGGCCCAGCCCACCAGAAAGTAAGAAGCTCATTAATCATTAATTGCAATGTGTTTGAGTGCAGACATGAGCATTAGGAGAGCCGGACATTGTTGCAAATTGCACTGTAATGTTGGCCCATACATCCACACTAGAGAAACTTAAAACACTGTCTTGACAGTCAGTTAAAACCAGCCACAGCCTAAGGATTAATGGAGCTCAGAATGGGCTGAGATATCCCTGATCTGTCTGCCGGTTCCTGCTAGCATGTTCCAGGGCCCAGTGTTGGGAAAGTTCATTTTCTACATGAACTAGTTCAAAGTTCAGTTCACATATTTTAAAATGAACTAGTTCAGTTCATAGTTCATAATTCAAATTTTTTTAACTAACTTCGCAGGTTCCAAAATGAACTAGTTCATAGTTCTTTTATTTTTTCCAGTATGTTGCTGCAAGCTGTTACCCTAAGAATACTGGCATTTTCCAGTTGTTGCCCCCCATTCAGTCCACACTCGTATCCAGCTGCAGCTTTCACCCTACAGTATATTCTCAGAAACATGAGGAAGAACGTGCTGCTTGAATGGTTTTTTTAATGAGGAATTAAGAAACAATCTGAGGTAGGAACCAGGCTGAGGTAGGAAACAAGGATGTACCTCAAAGCGCAAAACATTTAAACATTGATTTTCTTCTCAGTAAGTCACTTTTCAATTTTTTGTGAATGTATTTTTTTCTGAGTTGTTTGCCCAAAGAAAAAGAACAGATCTAGAACTTGGGTAATAAAAGTGAAATATTTAGTCCAAATGAATGAGAAAAAACTAAACAAAAAAATCCCTCAATAACTTAAAAAGAGTCAATCAGAGTCCAAGGCCATGGACATAAATGACTCAAATAATAATAATAATCATCAATGGGGAAAAAAAAAGTCCAACACGTGCTGGGCCAAGGACAGTGTTACTTTCTATCCAGCTTGAAAACCCCTTATCTGAATGAAGATCCTCTGTCACTGGTCCCAGTGGTCTCTCCCTGCTAGGTCTGCTGTGTCTTGCTTCCAGTAAAAACAAGATATGCTCTGTTATTTTCATGCAGCTCACCTCTGCACACCCACACACTCATCTCCATTGTGCTTCTATAGCCCAATAAATAGGTCAGAACAATATTTAAGATACCTTCAGATCTTTTTGTTGGCATTCAAGTTCAGCTGCTTCTCAAAGTTGGCATCTCCCAGTCGGTTTCTCCTGGGCCTGAATGAGACGAAACAAGAAATTTTAACATCATGAGAAACCGGAGTTTTTCTGTTAAATCTGAAGAATGAAGCTGCAGAATCTTTCTTCTCCATTTCACCACTGGACTGGGGTTGACCTAAGTCTCTTGCAGCTGAGTTATTAGAGCTGAGGGTTTGAAATTCTCTTTTCAGCATCAATCTGTACAGCACACGTTTTTCCTCATCTTGGACCCAGTCTAGCTTGAATCTTGGCATCAGCATAGCGGAGAGTATGTGCTCCCTCTTCTCCAGAAGATCTGCCAGCCTTGTACTCAGTGACTGCAAGATGCTCTCTATAAGGGGACGGCATGTAATGAGACCCTCTGCAGCAGTCTGCTTCATGCTCTCATCCAACAGGTCATTCATAAGACATTGCAGTTGCACGATGGTTGGAGCCAGGTAGCCAAGAAAGATGTTTTTCTCTGCTTGGAGGATGTTTAATGCAAGTGCTAAAGGCCTCATCACGTCCACAAATTTGTGAATGAAGTTGACTTCATGTGGAGAGAATCGGCGAAAGCCAAACTCATCACTCACAGTGTGCAGAATCAGCATCATGTAGGGGAGTGGCATCATTTGCAGGGGGGACCTCAGCCACATTTATTTCTGCCCTGATAGTTAATGTTGCTATGCGAGACAGTCTCTCCATGGCAAGAAATACAGAGTTCCATCTTGTGTCATTTGGCACAATAAAGCTAATCCCAAGCTTTTCCTCCACAGTATCAGAAGCCTTTGGACTTCGCTTAACTCGATTCCACAAAGCAGAAGCTTTTGCAAAAACAGCTCTCGACATTGTTTTGTAATGTGGTTCAGTTACTTTTTCTGTATCTTTGGCCACTAGATTCAAGGTGTGAGCTATGCACCTTCTATGAGGGGGGAGAGAGGGATGATCCAGACCTGAGAGAGAATGAGGCTCCATCTGGTCATCTTCATCTGAGTTCTCACTGGCAGCAGCAAAGGCTGACTCTGGTTCACTGTCATCTTCACTTTTAGTTTCATCAAAGTGGACCACTGTCTCTGGCTGTTCAGTATCAATAGCCACATCCATCCCAAAACAATTGAACGCCTTGACAAAATTTGAAGCGTTGTCTGTAACTGTACACACAACCTTGTTGTGGATTTTGAATTCTTTGTTGACATCTGACAATAATTTTGCCAATACATCATGTGTATGTGCTCCTTTAATACGCCGACATGCCAGGACTGCAGAATGTCTCTTAGAAACATCATTTTTGTTCAGTCAGTGGATAGTGATGCCCATAAATGCTTTGTTCACAGCTGACCAGCAATCTGCTGTTGTGCACACAGCATCGACCGCAGAGAGTTTAGTTTTAAGTTCACATATGTTTTCTTCAAATTTCTTGTTCAGCAGTGTTTGTACTTTTTTTCTTGATGTCACCTTTTTGGATGGCTGCAACCCCTTTATTAAGTTTATGAAAGCTGGGTTTTCCACTTTCCTCAAAGGCTGCAGGTCTCCAACAATATACTGCAAATCCAGGTTGTCCAGCTGCGGCTGGGAGATAACAGAGCTGCCGTTACTGTACGCCGTTATTTGGTTTTGGGTGGTAGAACAGGATCTGTCTTTCCATATTACACACATAGGTTTGGGCTGCCTTGTATTTGAACTAGGAGTCTGAGTAAATTGATCTGTCTTTTGATTTTTTAGTGACCTGCACATACCTTAAAAGGTTAGACGGGTGCTTTATTTCAATATGCCGTTTCAAGTTTGCTGTTGACGTTGTTGATGTGCGGAGTTGCTTCTTGAGACCCGGCGGGCACAGTTTACACAAAAAGGTAAGGTTTTTCCCACCAGGATCATCACTGACCTTTTCAAAAAATTCTTTTAGGTGGACATATGAAGTTTCATTCATCATTGAGACAGAAGTAGTGCCGCTGCCTTCATCGGATTTTGCCTCCATTCATCCTTCGCAATTTAATGACGCATGCGCGGTGCGACTCTGTGGTGGCTGGTGTTGCCAGATCTGGTCTTTCCCCCTGTATAATAAAGCCCGTTTTAGATTGTGTTGTAGCGGTTGTATCCTAGATATTGTACAGTCAGTGGTTATAGCCGGGATTTTGCCTGGCTCCATGGAAATCTGGCACTCTCTAGAACAAAATTGAACTACGAGAGAACGACGTTCATAAATGCCAGAATGAGCGCGTTCACGTTCACGTTCATCAGGCAGATATACAGCACGTTCAGTTCACGTTCACCCAGAATATGAACGAGTTCATGAACGATCGTTCAATGAACTCGTTCAGGCACAACACTGCATATTAAACGGATTTTTGAAACAGGGAGTCGGAAGTGGGGCTTGCCCCGTCTGCTCCAGGCATCGACTCTGTATTGCAGTGCTTCCAGGAACGGTGCACCTCTACTGCCCCCTGTTGTTGAAAGGCAGAACTGACTGACTGAATGGGTGACTAATAGACTGAGTGCCTCTGGATGGCCAGGTAATTAGCCGCATGTGCTGTGAGGGAGGGGCCCTGTCCGTGCCCCCATTTCCCGCCGTTTTTCTTTTTTCTTTAAAGTAAGGTGACACGCTGTCGTTTGTGCGGTGGGCAGCTGTGCTGAGGTAAGGCATGACGTCATCTTTCCCTTTTGAATTTCCCCTCATGTTTGTTTAAACGATTGCTGTTTTTTGAGAGGACAGGAGGACAGGGAGGACGCCGGTGGCTGCGACGTCCCTGGGCATTCTACTCCGAGCGGGGGCGTCACGGAGGCCCGGCTAACGGCGACCCGCTAAGCGGCGGCCCCATATCGACTCGGGTCTCTCTTCGGTCTTCAGGACCGGTATACGTTTCTTTTCTTTTCTGGATTGGAAAAGACAAGAGCAAAAGTGGAAGAGTTGACGAAATGGCGTCGGATGGCGTAGCTTCTAGCGGTGGGGCGTAAAGACCTTGCATTCCAGAGCATCCCCGCGCATATGAGAGTCTGCTCCGTACATCTCCGTTCAGGTAAGTCAGGTTCCGGTGTGATCACTAGACTCCATTCTTGTGTTTGTCCCTAAAGAGCAGCCAGGATAGGAAATGCTGGAAACCCATCCCGACCGGAGTCCATCCCTTCCCGGTGGCACAGTAACCCGAAAGTGTTTGTGAGTGTGGTTTATGTCAGATTAGGAGAGCTGAAATGAACCTTTTGTTGGATGATAGCCGGCGACCAAAACAGAAAGAAAAACGTATGCTGAAAACAACTCGCACGTTTTGTGAACGAGGCTGAAGGGGGTGCGGTTTCGACAGAATCCTGTAGAGGGCACTGTGTATGCTAAATTGAAGGCTCCAGGAATGTTGTCGGCATTTCATTTCATGGTCACACGGCCATCGGCTCTGAAATTAAGCTGTTCTTTTAAATAGAATTGTTTAAATTTGCAAACTGAATTGTATGCTGTGTTTGAATGTTCAGATATCATTAGATATTTCACTGCATATTTTTCAACTTAATGGCCTCTGAAATTGGTGCTCTGTCACTAAGACGTACTACACAAACAAAGCATTTTCTGCCCAGTGTAAAGGCTTCTTATTCAGTTTCCCTACAGTGGATAGCTGGGGTCCGTGGGATGTTTGGATGTTAGTGTCAGGGCATTCTGGTAGAATGTGACCATTGGCAACAATGGGCTGGACAGCTCTGTGCTCATCTTGTCTCATGTGGGACTCCCACCATCACTGCCACTGAGCATCTCCTCTACAAGCAAACACTGGGGTGCCACCAAGACCAGCAGGCTGCTGGTGGCTCTGGGATGCAACCACTACTGAGGCCAGATGAGGGAGCCACTAATGATGGCTTGAAGACATATCAGTGTCAGAATGACATGTTTGAGATAAATGTAGAACTACAGGATAAATTTACAGTTATACCGCCAGGTGTTTTCATAACAGCTCGCTTATAGTAACATTATCACTAGCAACCATTTCACTTGTTTGACGAGAGAGAACTGACAGACTTTTGTCTCTCATACGTTCCCTGTAATTATGCGCTAAATAATGAATTGTCATGACCGTTATTTGATAATGTGTGTGGTTTTTATGTTGTTGTATGATAAAATCTTGTCGCCACGGTACTGACAGTAATTTTGTGTCACCAATTAGCTAGCATCGCTCACTTGGTAAGAGGCTGAAGCTAGGTTTGCCGCATAGCCTATGTGGCCATGGCTTGTAGTAAAATGGCACATGGGATAATGAATGGACATGATCGTTTTTCATATTTATGTGTATAGTTTTTTGTCATGACGTTAAAAAATCTTGTCAGTCCGTTTCTGACAAACTTGTGTTGATCAGTGACCTGAGCATCGCTCACATGGTAGACTATTATCTGTCTGAACAATTATAAATTGCACTGACCAGAAAAGCTTGAGTGTTGATAGCATCACAGGCAGAACCATAAATGATTTTTTTTGTTTGTCATTTTTAAACACATTGACAATGCATTATAATGCATTCATAAAGCATTATAAACACGGCTATATTTCTAAAAGGGCATAACACATTGCCATGATTATTATGCACTATGACTGCCTTATGAAGCTCTCATCTATAATGCACTATAGATACCTTTGTAATGCAGTAGAAAGCTGTATTATTCCGACCATCATAATGCATTATGAGGGTATCTATAGTGCATTCCAGATGAGAGCTTCATAAATCATTCATAATGCATAATACACATGGGTATAATGTGTTATGCCTTTTGATAAATAATTATAGCCACGTTTCTAATACTTTACGGATTCATTATTATTAGTTATGAATGTGTTTATAAATTGCTAAAGCAATGGCTTTAAGTAGTGTTACCTGATTTTTGTTTACAAACGTAACATTTTTTGCTGAGGGGCTCTCTAACCCCAAAATGGCCTTAGATGAATTTGCAGAGACAGAAATCTTCCAGAAGGAGCTGGAGGCTGCCAAGAAACGGGTGGAGAAGAAGATGGAGAAAAAGAGGAAAAGGCCAGACTCACGACAAGCAGGCCGCCTTTGCAGATGCTGCCGCATGAACCTGAAACAGGGACCAAACAGCTAGCCTGCACATCCACACCGGCTTCCCTGGAGTGGCAGGGAAATGCACTTACTGCCCATCTAAAGTGTACTCTGTATACCGAGGAGATTCGGGCGTCTCCTTTGTTTAAGGCAGAGTGATAAAGATGGGTAAACTTAATAATTTTAATTTAGTCATTTTAATGTAATATTTGAATGCAGGCCTTAAATGATCCATATTATTTCAATAAGGCCTCCCTTTAGGGGTATAGTCCATGCTTTTACGTTTGTGTAAAACAAACCAAACAAAGGACACGGCCGCATGACCCCGCGGCGCCGAACAAAGAAGCACTGTGGGACACACGCCGGCGTCCGAAACAGACTGAGGAAACGAGCACATCGCCCGCCCCTGCCCAGAGTCCCGCTCGCAAACGTCCAGTCTAAACTAGGTGACCTAAGAGCGAGGTTGGGGTTCCAGCGCGATGCAAGAAACTGCAATATATCACGTTTCACGGAAACGTGGCTGACCCCCCTGGTACTGGATCTAGTGGTGACTCCGTCGGACTCTTTCTCTCTTTTTCCTGTTTCATAACTGCTTGCTGTTGGTCATTTAGGACTTGCTCTTTGTCCATGAAACTATGTCACCACTATGCTTGCAAATTTAAGGATCTAGGAAATTAGCTTATATAATATTATATTATAATATAAATATAATTTTATATATATAATAATAATAATATACAGCTGCAGACTCTTAATGCCACTCTCAGGCCCCTTCCGTTTGGTGGACGCATGTGCAGAAAACAAAGAAACATGTACTTTATCAGTTTCACAAGTTTTCAAAGTAGAGTTGGATGGCACCTTTAACCTTAAAGGCCTGTATTTGCGGCAGAATGGTCATGCAATTTGGGTTTAACACCAAAATCATGTCCCTGTGCTTGCATCATTTAATGAATTGCCCCTCTATGTTTTTTGCATTGCACTTGAGAACTGAAGAAACCTTTAATTCAATGGCAAGTCCACTACAATTCTCTACATGTACATGAGTTTAACCAACCATTATATAAGCTAATCAAATTTTGTTTCAAACTTCACAATGTTTTAAATAACCACACAGACACAAACCAAATGCAAAATAATCCACATTTATTTATATCTTAGTCTTATCTTATTCTATGTTACCTTATGTTATACAAAATCTTATCTTAACCTTATCTTAACTTACTCTATATTAGTCTTATCTTATTCTATGTTACCTTACGTTATACAATCTTATCTTAACCTTATCTTAACTTACACTATATTAGTCTTATCTTATTCTATGTTACCTTATGTTATACAAAATCTTATCTTAACCTTATCTTAACTTACTCTATATTAGTCTTATCTTATTCTATGTTACCTTACGTTATACAATCTTATCTTAACCTTATCTTAACTTACACTATATTAGTCTTATCTTATTCTATGTTACCTTATGTTATACAAAATCTTATCTTAACCTTATCTTAACTTACTCTATATTAGTCTTATCTTATTCTATGTTACCTTATGTTATACAAAATCTTATTTTAACCTATATTAGTCTTATCTTATTCTAATCTTATGTCATACAAACTTAGGATAAGTTAAGGTTAAACTATCTTAATCTTATCTTATCCTAAGAACTTGTGAGATCTCTCACCTAATTATTTACAGGTTCTATGAAAAACTATTTACATCACACAGATAGCCCATCTCCACAGCCAACTCCAGGACCCCGGGGATGGCACTCAGCTGGTCCAGCGCATCATTAGGAAATATCACCTCAGCTTCATCAACCCAATTGTCAACATACGTGTAGTGAGCCTCTAGGTTTTGGTCCCTCCCCTGCTTGCAGATGGAAATTGCATTTAAAAACTCACTCCAAAACTGAATACACCAATGGTAAGTTAAGCACTTGGCCTCATAGGTCATTTTAGGGTAGTTGCTAAGATAATAGTTATGCAACTTATTGAATCTTTCCATTTTTTCAAAAACAACAGAAGGGGACATAAATGGGGGTGTCGGACCCGTAACCAGCTGAGATGAGGGGTGCGCTGGAACCTGATACGGAGGGGTGGGATGAACCATGGCCGGAGCTGAAGATGGATGTGGGGCTGGGCTTACATGTGAGACTACGTGTGGTGACGGAGGAGGAGAGTCTGTAAAAAAAGATGGAGATGGAGAGGAGACAAAAGAGGATGGGATGGGTGACGGAACTAAGAATGAAGTGGAGGAGAAGGCCGGTGAGCAGGGCTCAGGCTCAGGCTCTGACATAGATGGAGCGCGACACAGGATGGTTGCAACCTCATCGTCACTCTGGGTGAGATCCTCACACGGGATCTTCTCACCCACTTGGGTTGAGTCAAACGGGTTTCCCAATTTGCAGTTACTGAAGCGTACTAGATTCCGTAAATTTTTTGTAAATGGCCCCTTTTGTTTTTTACACCAATTTCTACGTCCTGACCGGCCTCCCGCCGTATTTCTACGGCGTCCTGAGCCCTGCTGACCCCTGCTGGTTGCCACCGGGGAGGGAGCAGACGAAGTGGCGGCAGACACGGTGATGGAGCTGGGTGCCGGCGGCCCAGTGCGGCATTTCCTCCGATGGCCTCCACCACTGGTGCTGGTTCGTCCTTTGGGGTTAAAAAGACAGGGGACAGCACATTTAAATAAAGTGAATCCTTATGTCACTCTACAACAAAACTACATCACATACATCACAGATATCACACTTGGCAGTCAGTATTGCACATTGAGAAAAATTCTGCCATCTTATTGGATACAGGAAACGCAAGCTTGGGAGACTTATGCGCTGGTCTTGAATCGGGCCGCCTGCGTTTCGACAGGGGAACTTGACTTATAAAAACACACCAGTTAGTGCACAGATTCCCTGATATGCAGAACAACAGCGAAAAACCACACTGGAAACTGATGTAACTTATGCATTATTACACCAATGTTGAAATGCTTTCCTCGCCCTAGTAGCATAAAAGCCAATCTAGTTTATTTATTTTTGTTTTGTTCAGGCTTTTTGACAAATGAAGGCCCTTTTTAGTAGGCCAGTGTCTAGTCAAAGGTGTAAACTTAAGAGGAAAATAAACTATTCTGACTGTGCCATTAATTCTCTTTTTTTCCCAGTTACTTTGGCAATATTGTCTTTTTATTCAATTTTGATAGTAATTTGAAATGTTGTAATTTAAATTAGATTTCCACAGCTAGTTCTGGCAATAGTTGAAGTTGTCATGAAAAATAATAATCCTGTACCATGCCTTGATCACTAACTGCTATTCTGCTACTGCTAACAGCATTGTAAGGAACTGTGGTTTTGATAGACATTTCACATAATTAAGTAATGATGTCTCAGCAACAACGTAAAAACCAAAGACCAAATTTTCTGGAGATGTTCATGACATTATTTGCTAGATTTATTTAAAAAATTGATCAATTTTGAAATACAGGTGTTTTGTTATTGAATTTTTAATACTTTAATAACCCATGGTAATTATTCGTATGGGGATGGCATATTATTTGTTCAACCTATAGAGCTGGACAATAGCTTTAAAACAATATGAGGACCATTTCTGTGCAGCTTATATTATGGTAAATATAGCCAGTCAAAAAAAAAAGAAGTTAAAACTTCATCCATCCACACATCACAGCGACAGATTTTATTGATTTCTGATTTCATTATACAATACAGCAGACATGCCGAAAAGAGCCCCGTATTTTTACTGCTTCATGGTAACAAATCACCGTTTGCCTAAAAGTCAACCGTTTTATTATCTAGTATCCTAAGACATGTAGTTCCAAAATAAGATAGTTATCACAGACTGCAAGATTCAACAAGACCAGCCAACCCTATTCTGACTTTCATTCTTCGAGTGCTGAGCTATTCTGGGCATCACTTTGCAGTCCTTACCATGGCTAACTGAACCGGGGATGTCTTCCGGAGCAATCCGGACACTGACTGCCCCATTTGGCAGGAGCCAGTCGATTCTCCAGAGGCACACAGTGGCGTTCAGGGCAGACATCTCGATCACGTCTTGTCTCTCGCTGGGAAGCTGCAAATCTGAGCTGCTTTGAATGTTCAAATCAAATTAACTCGAAGTGCAACTACAATTGTTATGATGCGGTTGCTATGGTACTGTGGCCAATTAGTGTCAGCGTGCTGCAAAGTCGTCAAACACGTTAACCAAATGACAACACACACGATGTACATTAACAAAAGCGCGGAAAAATAATAGGAGCACCGCAAATTTAGAAGACACGTTTAAAAAGAGAAAAGCGCTGCAGATCCGCTCACAACACAGTTGCTAAGTTTCCGGGTGACAAAGAAACCAATTGTGGCTGGGCTGTATATCGAATATGTTTACGCAATACAAATATATTATCAAAACAAGATGTAGAATGACACAATACAGGTCGTGTCTGTATAATTGAGATATATATATATATATATAAATAAAATTTGATCGTTTGTTAAAATTATTAGGTCGCTATTACAGTATTTGAATACAATTTCTTCCTGGTAGCAAGTAACGCGAGAGCTGCGGTCGTGACCTTCCACAGACTCCCAGAATTCATAGCGACAATTAAGCGACCCATTCAGTTAGTGGAAGATTTGATGGAGGGGAATGAGCGGGAGACGTTCTTATCTCACTTGTGGTTTTGATTTACAACTGAATATTTAGCACAGTTGGAAATTTTGGTGTAGTGCTAATATTCCTAAGAATCTAGGGATATGTCGATCGATACACTTATTGCGATGTTGTGTTTTACGTACAGGTATCGGTTTTAATTAATAGTTTTCATGGAAAGGTTCCCGCGGTGGTTTATTTTCTGCTCTGTCTGACCCCCGGACAGTTAGGCAGCAGGGCTGTAATTAATCTTCAGCCATTTCACTCTTCCACTGTAGCAACGTCAACTGAAGAATTATGAACAATGATGGAGGCACATTCGCAGCTGTTCCGAGCTTTCCAATGTTTCTCTGACTATGTTTTACTGGTTTCTTTGCTTCCAGTACCAGTATTTTATTCATCTTTGTTCTTCTTTAATGTTGGTGAATATTTCTTTTATTTCATATTGTATTTTACTTGTGGTTTTATCCTTAACAGGCTTGCTCCAAAGACATCTTATTGTATTTGCACAGTGACAGTAACGCTGTCTTATCTTGCAAGAGGAAGTAGAATAAGGCTGCACTGCTAACCTTAGCATTAGCAAACCTAGCAATGTTGGTAGTAACGCGTTACTGTAATTCCACTACTTTTGTCTGTAAGGAGTAATGTAACTAATTACCATTTCAAATTAAAAAACGCAAGGTACTGAAATTTCAACGGACTCGTTACCTTTGTCTTGCGTGAAAATATTAATGGATAAAGGCAGCATGTTCCCCTAATTTCCTGTTTATGATGTAACGCCATCCGACCTTACCGTGGCGCAATGAATGGGTGATATTATAGGTACGCTGATAGGTACAATTAGACAGTTGTATTTTCTGGCACTGTCACAGCAGCAACACTAAAGTAATATAACTACCATGCAGTTTGCTAAGTCACGAAGTTATCTTTTGTCATGTGATTATACCGTTACATACCTTAACGCAATTAAGATGTTTTCATGTGTTTCTAATGATACAATTACAACACTAGCCATGTAGAGGCATTAATCGGGAATTCATTTATAAAGGCTTCATGTGACCGAAAAAGATGCCAAACATTCATAGGTACGTATCTAAGAGGATTTTGGGATTTATAAAGAAAAACGTATGCTGAAAACAACTCGCACGTTTTGTGAACGAGGCTGAAGGGGATGCGGTTTCGACAGAATCCTGTAGAGGGCACTGTGTATGCTAAATTGAAGGCTCCAGGAATGTTGTCGGCATTTCATTTCATGGTCACACGGCCATCGGCTCTGAAATTAAACTGTTCTTTTAAATAGAATTGTTTAAATTTGCAAACTGAATTGTATGCTGTGTTTGAATGTTCAGATATCATTAGATATTTCACTGCATATTTTCCAACTTAATTGGTACTCTGTCACTAAGACGTACTACACAAACAAAGCATTTTCTGCCCAAGGTAAAGGCTTCTTATTCAGTTTCCCTACAGTGGATAACTGGGGTCCGTTGGGATGTTTGGATGTTAGTGTCAGGGCATTCTGGTAGAATGTGACCATTGGCAACAATGGGCTGGACAGCTCTGTGCTCATCTTGTCTCATCTGGGACTCCCACCATCACTGCCACTGAGCATCTCCTCTACAAGCAAACACTGGGGTGCCACCAAGACCAGCAGGCTGCTGGTGGCTCTGGGATGCAACCACTACTGAGGCCAGATGAGGGAGCCACTAATGATGGCTTGAAGACATATCAGTGTCAGAATGACATGTTTGAGATAAATGTAGAACTACAGGATAAATTTACAGTTATACCGCCAGGTGTTTTCATAACAGCTCGCTTATAGTAACATTATCACTAGCATCCATTTCACTTGTTTGACGAGAGCGAACTGACAGACTTTTGTCTCTCATACGTTCCCTGTAATTATGCACTAAATAATGAATTGTCATGACCGTTATTTGATAATGTGTGTGGTTTTTATGTTGTCGTATGATAAAATCTTGTCGCCACGGTACTGACAGTAATTTTGTGTCACCAATTAGCTAGCATCGCTCACTTGGTAAGAGGCTGAAGCTAGGTTTGCCGCATAGCCTATGTGGCCATGGCTTGTAGTAAAATGGCACATGGGATAATGAATGGACATGATCGTTTTACATATTTGTGTGTATAGTTTTTTGTCATAACGTTAAAAAATCTTGTCAGTCCGTTTCTGACAAACTTGTGTTGATCAGTGACCTGAGCATCGCTCACATGGTAGACTATTATCTGTCTGAACAATTATAAATTGCACTGACCAGAAAAGCTTGAGTGTTGATAGCATCACAGGCAGAACCATAAATGATTTTTGGTAACATCTTTTTTTGTTTTAGTCATTTTTAAACACATTGACCATGCATTATAATGCATTCATGAAGCATTATAAACACGGCTATATTTCTAAAAGGGCATAACACATTGCCATGTTTATTATGCACTATGACTGCCTTATGAAGCTCTCATCTATAATGCACTATAGATACTTTTGTAATGCAGTAGAAAGCTGTATTATTCCGACCATCATAATGCATTATGAGGGCATCTACAGTATAGTGCATTCCAGATGAGAATAATGATTTATGGATTCATTATTATTAGTTATGAATGTGTTTATAAATTACTAAATCTACTCCGTCATCCCAACACACATGTAGGGCTTTGAGGTGCATGTGCGTCGCTGGGGGGCAGGGGAGGTATTCCTCCTCTGTCCTCCCGTGACCACCTGTGTCTCAATCACACATCACAAGCACCATGCCCTTCCCCTGTTTTAAAGCACTTTAGAACAACACACACCAACACCACATCTGAGTGGGCGGAGGGAAGCATGGGGTCTTTTCACACCCCCGTTCTCTGCTCGCCATCTGGAGCCGGGGGCTGAGAAGAATAGAATAGAATAGAATAGAATCTTTATTGTCATTGTAGCAATGAGACATTGTACAACGAAATTAAAGTGCAATTCTCCAGTGCACAACAATGGGTGTGGAGTAGTAGGGGCCCCCTGTGAAGCTCTTTTCTGTGTCCCGCTGTGCAGCTGGTGAACCATGCACAGAGACAGTAGACCATGATGCTCTCTACTGTGCAGCGGTAGAAGGACACCATCAGTTTCTCTGGGATGTTGTTCTTCCTATGAACCCTCAGGAAGTAGAGTCTTTTTTGGGCCTTCTTCACTACCTCTGCAGTATGTGTCCCCCAGGTCAGGTCCTCACTGATGGTGACTCCCAGGAAGCGGAAGTTTGAGACCCTCTCCACACAGTCCCCATTTATGATGAGTGGCTGGATGTTGTCTGCCTTTTTCCTGAAGTCCACGATGAGTTCCTTCGTCTTTGCTGTGTTGAGGAGCTAGTTGTTATTACTACACCATTCTGACAGTGTTTCCACCTCGTCCCTGTAGGCAGACTCATCTCCCCCCGAGATAAGCCCTATGACAGTGGTGTCGTCAGCGAACTTGACAATGTTGTTACTGTGGTGGACAGGAATGCAATCGTGGGTGTATAGGGTATAGAGCAGGGGGCTCAGCACACAGCCCTGTGGAGAGCCAGTGCTCATGCTGATGGGTGTGGAGTAGTAGGGGCCCACTCATAGGAAGTCCTATGTCTTTCAGTTTGGTTATCAGAGTGTGGGGGAGGATCGTATTGAACGCAGAGCTGAAATCTATGAAGAGCAGCCGTGCATAGCTTCCCTGCAGCTCCGGGTGAGACAAAACAGTATGGAGAACAGTGGTCACAGCGTCTTCCGTAGACCTGTTTGCTCTGTAGGCAAACTGGTGTGGGTCAAACATAGGAGGAATGAATGACATGATGTGGTTCCTGACTATCTGTAGCTTCTCAAAGCACTTCATAACCACGGGAGTCAGTGCAACTGGCCTGTAGTCATTAAGACTGGTGATGGTCTGTTTCTTGGCCAGAGGCACTATGATAGAGGATTTCAGGCAGAGCGGTACAGTGGACTGGGACAGAGACCGGTTGAATATCCTGGTGAAGACCCCAGCCAGTTGGTCTGCACAATCCTTCAGCACGCGTCCCAAGATGCCGTCGGGTCCAGCTGCCTTCCGTGGGTTGACAGTCTTCAGCGTGTGTCTCACCTCGTGCTCCCCTACTGTGAAGATGGGGTTATTGTTGGTTTCTGAATGGAGTCCGTCTGTCTCTGGGTGGTCCACCTCGAACCGGGCAAAGTAGTGATTGAGTTCCTCCACCAGCGCTAGATCACCCCCCACATCACCGGTACTGGTCCTATAGCTGGTCATATGCTGGACACCCATCCACACCTGCCTGCTGTTATTGCTGTCCAGATGTTCCTCAATCTTCCTCTTATAATCTGAGCTGGCCGTCCGGTTGGGGTCTGGGCTGGTGGGCTTCTCGGCTGCTGCGGGGTCCGGGGTGGTCTTCTTGTCCCCACGCCAGAGGAAAAAAAAGGGATCCATCTCCGAGGTCTGGTGGCGGATTGCCCCTCTGGGGGCGGTGGTGCCCGGATCTCGGAGTATAGAGTATATATGGGGAGTGTGAGTGTGTGTACGGCGTTCATTTCTGTGTGTCTTCATATTGGGCGAATGGGTGAACATTTGTTTATGTGTGCATGATGGTGGGAACGTATGCTTGTGTATGTGAGCGCCTGTTTGTCTTTACGCAGGTGTCAGGTTGGGTCTTAGACTCCACCTGAAATAACATCTCAGGCTCTATTGCCCCCCGCCACACTCCCTGCCGGTGGATGAGGCCCCAGCTGCCAATGTGTTGGTGGTTCTCGATGTGGGCTGGATGCTCTGGTGTGTGCTGGCTCACTCTCGGCGGTTGCCTGTCGGGGCCTGGTCCTTCCGGCTTGGTCGGGGCCCCGGCTGGGGGGTGGGAGGGCCCTTGGACCTCTGGGCCCGGGGTCCGGTCTGCCCTGGTGTGGCCGGCCGCCGGCGGGGCCTGCGTGCTCGCCGCCACGGCGCCCTGGGGCTCCTGCGATGTGGCTGCCGGATGGCCCCCCTCCGGAGCGCTCCTCTGCCCTTTTCTGGGTGGGGGCTGCAATTGTCCCTGCGGTGGTCCTCCTGGGGTTCCCGTGCCCTGGGGGGCCTCTGGATGTTTGGAGGCCCGGGTTGGCTTCATGTCCTGGGTGGGCGGGGCTGTGGCTCCCCACACACACTACTAGACATTTACATGGAGAAACCTTAGGAACACCAACGCGCTGACACACACAGGTGTGCACACAGGTGCTCACAGACACGTGCTCACGGACACACACTATCTTGACCGACTGTTGCTTCTGGGCATGTGTTGTAATGCTGGTTGTGTGTGCTGTTCAACAACATTTAACGTTTGATGGTCGTTGTGATTAGTACAGATGTTGTAGACTCACCTAAAGGATTATTAGGAACACCTGTTCAGTTTCTCATTAATGCAATTATCTAATCAACCAATCACATGGCAGTTGCTTCAATGCATTTAGGGGTGTGGTCCTGGTCAAGACAATCTCCTGAACTCCAAACTGAATGTCAGAATGGGAAAGAAAGGTGATTTAAGCAATTTTGAACGTGGCATGGTTGTTGGTGCCAGACGGGCCGGTCTGAGTATTTCACAATCTGCTCAGTTACTGGGATTTTCACGCACAACCATTTCTAGGGTTTACTGGAAAAATTGTTGCCTGGTGTGATGAGTCTCGATTTCTGTTGAGACATTCAATTGGTAGAGTCAGAATTTGGCACAAACAGAATGAGAACATGGATCCATCATGCCTTGTTACCACTGTGCAGGCTGGTGGTGGTGGTGTAATGGTGTGGGGGATGTTTTCTTGGCACACTTTAGGCCCCTTAGTGCCAATTGGGCATCGTTTAAATGCCACGGCCTACCTGAGCATTGTTTCTGACCATGTCCATCCCTTTATGACCACCATGTACCCATCCTCTGATGGCTACTTCCAGCAGGATAATGCATCATGTCACAAAGCTCGAATCATTTCAAATTGGTTTCTTGAACATGACAATGAGTTCACTGTACTAATATGGCCCCCACAGTCACCAGATCTCAACCCAATAGAGCATCTTTGGGATGTGGTGGAATGGGAGCTTCATGCCCTGGATGTGCATCCCACAAATCTCCATCAACTGCAAGATGCTATCCTATCAATATGGGCCAACATTTCTAAAGAATGCTTTCAGCACCTTGTTGAATCAATGGCACATAGAATTAAGGCAGTTCTGAAGGTGAAAGGGGGTCAAACACCGTATTAGTATGGTGTTCCTAATAATCCTTTAGGTGAGTGTATGTTGTCTTTCTCTTTTTAGCAGACATGGAAGCAGATTATCTGTTTTGTTTTTTTTCTTTTCTCCCTTTCTTTCCCCTCTCTCTCCCTCCCTCTCTTCCCCCCTTCTTCTCCTTTGTTCCCCCCCCCTTCTTTCGAGGAAGTAAATAAAAATAAAAAATAAATAAATAATAAAATAAATAAATAAATACAAATAAAGTAGTCCTCCGCAGAGGGGGGGTGGAGGAGGGAATATTTATAAAAAAAAAATAAAAAATAAAATAGAAAAAAATTACCATGCGAATGCGATCTGAATACGCGCTAATGCGGCTATTTAGAATGTGAATAGCGATCTTCGAGTGACAGCGGTACTACACACCCCCGATGCAGGTAAAACAAAGTAAGGTGACATGGTTTACTTTTTTGCCGATTTAACCTAATTTTTAAAAGTTTAATACTTCCGACAATGGACGTTTTGAAAAGAAGGCAGATTACGGATTTAGTCAGCGTTTTTTTCATGTTTCTATAATAAGATTTCAGCGAGTTATGAACTGAAATACGCGAGAAAGATACACGGCATTGCCGACGATGCCGTCGACTCCAGAGGGTTAGAGGTCTTAACTTTTTAATAGCATGCATATAAGGTGACATTTTAATTGTTTTATTGACCATATAATTGTAATTAGGTTTAAATGGTGTATAATTGTATTTGCTGGTCTTATTGCCCTTTTCCTATTTTATGGGTAATAGTTCCCCAGCAGGCATTTTCTGTTGTAAAGATGTTGTTACAACGTTGTCTCTCAACATTGAATAACCGTTATCAGAGTGTTGGTTTACATAATATTTCCATATTGATTCAATGTTGAGATTCAACTTTGTTTATACAACAAATGTAAACAGAATTAGTTAATGTAAACAGTGCAACAGTTAAGGCAGTAAATGATGTAAATAGTGCAGTACCACTAACACTGCCAAAAAAATGTAAATGTTCATGTTGGTTGTAGAAGAAGAATTAAGATTTAACATATGCTGTATCAAAGACACTTGGGTTTTTTCCTAACTGGAATTCATTTTGTGTTTTCCATCACCTCCTGCTCTGCACAGCAAATGTGCCAGTGTTAAATTAACACTGCATGGTGTTTATATGGGTCCACACCATTCAGTGTTACCTTTAACACTTTTCAGTGTGCAGTGACTGTTGTTTTTACAGTGTTAATATTTATGAACTCTTATAGTGTTCAATTTACAACCTAGAGTGTTAAGACAATGTGTCTCCACCTCTTCCCAGATTGCAAGCCCATAAGGGTGGCACACAGGTACAAAATGGGTGGCCCATATCTGCCCTATTTTAATGTCTCTCATTTGAGCTCATTTGGGCATTCAGCTGCTGTGTTTTACTAACCCACCATAATAAGAAAGACTCAGACCAACATAGCCTTTTATCTTTTTATGCAAGTTTCATTTCAGTTCAGCTCTTAATAACCAACAAACTGTGCTGAGAACCATCTGTGGTATAAAAGTGCGTGAAATATATGGCACCAAACACCGACTATGAAGCTAATCTGTGTTAGACTGCATAACATAGTTGTTTAGCAGGGCTGAAAGAAGGTGAGAGCTATCTTAATGACTGAAGGAGTGTATTTCGCTAAAACAGATACAATGGGTGGTGGCCTCATTGCTTTTAGACTACAACTTGCGATAGAGGAACAAATCAAATCACTTTGCTCATTTAATATTAAGACTTTCATTAAGCTTAATTTTTAGAAACCCACCACGATTGAGGATGGTATGGCACTGATATTAGTCTTTACCAAATTACCATATGTGTTTTTTTGTGTTGGTGTAAGCTGATTTGTCTGAGCAGTGTAGTTCTTATATATCTGCATCCCCAAAGAAATCTCAATTGACAAGGCACATAATGTCCAAATGATCTTCCTAGAGAGCCCAGGCTTAGAAAAGAAACAAAATGATTGGTTTTCTGTAGCATTTTTCACCCAGCCAATACCTTCTCTTGTTAAGCCATAGAGGCCAAACCACACAGCAAATTGTCCAGTGTTCATTTAACTCCACAAGTGTACATTTTACACTTCTATAGTGTATATATAGGTCCCACCAGTCTGGTGTTTAAGTAACACTTTCAAAAGTGTTGAATATATACCCCTTGACAGAGTATCTTGTTTTACACCATAAGTGTACAATATACTCTAGTGTACACTGTATTACTCTCTGCAACAGTGTATTATTTATTATTTTTGACACTGACAGGGTAAAGCGCTTACCACACAGGTTTATTCTAAAAATGTACAAAGATTAACTGTGCTTTTAGTACTATGGAATTAAAAACATTTGTAAATTTCCAAATGTTCACCATTTTGCATTTATTTTATATATATATATATATATATATATATATATATATATATATACAAAAACTAAATCACACAAACCCTTCAAACCAATTTGATTTATTTTCTCAAATTCAACCGGCCACAAACTCATGTTTTGTTTACAAACACAATTAGTACAGCGTGCATAAAAACAGTGTAACAGCATTAAAATAATAAATTTAAATTTGTATGACTGTATGAATTTTAACCACTTGTGCAATTTCATATTACTGAACAATATCATACACACTTAAATGTGTATTGTATTAAAATGTTAAAAGTATAACTACAAAGGAACAGACAGATTCAATGAGCACAAAAGTATAGTGTAGTATAGTATAGTATTCCTGTTGCTTTATAGTAACAGGAATATCATCTTTCAATTCTGAACAAACAAGAAGTCCTGAGCGGTATTCTGTCCCAAAACAAGAAATCCAAGAAAGTATTAACAAAACAGTCAATGTCAAGTTGCAGTTTTAAAAGAACAAATCATTTATATTTGTATGACTATGAATTTCAGTCATTTGTGCAATTTCATATTACTGAAAAACAACATACACACTTAAACATGTATTGAACTCAAAGACCTGAGCACAAAAGCACTCTGGAAAAAGCTCTAAAAAGTGCTTTATAGTAAAACATGTAACGGAACAATATAAAGGTCATTTTGCTGAAATCCATACGTTGTTTGAAGGTCAAAAGGCTTAAAGAAATGCAAGGTTTTGTCATGATTCTGGGCGGTTCGGGCACGGGAGCGAGGCATGGTGCAGGCACAAAAAAAGGGCGGACGACCCACTGGCGGCTCCAGGAACACAAAAACGGGGTTTATTAAACAAAACTGAAAACACTATAAACACAACTAAACCAAAAAGACCACAAGGGGTCAAAAACAGAAAGGGGACAAAACAAGACTAAATAACAAAAACCGAATACACGCAGAACACTGAAAATATCAAAACCATCAACCAACGACAATCATAGACATAGACAATGAACCACTCGGGAACTGAACACAGGCAGGAACTAAAATACTAATGGGTAACGGGACTAACACGGGGCAGGTGAGGCTGATTAACAAAGACTAGGGAAACAGGACACAGGTGAAACCAATTAACTCAAAGACACTGAAAACAGGGAAACTAAGAACTAACCAAGGAAACAAACTAACACTGGGGAATTACAGAACAGGTAAAGACACAAGCAGGGGCACCAGGAACAAAACCAATAACCAAATACAAAATCAGACACAAGAAACTCAAATGAAACACTAGGGAGCAAAATACAAAAACAGGAGGTGGGATTCAAACATAGGACAGAAGGGTACTCAGGACAGAAGGGTAAACAGACAGCACATGCTTAATACATTGAGCCACGAGACCAGACAAGTGAGAGGGGAGAAACAAGGACTGACGTATGGACGGGATGACCAGCACCACCTGCTGGTCAAACGGGGAAGGGGCACAGAAGGACCACAGCGGGAGGCCGACCCTGACAGGTTTCAACATTTAAAAGGGAAACTTTCCTGCAAAGCCCCTCATGGACTTGAAATGAGTGAAGATGTTCAACAAAACATACGGTTTCAAAATCAGAAGTCAACAAAAAATGCTGACCATTGAATTCAATTAAGTCTGTAATTTTACTGAAGACAGGAATATCATCTTTCAATTCTGAACAAACAAGAAGTCCTGAGCGGTATTTTGTCCCAAAACAAGAAATCCAAGAAAGAGTATTAACAAAACAGTCAATGTCAAGTTGCAGTTTTTCTGCAATCAGTTCACAATCCAGCAAGTTAGAAAGCTGAACGCTTGTTACAGGTCCACACTCTATACTCTTGAAAGGCTGAGATTCCCAGTGGTATGCGATAGCCATTTGATGTTTAAGTGCTAATGACTTCGTAATGTTTTTGAAATTCTTTACACTTTTTTTAAAAAAGCGATGCTTTGCTTCGTAACGCATCCCCCAAACATGAACAAGCGGGCCTATCTTCCTGATGCATCGGGGATAATGGATCATGAAGTGATGCTTGGGAATAAGATTCCTTGGATAGAGTTCTTTGAACAGCGTGTGGTGTTCACAGATCAAATGTTTCAGATAAACAGTCATTCCATTCGAGATGACTGGAGAAAACACAATATTTATTATCTGCAGTAGAAGCAGCAGTAATCTCCAGTGCTTATTTCCTACTTCAACCAGATCTCCAAAAATCAGTGGCAGATTTCTAATGAGGCAAAATGTCTGGATGGCATTGAGACCCAACCCAGTCCCAGCTTGTTCAAACTTAACCATGGTAGGTCGGTTTTTACATTCAACATAACCATAGTTAAATGAGTAAATTCTGTTGCTCGCAGACTGTAAGGATACAACATTGCTCTCCGACAGATAATCAAAAAGCAATTTCATCTCTAACTGTGCTACTCCCTCTAGTAAATCGTGCATGATATCCATGGCATAGTTTTCAGAAATATTAACACTAGAAAGACTGACTGGGTCAATTGACCCAAATCAAACAAAATCACTGCTATTTCTCATTGAAGTTCTTGCTACAAAAATCTGAAAAAATCTGACTTTTATTTTTTTATCATTCTTGAACAGAACATGGTAACACAAATGAAGTTGCTGGTGAAATTAGTATTTTACAGCAGTATATACCTAGAAAGACTGACTGGGTCAATTGACGTAATGTCATGCAAATTAATTAGATAACCAAGTCATAATAACAATAACATAATAGTCATAACACCATCACCGACAGGGCAACTTGAGAGAAGAGTCAGCTGTCAAGTCACGGTCGCTTGTAAACGCAACAAAACTGTCACTACCTGTGACACGTGCAAGCGTCCTGTTTGCGGCAAATGCTTGGCCAAAATATGCATGAGCTGTCAAACGAAAGCTAACTGAAGCTAACTTTTTTCAGATTTTTGTAGCAAGAACTTCAATGAGAAATAGCAGTGATTTTGTTTGATTTGGGTCAATTGACCCAGTCAGTCTTTCTAGTGTTAAAATACTCCAACTCGTTAAGTAAACATGTTCTTTTGACACCAAATGATGACTGTAAACCATCATCAGTAAGGAGGCTTTGACAGTGCTCAGCATGTAAAACTCTGTCACGCAGTGTGATGTCCGGATGATCGTCAAAGAAAATGGTCTGAGAAGAAAGCTTATCAATTAGACAAAACCTGCAAAAATAGTTTGCGCTAAATGACTGTACAAACCCAAAGAGTGTGTGCACTCCTAAATTATAACCAGTTACTTGAGCTATTGTTCCACGTATTGGTTCTTCAGAGAGTGGCAACTTAATTCCAGAACTCTCAAGAATTTTAATATCACACACAATAGGCTCCAGAATTGCATTAAAGCCATACCACTTGAGATCTTGTGTGTGAAAAAGTGCCAAGAGATGAATATTCATTAGGGCAGAGTTGACCTTAGGAGACATGTTTCTCAAAACAAAATACATACTCCCAACCTTATGAATGCCATGTTTGGATCCCAGAGGATTTGAGGTTTCAAAGTCATCATAAAAAAGTTGTATTTGAAGAGACTTCTTTTCTTTGGAAAAAAGGGAATGCTCTTTAAAATAGCTACCATCACAAAACTCTCTTAAAATTTCCCTCTCCTCACTTGGCTGTACAAAATGTTTATGGATTTCTTCATTTCGGAACATGAAACTTAACGTCTGCAATACAGGAACATATACGAATTTATCAGTGACTGGCACTTGATCATATGTACCTGTAGTTGTATTTCGCCTAGTGTCATATCTCTGTCCTAAAGGTATTTCAATTGGTTCTACAACACCCTAAGTCTCAAAGAAATACTTTTTCCATTTTGTTTCTGTTGTGAACTTAGAGAAGGGATTCTCAAGACAGTCAAAATATTCTTCAATAGCTTTCCTATGTTCATCAGTTTCAATCAAGTTAACAACATCCTCTTTAATGTTTGAGTGCAATTCATACACAAGTTCCTCCATATTTTCAGCCACTGATGTAACAACATTGGTGGGTACTCCACTACTCTGCAGTTTTGCAATTAGAGATGCACACATTTCTTGGGTTCGCAATGTTCTCTCATGGCCACTTGTGCTTGGTTTTTCTGAAACTGTGCGGGAGGGCTGCATTAAAGAGGGTCTAGAGGGAGGTTCTAATGAATGCATGTCAGAGCTTTTACTCTTGTGTCTACTTTGGATGTGTTTTCTGAAGCCGGAGAATGTAACAAATCTTTGACAACACCCATCCTGATCGCATACCAACTGTGACTTTCTGCCAGGAAAAATAGCATGAGTAAGCTTGAGATGGCGAATTAACTCTGTTACTGTATCAGAAATCAACTTGCAAATAAAGCACCTGAACATGTTTTAAAGATGACTGTGTAACAACGCTTAATTAAGAAACTTGGCTCGAAGATCTCTGACTCGTGGGCTTTCACGGGTAATGCCTACATCAATGTTGTAAATCGTGGTCTGAAGAAAGGTAAATATATTGTGCAAAGCGGCATCATATGAAATGCCAAACACATAATGAACTTTGAAAAGTTCGTCAAAGGCTGAGAGAGAGGACTTAGCCATGCAGGGGATGAGCCACTTATCCACAGCAATGTAGTAGTCATGGATGCTACTCTTCGAAGTGCCAACTGCCAAGATGTAGGGCTGTGTTGTCTGTGTTGATCCAAGGACTTCTTCAAAACTGCAACAGGACTGAAAACAGAAAAAAGAGTCACATTTAAATTAATGTACATCTAGATGTTAAACATTCTAGGCATGACATGCAGTTCTACATAAAATTAAGAGTAAGCATACCTTATGAAATCTTACTACGCGATCCAAAGCTTCACGAACACTGATCTTGACAAACTTCTTATTTCCGCTAGAAGGTGGTGGCAGGAGATAGACCAGCAGTAACAGGGAAGACATATCACAGTCCCAGTCTAAATTCAAAAAAGAAAAAAGCAAACCATAACAAATCTATATAAGCATATATACCAATATACATAAGTTATTTTATATACACATAAAATGATTATCATTACTCTTGATTAGCATACATAATGAACTGTCTGTACCTTCTTGACAGGTGTTGCAGTTTTCTGCAGACTGAATCAGACAACTCAAAAGTGGTGACTGAGTGAGGTTTTTGGCTTCTTGAATTACTTTTTGCTTCAGAGTACAGTCCCACTTCTCCAGAAGTTTAGATGCAGTCTCCACTCCAAACAGTAACTCAAAGTCTTGAAGCACCTAAAGTTGTATACAGTTAAAAGCAAGAAAATAATTAGTTACATTACAGAGTGTTGCAGCTAAATAGTCCATTCAATTTTGAACAACAACAACCTATTGTGTGCAACACTTACAAGTCCTTTTGTGTCAAGAAACCTTGGAAATAAGGAAAGAACAGATGATGATTTTTCAGGATCTTGGATCATTTTCTGGCGATACTGGAAGGTAGATTTCATTTTTGCAGTAACTTGTTCTGGATCTGAGCAATGTTTCAAAAATGAAATGGCTTCTTGACAGCGATCTCCTTCTAGCTGCTTTTCTGTTGGGGAAGACTCTTTCGGTTCGAGGACCCCTCCTCTCACATTTATCATCAGAAGTGGTTCTGCTGCAGCGGTTGTTACGTTGAACTGTCTTCAGTCTCCAGGCTATATATCCTGAGTTACCTTCTGCATCATAGAAGTGTTCCTACAATGTAAACAATAAATGTAAAAATTACAGCACTTACATGAAAGACAGTTTTACGTTGATAAATGAAATATATAAACAGACCTAAAAGTAGTGATAATAATATGGTAGGGGTGGAGCCGAACCCGAATACGGTATTCGGAAAGGCACAAATAACGTGTTTTTTACGAATACTTATTTCAAACAAACATCAACCAATATTGCATATCCATAATTATTATAATGGATATAATTAAAGAATACATACACTATAATGTAAATTAGAAGTCTAATGCAAAAAACTGAATTTTTATGCCTATTTTGAATTTTACTCAAATACAAATACAAATACAAATAGTTTTCCCCCCTCAACAAATACAAATACAGATACAAATACCGGCTGCTTTGCACATCCCTATTATATGGCATGCTAATAATAACAACATGCATCCCTACTAAAAAGTAAATTAGAGAACTCACGTAGCCTTTTCTGGAAAAGGGATCTTTGAGAGAGGGAAACAGAGTCACAATCCCAACTGCATATTTAACTCTGATCTCCTTAGGTGGAATACTCCTAAGTAAACAAAAAAAAGCTACATTGTTCTATTTAGTCATTAAGTGTGCTTAACTGAGTAGTTAGAATGGTTATTCACACACTGTATAATCAAATTATTTAAACAGAGTAAAGGGAACAACATTCTTTACCCTACCCATATTTATCGATCATGTCTCCAACTAATGCGTTCACAAGAATCCGTCTTGTGGAATCTGTGATTTTCCCAGTTGTTTTGTATTCCTGCAATATCTTCTCCCCCGCAGGCTATTTTTCTAAAACACTTTTCACAAGCTTAAAAACAAACAAAAAAAAAAAAAATTGTAAAATCATCTAACAAAACAACATTCACATTTTAGTAGGATTGCGACGAGCCTGCAACAAGTTCATCAGCAAGTGGCACATATATAGCAAAAGCACATATTACCTCCTTAGCTTCTTGCAAATGGTCATCAGAACGAGTTCTTTTAGGTGGGAAGAAAGGACCATCACTGTCTGATGGCTGTGTGTCTGACGATGATGCAACTGAATGAAGTGATGGTGCATCTGTCTCATTTGAAGATGGATAGCTTGTGTGTGCAGGAGAGTCTTAAAATCAAATAGAAATTTAGAACAAAAGCATATATACACATTTACACACATATACATATAATTACATCTTTTCATACCTGTTACAGCCACAGCATCAATTACCATCCAAAGAGTGTCAGGCTTCTGCTCAATAATGTCAGCAAAAACATCTTCATCTACTTCTGTTCCAGTCTCGTCAGCTAAAAAAACCTTATGATCTGTGGAGATGTCAAACTTCTGCTTGACTGGAAAGACAAAATGGAAATTACGGAACAGAAATAGGTGAACAGGAAAAAAGATTTAAATAAAAGATCTCATCCATCATGCAAAAATCATGCATTCTTAACCATTTCCCTCAAATTCACTGATTTTGATTTTGAAGTTGACAATTTACAGCAATTGACAAAAAATCCCTGAATCTGATCTGGGGAAGTTACCTTTTTAGTAACCTAACCTATCCACGTATAAGAGGTGAAAAAGAAATAATTAATATAGAATAAAAAAATCAATGTTTCTGCTTTTACATTATAATTGTTCTTTCATTTTATATTTACAAAAGAAAATATGCTTGAGCATCAAAGTGGGGGAAAGACTTGTTATTAACAATGGAATGCATATAAACCATATTACAATTATTAGCCAGATATCACCATTGAGGAGCACTTACCATCCTTGATTACAGAATCATAAGACGATCCAGTAAGCTTTATGTACTTTTTGTGATGTTGGTACTGCACTTTTAACAGCATAATGTTGATGTTTTGCTTAAAAAAACATGTTTAAAAAAGCATTCCTACATTAAAATAGGCATATAAATTAAAAAAAGGTGTGGAACACGGTCTTTGTATCAGAAATTAACTAATGCTTAGGGGTGTAACGGTACACAAAATTTATGGTTCGTTTTGTACCCATTTTAAAACGTAAAATTGATTGTCTTTTAAAATTTAAATTAGTAAAAATCAACAGTTCACATATATTCAATATGAAACACTATAAATCATTTTATTTATCAAAACAAACAATCAGGAGTGTAAGTCTTACCTGTGGCTTTATCTTGCATTGATTTGCGAAAAGACCATAACTGTCCTTCAAGCGCGCTGTTTCAAACGACCAACAACATGACGACTGCAATGCCCCGTATGTAAAGTAAGCACCGAACCAGTGTAGATGTTCGCGCCAAAGTTTCTATGCAAATTGAAATTATTCGATTAAAAAACAGCCTACGGCCATATATGAAATTCAGTTTTCACTAACAATTAACAGTTACAAAACGTACAAAATAACTTACTAAAATGCAGAATGTTTTAAACAGCTTTAACATTCAGGCACCCTGCTTCAGAAATAGGTATCCTCTATAATAACTTTTGAACAACTTTACTTTTACACACTAACCACATATAACTTACTCAAATTATAAAAATAGATTGGCCGTCATTTAAAACAAACATAATCAGAATTGTAAGCCTTACCTGTGTTTTTATCTTGTATTGAACAGAGAAAAGACCATAACTGTGTGCTTCAAGCTCGGTTCTCCTTTCTTTCAAACGACCAACATGACGACGGAAATGTCCCGTATGTAAAATAAGCACCGAATCAGTGTAGATGTTCGCGCCCAAAATTCCTATAAAATTGAATTAATCCGATCAAAAAATAAAGCCGTATAGTTACAATAAATAATGCAGTTCTAATGTTTCGAAATGTCCGATTTCACTAAAACTAATGTTACAAGATAGGCCTATATAGCCTGCCAGTGACTCACTAAAGCTAGTTTACGTTGCGTCTCATGGAAATAAAACATATTAAAATGAACTCTGCGTATCAATTAAATGTATGTATAGTTGTATTAAAACAACATGTTAAAAGTGAATATTCTTAATCTTACCTTTGTGTTTTGCTTTCGATCGCAGGACTCTACCGAAAGAGACGCCATTATTTTCACAGTCAAATGCGGACTGCATTGCCTCAATTGCTCAAAAGTTCCCGTATGTACAATTAACACTGGACAGGTGTTTGGAAGCGCAACACCAAAATATTACACCACTTGGGGGCATCATTTCACACAAGCTGGTGTTTATTACAGTAAATGTACACTTTTATTTTAACACTTCAACACCATAAGGCCTTACACTGAAATTTTAACACCACCGAATTTGCTGTGCATCCCTCCTGGTCCCTGGCTGGCACGCAGGAGCCATTTCTGGGGTTTTTGTTCTTGCCTTATTCATCACAATCGCGGTGGATTTAAAAAAAAAAAATCTATTAAATCAACAACAGTACTGTGTCATGCTATGCAAATATACATCCAGCACCACTGGTCTACTGCGGAGGAGGTGGTACCAGGAGCTGCACAAAAAAAGAGTATCACAACTTTCCTGACACCTTTCTACATATGTTAATCATCCAAGGGAAGGACTGGCAATCAAACATATCCCCACGCCATTAAAATATAGACTACTCCGGAGAGATACCCTATACTTCTGCAAGAGTCTTTTCTCTGACTCAACAGCAAGATGCTATAAGACCACAGCTCTCTATTCTTCAAGATCAATCACAAGATCATTGGCCTCACAAATAACAAATCAATGAATGAACATTAATAACTTTTACTTTAGATGTTGGTCAACTTCATGATTGCCTATGCTTACCTTTTGGATTGCCTGTGCCTAGGATCCACCTCTTCGACAGCTTCCAAGTGTTTGCAAAACCAGAGCAGCGCTCAAGCGGGAGACCGTTGGAGAATGCAGGAAGTGCGCATGCGCGAAGGCGGTTCGGCGGTCAGTCCAAACCGAGAGATTACAGCATTTAAAAAAAATATACCTCCAAAATATTAATAAATGTTTGCAGAGTGCTACCAGAATGATTTTTTCAACTTTTTTAAAAAATATATTATATTGTTATATTTTGACGCAAGATCAGCATAGTGCCAATGCTGTTCCTGCTTGCTCACAGCAGGCATTGAAATCTCAACATCATATTTATGTTGAAACAATGTTGTCAACATAAAGACAGGATTTCAACTGTCATTCAACGTTGTGACAATGTCGGATGCCTGCTGGGTATGTATATTGGTTTGTATATTTAGTGTCTGTCCTGTGCTGCCTTATGCTGTCTTACACAGTCTTAATTACTTCTGTGTAAGAAGTGAAATTTGCTTTGTGTTATCCTTATGTTGACTATGTGCATCTTTTTATGTCTGCACATTGAGCCTGGGGATATGCAATTTTGTTCAGCTATGCTTCCGTTGTTGTACTGTTGTATGGAGTGAATGACAATAAAGTTCACTTACTTATATAAATGATTTGATTCAATAGTCAGTTCTTGATGCCAGCATTTGGATTGAGTGGGCTGCTAGCCTTGGTGCACATGAACCTTTCCAGCGTTGCCATTCTCTATAGTAAATGCTGTTCTGCATATCAGGCAATCTGTGCACTGACTGGTGTGTTTTTATAGGTGAAGTACCCCAACGGAAATGCAGGCGGCCCAATCCGAGACCAGCGCGTAAGTCTCCCAAGCATTCGTTTCCTGTCTCCAATGAGACAATGAGACGGCAGTATTTTTCTCAATGTGCAGTACTGACTGCCAAGTGTGCTGTCTGTCTGTCACTAACAGCCATCAATTGATTTGACTCTTGTATTTTTACACTTTATTTTGCATAATTGTACCGTCATTCTTTTATCAGGACGAAGGAGGAAACCTAAAGGACGGAAGGGGGCCATATACCAAGAACTTACAAAAGCTGCCTTCGATTCAACCCATGTGGGATCGCTACCATCCTGCATCGAGTCCCAACTATGTCGCACCCTGAGCCCTACTCACCAGCCTTATCATCAACTTCCTTCTTAGTTCCCTCACCAGTCCCATCCTCTTTTGTTTTACCTCCTTCTCCATCTCTTTTTATGGACTCCCCTCCTTCATCCCCATGCGTAGCCTCACCAGTTAGCCCAGCTCCAGAACCATCTTCAGCTCCAGCCGTAGTTCATCCCACCCCTCTGCCTCACGTTCTGGTGCAGGCCCCCTCATCTCAGCTGGTCATGGGTCCAACACCACCGTTTTTGTCCCCTTCTCTTGTTATTGAAAAAATGGAAAAATTCAGTCATTACTATATAAGCAACTACAATAAGATGACCTATGATGCCAAGTGCTCTGCTCATTACTGGTGCCAGGAGTTCTGGAATGACTTCATGAGCTCAGCTCACATCTGCAAGCAACAGAGGAATGGAAACTCTGAGGCTCACTATTCGTACGGGGATAATGAGGGTGCCCCTGCGACCGAGACTTGATGAAGATGAGGTCAAATTTCCTAGTGATGTGCTGGACCAGCTGAGTGACATCCCTGGGGTTCTGGAGATGGCTGTGGAGATGGGCTATCTGTCAGATGTAAATAGCGACACTTCACATAACATAAGATAACATAGGATAAGATAAGATAGGTAAAGGTATGTTTAAGAAACAATTGCATGGGAACTTCCGGTTGACGTTCGACATGTGAGGCTGTGAGGTCCTGGAGCTCAGTGAGCAATTTCATTTTCATTATATTTACATACTTGCAGAAGCCATATTGATAGATAAATATTTATCCGAAAAGTTTAACATCACTAATTGAAGGACTAAGGCAGCAAGAAAACGCGTTTAAAAGTTTTGTTTTCCTCCTCGTTTAAAAATGGCTAGTCACTCACAGAAACCTGCTACAGCTACAGTAGCAAGAAGGCTACCACTGAGGGTGATGCACAGCAACTTTCTTCGGATTCGGTTGAGAAAATTATGACAGCGATTGAACTATTGGGCACGAAAATAGATACACAAACTGCTGTCCTCTGGCAAGAAATAACTTCTTTCCGCCAAGAGTTGCATTCTATGGCTAGCTCTTTACAGACTGCTAATGCACAGCATTCCGAGCGTTTGGACGACCTCGAGCAGTCTACCACGGTGTGGAGCTCTACAGTCTTTACTTTGGAAACTGCCGTGAAAAAACTGCAGTCAGATGTGTGTAACCTGACAACTAAATGCATTGTTGGAATAGAGGAGGGCCAAGAGGGGACCAACCCGCGGCAATTCTGCGCAACTGCTTTGAAGGAGATACTGAACCTGGAGGAAACTCCACGTCTGGACCGGGGCCACCATTCATTAGGACCGAGGCCATTCATAATCCGCGTACATCATGGTGACGTGAAAGATCGCATCCTTCGTCTCTCCAGCCAGAAGAAGCAGCTGTTTTACAAGGAGAAGCGTGTGCACATCTTTCCGGACTTCACTCTGGCGATAGCAAAGAAGCGAGCTGCCTTTAAAGAGCAAAGCAGCTCCTTAGAACTGTTAAGGATGTGAAATTTGGTCTCCGTTATCCAGCTACATTCCGTTTCACATTTGATGGCGAGGAAAAAACCTTTACCGATCCCCATCGGGCCATCTCGTATATAAAGACTACCATTCTCCTCCATCATGATCAGGTACAGACATAACTTTCAAAAACGGTCAGTGTTTTTTAAGTGACCAAACTGTACAGGTTTATTTCACCGTCAGTGTCAAAGTTGAATTAACCAGGTCTATAGCCTACTAAATGCAGATAGTGCTATGTTGCTCAATTTATGAGAAAGACATTTATTTTCCCTTTTTTCTCTCGGTTCTTATTAGTCTATGGAAAGGTTTGGTGTAGGCACTTTTTTCAACATGCCGGGAATTCTTGTTCTCTTCCTCATATAAATGGGCTATAACATATGAATAGTTGATTTTCTTGAGCTGCTTTTGTTTACTATAATTTTAAACCATTAAACCATAGTATTTCACATTAGGCTACTGAATTGAAAACCAATGGGCTGCTCTTTGATAGTACACTATGTTTAGTGGCCTAATATTAGTTTAGGCCTACTTCATTTGAGACATTACAAAATACATGGTATTTTGCACTATACAGTGGTATCTCGGTTCTCGAACTTAATCCGTTCCGGACTCCAGATCGAATCCTAAAAAGTTTGAGTTCTGATCTAATTTTTCCCATAAGAAATAATGGAAAACCAATTAATTGGTTCCCGGCCCCCCAAAATTACACCTAAATATGTGTGTGTGTGTGTGTTTTTAAGCATTTCAACACAAAATGAACAGGATAAAACAAGAAGAGCATTTTTTTTCTTAATGACTTCCAAAACGATAAAGATATTATCCCAACATTACCCCTGTCCTGCCCCGATCGTCCGCTCCTTCCGTGTGCCACGCCCCCTCGTTAAGCTCGTGTGGGATCCCCATGTGATCAGCTGTTTCTGGTTGTTGTCATTAGTCCTCTGTATTAAGTCCGCTTGTAAATTTTGTTTCCCCAGTCCGGTCATTGGGTGCGTTCGACTTGCTTACAGCGCTGGCTTAAAGCAACGCATTCTGATCCTGACGCAATGCATTACGATTAGATGCATTGCGACCTCTCACCCGGCTGCACAAACTGGAACCGCCTCCGTGACGACACACCTTTGCCCTTATTGGCTGAAGAGTTTAGTTACATGCATGACGTTTGTATCCTAGGCAGTTCTGATGCGTAATCTGCTATTTCTCCCGAATATCACGTAAAGCAGTGAGAAGTGGTTTTCAGTTAATTTACCTGGTAAAATAAAGTTTAAATAAATGACATAAATGCTCTAATAGTACACATAAGTTAGTGGTTTATTTATTGTTACTGTAATGTTGCGCTGTTTTATTTGGTTAATCATCCAGTCTGGGAAGAAGGCATTCAAGTAAGAATTGCATTGTAGTATGACTCATGGCACGTACAATTTATATTAGGTCAGTGTTCATGGTTCGACTTCTGATATTCAGATCGAGTTCTAGGTCAAACTGGTTTGTTCGACTTTCAAGAAATTCGAGTTCTAGTGAGTTTGAGAACCGAGGTACCACCGTATATATATTTCTGAATGTGATTGCTCGCTGTGCTTTGGGTAGTTTTTGGTTAAATTAGAGACCCAAGTTAGAATTTTGCAGTGTTTTGCTCTTGGGATATGCACTGTGTTCGGGATAGTGCTGGGGGGTGGGGGTGGTGGTGTTTTTGTACTTAAAGTCTCTTTTTTATTTTGTTGTTTTTTTTGTCTTTCATTTTGTCCATTAGTGGTTACACTTTGTTTCGAACATGACATCTACCAGAGTCACAGAATTAATTTACTGCAACTCAGATTTTGTCTGCTGGATATTACCAGTATTAAATATGGCTAATTCAAATATGGCTCCTGGGAGGAGTGGCCAGTCAGTTAAGTTTACTAATTGGAATGTGAAAGGCCTAAATCATCCTATCAAACGCACCAAGGTCCTTGCTCATCTTAAGTTTTTAAAAACGGATATAGCCTTCTTAACTGAGACGCACATGCGCAGGTCAGATCATTTGAGTTTAAAAAGAAGCTGGGTTGGACAAGTGTTCCATTCAACCTTTCGGAGTAGGGCCGGGGGGGCTGGAATCTTGATCAACAAATCAGTATCATTTGAAGCTTCTGAAACAATATTGGACCCCAATGGCCGCTTTGTTATTGTGGTGGGTAAACTGTACCGTTTGCCTGTGATATTAGCTTGTGTAGCTTCTACTTTTGCTAATTTTAGTTAACTTTCTTTCTTATCTCTAACAGAAACTTGCGCCCATAGACGAGTTGCTTCTGTTCCTAATGCATCTCTCCGTGGCTCTGCCTCTCTGCGATCATGCCAACCATTTTGGTATCCACCGCACCACTGTCAGCAGAATTATAACGACCTGGACACACTTTTGGTACCACCTGCTTGGTTCTATCTGTCTGTAGCTACCAAAAGAAGCCATACAAGCTCAATTACCACCAGAGTTTTCCCCATATGCAAACACACAAGTGATGCTGGACTGTACAGAAATCTTTTGTCAAACACCATCATCTCTTGTTCTGCACAGCTGACATGGGCATTATGGTGGACATGGGGTTTCTTGTGCACACTCTTGTACCCTGCAAGGTTTACCGGCCTGCTGTCCTGTCAAAGAAAACTCAGATGAGTAAACAGGATGTTGAACAAACACAGTCCATCGCCCGTTTGCGGGTTCATGTCGAAACGTGTATCCGGAGAGTTAAGGAGAACAAACTTTTTGAGAAAGTTATTCCCTTATCTGTGTGTGGAAGTATTGATCAGTTGTTCCGTGTGGGTTAATTCTCGGTAAACCAACAGAATGTCGCTTGTCAAGGCATGGGCAACTGGACAATGAAAGTCTGTACTCAACTCAAAAGCCTGGACTGCCACCTGACTGGACATTTCTCTGTGAGCTTTCATATGCTGTCTTGTATTTTGTCATGTTAACAGTGCTGTTTGTTTTTTGTACCCTGTGATATACCTTTCAGTAAAATATCTGAAATATTTACATAATGGTTACATTTGCTTTTTATTGTCTCTTACATTGTCACTTATAGTAACGTGTTGCTGGAATTTGATTCGTTTTTAGTAACGGAGTAATTTAACGCGTTATAATTTTAAAATTGATAATGAGATTACTGTTACAATTTCAAGTAACTTTATGTTACCGCTGCGTTACCAATAAAATCAAGTGCTTTAACATCTATATTGTAAAAACAGAAATAATAATTCACAGTAACCTGTCAGCGGCAGGCAGATGTCTGTCTGACAGTCGCACGCGCGACGTCATCTACGGGAGACCTACATGCATGAGAAACCAGCTCAAACAAAAACAAAGTGAGCATAGCGAGTGAGAAGTACGCCTTCAGGAGCTGGAAATATAGCCATTACTTTGAGTTCATCATTATTTGTTTTTATGTGTTATGTTTTTGTGTATTATGTGTTATTAAACATTCTAAATGATTTAAGCGGATTTAGCTTAAGTTGTAACTTTTCATGTGGAATGAACTGCAATGTCTCTGAATTAATTTAATTAATACTCATTACGATCAGTTCATTTACAGTTCTTAATTTCAGGAGCCAGTTAATAAATCTAATTCATTTACAAGTATTTCTCCTATAATACGTAATACATGTTTAGAATAATTCCCAGGGAAAGCATTTCCGGTAAGGCAGTGCTCATTGACACAAATTATAACGCTTGTTAGACTATGCAACATTATTTAGCAGGACTGAGAGAAGGTGAGAGCTCCCCTAGTGGCTGCAGAAGTGCATTTCCCTAGAGCAGATATAATGGGTGGCAGCCTCATTGCTTTTTAATCACAACTTGGGATACAACAACAAATTTATTAATTTTGCTCATTTAATATTTCGATTTTAATTAGGCTTCATTTTTGGATATCCATGTTTACATAATATTTAGAATCCCACCGCAGTTGAGAATGGAATGCCACAGATATTAGTCTCCACGACATATCATTGCTTGTTTTATTTCAGGATTCCTTTGGTTGTTTAAATTGATTGCTCTGTATCAGTTGGCTTGGTGTGTTTTGAGATATATAACTGCCAAAGAGTCCTGAAAAACTGATGGTTTAGATACCAGAATTAGTATGAGCAGGACTTAATGTGTGTTCTTATGGGGGGGATGTTAGAAGACATTGAGATTATTTATTCTATCTACATCCAATCTTAGCCTCCCACCCAAGATCACTCCATAGAGTACGAACCACCAAGATCCATTTTAGCTGTGGTAGCCAATATATTTGGGGTTTTATGCGCTTGTCCTATTCAACATCATAACAGTGAATTAAAAATCTACTAAATCAAAGGCAGTACCATGTCATGCTATGCAAATATACATATACATACAGCTCAGGCTCTTTTCTGCAAATATAAGGCTACAAGGCCAAGTGTGGGTAATCAAAATGGCCTTACATTAACAAATACATCACCCCAAAAAAGCATTACATGAGCAATCACAGCTATTCCATTTTTTTTTATCTCAACAGAGAACATCTTGCAAGGTCAGTATTTGGGAGAGTTTCCTTCATGACGGTGGGTGAAATATACCACAGCTGCAGAACAGCCCAGTCTTGGCAGAATAGCCACATTAATGAGCTCTTGAGCAAAGACCTTTACTCCCAAAGGGACAGAAAACTGTATCAGGCCATGCTGGCAAAGACCCTTGTTTCAAACCTGGTACCACTTTGCGTTGAATGCTGAAAAGGGCCCTTTAAATACATTAGGTATGTTATTTGATAAACTTGGGTTTACTTTACTCATAAAAAATAATACCCCAATTTACCCAAATGAGTGAGTACAAATATTGATTTGAAATATTAATTAATGTTAATATTCAAATTAATTAATATTAATATTAAAATATTAATTGATTTGAGTAAATCTTATAGGATGGTACTGTGACAGTAGGTAGATTATAGCTTTATTTATTTAAAATGTTTCCTAGAATTGGGTATACTTTACTTAAAAAGGGTTTAAAGTCAACCCAAAAAAGTGAGTGCAAATTGTTACATCATTCAATCTGAGTAAATTCTACAGTTTATTTTTTTGAAGTTCATGCACAGAATTACAGTACATTACAGTATTTTATCGGCAAGGTTCTCATAAATATTGCCCAGAAAGCATTTTTTCTACAGTATTGTACTATTTTAAACAGTATGTTACTGTAATAATGTCACTGTTTATTACAGCAGGGGTGCAGATTGAACCCATGACCCTGGAGGCGTGAGGCTATAGTAGGAGCAACGGGCCACTATTCATACTGTGAGAAATGATGTATGTTTAATCATACATTGTAACTGATATGTCGTTACACTGCTTGTGTATGCTTTGCACCTTGCCTTTCTCCCTTACTTGTGTTTCTTGTTCTCCACACCTTGTGAGCTTCAACATGAACTGATTGATTGTTTTTCATAAGGCCCCAGGTTAGTTAGGTCCAGTCTCCTGGAAAATCACTAGAATGTGTCCTTGGCTTTGGAAGCTAAGAGCATCTTATTTTCAGGGAGAGCCCTGTAATATTTATTTTAATAAATTATTTTTATTGATAAACCTTCATACTGATAATCCTCTTGTAGTGGTCCTAAAAGAAAACATGACTGAAGATATTATGTTTGTTTTATCCATTTCAGTACAGACACATTTCACGATTCAGTAACCTGACTTGTCCAATAGATGGCAGTGTAGTACTTCGACTAGGACGTGCTCTGGAAATTGCCGGTAAAAGCTGGTTTTCCATTTTAAACGTTTGTCTGACTGAAATGACCACGTTGTACATATGTAATCGTACTATACCTCTAACCTTCAGCGTTGTATTACCTGCCTTAATTATCTGCAGCAATAAAATATGTACGTGTAATTGGGCAGCTGCAAGTTAAGCAATCTGTCTGATTTTACATTAAAGTAGGCTGTACTGTTTGCAACAGTGATTTCAGCATTGCCCATGACGGTTTAAACGATTGTAAAAGGCATGTTGAGGTGAGTTTAACAAGTGTCATTTCATGTGCTGTATTATTCAGGTCTACACTAGTTAGACACTTGGTTAGTTGCTAATGCTGTCATGAAAGACTCCTTGAAGACTTTTGTAAAGTAGCAATGGAATAAAATTAAGGAATTTGCATAAATGGTAAAATAATCTACTTATATTATTGTCAAAATACATAATTTTGACCTTCGTAATTTAGTGCGCTGCCTAGAGGAAATTAATGAACAAATTAAACTGTGAAATCAAGTTTGTTGAAGTTATCTCCCTCCTTGTCGGGGGGTTGGGGGCACCTCCCTGAATTGAGTTTTTGCAGGTTGGGATGTCTGAATTATCCCACCTTAGGGAAGGGAGGGGGTGCTGACTGTGAAAGTTGGGGGGCGGCGACAGACGATCCGTAGCCACGCCCAACATACGATCTGTAGGCACGTGGCCACTTCCCTGCGTTTGATTGCTTTTATTTCTGTGTGGACAAATTTCCAGGATGCTGCACATTATTCGGGGGTGTGAGGGAGCTGTGGTGCATTTGCGGGAGTCTTTCGGGAGAGGTGTGATGTCTACATAAGATTATGTTTTAAAATGCGATCCAGTTGTTTAAATGTTCTGCCACTACACATTTCTATGCAGGACATAATTCATGGACTCAAACAGAGCAGTAGCACCAAAATTTATTGGTTATTTTAAGAAAGCAAGATAAATTACTGCGCATATGATACAGTAAAATGAGGTCAGTAAGAGCTTTTTTTAACGTTAGTACTGCTAAATCTCACTATTGCGGCGCGCGTCAGTCAGACGTAACACGCGAGAGTATGACAGACTGCGGTCAACGACGTTGTGTGGCGCGAGCGGCACGTGGTTGTCAACGGCCAGAGTCCACACCCTTTTACTAAGGGAGATGTCCGACGTTTGAGCTCCGGCAAACAAAACCAAAACCGTATTTATTTTGATAATTTCTGCTTAGACTTTATTAAACTAATACATGTATGTTTCGTGGTAACTTATGTACTTATTGATGTAACTGAGTTTCGATAATTTAGAAGTTAATTGCGAATTTTTACCTGGTTAGCCAGTTCTTGCTAGTTGGCCCTAGCATTGCGTTGTGTTTTCGTTGGTGTGACTCTGGGTTTTTTGTCTGTTAATCTATTAATTACTACAGGGAAATTTACATCGTGTTTTATAGTGAGTGAGAAATACCTCTGTGTTAATATTTCGGGAAACTATTTTTCGGATTGTGTGATTTCCATACATGTATATTATATAGGCGTCACTTGGTTTACCATAACTTGGTGTTAACTGCAGATCTGATTAGTGATTCTGAAATTGCCCTGGTGTCACACTGTCACACTGTCTTCTGATTACTGGTTGCATTAACAACATGTCACATTATATGTAAGTCACAATATTTTGTCTGTCAGGTATAGAAATAATAATAATTTTTGGATAAATTCAGTTAAACTAATCGATAGTTAGCTGTGATAAGCTGCCCTACACACAAACGCTCTGACCCCAGAGGTAAGCTGACATGTACCCAAACACAATGATCACAGAGTTAAGCTGTCATCTACTCAAATGCCCTAATTCCAGAGGTAAAGCTCCAATCCAACCAACTGCATCCAACCAAGCGTCTTGACCCCAGAGTTAAGATGACATAAACCCAAACACCCTGATAATAGAGGTAAGCTTTCATCCACTCAGACGCCTTGATCCCAGAGGTAAGCTGCCGTCCACCAAGCGCCCTGGCCCTAGAGGTAAGCTCCCAAACACGCAACCGGCCCAACCACAGAGGTAAGATGCTGTTCATCCAAGCACCCTGATCAGACAGGCAAGCCGCTGTCCGCCCAAATACCCTGATCCCAGATGTAGGCTGCCATCCACTTAAACACATTGTTCCCAGTAATCAGCCATTCACCCAACCATGCTGATCCCAGAGGCAAGCTGCAGTCTACCCAAACACGCAGGCCCCTGAGGTAAGCTCACATCCACCAAAATGCCCTAACCCCAGTGGCAAGCTGCTGTCCATCCAAAAATGCAGGCCCCTCATGTAAGCTCACATCCACCCAAATGTTCCAACCCCAGAGGCAAGCTGCTTTCAACTCAATCCCCTGACCCCAGAGGTAAGCTCGCTTCCACCCAAACACCCTGATCACAGAAGTAAGCTGACATTCACCCAAACCCCCAGGCCCCAGAAGGAAGCTGCCATCTACTTAAACGACCTACCCCCAGAGGTAAGTTGACATCCATCCAACTGCCTTGATCCTAGGCGAAAGCTGCCCCGGTACGTCTAGGTGGTGACACTCCATCCTACAGGGTTGACATGATGCATTTTCCTGAAGCACACAGAGGACACGTCGGGTTTTAGGTAAGTGTGTTTTGTTTTTCTGTGCGTGTGTTTTATTTGGTATGGATTTTATTTATTGACATGTAAAGATTTTACTGAGCACTGTTTTGGTTGATCACTGTTAGCACTTATTCATCAATGTTAACTTTATTAATATTTATTAACATTTTGATCTGTTGTGCTGTTTATTGTGCGATTAACCTATTTTATTCCCAAGGTTACTGATTTTATGTGTTTTGGGAAGGTGTATGATGCCGTTTTAGCCCAACTCTTGTGCAGAGCTTGGAAGTCTGCGGATGTGTTCCTTTTTAACCCTCTGGAGTCTAGGGGTAGGAAACACACTTTCACTAACTGGGGCATGCTCACACATTTCATTCAATATCAAAAACTTAATTCCTGGCAAATAAATTATTTCTTATATATTTGGTTTGGCAACAAACTCATCTTAATCTTAGTGTACTTTGTAAATATGTTAGATTTATGTGAAGTTTGTAATTTGATATTCAAAGTATAGACATTGCAAAATGCAGTTTGGAACACTTGCAGAAACATTATAAAACTACATTGTAAGCAATGCTGGCAGTTTGTTTTGATCCCAGATATCTGATCACCAAAGTCTTGGCTACATGAAGATGACTAACTGGTGTAGTTGCAATATTTATTTGGATAAATAAACAAGAAAAACCTAACTCATGTAACTATTTCTGGCTCCTTTCATTGAATATGTAGCAACTTTCATGTGAATGAATGAGCCATTGTCACCTGGCCACTTCCCTCCCCCTTTTATGGCGCTGATGGGGACGTATCTGGATCGCGTTTCACCGTTGCGTTGTTCATCAAATTACCATGCGAATGCAATCAGAAGACGCGCTAATGCAGCTATTTAGAATGTGAATAGCGATCTTCGGGTGAGAGCGGTACTACACACCCCCAATGCAGATAAAACAAAGTAAGGTGACATGGTTTACTTTTTTGCCAATTTAACCTAATTTTAAAAAGTTTAATACTTCCAACAATGGACATTTTGAAAAGAATGCAGATTACAGATTTAGTCAGCATTTTTTTCATGTTTCTATAATAAGATTTCAGCGAGTTATGAACTGAAATACACAAGAAAGATCGTGGCATTGCCAACGATGCTGTCGACTCCAGAGGGTTAGAGGTCTTAACTTTTTAATAGCATGCATATAAGGTGACATTTTAATTGTTTTATTGACCATATAATTGTAATTAGGTTTAAATGGTGTATAATTGTATTTGCTGGTCTTATTGCCCTTTTCCTGTTTTATTGGTAATAGTTCTGCAGGTAGTTCTGTTTGTTTAATATTATCTTTGAAAGTCTTATTGTACTGTGTTGGCATGATTTGCATAGTGTGGGAATGTTTCAGCCTTATAGATTGTGATTATGTGTTAATGTAAGTAGTACAAGCATAATATTTATTATTCATGTATTTGAGCTGATTTACATTTTGTTTTGGTATGAAAAGGTTATTTTGATACGTCCCCCATGGAGGGGACCACATATTAAACAGATTTTTGGAACAGGGAGCCGGAAGTGGGGCTTGCCCCGTCTGCTCCAGGCATTGACCCGGTATTGCAGTGCTTCCAGGAACGCTGCACCTCTACTGCCCCCTGTTGTTGAAAGGCAGAACTGACTGACTGACTGACTGAGTGGGTGACTAATAGACTGAGTGCCTCTGGATGGCCAGCTAATTAGCCGCATGTGCTGTGAGGGAAGGGCCCTATCCGTGCGTGGCCCTCGTTTCCTGCCGGTTTTCTTTTTTTTTTATTTTTATTTTTTAAAGTAAGGTGACACGCTGTTTGTGCGGTGGGCAGCTGTGCTGAGGTAAGGCATGACATCATCTTTGCCTTTTGGAATTTTCCCTCATGTTTATTTAAATGATTGCTGTTTCTTGAGAGGACAGGAGGACAGGGAGGAGTCGGGGCCCCGACACTGGCGGCTGCGACACCCCTGGGCATTCTACTCTGAGCGGGGGGGGCACGGAGACCCAGCTAACGGCGACCCGGTAAGCGGCAGCTCCATATCGACTCGGGTCTCTCTTCATCCCGTATAAATCTTTCGCTTTTTACTAAAGATTTCCGTGGGGTATAGTCATAGTTGTTTGGGTTAATTCTGACTAGCACAAAAGTTTACAAGCCCTATTTTGGCAAGAGCTAATCATAAGAGCTAATCATAAGAGCTAATCCTAATCATTTTCATCCTTGCCGTTTAAATCACTCATGAATAGATGTGTTTGTGAGAAATTGGTTTGTTTTAAGCATTTTAAATTTAAATAAATACTGCAATACTCATTGCAGAAATACATCTTTTCCAATATTGTGCAGCCTAATAATGAAGTACTTACTACTACGAGATATCTAACAACATACGATGCAACATTCAACAGGGGGTAGTGAAGTGATATGTGGCAGAGCAAAGTGCCAATTCGATGTGGGGCCGTGATTAGTATGTGGAGAATGCTGCAGCAGTATTACAAAATCAGCAAATCTTTTAAAAATAATAGTGATATAAATATATTATTTATTCATAAGTATATAGAATCAGTACACAAAGTATAAGTATATAAATATAAGCATATAAAGCATGTAAGTACATAAAGTATAAGTATATAAAGTTTAAGTATATAAAGTATATAAGTATAAAAATCAAGTATAAAAATGATATGAGTATAAAAAGTTTAAGGGCTCAGAGGACCGCTTCTCCTACTCATCAGAGTGGTTCTGGTGCCTGAACTTCTTTTTCAGAGCCTCTGATAAGATGGAGGTAATGTCGTCTGAGGCCATGGGCGTCCCCTGCGTCAGTCCCCTCCTTGGCACTGGCGTCCCACCTGGCGACCTCAGCACCAGGCGCAGTTTAACACGGGGCAGCTCCGCCAGGACATCCACCATGTTGGGGCCTTTGGTGGTTCCTGCGCCACTTCCCTGACGATGACTCTGCTTGGGGCCCTGGATACTAGCAGGTGGAGGAGGAGGAGGGGGCGGGAAACAGCTTGGAGCTGAAGTGGGGACTACAAAAGGAGTCCCAGTGGTCTGCGAACTGCTCCGGGATATATGTGGATCAGTCAGGGCACCAGCAAGCACGGAGATCTCAGACCTTAAACGGCCCACCTCGTCTTCGAGGGCAGCAATCTTTTTCCAAACTGCCGCCCACTCGGACCCTGCCTCTGCTGCAACAGCAGCATGCTGGAGATCCCCGTGTCCACTGGGGAGGTGGATGCCACTCCCGACCTTTGCAGGGGCGTTGCCATTTATAGCAACCCCCGTTGCAACAGTCGAGGATGGTGCAGTGGGCTTGCGCACACGAAAGCTGGAACGCTTAAAGCATCCCAGACAGGTGTGTAGAAAACCACGCAAGTGACTGAAAGGAGCCATTGCAGACATTATTTAAAGCAATGGAACACAAACAGTAAATGAAGATCACCCAAATCAAGACCGAGAGAAATAAAAATTACAGCTTCTGCTTCCAGATATACGTAGCAACAACCAATGAGCACGCAGAACCATTCGAGGTCAACTTAGCCGACCGTTTCACGTTCTAAAGTTTACAGGATACAGTGGTACCTCAGAACTCGAATTTAAATTTTTTATTTTTTTTTCTCTCCCAAAATGGCGGCGCGTGCACACGCTGCGGCTTAAATTTAAATAAATACTGCAATACTCATTGCAGAAATAGATCTTTTCCAATATTGTGCAGCCTAATAATGAAGTACTTACTACTACGAGATATCTAACAACATACGATGCAACATTCAACAGGGGGTAGTGAAGTGATTCGTGGCTGATCAAAGTGCCAATTCGATGTGGGGCAGTGATTAGCATGTGGAGAATGCTGCAGCAGTATTACAAAATCAGCAACTCTTTTAAAAATAATAGTGATATAAATATATTATTTATTAATAAGTATATAGAATCAGTACACAAAGTATAAGTATATAAAGTTTAAGTATATAAAGTATATAAGTATAAAAATCTTAAGTATAAAAATGTTATAAGTATAAAAATGTTATAAGTATAAAAATGTTATAAGTATAAAAAATTTAAGTAAAAAAAGTTTAAGTAAAAAAGGTTTAAAGGCCTCAGAGGACTGCTGCTCCTACTCATCAGAGTGGTTCTGATGCTTGAACTTTTTCTTCAGAGCCTCTGCTAAAATGGCAGCAAAGTCCTCTGAGGGCATGGGCGTCCCCTGCGTCAGTCCCCTCCTGGTCACTGGCGTCCCACCTGGCGACCTCAGCACTGGGCGCAGTTTAATGTGCGGCAGCTCCGCCAGAACATCCACCATGTTGGGGGCATTGGTGGGTCCTGTGCCACTTCCCTGAGGATGACTCCTCTTCTGCTTCGGGCCCTGGATATTAGAAGGCGGAGGAGGAGGAGGAGGGGGCGGGAAACAGCTTGGAGCTGAAGTGGGGACTACAAAAGGAGTCCCAGTGGTCTGCGAACTGCTCCGGGATATATGTGGATCAGTCAGGGCACCAGCAAGCACGGAGATCTCAGACCTTAAACGGCCCACCTCGTCTTCGAGGGCAGCAATCTTTTTCCAAACTGCCGCCCACTCGGACCCTGCCTCTGCTGCAACAGCAGCATGCTGGAGATCCCCGTGTCCACTGGGGAGGTGGATGCCACTCCCGACCTTTGCAGGGGCGTTGCCATTTATAGCAACCCCCGTTGCAACAGTCGAGGATGGTGCAGTGGGCTTGCGCACACGAAAGCTGGAACGCTTAAAGCATCCCAGACAGGTGTGTAGAAAACCACGCAAGTGACTGAAAGGAGCCATTGCAGACATTATTTAAAGCAATGGAACACAAACAGTAAATGAAGATCACCCAAATCAAGACCGAGAGAAATAAAAATTACAGCTTCTGCTTCCAGATATACGTAGCAACAACCAATGAGCACGCAGAACCATTCGAGGTCAACTTAGCCGACCGTTTCACGTTCTAAAGTTTACAGGATACAGTGGTACCTCAGAACTCGAATTTAAATTTTTTATTTTTTTTTCTCTCCCAAAATGGCGGCGCGTGCACACGCTGCGGCTTAAATTTAAATAAATACTGCAATACTCATTGCAGAAATAGATCTTTTCCAATATTGTGCAGCCTAATAATGAAGTACTTACTACTACGAGATATCTAACAACATACGATGCAACATTCAACAGGGGGTAGTGAAGTGATTCGTGGCTGATCAAAGTGCCAATTCGATGTGGGGCAGTGATTAGCATGTGGAGAATGCTGCAGCAGTATTACAAAATCAGCAACTCTTTTAAAAATAATAGTGATATAAATATATTATTTATTAATAAGTATATAGAATCAGTACACAAAGTATAAGTATATAAAGTTTAAGTATATAAGTATAAAAATCTTAAGTATAAAAATGATATAAGTATAAAAATGTTATAAGTATAAAAATGTTATAAGTATAAAAAATTTAAGTAAAAAAAGTTTAAGTAAAAAAGGTTTAAAGGCCTCAGAGGACTGCTGCTCCTACTCATCAGAGTGGTTCTGATGCTTGAACTTTTTCTTCAGAGCCTCTGCTAAAATGGCAGCAAAGTCCTCTGAGGGCATGGGCGTCCCCTGCGTCAGTCCCCTCCTGGTCACTGGCGTCCCACCTGGCGACCTCAGCACTGGGCGCAGTTTAATGTGCGGCAGCTCCACCAGAACATCCACCATGTTGGGGCCATTGGTGGGTCCTGTGCCACTTCCCTGAGGATGACTCCTCTTCTGCTTCGGGCCCTGGATATTAGCAGGCGGAGGAGGAGGAGGAGGGGGTGGGAAACAGCTTGGAGCTGAAGTGGGGACTACAAAAGGAGTCCCAGTGGTCTGCGAACTGCTCCGGGATATATGTGGATCAGTCAGGGCACCAGCAAGCACGGAGATCTCAGACCTTAAACGGCCCACCTCGTCTTCGAGGGCAGCAATCTTTTTCCAAACTGCCGCCCACTCGGACCCTGCCTCTGCTGCAACAGCAGCATGCTGGAGATCCCCGTGTCCACTGGGGAGGTGGATGCCACTCCCGACCTTTGGAGGGGCGTTGCCATTTATAGCAACCCCCGTTGCAACAGTCGAGGATGGTGCAGTGGGCTTGCGCACACGAAAGCTGGAACGCTTAAAGCATCCCAGACAGGTGTGTAGAAAACCACGCAAGTGACTGAAAGGAGCCATTGCAGACATTATTTAAAGCAATGGAACACAAACAGTAAATGAAGATCACCCAAATCAAGACCGAGAGAAATAAAAATTACAGCTTCTGCTTCCAGATATACGTAGCAACAACCAATGAGCACGCAGAACCATTCGAGGTCAACTTAGCCGACCGTTTCACGTTCTAAAGTTTACAGGATACAGTGGTACCTCAGAACTCGAATTTAAATTTTTTATTTTTTTTTCTCTCCCAAAATGGCGGCACGTGCACACGCTGCGGCTTAAATTTAAATAAATACTGCAATACTCATTGCAGAAATAGATCTTTTCCAATATTGTGCAGCCTAATAATGAAGTACTTACTACTACGAGATATCTAACAACATACGATGCAACATTCAACAGGGGGTAGTGAAGTGATTCGTGGCTGATCAAAGTGCCAATTCGATGTGGGGCAGTGATTAGTATGTGGAGAATGCTGCAGCAGTATTACAAAATCAGCAACTCTTTTAAAAATAATAGTGATATAAATATATTATTTATTAATAAGTATATAGAATCAGTAAACAAAGTATAAGTATATAAAGTTTAAGTATATAAAGTATATAAGTATAAAAATCTTAAGTATAAAAATGATATAAGTATAAAAATGTTATAAGTATAAAAATGTTATAAGTATAAAAAATTTAAGTAAAAAAAGTTTAAGTAAAAAAGGTTTAAAGGCCTCAGAGGACTGCTGCTCCTACTCATCAGAGTGGTTCTGATGCTTGAACTTTTTCTTCAGAGCCTCTGCTAAAATGGCAGCAAAGTCCTCTGAGGGCATGGGCGTCCCCTGCGTCAGTCCCCTCCTGGTCACTGGCGTCCCACCTGGCAACCTCAGCACTGGGCGCAGTTTAATGTGCGGCAGCTCCGCCAGAACATCCACCATGTTGGGGCCATTGGTGGGTCCTGTGCCACTTCCCTGAGGATGACTCCTCTTCTGCTTCGGGCCCTGGATATTAGCAGGCGGAGGAGGAGGAGGAGGGGGCGGGAAACAGCTTGGAGCTGAAGTGGGGACTACAAAAGGAGTCCCAGTGGTCTCCGAACTGCTCCGGGATATATGTGGATCAGTCAGGGCACCAGCAAGCACGGAGATCTCAGACCTTAAACGGCCCACCTCGTCTTCGAGGGCAGCAATCTTTTTCCAAACTGCCGCCCACTCGGACCCTGCCTCTGCTGCAACAGCAGCATGCTGGAGATCCCCGTGTCCACTGGGGAGGTGGATGCCACTCCCGACCTTTGCAGGGGCGTTGCCATTTATAGCAACCCCCGTTGCAACAGTCGAGGATGGTGCAGTGGGCTTGCGCACACGAAAGCTGGAACGCTTAAAGCATCCCAGACAGGTGTGTAGAAAACCACGCAAGTGACTGAAAGGAGCCATTGCAGACATTATTTAAAGCAATGGAACACAAACAGTAAATGAAGATCACCCAAATCAAGACCGAGAGAAATAAAAATTACAGCTTCTGCTTCCAGATATACGTAGCAACAACCAATGAGCACGCAGAACCATTCGAGGTCAACTTAGCCGACCGTTTCACGTTCTAAAGTTTACAGGATACAGTGGTACCTCAGAACTCGAATTTAAATTTTTAATTTTTTTTTCTCTCCCAAAATGGCGGCGCGTGCACACGCTGCGGCTTAAATTTAAATAAATACTGCAATACTCATTGCAGAAATAGATCTTTTCCAATATTGTGCAGCCTAATAATGAAGTACTTACTACTACGAGATATCTATCAACATACAGTACGATGCAACATTCAACAGGGGGTAGTGAAGTGATTCGTGGCTGATCAAAGTGCCAATTCGATGTGGGGCAGTGATTAGCATGTGGAGAATGCTGCAGCAGTATTACAAAATCAGCAACTCTTTTAAAAATAATAGTGATATAAATATATTATTTATTAATAAGTATATAGAATCAGTACACAAAGTATAAGTATATAAAGTTTAAGTATATAAAGTATATAAGTATAAAAATGTTATAAGTATAAAAATGTTATAAGTATAAAAAGTTTAAGTAAAAAAGGTTTAAAGGCCTCAGAGGACTGCTGCTCCTACTCATCAGAGTGGTTCTGATGCTTGAACTTTTTCTTCAGAGCCTCTGCTAAAATGGCAGCAAAGTCCTCTGAGGGCATGGGCGTCCCCTGCGTCAGTCCCCTCCTGGTCACTGGCGTCCCACCTGGCGACCTCAGCACTGGGCGCAGTTTAATGTGCGGCAGCTCCGCCAGAACATCCACCATGTTGGGGCCATTGGTGGGTCCTGTGCCACTTCCCTGAGGATGACTCCTCTTCTGCTTCGGGCCCTGGATATTAGCAGGCGGAGGAGGAGGAGGAGGGGGCGGGAAACAGCTTGGAGCTGAAGTGGGGACTACAAAAGGAGTCCCAGTGGTCTCCGAACTGCTCCGGGATATATGTGGATCAGTCAGGGCACCAGCAAGCACGGAGATCTCAGACCTTAAACGGCCCACCTCGTCTTCGAGGGCAGCAATCTTTTTCCAAACTGCCGCCCACTCGGACCCTGCCTCTGCTGCAACAGCGGCTTCTCTCTCTCCCGACTAAACAGTGTTTTCGTGTTTTTCGTCCTGGAAGTTGCAGTGTTTTTGTACGTCTTTGTCGCGTTTATCTGTTCTTAAGCCCGTATATAGGCGAACATTTTTGCTCAACATCGGCAGAAACAAACTTTTTAAGTTAGACTCTGTGGATGCCGAAGAGCTGAATGATCTGGGTCTGCTCCGCAGGCCTACTCAATCACCGACCCCCACTCCTGCACCTCGCCCAAAATGGAGGTGCCTCAAGCGGCGTGAGAGGAAGCAGAAGAGGGGTAAGAGCGGAGGTATCCGAGCTAGGCTGGTGGCTTGCCCACACAAACCCGCTATCCCCTCCATCGGTCTGGCCAACGTACGCTCATTGGATAAGAAACTGGCCGACATCCGACTACTATGTTCATCTCAGAGGAATGTAAAGGACTGTTGTGTTTTTGTGTTCTTGGAAACATGGCTCAACGCCTGGTGCTGCGATGCTGTTGCGGTCTGCAAATACTGTTCACCAGTGTTGGAGTTTATGGTTATTAAGTGCCGGCCGTTCTATCTACCGAGGGAATATACAGCTATACTGTTGTTTGCTGGGTATATCCCTCCCACCTCCAATGGCAGCAACAGGAGGGAGGCACTGAATGAACTGTACCAGCATGTATCAATAACACACTAGACCTTGTTTACACCACCCAAAGAGGAGCTTACAAGGCTTTCCCCCTCCCCCAGCTCGGTGCCTCAAACCACATTACTGTCATGCTAATGCATGCTTACAGACCGCTCATTAAAGTCACCAAACCGGTTCGGAAGCAGATACAAGTGTGGCCGGAAGGGTCTTCAGAGGCTTTACAGGACTGCTTTAACACCACAGACTGGAGTATGTTTAAGCAGGCTGCCACATACGACAACACCACTGACCTCCAGGAGTACTCACAGACTGTTACAGCCTACATTAACAAATGCACTGAGGATGTAACAGTCACGAAAACCATCACTGTCCGTGCCAACCAAAAGCCATGGATGACAGGGGAGGTCTACAGGCTGCTGAAAGCTCGGAACGTTGCCTTCAGAGCTGGAGATGAGGCAAACCTGAAGACAGCTAGGGCCAACCTGTCCCGTGGCATCAGAGAGGCTAAGAGACAGTACTCCAGAGGAATATCCCATCGCTTCAAAGACAGCAGAGACACATGGAGCCTATGGCCATCACAGATTACAAGCCCCCACCACAGACCTGTGATAGCACCATCTCCCTGCTGAATAGCACCAGTGCACAGAAGACCCCTCCCTCTCCTGGTGACCAGGTGATGACTGTCCCCAGACAGTGTGAGGAGATCCCTCAGCAGGGTCAACGTACGCAAAGCTCCGGGTCCTGACAACATTCCTGGTCGCGTACTGAGAGACTGTGCAGTGGAACTCACTGATGTCTTTACAGACATCTTTAACATCTCACTCAACCAGGCTATCGTCCCCATTTGTTTCAAAACCACCACCATTATTCCAGTCCCAAAAAAGTAATCTCCCTCCTGCTTTAACGACTACCGCCCTGTTGCACTTACTCCCATCTTAATGAAGTGCTTTGAACGACTAGTCGTGCAGCACATTAAGTCTGTCCTGCCCCCCTCCTTGGACCCCTTCCAGTTTGCGTATCGGCCCAACCACTCGACGATGACGCCATCCTCACTGCACTCCATTCAGCACTCACATATCTGGATAAAAAAGACTCATATGTCCGAATGCTGTTCATAGACTTCAGTTCAGCATTTAACACTATAATCCCCCAACAGCTCACTCAAAAACTGGTCCAGCTGGGGCTCAACACCTCACTGTGAAACCGGTTGCTGGATTTCCTTACCGGAAGACCACAAGCAGTACGGGTCGGCAGTAACATCCAGCACCATCATTCTTAACATGGGGGCCCCTCAGGGATGTGTGTTGAGCCCCCTCCTCTTTACTCTGCTGACCTACGACTGCACACCGTCACACAGCTCCACGGAAGAGCCAAGGCCCCACGTTCCCACGACAGCCGCGTCCCCACCCCAGCAGGAGGAGGAGGGAGGTCCCAGGCGCAGCCCCCGCAGCCAAAAGGGCACGAGAACCAGAGGCAACCCCGCGAGGGTGACGGCCGCTCCTGCACGGGCCAGGACCCCAAGCGGCCGGGAGACGGCCGGCCCCCGGCAGAGAGCCCCACCCGCGCCAGAGAGGCCCGAGCCCCCCCCAGGCCACCACCCGGGGAGGAGGGCCAGCAACCATGCCAAGGAGGCAGCCGCGCCCAGGAAGGAGCAGCTAGCCCCGGACCCAGGCCCACACAGACACACCTCTCAGCCATACACATAGACCATACACCCACTCACACAACATACACAGAGACAAAAAGACATAAGCCCATCCACTCCGGACCAACCTCCACCATGCGGGGGAACGGACGCCACCCCCAGCGCCAACCGCAACCCCAGGGCGCCGCCAGCCGGACGACTACCCGAGTGCCCCCCCACCATCGCGGGCAGGGAGCAGGGGTGTAGGAAGACCCGCCCACTCTCCTCCCCCACGCACCTGTGTGAGAGGTGGAGTGTTGGATGCATGTGTTGGTGCATGTGAGTGTATGTGATGTAAGGGATGAGTATGACTGTTGAGAAACTTAAGATGGATTTAAAATTGACGGGGGAAGCGAGGAGGAGCGCTGCTTGCAAACAGCTCTCCTCCCCATCACCCCCCCAAGACCCTCAATGTATATGGTGTGAGTAAAATTGAGGGGCGGGCAGCAGTGAAGAGGTGAGTGAGGCCACCTCAGCGGCCCCACCTACCAACCTCTGAGTAGTGCCCCCACCCCCCAAGGCCCTGTGTGTATACTGATATGTGATGACTAAAGTGCAATTAAAACAAGGGGAGGCAGAGGGCCGCGCCGCACAGCGAGTAAGGCCATGTGAATGGCCCCATCAGTGCGTGCGCGGCACATTCCCACCCCGAGATCCTACATGTGTGCGTGGCATGTTGTGTGAGTGAAGGAGGAGAGGGGCTGGGATTCATAATAGCAGGGGGGAGATTACTACCCCCCGGCAGAAGAGAGCCAGCTGGCTCAGTAGGCACCCCAGCCCCCCACCGCTACATGGGAAGGAGCGGACCCGAGGCCCCCGGCGACAACATCCCGGAGCAGTGCCGACGCCAAGAGCTAGCCCCCCCCACCCCGAAGGGCAGCCCGTACTCAGTCACCCACTCATTCGACGACAAATAGTGGCAGACCAGCCCGGGCTCGAGACATGCCACCCCCCACACAGCACAGGCTGGACCTCCTGACACGGACTGACCCACCCCCCCCCCGGCAGTGCCCCGGAGGGAGCACAGGCCACCCCCGCGCAGGAAGGCACCCACCGAGGAAACGGCCAGGCCCCGGGCACCAGACCCCCCACCCAAGCCCGCACCGAAGAGGCCAACCACCCATCCCAGGGCCAGCCCCCGTCACCACCGGTACCCCAGACCCCACGCCCCATGACTGCCAGGCAGCACCCGCCCAAGCCCCCCCCCACACCACCAGCCAGGGCAGACACCCAGACATCACAGGATGGCAGCCACAGCCCCCCCAGCTCCAAGAAGCCACTAGCCGCCCATATCTAATACACTTGCATCACCTAAAATGCACAATGTAGGTGAGGTTGGGATATAGCAATTAAACCAAATTCATAGATCTTCACATATCCTTTGCCAGAACTTCTGCACCGGTGTGCAGGACCATATGGCATGCATGTAGTTCTCCACAAAGTTACCTGAGCAGTGGGTGCATAGGTTTGAGTGTATAAGGCCCATTTGGAACATCCTTTGTCCTGTATAATGAGCTCTATGCAGAGTTTTGTATGGTATAAGCTGTAAGTTGGGGTTTTTAGTCATTTTGAAGGTGTTTAAACATATTTCTTTCCAAAAGTTTTGATCTGGATCGATGGATAGATCTTGCTCCCATTTTGAGGTTGGGAGGGAAATTGAGTCATCCATTTTTGACAATAACTTATACATTTTTTGCAATAATTTGGGGCTAGAAAGATTTAAAAATTCTAGCACCCATGGAGGTATTTCTAAGTTAAACTGATTAAGATTGAACCTTGCCTGAATTGCTGGTACTCAAGAAATTTACTGTTGCTAATTCCGTATTTTGAGACTAGTTCGTCGAATGAAATCAATTTCCCGTTTTGCATAACATGTTCAAGATTTCTAATCCCTTTATCATGCCATAAGGGAAAGCTCAATTTTATCTTTTTTCGGCAAATATCTGGATTGTTCCAAATGGGTGTTAATTTGCAGGGGATAAGTGGAGACCTAGTTATTTAAAAAAAAGTCCCACCAGGCTGTTAATGAGGTGTTAATACTAAGGCTCTTAAAACACTTATAAAAGGCAGATCAGACAATTTTACTTCTCCGCAGATTGCTTGTTCTAAGTCCAGCCATGGACTATCTACCGGGCTTGATTTGATCCAATTTGTTATATACTGCAGTCTGTTGGCTAAGAAGTAGTGATAGAAACTTGGTACAGTAGTTCTAGACCACCATTACCTTTGGCTTTTTGCAGAGTATTCTAGCTAATTCGTGATGGTTTGTTCTTCAATAAAAATGACAAGATGCTTGAGTCTAGTGATTTAAACCAAGCCATAGAGGGTTTATTATTGATCATTGAGAACAAGTAATTGATTTTAGGTAGGACCGTCATTTTAATGGTGGCAACTCTTCCAATGAGTGATAAAGGTAGAGATTTCCACTGCACAAGATCCTCTTCCACTTTTTTTTAACAAAGGAATATGATTCATCTGTACTAGATCTGAGAGTCTGGTGGAAAAATTTATGCCTAAGTATCTAAGGTTACCTGACTGTAAAGGAGTAGTAGTTGTGTTTTGGATACTACAATTCAAAGGCAAAACTGTTGATTTGCTCCAGTTGACGGAGTAGTCTGATATAGATGAGAACTTATCTATAAGTGATATTGTCTTCAGAAGAGAGGTTGGAGAATTCCTAAGAAAATGTAATACGTCATCTGCATAAAGGCTTATCTTATGGTCTGTTTTTTCTGTTTGAATTCCTTTAATATCTACATTTTGTCTAATTAGTTTGTTGTTTTTAATTGTATTTGATCATTTTAATATTTCATGGCCAATATTAATATTGTCACTTTGAATGTCAGGGGTTTGAGGAACGTTTTAAAACGCACGTTGGTTTTTAATCAGCTGGCATCTTTCCCTTCAGCATTTGTTTTCTGCAGGAAGTCCACCTCCGGGACCAGCGGGACAAGGCTCTCTTTTCACGACAATGGAAGAGGGGTAGATCCTACTGGAGTGTAGGTGGTGTCCACTCCTCAGGCGTCGGGATTCTTTTTGGCGACCGCGCCTTTGAGGAAGTAAGTTAATTTACCGTCCTTCAAGGCAGGGTTTTGGGAGTGGACGCCACATGGAGGGGACAGTGCCTCCGGGCCATATGCATCTACGCTCCAGTGGAGGCCTCGTCCCGTATAACTCTCTCTGAAGAGTTGTCCCCGTTCTGTGTCACAGATCGACACTTGATTTTAGGAGGGGACTTTAACATCGCGTTGGAGGGTAGAGAGGATGTCAGCTCAGGGCATTTTCGCCATTTTATTCATTCCTTTAAACTTGTGGATGGTTTTAAAACATGCAACCCCAGCATGCCGGGCTTCACCTGGCATAATAGTCGCGGAGCCAGCAGTCGCATCGACTACATTTTAGCTTCACCCCCCGTTGTTTTTGAAAAGGTGTCCCTCTCCCCACAGTGGCCCACTGACCACTTGGCAGTGGAGGCCACTGCCTCCATAGACGCTCCTGTATATGGGGGCGGCTATTGGAAAATGAACCTGCAGATCCTGGAGGAGAGCGATTTTAGACACCTTTTCTTAGATCACTTCTCCGAGTGGCAGAAGGACAAGCCTACCTTCCCCTCTGTGGCCGAATGGTGGGAGAGTGTGAAGGACAGGATCCGAACCTTCTCCATGCAGTATAGCAAGCAGCGCAGGATGGAGAAGAAATTCTCCATTCTGCAGCTGGAGAGAAGGTTGCGGGATGAATATGCCACTTACAACAATGGGGGCATGTATTAGGATGAATTCACGGACGATTACGTCACCCACGTGGAATGGAATTAATCCTTTTACTATAATATTCTGGGAAGTTGTAATTGTGGATTAATTCTGATCGTATGTGGACTGATCGTCCTGAAATTCAGATCAATCGTCCATGATTCACCCCGAATGTTACTAGACTGCACGAACATGTTATTTACCGATCCCCTGTAAAACCTAATTTTGCCATAAATAACTTGGGCTCATAAAAAGAAACCAGGATGCTCATCTTGCATCAAAAGCATGCATTTGAGATGACATTTTAATTGTATAAATGGCCATATGTGTTTACTTAGATTTTAATGGTGTGTAAATATATTGGTTGCTTTTATTGCTTTTTTTTTTGCTTATTTTATGGTGAATGGTTCTGCAGATAGTTTGTTTAACACTATTTTAAAATATTTTCAGTAATGTCTTATTGTATTGGCATTCACTTGTATGATGTGGGAAAATTTCAGCCTGTTATATTATGACTATTTCTGAATATCATTGTTTTAGTAGGAAAATGTTTTTAATTCCCTTGTTGACAGTGCCAATTTTTTAAGTGCAGTTTCTATTATATGTTTTAATGTGTTTGTGTCGATGTACATAATTGTGCAGAACTGTTTAATAAAGTATTTGGATCTGAAAAAAAAAAATCTGTTTTATCAGTTTAATATCTGATACGTCCCCTATGGAGGGGACCACATATTAAACGGATTTTTGGAACAGGGAGCCGGAAGTGGGGCTTGCCCCATCCGCTCCACTATTCGACCCGGTATTGCAGTGCTTCCGGGAACGGTGCACCTCTACTGCCCCCTATTGTTGAAAGGCAGAACTGACTGACTGACTGACTGACTGACTGACTATATAAAGTACATGATCTTACCACACTGACATTTCTGATTTTGCTAACAATCATGTACAGTAAATTTAAAAGCTTTTTGTTTTGTCATAAATTATTTATGCTATTTTACAATGCAGATAAAGTATTCCTGTCGATACAAGGAGGATATATTTTTTTTCTCGATGGATATCGTTTTGAACCTAAAGGTTGTTTTTTTGGAAGAGCAGTATATAGTTACTGGCTACATTTTTTGCTGTGCATGTGATTTTGATGAGAATATTACATTTTTATATCTCTGCGTAGATTTTTTCAGCAATAATTGAGTCTATCCTTGTGTATTTAAGGTTTTGGTAATTCATGATTACCAAATAAGATTTGGTGTCATTGTACAAATATAAGAAGATTCAGTGTGCAGTTACCAGGTTACAAATAAACAAACAAATAAATAAAATGGCATCAGAAGAGAAGTACGATGACAGTAAAATGTGTGAAAGTAGTGGAATGTGAAAAATGTGTGTGCATATAAGTCTCCACATGTATAAAGCAGCTGTATAGCATAACGAAAAGGAGCAATGGATAACTGACATAAAGTGCTTACTGTCCATAACGACAATGAGTCATGTACGGCGTAAGATAAACACAACATGCGTTAACTTTGGATATGCATAATGCACACACAAGAATCATATGTCTTTGGCATCGAGAGAACTATCAGATAACTTCAACAAGTTACCAAATGGATGCAAAATCAAAGATAGGCTATTAATTTCTGCCTGGCACTAACCTTGTATTCCTCTGTCACATGACCGGTGGGAAGTAGGACCCAAATGCAAGCTGTAGGGCAGAACCCCCTTTGCGGGGAGCTTTTCTGGCAGGCAGGCTTGGGCACAGAGACGCAAACAGACAAGGACAGAACTGGAGAACATTGGCCTGGGCACTTTACCAAACTAAGGAATGGGAAAACACAAGGCAGCTGGTAGTTACTGACAGAAGGACAGGAACATGAGGTGAGACTAATAAAGACCAAGCGTGGCTCATTAGGGCCACGTCAGGGAGGAGAACTGGAGAGTAAGGTTGACAGGACGGGCAGGCCATGACAGTAACACCCCCCCATCCCCCAATCCTGTGCCCTCCTGGTGCAAAGGCATCATTAAGGGGACACACAGACCAGGGTAAAACCAAGGACAGCAGGGGAGACAAACCGCCAGGACACAACTCATGACAGGCCAGGTAACCCGGCAGGGATGCAGACTAGGGACCAAAAGACAAACAGCGGGTGTCAGTGGGCAAGTGGCAACAAAGGAAACAGAAGAAGGAGACAAAGGGAGGGATTGGACTCCAAAAGGACCAAAGGTGACACAGGACAGACAGGGCAGGACACAACCAGACAAGCAATGTGCAACAAGAATAGGGCCAGGAGAGGGAGCCAGGGGGAACCTAAAGTGGGAAGCAAGAGTGACTGGAGTGGGGGCTGGAAGAGTGAAATCGGGCTAAGAGGTGAAACCAGGGAGAGCCACGGGGAAGCAAGACTACAGATCAAGCTCCGAGGTGCCGCAGAAGGGTCGCGGCCAGGGGGACCTTCGGAGTCCTGTCTGGGCCTGTAGAAGGACGAGCTCCTCTTGTCTGCGGCAGCCGAGGGAAGAACAGCATCGGTAGACGGCGAGGGGTCGGCAGAGCCGGAGGGCATCGAGGAGCAGGCAGGACAGGAACCGGACCACACCTTGGACCCTGCAGAACAAAAGCACAGGCCAGTACCAGTGCCGGAGGAAACCGCAGGTGGTTCCTTTCGGGAACCAATGGATGGGGTCCCCGAAAGACCCCCTTGGACCGAGCCGGGATCAGGTGGTAAGTCTGGGAAGCATACCCCAGATTTTTCCTCCTGGAGCCGAGCCCCCGACCAGTTTTCCTTTGACCCTGCCGTTGTCGCGGCGATAACCTCCTCGGCTGGGGAAACTCTGGTCACGGGGCTGACACCACGGACTGGGACATAGGGCAAGAACTGGAGGGTCCCACTCCATGTCCTCCGGGGGAATGTCCTCCGGGCCTGTGCCTTAATCCATACTAAATGTAATTAAACAGAATGAAGCTTAAAAGAATAAAATGGTAAAGAGAGGAAAATTTAATGTGTACGTTTCAAAAAACGGGCTCTTGCTTTTATCCAGATGTTTGCAGGCGTTGTGACTCTGTGATGAATGCTGACGTATGAGATCCTGAGAATGGGCTACGCCTCCAAGGGTGAGTGGCAGGTGGCATTTCCCAGGAATTACAGGCTGGAGATGTCTGAGGAGCTCTCCTGGAGTGAAGACAAAAGAGAAGAAGGGAACAAGCAGAGGGTGTGGGGAGAAAAAGACTGCAGATCCAGTTACAGGTGAATTGTACAAATGCCCTTGAAGTCTTGGTCCATGAGGGATCCTATTTTTAATTTAAAAAAAAAAAAAAAAAGACAATAAATTATTTAAAAATAGAGCTTATCATTTACATCTGTCTAGGAGTTAAAACACATAAAATCAATTAACTTACCTGGTGATTTTGGAACTTCTGACCCCAAATCAAAATAATATAGATTATAACTAAATGCATCATTTTATTTGGGAAAAAGGGATAAATTAAATAAAAGGTTAACTTTGGAATCTAAAACAAAAACAGCAATTTCACATCAGGAATAAATATCATTTCAAGGGTCTTCAGTACATTTTTCCTGTGTCTGCTCCATTTACACGTAGATAGTGATATAAACATGTACCTTTAAAATATATTATGTTCAGTTTATAAGCTTAATTATTTCATTTGTAACAAACAAGCACAATACACAAGTGCCCTAAAGCCCAACACCTGGTTCAGAAGCTTCCTACCCCACCTTACACCAGCCACATGGACGCCATCTGTCCAACTGGGCATCCTCAGTGTCTTGTGCCTCCTGAAACATCACATCAGTTTCTTCTTCTTCCTCACATCCTTCTTCCTGAATGGTTTCCAGCAATGATCTGCCTCCTTGTGACAAAGTATATCCCAAAACATTCCCTCTCTTTTCTCTCCTTCTCCCTTAACCTCCTCCACATTCACTCCCACCTCACATCCATTCTCCTCACCTCCATTTACCATATGCATTACATCCATAGCAGCCTCTGCCCCCTCCATCTCACCATCAGAGGCATTCCCCTCAAATTTACCCCTTTCTGATATCTCCTTATTTTCCCAAGTAGCCCTTTCTAGGGCTACTGACAGTTTGGCTGCCATTAAAAAGGCCCATTAGTGATATGAAACTGTGTGACGCTACCTTTACGTCAAGATATCTCAGCAACGACTTAAAAACCAAAGACCAAATTTTCTGGATATGTTCATGATATTATTAGCTAGTTTTATTAAAAAATTGATCAATTTTGAAATATAGGTTTTTTTCTTATTGAATTTTAAGGCACATGATCGAGCTGGACAATAGCTTCAAAACAATATGAGGACCATTTCTGTGCAGCTTATATTAAGGTAAATATAGCCAGTCAAAGTCATAGTTCCCCCAGAAAAAGTTAAAACTTTGTTCGCTTAAATCTCCCACAATATTGATCCAAGACTCGCCCAATTTCAGTTTCATGAGTTACTCATGTGACCAAATCAGCATGCCAAGTTTCATTAAAATCCATGACAATGAGGTTCGAAAGTGTGACGATTTGACATGGAATGACCCAATACACCATATGCACAATAAACAGCAAATGACACCAAATTATAACTAACATCAAATAGGAAACAACAGCGCTCCACAACAAGCGAAAACCCAGATGAATGCTACCAAGAACTGTGTTAACACTGATGAAACTAAGAGTATTTTATTTTTATTCTATGCAACATTGTTTTTTAAAAATGTAATAGTCAGCTTGAAACATTTACCTGATTCCGAAAGCAATGCCCCAAATTACTTAAACATTTTACCATACATTACCGTAAGGGTTCCCAGCCCCCGTCCACACTCAGTATTCTGGGGGAGGGGGGGGGGGGGGGGGCTGCCTACCGTCCCGTTTATTACGGGTTCACGCCGTATTAAAAAGAAAACTGTCCGTATTGATTAGTCCCGGATTTCCGTTCGCATCGCCAGTCTCCCACCACTCAACATATTTTATCGTGGAAACCCCGGCAAATTACACCGCCGTTTTAGCGGTCAGGGACATTTTTGGAAATATAAATATAAGATTTGAAACCCTAACTAAACTAACCTGTTTGAGAAGGATTTACTAACCAAATAACTGTCTGTCAACACTTCAGTATAAGAACATCCCCAATAAAAATAAAAACCACAAGTTTTAATGACATTAAAACGTGCAATAATTTTAATGTATTATTGACATGTACTACACTGTAAAAAAGATATTTTTTTTTACAGTTTTTGCCAATGAATTTGACAGTGTTTTCCCTGTTTTTTTAAATTACAGAAATGTTTTATTACAATTACAAAAAAAAACTGTTTATTGACTCATGTGACGTAATTTAACAGAGAAACTTTGTATAAATGGAATACAGTATATATCTGTTTTTTAACAGAAAGTGTTTGAAAAATCTCAACACTGCAATTTTTTATTTTTTTTTTGGGAACAGATTCATATTCTGTTTCCTTTGCTTCCAGTAAAAAAAACTGCAGACCTGGTCAAATTCATTAATAATTTGATTTGGAGTAATTTTTCCATTACATCTGATATATGGAAATAAAAGCTATTAAAAGTATTTATACTTTATTCACTTTTTTAAAACACACTGCTATTTATTTGAACTGTATGCAACTTGTCTTTAATTCTGTTTTCTTGTTGGGTTTTTTTACACATGTGAAAATGTCAAATAAAAATATTTTTTTTTTAACGTTTGCAGGCATACTTTCAACATTTCAGGGATTTTTGAAAAAAATGCAACATGAAAAACCAATGGCGCACTTGCTGCACGTGGAGATGGTGGCCCTAGTTCGAGAGCTCCTCAGCAAATTTATGAAGCCGGAAGCCATCCCACTGAGCACAAAGGATATCATCAAGGTTGATGTCCGGAGTAAAGATTTGCAACTATAAGACAAAAGGTTGTCTGTTGGAAGATACTGCTACTCGGCACTAAACAAGGCCCGTGTGGAGAGGCTGATATGGGTGAGAAACATTTACAACTCTCTCAGAGAAGGGTTCATGAAGTCATCAGAGTTCCTTCTCAAAAACCTTCCTCTGGACAACAAGATAATCACCTCACTTTCTGCACTCACTCCCTCTCTGATTCAAGATGACTCCATCTGTGGGGCTTTTATCACATCAGGAGAGGCCTTGCCTAATGTGGTCGCACCAGAAGAGATTGGTCAGGTGGAGGAAGAGATACGGGCGTACCAAATAGAGGTGGACCTGGTAACGTGTGCCCAGAACTACATTGAAGAAGAAGGCCGAGTTGATGTAGATTGGTGGAGCAGAGTTGTATCCATGAAAAATCCAGAGAGAGGTGTGAGATTTCCCATTCTGGGTCAGCTGGTCAAAGCACTACTTAGCATTTTCACAGGCCCCCTGGTTGAGGGATCATTTAATCTCATGGATGATATTCTTGAAGCAGACAGATGCTCCATGAATGTGGAAACTTATGAGAGCCTTGCAATTGTAAAATCCACGATTAAAGCAAGGGAGTGGACAGCATCGACAATGACAATAGACCAGCCATTAAGGTGGTCTTGCCTGTCATCGTATCAAACATATCAAAAACATCTGCAGAAAAAGAAAGAGGCAGAACAGGCACAAAAGAAGAAAAGGGTGAATGAGGCAGCAAGGATTCGGCCATCACAGATGGCAAACAAACTCATACGGCAGGCCAGGAATATCGCTGGATCAGCCAAAGCCTCCTCTAGACGAGCCAAACACTCATCCTCCTCCACTGGACCATCCAGACCTTTTTCAACCTCCTCTGGACCAGCCAGACCCTCACCAACCTCCACTGGACCATCCAGACCCTCACCAACCTCCACTGGACCATCCAGACCTTTTTCAACCTCCTCTGGACCAGCCAGACCCTCGGCCTCCTCCTCTGGACCATTCAGACCATTTTCAACTTCCTATGGACCAGCCAAACTCTTTCTCTCTCCCTCTGGACCAGCCAAAGCCTCATCTTCATCCTCTGGACCAGCCAAAGCCTCATCTTCATCCTCAGGACCAGCCAAAGCATCATCTTCATCCTCTGGACCAGCCAAAACCTCATCCTTATCTTCTGGACCAGACTCTTCTGGACTAGCCAAACTCTTTCTCCCTCCCTCTGGACCAGCCAAAGCCTCATCCTCATCATCTGGACCAGCCATAGCCTCATCCTCCTCCACTGTACCAGCTCCATCTTCTGGTCCAAATATCTTAAAAAGAAAGAGTTTGCAAGACTTTGCTTACAACCCAGAAAAAAAGAAAAAATAAGTGATAATGGCCTTGATGTCACTTCTAATCTTCAGTTTAGCAGTTCAGTTCTTTAGCACTTTGAGCACTTGTTATTTATGCACTTTAAGCACTTGCTATTGTTTAGCAGTTTTTTTGTACTTTATTTTTGTTATTATTGTCAATATTTGAAGTAAGTCCTTCAAATAAAAAAGTCCCCCCCCAAAAAAAAGTTCAGGCTCAGTTTTTTTTTTACTTTAACCCCTGTTAACCACTATACATGACATAACACACAGCACATTTATAATCACACAAGCGATTACTGAGAACTGTTTATAAGCTATCATCAGTCCAAGGAGTGACGCCGATGTTTCCGTTCTGCCTTATTTGCTGTAACTGTAGTTCCGCTTTTTGCCAGTAGGCTGCGCACAGACAGCGTTTCTGTGGGCAGCACATTGTATGTTGTTAGATTAGTATTTCATAACTGGACTGCAGGACATTGCGTAAAATCATTTTCTGCAGTAAGTATTGGAGTGTTTATAAAGGATCTTTTTAAAAAAATAAATAAATCAGTTTCTCACAAACACCTCCATTCATGACTGACTGAAATATCAAGGATGAAAGTGATTAGGATCAGCTCAGAGAGCACATGCCGAGCTGTTGCTAAAGTAGCAGCAGTCAACTTTAAACCAATGTTAAACAAATACTAGTTAATACTGAAAACAATCAGTCATTAAAATTAAACAGCTTGCTAAGTTGTGTTTCCTTTAACAATATAAATGTTATAGAAAAATGGAAACCCCACGCTCTCCGCGAATATTAATCACCAAGATTTATAAAAACCGCAACTGTACTGAAAAATAACGTTGCTTATGAATGTTGGCAAGTAAAAAAGTATTTGTACTTTGTGATCAAGTGCCATTCTTGGCACATCACACAACGACGAAATGTGTCCTCTGCATTTTAACCCATATATGACATATTAGCTATATTATTTAGCTTCATTCTTAAAATAATAATACTAATACCAATAATAATAATAATAACAAAACCAAATGTAGCCAGGTCTATAAAGCTACCATAAGGCTTTGAAGCTATTATAGAGCGTAATTTGTAAAGAGGGAGACATGAACCTTACAATAAGTGTGTGTATACCAAAGTGGGCAGCTGTCTCTTTAAGACGTTCCTGAGTGCCGAAAGGTAGGGTGGGAGTTTTTTTTTCCGGCGGGTTTTTCTAGACGGAGGAAGGCGGGTAAAGAGAGCGGAAAGAGGAGTGAACGGCAACTTAGGGAAATAAACGTATATATACATATATATATTTGTGTAGATGTCAACGTTTAGAGCACTGTTTATTTTTTTCGGCCTAAGCATACAATTGCAGCAATTAGTGGATAGAAAGATTTTGGTGCAAGTGCTCTCTTTTGGATATCCTGGTAGGTCAATTTACCTGTTTGAAAATATAGATACTGTATAGGGATCATTAGTGTGAAGGAAAAACAGTCAGGATATGAATGTGAACCTTTGCTGATTGTGTGGTTGATTATTTTCTTTACTAATGTATCATTTTTTGTAGTTGTATGTAAAATGCTAAAGCTACCTATAAGGCTACTTGCTAATTGATCGGAATACGTTGACTGTGATATGGTGTTATACAGTTTAGCCACCCTGTTAGTACCATTGCAGGTTGAAATGTTTATAATGTGCATATATAAGTATATACATGTATATGTGTATATTAATGTTATTCAGGAAATCTGTATAGTATGGCCTAATGTGGATCTGAGATTGCGCTGTATGTTAATGGATGATGGAAAAAAATATAATTTTGTGTGATGTTTAAGTAAGACATCTAACTCTCTGTACTTTGTGTGCAGACTGTTTTTTTTTTGGACTTGATTCCGTTCCGAATACAGTATTTTTTCGACCAAGGAAGATCGCTTGTTTCACAGAGTCGCCCCCTCTGCTTTGAACTGCGCAATGTAAAAAGTTTTTTGCAACTGGAGATTTTTTTCTTTCCCAGCGCTTTGTGAAGACATCCTCAAGTGTTGCAACGGGGATTGCTATAAATGGCAACGCCCCTGCAAAGGTCGGGAGTGGCATCCACCTCCCCAGTGGACACGGGGATCTCCAGCATGCTGCTGTTGCAGCAGAGGCAGGGTCCGAGTGGGCGGCAGTTTGGAAAAAGATTGCAGCTCTCGAACACAAGGTGGGCCGTTTCCGGTCCGAGATCTCCGTGCTTGCTGGTGCCCTGACTGACCCACATATATCCCGGAGCAGTTCGGAGACCACTGGGACTCCTTTTGTAGTCCCCACTTCAGCTCCAAGCTGTTTCCTGCCCCCTCCTCCTCCTCCGCCTGCTAATATCCAGGGCCCGAAGCAGAAGAGGAGTCATCCTCAGGGAAGTGGCACAGGACCCACCAATGGCCCCAACATGGTGGATGTTCTGGCGGAGCTGCCGCACATTAAACTGCGCCCAGTGCTGAGGTCGCCAGGTGGGACGCCAGTGACCAGGAGGGGACTGACGCAGGGGACGCCCATGCCCTCAGAGGACTTTGCTGCCATTTTAGCAGAGGCTCTGAAGAAAAAGTTCAAGCATCAGAACCACTCTGATGAGTAGGAGCAGCAGTCCTCTGAGGCCTTTAAACCTTTTTTACTTAAACTTTTTTTACTTAAATTTTTTATACTTATAACATTTTTATACTTATAACATTTTTATACTTATAACATTTTTATACTTATATCATTTTTATACTTAAGATTTTTATACTTATATACTTTATATACTTAAACTTTATATACTTATACTTTGTGTACTGATTCTATATACTTATTAATAAATAATATATTTATATCACTATTATTTTTAAAAGAGTTGCTGATTTTGTAATACTGCTGCAGCATTCTCCACATGCTAATCACTGCCCCACATCGAATTGGCACTTTGATCAGCCACGAATCACTTCACTACCCCCTGTTGAATGTTGCATCGTATGTTGATAGATATCTCGTAGTAGTAAGTACTTCATTATTAGGCTGCACAATATTGGAAAAGATCTATTTCTGCAATGAGTATTGCAGTATTTATTTAAATTGAAAATGCTTAAAACAGATCAATTTCTCACAAACACATCTATTCATGAGTGATTTGGCCCATATTGGAGATAAAGTCATGGATGAAGCAAAATTTCCTGCAGCTGAACAGCTCTAAAACTGAAGCTATGTTAGTAGGCACCCCACACCAGGTTAGGGCCTCTAACATCACCAGTATTACCTGGTGAAGATATCCCATTGTCAACATCTGTTATAAACCTTGGGGTTAAAATGGACACTCATTTGTCGTATGAGGCTCATGTCAAACATCTGTGTAAAACATCTTATTTCCACCTCAGGAATATAGCAAAACTGTATCATTACATCTTTTGAAAACTCCTAAGACTAAACTTCAGTGCATGGGAGATCGAGCCTTTTGCGCAGCTGCACCTAGACTGTGGAATGCTCTTCCTGAGTATCTGAGGACGCCACAGACTGTTGATGCTTTTAAATCTGGTCTTAAAACTTATCTTTTTAACAGAGCTATTCGGGTCGAATTAATTTTGTAGCACTTTGAGATTTGCTTTCAAATATAAAGTGCATTATAAATTAAATGTATTATTATTATTATTATTATTTAAACGGCAAGGATGAAAATGATTAGGATTAGCTCTTGCCAAAATAGGGCTTGTAAACTTTTGTGGTACTCAGAATTAACCCAAACAACTATGACTCTATAATCCTCTATAATCACTCTCACTCTGTCACACTTGAATCAAACTCCAGACCTCGCATGTAATGAGCAAAATTTTCTTCTTTATTCAGCAATCCAGCATAGTGTTCCAGCCACACTCGGGGACAATGCGCAATGCACCCCGCACTCAGAAATCAGCAGGTTAATATACTATAAGACGAATTCCCCTATATGGACTTCTAAGTCCTGATTGGTTACCAAACATCTGTAAACCAGGTGTCTTAAAATGGATGAGAGAGGGATATAGGGCTCTCGAAGGAACAAACAGGCACGATTAGGTTCACTCAAATACACTTTAATAAGTAATACAAAATGATCTCACATTAACACCAATACTGAGCTATCATATTGAAGGCAATGCAAAATAACTCGTACTACAACGGATATCAAATAATATATATCTTATAGCTAATAGTATTAGGTGCAAAGGTATGAATATATATAGAAAAGAAGCAATAATACATAAAAGAAGCAAGGAAACATAAGTTACGAAATATTATCACAAGCGGCGATAATTTACTCGCAACAATCAATGGAAAGCATAAGCAGTTGCAAAGCTATTTACACTCGGACGTGCTATCATCACCCACCTTCATGGACTGGGGAGCCCTTTCAGTCCTGGCAGGAGACCAACACGTGAGTTCCGAGAAAGTGCCGGGCGATGCGCGCTCTATCCCACGGCTGAACTCCGGTCAGTACTGGGATCTCCCCCTTCCTTTATACTAAATTTAGAGTTGCGTGTGGGCAGGGGGTAAGCTGGCCAGGCTCACCCCTTCCCCCCAGGCAATATATGGTGCTCCAATTCCCCCTTTTGTCCGAGTGATTCTGCTTACGATAATACAATACAATGGGCGTCCTGGCGCCAGGTGACTTTGCGCAACGCCTCCCTGTTCCCCCCTACAGGCAATATAGGGTGCTGTATACCAACCCCCCACCCTATCTCCCGAAACCAAGATAAGCATCCTGGCTTCTTTTATGAGCCCAAGTTATTTATGGTAAAGTTAGGTTTTACAGGGGATCGTTAAATAACGTGTTCGTGCAGTCTAGTGACATTTGGGGTGAATCATGGACGATTGATCTGAATTTCAGGACGATCAGTCCACACGCGATCGGAATTAATCCACAATTACAACTTTCCAGAATATTATAGTAAAGTTAATTCCATGTCACGTGGGTGACGTAATCGTCCGCAAATTCATCCTAATACACCAGGTTTCAAACATACAACAAACATAATACGCCACCTCTATTGGTCTACTTCAAGGATGTTCAACTTCCAATCCTCGTTAGGCCTAGGCCTCCTATGAGTCCCACACATAAGCCTGTCTATCCAGCCTAGGAAGGAGGGCAAAAACCCTAAACATTAGGGAAATTCCACTCCCAACCCAGCAAAAAGATGCAACCCCCCCTTCGGTGTCCATGGCTGGCATGGCTCACAACGCTATCAGTAAGGGAAACCCCAACCCTATATTACCTAAATAAAGACTTCAGCGTAAACATATACAACCCTTATGGGTACATAACTTGCTTGTGTGTTCAAATGCTACCATACAACAAACTGCGTCTAGCATAGTATAGCAGCTACATTTCAAGGCTTCCTGCAGGCCCCCTTTCTCCCCCCGGCGATGTTCCCTTCAGCCCAGTTCTCCAAGGTCTGTGGCCTGCAAAGCTGGTTCCGTGCAGGTGGCTGTGAGGCAAGGACACACGGCACCATCCCCAAAACAACAAAACCTGAGACACAAGAACAATCCCACAATGCCTCCCAACCCTGGCCTACCATCACTTTAAATTTCCCTTCCACACTTTGAACTAATGTTAAACATACACTACATAATCCTGAAAAGGAGTGGTCACTAAAATTAAACAGCTCGCAGATCTTCACAATGCAAGAAATGCAAAGATGGAGAAAGCGAAGAACAGTTCACAGCCGGCTGGGCACATTGTCATCATCAAAGATTTTAGGCATGTTTATTTATATAGCACAATTCGGGCACAAGGCAATTCAAAGTGCTTTACAAAGACAAGGATACAATCAAATTAAAATGTCAAAATCACATTTCAAAGATAAGTAAAAGAAATAATAATGAAAATAAATAATTTTATTAATCAATTACAATGAACACATAATAATAAGAAAAAGCCAAAATAAATAAATAGCTAACTGAAAAGACGTCACATTTTAATGACAGAAAATGACTGGTGCTGCACTAGGAAACTCTGACCATGCAACAATTCATCTAATTCCAGCATACAGACAAAATCTGAAAACTGCTAAACCTGTCGTTACTAGAGTGAAACACTGGAGATGTGGAGCTGTAGAGCAATTAAAATCATGCTTTGACTCGACAGACTGGAATGTTTTCAAAACTGCTATTAACAGCGTGGATGAATACACGGACACCGTAACATGGCACATAAGCTTCTGCGAGGACTCTCGCATTCCCAAAAAGTCTGTTGTCAGCTATAATAATGACGAACCATGGTTTACAACTGAACTCAGGCAGCTTCATAAAACAAAAGATGAAGCTTACAGGAGTGGTGACAAAAACCTGTTCAAATTCTACTGCGGGTTTGAAAAGCCACATTCGCGCATCATACAGCCCTCACCTTTTCAATGGCCTTCTTCACACCTGGGTACCTTCACACCTCGCCTACACTATACCCAGCTCACCCCCCCCCCCCACGTCCAGCCACCTCCCCAGGAGAATCAACGACAGAGATGTAAACAAGATCTTCAGTAGCCAGAATACAAGGAAAGCTCCTGGTTCAGACTCTGTCTCCCCAGCCACTCTGAAGCACTGTGCAGATCAATAGTCACCTGTCTTCACAGATATTTTCAACCAGTCACTGAACCAGTCAGTGACTACAGACTGGTGGCTCTCACATCGGTGGTAATGAAGGCTTTTGAGAGACTTGTGCTGTCATACCTTAAAACCATCACAGACCTATCGCTTGACCCCAGGCTACAGTCTGCCTACAGAACCAACAGACCTGTGGACGATGCAGTTAACACTGGACTCCATTTCTTGCTCCGACACTTGGAGTGCCCTGAGACATATGTTAGGATTCTGTTTGTGGACTTTAGCTTTGTATTTAATACTATTCTATCGGAGCTAATGCGGAATGAACTCTCACAACTGTCCGTGCCTGATCCAAAATAACATGTTATAACCACGATGGCCCAGTTTTACGCTACAATCATTGAGTCCATCCTCACCTCCTCCATCACAGCCTGGTTTGGATCAGCCACTGAACGAGACAAGGCCAGACTGCAACAGATCATTCACTCAGCAGAGCGAATAATCGGCAGTAACCTGCCTACCCTCCAGACACTGTAGATCACCAGAATCAGGAAACGGGCATACAAAATCTTTGAGGACCCATCTCACCCTGCTCACCACATCTTTCAAGCCTTACCCTCCAGGAGAAGACTCATGGCAATCAGAACCAAGACCACAAGACATGCCAAGAGCTTCTCCCCTCAGGTAGTCTCTCTCATTAACCAAACCAGTCTCTGAATGGACGTTCAATTAATCGTCAGCTGCAGTGAAATATCCACCAGCATAACCAGTGAACAACTGATAAACTTCCTCTATGATTATATTCTGCACTCTTGCACATTATGCACACATACTGCAAACTCTGTATACATATTGCACTCTTGCACATATAGTTGACTTGGCTGCTACTTAATAACGGCACCATTTAAGAGCCCTTTAAATTATTATACCATTTATATAGTTTATATTCATACTACAATAATTACTATGTACACACATATATAAATATCATAATACCATCATTACTACCATTAATAAACTTAATTATCATATAATTATCATATTACCCAATTGCCAGTCTATTGTTTATTACCTTTCTGCATATGTCTTTGCTAAATGTGGGTAACTCTCGCCAGTGTGGGGAAGCAATAAAAAAGGCCAACAGAATGTTGGGTTATATCTCTAGGTGTGTGGAGTTTAAGTCAAGGGAGGTGATGATACACTTATATAATTCCTTGGTAAGACCCCACCTAGAATACTGTGTGCAGGTTTGGTCACCATACCTCAAGAAGGACATTGCTGCCTTAGAAAAGGTGCAACGAAGAGCTACGAGAATGATTCCTGGTCTTAGAGGAATGTCTTATGAGGAGAGGTTAGCGGAACTGAATCTGTTTAGCCTTGAGCAAAGGAGACTAAGGGGGGATATGATTCAGGTCTATAAGATTCTAACGGGTCTGGATGCTCTTCAGCCAAATGACTATTTCAATATTATTCTAAATACTAGAACTCGTGGCCATAAGTGGAAATTAGCGGGAGAACATTTTAAAACAAATTTGAGGAAGCACTTCTTTACACAGCGTGTAGTTAGAGTATGGAATAGTCTTCCTGCTAGTGTAGCGGAAGCTAAAACCCTGGGTTCCTTTAAATCAGAGCTAGATAAGATTTTAACAACTCTGAGCTATTAGTTAAGTTCTCCCCAAACGAGCTTGATGGGCCGAATGGCCTCCTCTCGTTTGTAAATTTCTTATGTTCTTATGTTCTTTGTAATGTCATGTAAAAGCACCACCAAGGCAAATTCCTTGTATGGAAACATATCTGGATTCTGATTCTACATCCTTCATCAGTACTAGAAAACTTCCATCCAGCGTTGCATTTCACTTTGACACTGTCGCTTTTGAAACACTTTTCTGTGATCTAGCTCTTGTTTTGGTCGCCGACTATCATCCAACAAAAGGTTCATTTCAGCTCTCCTAATCTGACATAAACCACACTCACAAACACTTTCGGGTTACTGTGTCACCGGGAAGGGATGGACTCCGGTCGGGATGGGTTTCCAGCATTTCCTATCCTGGCTGTTCTCTTTAGGGACAAACACAGGAATGGAGTCTAGTGATCACACCGGAACCTGACTTACCTGAACGGAGATGTATGGAGCAGACTCTCATATGCGCAGCGATGCTCTGGAATGCAAGGTCTTTACGCCCCACCGCTAGAAGCTACGCCATCCGACGCCATTTCGTCAACTCTTCCACTTTTGCTCTTGTCTTTTCCAATCCAGAAAAGAGAAGAAACGTATACCGGTCCTGAAGACCGAAGAGAGACCCGAGTCGATATGGGGCCGCCGCTTAGCGGGTCGCCGTTAGCCGGGCCTCCGTGACGCCCCCGCGCAGAGTAGAATGCCCAGGGGCGTCGCAGCCACCGGCGTCCTCCCTGTCCTCCTGTCCTCTCAAAAAACAGCAATCATTTAAACAAACATGAGGGAAAATTCAAAAGGCAAAGATGAAGTCATGCCTTACCTCAGCACAGCTGCCCACCGCACAAACGACAGCGTGTCACCTTACTTTAAAAAAAAAGAAAAAAGGCGGGAAATGGGGGCCGCGCACGGACAGGGCCCCTCCCTCACACCACATGCGGCTAATTAGTTGGCCATCCAGAGGCACTCAGTCTATTAGTCACCCATTCAGTCAGTCAGTTCTGCCTTTCAACAACAGGGGGCAGTAGAGGTGCACCGTTCCCGGAAGCACTGCAATACCGGGTCGATGCCTGGAGGAGATGGGGCAAGCCCCACTTCCGGCTCCCTGTTCCAAAAATCCGTTTAATATGTGGTCCCCTCCATGGGGGACGTATCAAAATGACCTTTTCATACCAAAACAAAATGTAAATCAGCTCAAATACATGAATAATAAATATTATGCTTGTACTACTTACATTAACACATAATCACAATCTATAAAGCTGAAACATTCCCACACTATGCAAATCATGCCAACACAGTACAATAAGACTTTCAAAGATAATATTAAACAATAGAACTACCCACAGAGTGTTCCAAAGTGCATTTTGCAATGTCTATACTTTGAATGTCAAATTACAAACTTCACATAAATCTGACATATTTACAAAGTACACAAAGATTAAGATGAGTTTGTTGCCAAACCAAATATATAAGAAATAATTTATTTGCCAGGAATTAAGTTTATGATATTGAATGAAATGTGTGAGCATGCCCCAGTTAGTGAAAGTGTGTCCCCTACCCCAAGACTCCAGAGGGTTAAAAAGGAACACATCCGCAGACTTCCAAGCTCTGCACTAGGGCTGAACGATATTCTGTTTTGACATCGACATCACAATGTGCGCGTGAGCGATAGTCACATCGCCGGAACATACGATGTGAAGGGTAGAAGCCCATTGTGTATTAAGAGAACGGTAGCACAGTAAACACGAGTTTGTTGTATGGCTTGTTGCTGGGGTGACATGCACGTTCCGCGTGCCTGCACAGTGATTGGTTCACTGTGTTGCTGCTCACCGCTCACAGCCAACATTCACTGCTAAAAATGTGCGAAAAAGAAAGTCGAAATCAGCTATTTGGGACTATTTCGGCTACAAAAAGGAGGATGTTGACCAAAAAGAGGTACTTTGCATGGAGTGTCATAAAGTTGTGGCCACAAAACATGGAAACACCACCAATTTGTCTGATCACTTAAAACGGCACCACAAAGCTCTTTACGACGAATACAAAGCCAAATCTGGATGTCAACCAAAACAAACAAATATTTGTGATGCCTTTGCCAGTGTGACACCTTACCAGAAAGGCTCTCAACGACAGAAAGAAATAACAGACGCAATAACGTTTCATATCGCTAAAGATATGTTGCCATTAAATACCGTCGCCAAAGAGGGATTTAAGAAAATGATCCGAACGCTTGACAGGCGGTATGTTATACCATCCCGCACATATTTTTCCCAAGTTGCGATAAAAGAGCTGTATGAAAAATGCAAATCTAAGATTGAAGCAGAACTGTCGCACGTGGAATACTATGCAACTACAACAGACTTGTGGTCCAGCAGGACAACGGAGCCCTACATGAGTCTGACGGTCCATTTCATCACAGAGGACTTCGAGCTAAAAAGTCGCTGTTTGCAGACGGCATTTTTCCCGGAAAGTCATACAGCCGAGAATGTCGCAGAGGCCCTGAGAGAAGCGGTGTCCGCTTGGGGCTTAGATGAGACACGTCAAGTCTGTATAACAACAGATAATGCAGCGAACATGGTGAAAGCTGCCGATCTGAACAAGTGGACCAGGCTACAGTGCTTCGGCCACAGACTGCATCTTGCAGTTGGTGAGTAATGACCATGATCTTTATCCAAAATAAAAATAAATTTTTACTGAGCTGTTTTAATTAATAACCTGTCCTGAAACTGACAAAACTTGTAAAATGAATTTGTTGCATGTGTGTACGTAGAGCTTTAAAACGTAAGAAAAAATACAGACACTAAACATTTAATTTTAAACAAAAAATAGTTTTATGAGCACATTTGAGGAGCTCTTTTCCAAAACGCGATAACTCCATTTCAATAGTTTTCAGGGAAATTAATTGTTTTACCTAGACCCACACATTTTGTGAATATTCAATTTATCCTGTTAAAATGTTTTTTGCTTAGTCTGAACATGTTGAATAATGATTATTAAATCAAACAACTATATTGTTGTTGATAAATTCAAAGTAATTTTTTTTTTCTTTTCAAAACGCTATAAATCCATCCATTTTTCCCAAAAATTGATGGTTGTCTTTTTTTAAAAGTCTTTTGTCTTTTATTTTTCATGTTCGCAGTTATTAATAAACAATTAAAATGTCTCATTGCAATATTTTACATATTCCTAATCATTACTTTTGCTGGTTCTTTGTGACAGCTTTTAGGTGCCGTGTACATGAACGCGTCCTGCATCAGCACCGAAAACTTAGAGAGAGAGAGAGAGAGAGAGAATAAGATTTTTTTACTTATTTTGAGGAATTATAGCCTAATGAACAAACATCTGTTAAGAGCGCAGCCACGTTGGATTGCGAGAACGTTCACTAGGTTAAAATTAAGTTCGGCGCTTATTGGGGTTTGGAAAGAAACTGTATCTTGCAGTACATTTTAAACAAGGAAATTATTATTGCCGTTTATCGCGTTTTGGAAAAGAGCTCTTCATTTATTGTTTGAAATAAAACAGTGTGCTTCAATAATTAAAGTTCGCAATGTTTTGTTTGTTTTCTCCGCTTAGAAAATGCAGTGAAAAAGGATGATCGTGCTATAGGAGTCTGCAAGAAGCTGGTGAGCCACTTCTCTCACAGCTGGAAGGCCAGCGATGCCCTGGCAAAAGTCCAGAAGGAACTCAATCTACCATCACATTGTCTCATCTCAGAATGCCAAACAAGATGGGGTTCCAGACAGATGATGATCAGCAGGATATTAGAGCAGCAGCAGGCTTTAACTCAGGTCCTGTCTGCAGACAAGAAGCTGCGGCATCTAATTCCAACCTGGCAAGATACAGATGTGCTGGAGTCTGTAAGCAAGTCACTGAGCCCAATGCTGGATTTCACTGATGCACTTTCAGGCGATGAATACGTCAGTGTCTCCTTTGTAAAGCCAGTTCTTCAGCTCTTCAACACTTCACTACTGGAAATGCGAGAGGAAGACACAGACCTGATCAAGAACATAAAGATGAAGATGCTGGACTACCTCAATGAGAAATACGAAGATGATGATACTCAGAAGCTGCTAGATATGGCATCTTTTTTGGACCCCCGGTTCAAGATAGACTTCATCAGTGCAGACAAGAAGACCCAAGTTAAGGCCAGAGTGGTATCACAGATGATGGAATGCCAGGAGAAATCAAGCTGCAGCACTGACGTGGAGCCCAACGTTACCAGTGCACCCCAGGCAAAGAAAGCAAAGAAGTCATTGGGAAGCTTCTTTAAACAGAGAGAAACTGAAGCAAAGGGTGATTCCCTAAAGGATGCTTTGGAAGCAGAGTTAAACACTTACCTGCTAACACCTCCAACAGACAAAGAGGAGGATCCACTTGCATGGTGGAAAGTACACAAACTAAGCTTTCCTCATCTCGCCAGACTTGCCCGCAAAAACCTGTGTATTCCTGCGACAAGCTCGCCGTCAGAGAGACTTTTCAGTACTAGTGGCAACATCGTCACTTGCCAACGAACCTGTCTCAAGCCTGCAAAGGTTGATAGACTTGTATTCTTAGCTGGAAACCTTGAGTAAGCAAAGCATACAGCATGCATGATCATGATCATGCTAAAGAATACTCAGTTTAGAGGTTTTATTTCATTTTGTTTAGCCATGATTATGATGATGACCAACACGGTTTTACTTTGGCACTTTTGCTAAGAAAAGTTGACTTAAAAACAAAAGATTGTGAACCAAAATGCTTATAAGTTGTTTTATAAGAAAATATATATTTAAGTTATGTTATGAACCAATCAGGGGGGTTGGTGTTGCAAAGCTGCTGTTTAAATGTGTTCAGCTTTTCTGTTTACAGGAATATGTTCTCTAATCTGTTTAGAAGATTTAATGCAAAATATATAAAATTTTATTTCATTTTGTTTATTTCATATATTTAGCCATGATTATAATGACCAACACCAACACTGTTTTACTTTGGCACTTTGGCTAAGAAAAGTCGACTTAAAAGATTGTGAACCAAAATGCTTATAAGTTGTTTTATAAAAAATATATTTATTTTAAGTTATATTGTTGTAAATCAATCAGGGGGGTTGGTGTAAAGCTGCTGTTTTATTTAAAAATGTGTTCTGCTTTTGTGTTTACAGAAATGTTCTAATTTTGGAATAAAATATTAAGTAACCTTTTTGTCACTTGTAATGAAGCTTGCTTATTAGTGAAATTATTAATATGTAATTATTGGTAATTATTGACTTTAGCCTGGATTGATGGCTCTCAATATCGCAATATATATCGTTTGGAAAAAAATATCGCAATGTAATTTTTTTCCAATATCGTGCAGCCCTACTCTGCACAAGGGTCGGGCTAAAACGGCATCATACACCTTCCCAAGACACATAAAATCAGTAAGCCTGGGAATGAAATAGGTTAATTGCACAATAAACAGCACAACAGATCAAATAAAATGCTAATAAATGTTAATAATGTTAATATTGATGAATAAGTGCTACAGTGATCAACCAAAACAGTGCTCAGTAAAATCTTTACATGTCAATAAATAAAATCCATACCAAATAAAACACACGCACAGAAAAACAAAGCACACTTACCTAAAACCCGACGTGTCCTCTGTGTGCTTCAGGAAAATGCATCATGTCAACCCTGTAGGATGGAGTGTCATCACCTAGACGTACCGGGGCAGCTTTCGCCTAGGATCAAGGCAGTTGGATGGATGTCAACTTACCTCTGGGGGTAGGTCGTTTAAGTAGATGGCAGCTTCCTTCTGGGGCCTGGGGGTTTGGGTGAATGTCAGCTTACTTCTGTGACCAGGGTCTTTGGGTGGAAGTGAGCTTACCTCTGGGGTCAGGGGGTTGAGTTGAAAGCAGCTTGCCTCTGGGGTTGGAACATTTGGGTAGATGTGAGCTTACATGAGGGGCCTGCATTTTTGGGTGGACAGCAGTTTGCCTCTGAGATCGTCTGCCGCCGCCCCCCAACTTTCACAGCCAGGACCCCCTCCCTTCCCTAAGGTAGAATACTTCAGACTTCCCAACCTGCAAAAACTCAATTCAGGGAGGTGCCCCCAACCGCCCGACAAGGAGTGAGATGTACTGTACAGTAACTTCAACAAACTTGATTTCACAGTTTAATTTCTTCATTAATTTCCTCTAGTCAGCGCACTAAATTACGAAGGTCAATATTATGTATTATTTTGACAATAATATAAGTAGATTATTTTACCATTTATGCAAATTCCTTAATTATATCCCATTGCTTCTTTACAAAAGTCTTCAAGGAGTCTTTCATGACAGCATTAGCAACTAACCAAGTGTCTAACTAGTGTAGACCTGAATAATACAGCACATGAAATGACACTTGTTAAACTCACCTCAACATGCATTTTACAGTCGTTTAAACCGTCATGAGCAATGCTGAAATCACTATTGCTAACATTATTTTCATCCTTATTAAACATGGATACACTTTCTGAAGTGAAATGCGTTTTATATTTCCGTTTTTTGTGGCACTCTCCCTCTGTCATGATGCTCCACTGAACCGATAACTTCGGTCCTCGAGAAGTTAAATAGAAGCCCGCCCACATTGAAATCTGATTGGTTTATTTTGCTAAGTAAACCAATCAGGATGCTGTCTGTCTAGCACGGGCTACAGGGCACACACGCAGGGATCCACACATATGCACGTTCTCTCTTTCTCTCGCTCATTCCGTCGTACGCGCGCGTCTCTCGAGTGCGCAATGCACACACTACTGTCTCGCATGCATGCTCTTGTTTACTTCCTCTTCTTTCCGGGATATTTTATTCAATTTGCGGGTATCAGGGAGTCGCTGTCAATATGTGGGAGACTCCCGGAACTTCCGGGAGAGTCGGGATGTCTGGATAACTGCTTATTTGTACTATAATGATAGCTGTTAATTTTCAGGGAGCTGTGATGATATTCGAAATTGTGCAGGGTTATATAAGTACTGTGAAGCTGTCGTTATCCAGTTAAATGTTTAAAAATATGTATTATTTTATCATATTTTTTGTATACTTTAAGCTTATTCACAGGTCTCTCCTGCATTCATCTTACCGTCCGTCCATGCCTACTTCAATGTAAAATCAGACAGATTGCTTAATTTGCAGCTGTCCAATTACGCGTACATATTTTATTGCTGCAGATAATTAAGGTAGGTAATACAACGCTGAAGGTTAGATGTATAGTACGATTACATATGTACAACATGTGGTCATTTCAGTCAGACAAACGTTTAAAATGGAAAACCAGCTTTCCGTTTTTACCGGCAATTTCCATAGCACGTCTTAGTCGAAGTACTACACTGCCATCTATTGGACAAGTCAGGTTACTGAATCGTGAAATGTGTCTGTACTAAAATGGATAATATCTTTAGTCATGTTTTCTTTTAGGACCACTACAAGAGGATTATCAGTATGAAGGTTTATCAATAAAAATAATTTATTAAACTAAATATTACAGGGCTCTCCCTGAAAATAAGACGCTCTTAGCTTCCAAAGGCAAGGACACATTCTAGTGATTTTCCAGGAGACTGGACCTAACTAACCTGGGGCCTTATGAAAAACAATCAATCAATTCATGTTGAAGCTCACAAGGTGTGGAGAACAAGAAACACAAGTAAGGGAGAAAGGCAAGGTGCAAAGCATACACAAGCAGTGTAACGACATATCAGTTACAATGTATGATTAAACATACATCATTTCTCACAGTATGAATAGTGGCCCGTTGCTCCTACTATAGCCTCACGCCTCCAGGGTCATGGGTTCAATCTGCACCCCTGCTGTAATAAACAGTGACATTATTACAGTAACATACTGTTTAAAATAGTACAATACTGTAGAAAAAATGCTTTCTGGGCAATATTTATGAGAACCTTGTCGATAAAATACTGTAATGTACTGTAATTCTGTACATGAACTGGAAAAAAATAAACTGTAGAATTTACTCAGATTGAATGATGTAACAATTTGCACTCACTTTTTTGGGTTGACTTTATACCCAATTCTAAGAAACATTTTAAATAAATAAAGCTATAGTCTACCCACTGTCACAGTACCATCCTATAAGATTTACTCAAATCAATATTTCAATATTAATATTAATTAATTTCAATATTAACATGAATTAATATTTCAAATCAATATTTGTGCTCACTCGTTTGGGTAAATTGGGATATTATTTTTTATGAGTAAAGTAAACCCAAGTTTAGCAAATAACATACCTAATGTATTTAAATGGTCCTTTTCAGCATTCAACGCAAAGTGGTACCAGGTTTGAAACAAGGGTCTTTGCCAGCATGGCCTGATACAGTTTTCTGTCCCTTTGGGAGTAAAGGTCTTTGCTCAAGAGCTCATTAATATGGCTATTCTGCCAAGACTGGGCTTTTCTGCAGCTGTGGTATATTTCACCCACCGTCATGAAGGAAACTCTCCCAAATACTGACCTTGCAAGATGTTCTCTGTTGAGATAAAAAAAAAAATCGAATAGCTGTGATTGCTCATGTAATGCTTTTTTGGGGTGATGTATTTGTTAATGTAAGGCCATTTTGATTACCCACACTTGGCCTTGTAGCCTTATATTTGCAGAAAAGAGCCTGAGTTGTATGTATATGTATATTTCCATAGCATGACATGGTACTGCCTTTGATTCAGTAGATTTTTAATTAGAGGTCGACCGATATATCGGCAGGCCGATATATCGGGCCGATATTTAGCATTTTTTAATGTATCCGCATCGGCCGATATCCGAGTGCACTACGCCGAATTTCAGACAGGCACGTCTGCGGGTAGCCCAGTGTTATTGTTGCTGTGGAACACGTGACCCATGCTGCCTTGTGCAGGACCACAGCCAGAAGTTTTGGAAGAGTCCTGGGATAAAACGGTAAGGCTTAAATTCTGATCTTTCAATGACCTGTTTATTTAAGTAGTTTGCTATGAAATGTTGCTTTAAAAGAAAACGCGAATTACGCTATTGGGAACTGCGGTAATGATAATGAGCCTTCAACCAACTGTAGCTTACAGGTAACATTAAGGATCATTGATTCTAATAGAGTTCGTTTTGTGCGCTTATTGGTGGGCTCACAGACGTTTTTTAATCGTTAAAAATCATTTTAATTGTTAACATTTTAATTATTACCATATCAGCCCGATGTTATCGGTTATGTTTTTTTTCTTGTGTCGGAGAGTTTCACTCTGTGAGTGTGTGGGGCGGAGCAGGCAGCTCTCAAATACTGCAGCATGTGTGAGAGTTGCGTTACTCTGCCCTGATCACAGACAGCGCCGTCCTCGGAGACACAGAGCTGCTAAGAACAATGCATGGCGGAGAAAAGTGTTTGTTCGAAAGCGTGGTTACCATTTACTTGAGCTGATGCTGACAATGGTCCTTCTGTGCAACTTTTTTTCATTTGAGACCGGAGATTCAAACAATTTGTCAGACGTCTAGATAAAAAGTGCATGACTTTGCGCAGTTAGTTTCCTCATTAAACATGTCTATCCTTTATACGGGCGTATACGTAGACAACGTCACAATCACTAGGGGCTTATGTTGTCCTTGCATACAAGGCTGTGCAATACGACAGTTATTTTATTTTATTTTCCGGGATCACTAGATTCTGATTGTGAATTTGGCTTTAAGCTATCTGTCTGCTAACAACAGAAACAACATGTTAGTGTTACACTACTCATCAAACCATGATGCATTAAGTGTTTTTTTTTCTTCAAAATGTATTAGAGTGTAATTGTTTTAATGTGCATGGAATACTGGAATTGTAGAATGAATTGAAGATGAAGGTACTATAATAAAAATTCTAACCTTGCATTTATTCTTCTGTTTTAGTAATTGCTGTCTGATGGCTGAACAAAAATCTAATCCTGTATGGCAGCATTTCACAAAGCCAACACCAGGAAAAGCCAGGTGCAATATCTGCAGCAGACTGGTGAGCTTGGGAGCTGAAGAATGAGTTTGCTGCTAAAGAGATTCTGATGCTGCTATCTTTATTGTTTATAAGTTTAAGTTGTTTATAAGTTTTATTGTGTTTTTGTTATTTAAGTTTATATTTAAATTTACACAAGTCAGTATTCAGTAAATGCTAAGTTGAGAAATTTTGTGTATCGTTTGTTATTATTAATGTGATATTTTATCATGCAAATAGAGGGGAAAACGTCCAATTTTCGGCCAAAAAATATCGGCAGCATATATCGGCCATCGGCTGACCCTGACTATGACCTATATCGTCATCGGCATCGGCTATTGAAAAACCCATATCGGTCGACCTCTATTTTTAATTCACTGTTATGATGTTGAATAGGACAAGTGCATAAATCCCCAAATATATTGGCTACCACAGCTAAAACGGATCTTGGTGGGGTGTGTTGGTTCGTGCTCCATGGAGTGATCTTGGGTGGGAGGCTAAGATTGGATGTACATAGAATAAAAAACCTCAATGTCTTCTAACATCCCCACCATAAGAAAACACATTAAGTCCTGCTCATACTAATTCTGGTATCTAAACCATCAGCTTTTCAGGACTCTTTGGCAATTATACATCTCAAAACACACAAAGCCAACTGATACAGAGCAATCAGTTTAAACAACCAAAGGAATCCTGAAGTAAAACAAGCAATGATATGTGGTGGAGACTAATATCTGTGGCATTCCATTCTCAACTGCAGTGGGATTCTAAATATTATGTAAACATGGATATCCAAAAATTAAACCTAATTAAAATCGAAATATTAAATGAGCAGAATGATTAAATTTGTTGTTCTATCCCAAGTTGTGATTAAAAAGCAATGAGGCTGCCACCCATTATATCTGCTCTAGGGAAATGCACTTCTGCGGCCACTAGGGGAGCTCTCACCTTCTCTCAGACCTGCTAAATAATGTTGCATAGTCTAACAAGCTTTATAATCTGTGTCAATGAGCAGTGCCTTACCGGAAATGCTTTCCCTGGGAATTATTGTAAACATTCTCGCCAGTGCGGGGAAGCAATAAAAAAGGCCAATAGGATGTTGGGGTATATCTCCAGGTGTGTGGAGTTTAAGTCAAGGGAGGTAATGCTAAGATTATACAATTCCTTGGTGAGACCTCACCTAGAATATTGTGTACAGGTTTGGTCACCATATCTTAAAAAGGACAAAGCGGCCTTAGAAAAGGTGCAGCGTAGGGCCACAAGAATGATTCCTGGTCTTAGAGGAATGTCATACGAGGAAAGGTTATTTGAGCTAAATCTGTTCAGCCTCAAGCAAAGGAGACTGAGGGGGGACATGATCCAGGTCTATAAGATTCTAACAGGTTTGGATGCTGTTCAACCGAATAGTTACTTCAGCATTAGTTCAAATACAAGAACTCGTGGCCATAGGTGGAAATTAGCGGGAGAACATTTCAAACTGGATGTAAGGAAGCACTTCTTTACACAGCGTGTAGTCAGAGTATGGAATAGTCTTCCTGATAACGTAGTGCAAGCTGAATCCTTGGGTTCCTTTAAATCAGAGCTAGATAAGATTTTAACAACTCTGAGCTATTAGTTAAGTTCTCCCCAAGCGAGCTCGATGGGCCGAATGGCCTCCTCTCGTTTGTATAGTTCTTATGTTCTTAAATGAATTAGATTTATTAACTGGCTCCTGAAATTAGGAATTGTAAATGAACTGACCTAAATGAGTATTAATTAAATTAATTCAGAGACATTGCAGTTCATTCCACATGAAAAGTTACAACTTAAGCTAAATCTGCTTAAATCATTTAGAGCATAGTCATAGTGATCAATGAAACACCTATACACACACACACACACACACACATATCCTTATGGGGACCGCTCATTCATTTCTATGGGAAAAATACTAATGCTAACTTAACCCCTACTCAGCCCTAACCATAAGCATAAGTAGGCAACCAAAATACAAGAGTTTTTGCATTTTTAGTTTTTTCATTGCAGTCACGGATTTTTATAAAATAGAGTTTTTCCCTTATAGGGACCAGGACCAGCTACACCTGTACTATTACACAGGCTACATGTGAAGAATGCGAGACAAAAAAGAAGAGCATTTAGACAGCCAGAGAATGTTAACTGCCAGTTTAATTATATTTATTACAGAGCTTATTGAATTGTTCAGTGAAATAAATCCATCCATCCATCATCCATCCATCTAGCAAACGGGCTGGTAGCCTCTCCTCAGCAGCATATGGCACAAGGTTGGTGCTCACCCTGGACGGGAGGCCAACTCAAATGTAATAGTGAATACTGAAAATAGGACAGGGGTGTAAACAGGAGAGATGATTATTTACTAATTCTATGTTTGTAATTTGATTAATTAATCACTTAATTCACGTTCCACAGCCACTTGTCCCATGTAGGGTTACAGGTCTCTGGAATATATACCTGATAATAATGGGCGCAATGCAAGGAGGAACCCAGGAGGGGATGGCAAACCCATCGCATGGCAGGGAATAACCCAGATGGGGACACCAGCCCTTTAGGAGTGCAGGGAATAAGCAGGGGGCGGTGCCAACCCATCACAGGGCAGGGAATAAGCAGGGGGCGGTGCCAACCCATCACAGGGCAGGGAAAAAGCCAGGAGGGGGGTGCCAACCTATCACAGGGCAGGGAAAAAGCCAGGAGGGGGGTGCCAACCTATCACAGGGCAGGGAAAAAGCCAGGAGGGGGGTGCCAACCTATCACAGGGCAGAGAATCTCCCAGGAGGGGCGGCAGTCCATCACAAGGCATGGCAGCTCATTAGATCACAAAAACCTGCTTTGTCAGTTAGACTGAAAAAGGCATTCCTAAAACTCATTTAAAAATAATGAAAAATACTAGAGTAGCTGGTTGGATACAGAACAACAAATTAGGGTTATGAGCATCTCTCAGGGATCCACCCATCTATCTTCTAACCTCTCATCCTGGTGAGGGCTGTGGGGCCTGGAGCCTATCCCAAACAGGACAGGGCACGGGGATGGAGTACATCCTGGACAGGATGCCAGTCATACAGAGGACACATAGACACTAATACAGCCAACTGGACCCCATCTACCTCTTCTAAAACATCCATATAGTTTCCTGTCTGTTTCTGACAGCTTTCACCATTTTTATTTTGCTCCAGTTCTTTGTACTTTTTGAGGTCACAGGTTTTAGTATCAGTACCTTTGCAATCTAGAGGAATGTTACCCTCCAACTATCAATTATTGTTTGTGGTCAAAATGACCCCATTTGTGTTAATTTGCACAATTAATTATAGTATAAATCGATATATTCCAGATCAATTTTTAAGGTGATTTCAATAAAGGCCTGAAATATCATTATCGACCATCATGTGACCCCAAAAGCCATTGGAAAGCCAGTAAGAGGCCCATATGATGCTTAGAGCTGAAAATAGGACAATATGCTGTTTTTGTTAAAAATATCACAGTGCAGTTGTTTTAAAAATAAATCAATGGCTTTGCACAAAATGTAGATGCATGTGGTTTACTAACATAACATACAAGTAGCACAAAGTGTGGTCGTCTTGCAGTCCTTTGTAATGGCATCTCTGCCTTTTCTCAGGTCGGGGCTTTTGTTCCATTGCCTGCGCAGCCAAACTGCTACCAGGACTGGAGGACCTGTACCAGGGACCTTGGGAGGCAGCAAGATAAAAGATGAAGAACATCTGGTGATCCTGTGCGGGGACGTCATTCACAGAAAGCGTACAAAAATGGATGCTGATTTGTAAGTTGGGGCTTTTCTCCTCTATATGTGGGGAACCCCTGTTCAAACAGATGCAATTAACAGGAAACTTCTTCTAACTTAAGGTGTGAACTGCTTCATCTGAGAAAACTAGACTTAGGAAACAGGGAGCATAAACGACAAGTCAATGACTGACATCTCATACAGCCATATTGCAAACAAATACACACATAATGAGGATACAACATGAAACGGTCTGGGGGAGGGGGAAACATTTCCACATGTAGGGGGTTGGAGGTATTTAATCATTTACAGAAAATTCCGTGTAGCCAGTGTAGGAACCTGAGGTCAGGTTAACACAGATCACTGTCCGTGGTGCTGAAATCTCTACTTGATGGGCTGGTGCTGAATGAATAGGACGGCTGGCCAGCATATCTCACTGTGTGATTCCACTGACTGTCACCTTCTAATGTATGGGATTTTTAACAATGAGGAAAAGAATTTTTTTAAAAGTTATTACAGGAAACAATATTTACATGCCTGTACTGTAGCTTTAATCTCTCACGACAGAAAACCCAAAAACTATAACTTTTGGTGAGAAAGAAATACATTCATGTTATATCAAGTATATCACATACTCATTTAAAATCACAAAACACACCTGATTTAATCTCTATATTTTAATTATTTCAATAGTATTGCTTAATTACAGCAGTTAAACATTATCTGTATTACAATGGTACAGAAAAGTTGGGCTTTGGCTTTCCTGAGAGAAGTATGGCCTTGCCAGGATAGATGTCCTGTATGATTTGCGTTCTCTTTCATGCAATTATAGACACGTTTGTATTCATCTTCCTGGAGACCATCCATTCATTTCTGTGGTCAAAACACCTTTTTTAGATTTTTGATTGCAGTCACAGATTTTTTTTAAATTGAGTTTCCCTTTGGGGGACCGAAAAAGCTGGTCTCCACATCGTCAAAATTTCAGGTTTTATTGCATTGTGGGGACATTTGGTCCCCACAATTTAATATATACATAATGCACACACACACACACACACACACACACACACACAAGTTGGTCTTCTTTTCTAAATGGGGACCGTCCATTCATTTCTATGGGAAAAACCCTAATCCCAGTCACGACACCCTTAATCCCTACCCACCCCTAACCTTAACCATAAGTAACCAACCCAAATACAAGACTTTTGGCATTTTTACTTTTTTGATTGCATTCACAGATTTTTATAAAACTGACGTTATCCAAATGGGGACCTCAAAAGATGTCCCCAAAAGTATGGAAATTTTAGGTTTTACTACACGTTGGGGACAATTTGGTCCTCAAATGTGATCAATGCAAATCCACACACACACACACACACACAGGTTTGTAAGTATATCTTTGTGGGGACTGTCCATTCATTTCTATGGGGAAAACTCTAATTCCAGCATCGCAACCTTAACCCCTACTCAGTCCAAACATTAACCATAAGTATGACTTTTGGCATTTTTACCTTTTTGATTGCATTCACAGATCTTTGTGGGAACCTGAAAAATTATCCACACAACTTAAAAATAACAGGTTTTTATCACATTGTGGGGAACATTTGGTCCCCACAATGTAATATAAACATAACCCCCCACTCACACATACACATTCTGCTCTTTTCACCAGCCTTTTATCAAGTTCGGTGCTCTGAGTGTCAAAATGGTGCACAGCTTTGCACGTCCTTCATATGGTGTTGCAGCCATATTACACACATAAAATTCATCAGTGAAATGTACTGTATATGTGCATATGTAAATAACAAGTAAACATGAAAATGATACCTAATAATTTATTTCAAAGTATTTGTTAATATAAGCTTCATTAATTTTGATAGACAATTCATCATTCAGTTTTCCTATGTCAGTCTTTAATTCCAGGGAGAGACTATGTAAATGAGATATACGACACGGCTGAGGGAGGGCATATTTCAGTTCAGGTGGGTAAATTTTGGAACAGGTCAATGTAATTAAGCACAATATTTTTTTTCCCCATTTTATCTTGTTTTGCTTGAGTGTTTGGAATGTCTTCCTTCCTTTCAAGATCGACAGAATATGCCATAGTTCTTGCATTCGTAGATTTTGTTTGGAAAAATAAAGTACAAGATTTTAGTACAAATCTCGTTTGGGTTGACGTGTTGTTATAATTATGCAAAAATATTGAAAATTGTACAAATAAAGTTTGTTATAACAAGATGTATTCTGACTTTTGATTGATACTGAACTTCAGTCTGTATACTTCCTGTTGATTTTCATTTTCAGCATTACATCATCATCACCAGAATTCTAGAATTCTATTGACACATCACTACAGACTGTAATTCATTCCGCTTCATACTATCGCAAGAGTTAGCTGTGTTGGTCTTCAGTTAAAACGTATTTGCTACTTGCAGTGATTATGGAGCAGGTGAGTTTTAACATGAATATTTATAACAGCTTTTACTTAGCTTAACTGAAATTATTATGGATCAAGTTAGTCTGTCCTGATAAGTAATTTCTTAAAACTGCCTTTATGGCTTTGCAGAAAAACGAGAACAAACGCAGAGAGGGAAAGTACAGTCTGCGGGAGACGATCCTGTTAACACAGAAGTTGGCTGACTACTGTGTGGAGGATCTACCAAAGTCTGGCAGGGCTCCAAGGACCACCAAGAAGGAACGCCTGGAAGGGTCAGGAGGACTGGAAAGGCTGAAGGTCAAATATATAAAAAATGCTGCAGTCCTTCCTGACCTCCAAGCCTCCCCATCCACAACACCAGACACAAAACTGGACCTTCTTTCCTTGCCGGTCCAAAACGAAGAGCCCCTTCTTGTCCATGGTCTTCCGGAGAAGCAGTACCAGGACGTGTACCATGCGGTGGTGGACCCCCTGCTGCATCACCGGTCTGGGCAGCCCCGCTCCTACTCCCTCAAGAGAGCCTGCAAAATTAAACGGCGGCTGTGGAGAGCGGTGCAATGCCCACATTTCAAGATGACGGAGGACCCTGATGGGAGGGTCCACTACACGGAAATGTTTACGGCCTCCGGGCTCAAACGGCGCCCCCCACAGTTTCAGCTGGATACCAGCGGGGAGCCTCCAATGAAAAAAAATAAGACTTATTTTTAATTATTTGTATATAGTTCTTTAAATAAAATAATATTTTATATTAATCAATCGTCAGTTTCTTTGTTCATTCTGTAACAGATCCGCACACAACCTCATAATCAAAGTTAAACTGTTGCATATTTCGTTGTCAAATAAGCAACATAAAAATTAGGGATGTCCCGATCAAGATTTCTTTTCCCCGATACCGATCCGAGTCTCAAACCGATACATGTATTTTCCAACAGCACACGGTGCAAACTATAGACCATAAGTACATTAAAATTATTAAAATCTATGGCGTATATGCTTGACAAATTAGTAGGTCTGCAGTGCAGCAAGTACCATCAACATGGTAAAAAATGTGAAATTCTTTTGGAACTTTCACATAGCATGGGTTTATTAAAAAGATAATAATCATTGTAATAATAAAATAGATAAATTAAAAATGAAAAAGGGTTTTAAACCCGAAAACTCAAATGCAGCAGTTTCAATGAAATCAATATGAACGGTGTTCATATCAATATGAGCAGTTTAAACAAAAAGCGTTATCGCTGTCGTGTGAAAACTTACTTTTTTTCTTGAAAGTTTCCTCCAGTTTGCGTTGCTTCTGCGCAGCCTTTCCCCGAGTGAACCGAGTGAATTCGCTGTACTCAGCCGCGTGTATTAACTTTATATGTCTGATCAAATTTGTGGTATTAAACGAAGATCTATTACTACCTCCTCATGAAATGCTCAGTTTACAGACAGTACAAGTTGCAGTTGCACAGCTCTCGTTTTTCAGCGTAAAATATTTCCACACTGCAGGCATCGTCTCACGGTCCCACTTTATAAAGCAGCCGCATTGTGGCGCATGCGCCGCGTACAGAAACGTGGGTGAGAAAAAAATGATCGGGAGATGATCTACTCATTAATCCCGATCTCGATAAGTCTAAAATGCCTTGATCGTGACATCCCTAATAAAAATTACTTACAATTGTGCTCTTAAACTAACAGTGTAAGTTGCCATAAAAGCCAACTGAAATGAATTAACTGTTTCCTTAATTGTTAGTAGTAAACCGGGTTATGTTTTGAACCCCTTTAGTAGTTGCTGTTGTAGGATCTGGCCTCAGCTGTTAAGAAGCAAAGAACTACAGTGACGTAATTTTGTAGTAGGAAATCGAGGTCGTAGTGCATCCTGGGTATATTGAGGTGACCGGTAAAAGCGCGGTCTCCATTTATAAACTATATAAATGGCATAATAATTTAAAGGGCTCTTAAATGGTGCCGTTATTAAGTAGCAGCCAAGTCAACTATATGTGCAAGAGTGCAATATGTATACAGAGTTTGCAGTATGTGTGCATAATGTGCAAGAGTGCAGAATATAATCATAGAGGAAGTTTATCAGTTGTTCACTGGTTATGCTGGTGGATATTTCACTGCAGCTGACGATTAATTGAACGTCCATTCAGAGACTGGTTTGGTTAATGAGAGAGACTACCTGAGGGGAGAAGGTCTTGGCATGTCTTGTGGTCTTGGTTCTGATTGCCATGAGTCTTCTCCTGGAGGGTAAGGCTTGAAAGATGTGGTGAGCAGGGTGAGATGGGTCCTCAAAGATTTTGTATGCCCGTTTCCTGGTTCTGGTGATGTACAGTGTCTGGAGGGTAAGCAGGTTACTGCCGATTATTCGCTCTGCTGAGTGGATGATCTGTTGCAGTCTGGCCTTGTCTCGTTCAGTGGCTGATCCAAACCAGGCTGTGATGGAGGAGGTGAGGATGGACTCAATGATTGTAGCGTAAAACTGGGCCATCGTGGTTATAACATGTTATTTTGGATCAGGCACGGACAGTTGTGAGAGTTCATTCCGCATTAGCTCTGATAGAATAGTATTAAATGCAAAGCTAAAGTCCACAAACAGAATCCTAACATATGCCTCAGGGCACTCCAAGTGTCGGAGCAAGAAATGGAGTCCAGTGTTAACTGCATCGTCCACAGGTCTGTTGGTTCTTTTGGCAGACTGTAGCCTGGGGTCAAGTGATAGGTCTGTGATGGTTTTAAGGTATGACAGCACAAGTCTCTCAAAAGCCTTCATTACCACCGATGTGAGAGCCACCAGTCTGTAGTCACTGACTGGTTCAGTGACTGGTTGAAAATATCTGTGAAGACAGGTGACTATTGATCTGCACAGTGCTTCAGAGTGGCTGGGGAGACAGAATCTGAACCAGGAGCTTTCCTTGTATTCTGGCTACTGAAGATCTTGTTTACATCTCTGTCGTTGATTCTCCTGGGGAGGTGGCTGGACGTGGTGGGGGGGGGGGGGTCGAGCTGAGTATAGTGTGGGCGAGGTGTGAAGGTACCCAGGTGTGAAGAAGGCCATTGAAAAGGTGAATGCTGTATGATGCGCGAATGTGGCTTTTCAAACCCGCAGTAGAATTTGAACAGGTTTTTGTCACCACTCCTGTAGGCTACATCTTTTGTTTTAGGAAGCTGCCTGAGTTCAGTTGTAAACCATGGTTTGTCATTATTATAGCTGACAACAGACTTTTTGGGAATGCGAGAGTCCTCGCAGAAGCTTATGTGCCATGTTACAGTGTCCGTGTATTCATCCACGCTGTTAGTAGCAGTTTTGAAAACATTCCAGTCTGTCGAGTCAAAGCATGATTTTAATTGCTCTACTGCTCCACATGTTCAGTATTTCACTATAGTAACGACAGGTTTAGCAGTTTTCAGATTTTGTCTGTATGCTGGAATTAGATGAATTGTTGCATGGTCAGAAGTTCCTAGTGCAGCACCAGTCATTTTCTGTCATTAAAATGTGACGTCTTTTCAGTTACCTATTTATTTGTTTTGGCTTTTTCTTATTATTATCTATGTGTTCATTGTAATTGATTAATAAAATTATTTATTTTCATTATTTCTTTTTCACTTATCTTTGAAATGTGATTTTGACATTTTAATTTGATTGTATCCTTGTCTTTGTAAAGCACTTTGAATTGCCTTGTGCCTGAATTGTGCTATATAAATAAACATGCCTAAAATCTTTGATAACGACAATGTGCCCAGCCGGCTGTGAACTGTTCGTGCGCTTCAAGAGATTTGTAGTTTTTAAACTCTTTAAAAGTGTACGCACTAATGACAGAAACTAGGTGCTTGACAGTGTCCCCATAAGAAAGCCAAGGTAGCGCATCGGGATCCCTTGTCCATGTGTTTGCTGGCATTTCATAAGGGTCGATGAGGACACCATAAACAGTGGTGTCCTCTCACTGTTCTTCGCTTTCTCCATCTTTGCATTTCTTGCATTGTGAAGATCTGTGAGCTGTTTAATTTTAGTGACCACTCCTTTTCAGGATTATGTAGTATATGTTTAACATTAGTTCAAAGTGTGGAAGGGAAATTTAAAGTGATGGTAGGCCAGGGTTGGGAGGCATTGTAGGATTGTTCTTGAGTCTCAGGTTTTGTTGTTTTGGGGATGGTGCCGTGTGTCCTTGCCTCACAGCCACCTGCACGGAACCAGCTTTGCAGGCCACAGACCTTGTAGAACTGGGCTGAAGGGAACATCGCCGGGGGGAGAAAGGGGACTTGCAGGAAGCCTTGAAATGTAGCTGCTATACTATGCTAGACGCAGTTTGTTGTATGGTAGCATTTGAACACACAAGCAAGTTATGTACCCATAAGGGTTGTATATGTTTACGCTGAAGTCTTTATTTAGGTAATATAGGGTTGGGGTTTCCCTTACTGATAGCGTTGTGAGCCATGCCAGCCATGGACACCGAAGGGGGGGTTGCACCTTTTTGCTGGGTTGGGAGTGGAATTTCCCTAATGTTTAGGGTTTTTGCCCTCCTTCCTAGGCTGGACAGACAGGCTTATGTGTGGGACTCATAGGAGGCCTAGGCCTAACGAGGATTGGAAGTTGAACATCCTTGAAGTAGACCAATAGAGGTGGCGTATTATGTTTGTTGTATGTTTGAAACCTGGTTTGCAGATGTTTGGTAACCAATCAGGACTTAGAAGTCCATATAGAGGAATTCGTCTTATAGTATATTAACCTGCTGATTTCTGGGTGCGGGGTGCATTGCGCATTGTACCCGAGTGTGGCTGGAACACTATGCTGGATTGCTGAATAAAGAATAAAACTTTGCTCATTACATGCGAGGTCTGGAGTTTGATTCAAGTGTGACAGAGTGAGAGTGATTATAGAGGATTATAGAGTCATAGTTGTTTGGGTTAATTCTGAGTACCACAAAAGTTTACAAGCCCTATTTTGGCAAGAGCTAATCATAGGAGCTAATCCTAATCATTTTCATCCTTGCCGTTTAAATCACTCATGAACAGATGTGTTTGTGAGAAATTGGTTTGTTTTAAGCATTTTCAATTTAAATAAATACTGCAATACTCATTGCAGAAATACATCTTTTCAAATATTGTGCAGCCTAATAATGAAGTACTTACTACTACGAAATATCTAACAACATACGATGCAACATTCAACAGGGGGTAGTGAAGTGATTCGTGGCTGATCAAAGTGCCAATAGGGGGTATGCAACGAGAATGCTGACGTATTTCCGCTCATACTTTATACCGGCAGGAAAGCTTCCGGTTTGCAAGAGAAACTAGCGGCTGTGTGGGAGTATCGCGCCTTCACTTAAATAACAAAGCGAAAAAAGTTTTATGTAATACAAGTTTTGTGTTTACTCTACATAACCATGGAGAAGACGGTTTTGCGACGTCAAAAACAAATTAAAGCAGCGTCGGAGCACTGTAGTGTCCCTTTGTGCTCGGTATCTTCACGGTACAACTCCTGTGTAAGTTTTCATTCCTTTCCTGTGGAAGAGGAGATTAGGAAAAAATGGATAGTGAACATCAGAAGAGACAACTTCCAAACAACAAAACACACAAAGGTGTGCAGTGTCCATTTCAGACCCGATGACTTTGTGGAAGGATCAAGTAGGAGGCGTCTGAAAAAAGGTGCTGTCCCTACCGTATTTGAGTGGAACCGTGAATGCCAAATGCAGCCGCCGAGGTTAAGTGTTTGGGAACGACGAGAGCGACCATCGCTGCCAGAATCAGATTTGGAAGAAAACGAAATGGAAATTGATCATCTACGTACAGTTGGACATGATTATTGTTCAGTTCCGGAGCCTGCAGCTGTGGACTTAACATTGTGTGAAAATGAGAAGTTGAAGAGAGAGATAGAAGATCTGCGGAAACAGCTGGAGCAGGCGAAGATGGTTCATCGCTTTGGCCTAGAGAGATTCATGGGGTCTGATGAGGACATTCGCTTTTACACAAGGTAAAACTTTTCATCTGTAACTATTATTTATATATAGTTTTTACCAACCATCATCGAACATGTTCTGTATGTCATCATAAATAATCACGTGCTTTGTCCGTCCACCTTACCCTAATCACTGAAATTGTTTACCCACCTCTTTTTTACCACTACACCCGGTGAACCTAACACAACAGTATGTCTATTATAGTAGCTCAAACAGCAAGTATTTGAAAAAATGAAGGCATTTGAATAATTTACTGAATACAGCCAATACTCATGATGTAGGTCTACCGTGACTGATTTATTGTATTTGTTTGAATTCAGTGCATTTCTTATATTTGCACCTGAAATGGCCTATGTGATTCAAGTATAACTTTCATAATCTGAGAATCAGTTTAATACTGTAGTAATCATCTAATTGTACCATCTATGTGTTATGCATTAAATGTTTTAAAAGAAACAACTTCTTTCTTTGCAGATTTGCAACCTATAAACACCTGATGGCCTTCTGGGAACTGATTGAACCTGCAACGCACAAGATGATTCGCATCACCAGCCACAAAGTCACCAGGGAGACTGGGCTATCTGTGAAGACTCGGGCTCTTCCTGCAATTGATGAATTCTTCCTCTTCATGATGCATCTTGCTTTGGGCCTCAAGCAGAAAGACCTGGCTCATCGCTTCTTTGTCCATCAGACTACAGTGAGCCGCATCATAACAACCTGGGCCAACTTCCTCTATTTTCTTTTAGGCTCCTTGCAAATTTGGTTGCCGAAAGAGACTGTACGAGCCTACCTGCCAGAGGAATTTGAGAATTATCGAGACACCCAGGTTATCCTGCACTCAAAAAAATGAACTATCGCTATAGTTAGTTTTACTAAACCCATCCTTGTTCACAGTACATAAATAATGCAAGTAACTACATTAACGTAAGTTAATTAAGTTATTTATACAAAAAATGTAGTACTGTCGGTTTTACTTAACAAGTGTTTGTTTGGTCAACTCAACATTGCTGAGTAAAACGCTAAACTCCATAAAATTGGACCTTTGCGGATACCGTAGCAGCTCACCTTGGAGGCGGAGCAGCGGAACGGAAGACAAACGAAAGCGCGAAACACCATAAGGAGAAGACGTTAGTGATTGTGTCAGGTATGAATGTTTAATACTTATTAATATTTCTTGCCCATCCTGATAAATACTGTCAGGAAAAAGTGATGTAGGTGTACACAGAGTGTAATTAATTTACGTTATTAGTTTATTTTGTGTTTTGCTTAAAAAAAATATTTAGGCATTTATGCTAATTTTTCAAGGAAAGCATGTGGCAGTGTAAGGACTGCAAAATAACAGTGTCAACTAGATATCAGTTGTTGAAGCACTATAGATTAATGCATGGACATTATGGACGCCGTAATCATTTCCCGTGCACTTATTCTGATTGTCCCTGTAGATTTAAAACATGGAATGCGCTACACAGCCATCTTAATCGTTACCATGCTAAAGAGAACACTGAATTACCATCAACGTTAGCCACATTCAATTGTCACGTCTGTTCTTGCAGCGATATAGCATCAGAACGAGAGTATTTTAGTCACATCTATAACCACCTAAAAAGCAATGAAACGGTTCATTGTATGTTTGAGCACTGTTCTTTTCAGACAAATGTGTGTGGAACGATTAGCATTGCTGTCTGAGGTTCAGAAAAATGACAACTATCAAATTATTAAACAAAAAATGGAAAGAACATTTGCCTACAGAAGACATGAAGTAATTGAAGATGTGCCCTTCATTGTTGACTTCCAAAGCAGATGGCCAGCTCTGTTTTGTGAATATGAGGTAAATATGATTATATAACTGTATTTATTTCTTTAGTAGTTTTAAATGGTGAAACAAATTCCCTTATGTAAAATTATTCTTTATTCATGTCCATGCATAAATGCTGTTTTGTGTTCAGATGTCATTGAATAACCTAGGATATATATTTTTAAACATGAAAACTGTCCTTACAACAATCTTATGTCTCTTAAATCCATAGATTGCTGCTGAGTTCACTCGAATCAACACCATCCCACTAATTCAAACATTTATGTCAAAACTGGATTGTTACACAAGCAAGCTGACCAGCATCTACGGAAGAAAAGGAGGAGTTGCAGGACGTAAAATTAGCAAATTAATGGCTGCCATTGACCAGGTATGTGATCTGTATTTATGATGCTTGTGTATAATTTACATAGTGATTAGCCTCTACTTAATGTCTCTACTCGTCTACAGAATGATACCATCTCAACTCGGAGAGCGTGCATTGTCAGAGCACTTTCTGTGTATCTAAATGAAGACTATGAAAACCTCATGAAGGAGTATGCAGTAAGTATTCTCAGACAGTCTTTTGTGCATATTTAAAGTAAAAAATTATTCCCCAAAATCATTAGACAATACAATAAAGTGCTCACATATGGGCCAAATTCACATAATATAGTCAAGAAATATAAATATGCGAAGTATATTTAACTCGGTCAAGAACAAAAACAACCAAATTGAGTAGTCTGTTAATGAAAAATTTAAACCGAATAGTTCATATGTAACTTTAGTGCGGCTGCAGGAACATCAGTGGTGCTTTATCATTGCTTTATAGAACTTTTGAAATCTAGTGTGCTCTGCCCTTCTCTCTTCCTTCTTCTTCTGGCAACTCATTGATGTGAAACATTAAGGAATGGACAATTGATACAGAATTCTCTGATTATTTGCTTTTTCTGGATGCACTGCTAAGCCATGTTAAATTTGCAATCTGCATTTTTGATGCAAGATGCAGTTAAAATGACTGAACAGTGTTACTGTTTTTGTGTTTTATAGGACGCAGACTCTGAGAATGCAGAAAGAGACATGGCCAACACAGTCATTGGAATTTACATCATCAGACCTGAAGATGCAGAAGTCTGCGACCTACCATCGGATGTTGGACTCATTGTTGAGGGAGTGAAAGTCCTTCAAAATCTTGGCGATGAACACCAAGGCTTGTGCTCTTCTTTTGGGAATCATATACAGCTTGAATGTCAGCTATCCACCAGACCTGAAGTATACTTTTGAGTTCTTTCAAAAAGTTTTACTAGGACTTGATGCACAGAAACTTTCACACAAAATACAGGTGCTCAAAAACAAACTTGTTGATTGAATCAACACATCTTTATTTCTCTTTCATTTTGTTTTTCCGAGATCTGTGACGGTTAAATTGTCTGTGGTTTTAAAAATTAGGGGCCAGTTTTAATGTTACCATTGTTGATGGCCATTTGGAGCATGCTGCCTATCTTAAGCAGACTGGTTTTATTGTTTTTAGGAACTGTGAAGTTAAAATTGTTTGCAGTTGTTTACAAAAAAAATGGAGGCCAGTTTGAATGTTTCCTTTACCAAAGCTTCTAAACATTTTAAATATGGTGTGCTCCCTGACTTGAACAAAATTTCCTTTTGTTTTATTTTTCCAATTAAAATTATTCATTACAATATTTGAAGGCAGTTGCACATTGTATGACTTTGGGAAGAATGTTTGCAATTGACTAGAATTTATTTATTTTTTTAACAAACTGTGACATTTAAGCTGTTTGTGGTCATTTACAAAAATAGAGGCCAGTGTTAATGTTACCTTAATTGTTGGCATAAAGGATCTGAAATATCAGACAGGGAGTTGTGCAGCATTTGGAGGTATCCTGTTTAATTTCAACAGACATTTGATCCAAGTAAGATTTTTATCATTTCTTGAAGACAGTTGCACTTTAAAAGAACTTGTAAAGAATGTTTACTATTGAAATGATTATGCTGTAGTCTAATTGTTTCCAAGGACCTGGTTGTCTATTGCAAGACCTTGCAAAAAATAAAATAAACGTGTTTTGTTTCTGGAAATATGCTTGTGATTATTTAACTATTAGCTCTACAAGTCGAAACCTTGAAGTAAATAAAATCTATAAAACGTGTGTTACATATTAAAAGTTTGTAAATGTAACAAAATTAAGTTAAGTTTACATATAATTTATGTGTAATAGTGACAAATCTGAATTGTTTGGATTTACTTTAAAACGTTTTGTCAACTTTGCCTGAATTTCTGTTGTTCATATAACTAAATTGTTAATTGTAGAAACTACTCAACCTACTTGCGTGGAACCACTTGACACTACTTTTTTATGTAAATCCAACAAATCATTTTTTTGAGTGTGGACTGCACTGAGCTCCGCTGTCAAACGCCTTCCTCTCTGCTATTACAGAGTGAGGTATTTTCTAGTTACAAATCTCACTGCACCTTCAAGGCTTTGATAGGAATGGCACCTCATGGCGCAGTAACTTTTGTCTCTGGACTGTATGCGGGGCCAATCAGTGATCGGGAACTGTTCAAGCAATCAGGGATCATCGACGTCCTTACCCCTGACATGGCCATAATGGTGGACAAGGGCTTCTTAATTGAAAGCCTAGTACCATGCAAAATCCACTGGCCTGCTTTTGTGACCAAGGGTGCACAAATGTCTGCTGGAGAGGTGAGACACACTCAGTCTGTGGCCAGGCTCAGAGTGCATGTTGAACACCTGATCCGGCGGGTGAAGGAACACAAGCTGTTTGATACAGTCATCCCCTTGTCCATTTCTGGTAGCAATAATCAATTGTTTACAGTGTCATGTCTTCTCCTTAACTATCAGAGTGGATCACTTGTCAAGGCATGGGCCCAGTGATTCGACACACTGTTGTAAATATGGTCTGCAACAGTATGTTGTAAATATTCTGTTGCAGTGTAAATATAGTGCTATAAATATCTGCAAATTGTCTAATATTCTTACTATGACGCCCTGTTCTTATTTTTGCTTGTTGCCACGTTTTGTCTTACCACATACAATTTGTACCAACATTCTTTCTGATTAATCTTCTTCTCGACCAGTTGGTTCATTAAAAAAAGTTTACAATCCAGACTTTGTCTCCTTCCTTTGTTACAGCAGCCATACTTAAACCTGCAATTGCAACAAAATCCAGAGTCTAGGGGCTGCCACTGCAAAAGCTCGATCTCCTCTATACTCTAAGTGCTCTTTTACAGTTAAGAAAATGAGTAACTTGGTGAAAGACAAGACTAAAATACAGTATCGCAAATGGCTTTTTAGTTTATTTGAATATTCAGTCATAATATGTGTGTGTGGTGTATATATGTCTTATGACTAGGGCTGCAACTAACGATTATTTTGATAATCGATTAATCTGTCGATTACTTTTTCGATTAATCGATTAATCGGATGGGGGGGGGGGCAAAAAACTATTTGATTTCCAGCAATTTTTAATAACCCAGTCTGTCTTTGTACAAAAGTTGTTTCCAGCAACTCACATAAAAAACAAATGTATGCTACATTAAGAGTATACAAAATTTTTTTATAATTTGTAGCAGCTGAATCAACGTAATGAAATACACAAAATCTTGTTTTATAAAGTGCAACCAGCATGGTGCTTTAGATAATGTATTCAGTACTCCAGTTTTTCAATGTAAAAGCACAGACTACCGCTGCTGCTACTAAGAATATTATTAAATAATTGTCTAATGTTATTTAATGTTGATACACATATATGACAGTGGGAGAGAGCACGCCAGCGAGTCTGTCTGCATTTATTACGGACAAATAAAGTAAACATTTATTGCGAAGAAAAAGCCTTTTCCGCATCTTACGCTAAAAATTACTGAGCAACGCAAATAAGACGATTGGTGACGAAAAACCCGTGAACGGCAGGCGGCAAATTTTGTTTTAAAACGTGTCCGGTTGTTTCAGCATACTACAGTGATGAACTGTAAATAAGATAAATAACATAAGGCTATTTAGTTTGTTTAATAAAAGGACAAGATATAAACCTGTTCTATCGGAAAGGTAGCCTTAAATGACTTCTGTTGCGATCTGGAGCTATATAGAAAATGAAATTAAATAAAATTAACTTGGGGCGCCCACCTAATAGAATGGTAGGGTAAACACGTTGTGGTATACTGTATGTAGCCGCATTTCTAGCCCCATAATAGCTGATTGTGTTGACAACCACGACTTCCCCTGCGTTCATTTAAACACATGTGCGTGTGTGAAGGGACGGGGCGGGTAACGCGGCCGGCAGTAACGCCATTGGTTGCAGTTATTAGTTATCCAATCCGACAGTAAACGGCTCATTAATAAGAATATTCTCAGAGTTATGGTCTCGAAATAAAATCCCGAGTCCTTGACAAGAACGAGTACAAATACGGCTGCTTCAAAGACAAGATCGAGACCTTCAAAAACTGGTCTTGAGTACTACAACATTTGATATTGCTATAAATTTCTATCGTGAAGAAATGAAGCAGTGGTGTAGTGGTAACAAGAAATTTAAGGTGGGTAAACTATATGCACAGCAGTAAAAACGGTGGGTAACTATATCATTAACATTAGTGATCTTAAAAAAGGTGAGTAAAAGCTGTTTTGTAAATTTAAAAGGTGCGTAAATGGCGTTTATTTTTTTCTTTTATGGCGGTCGGAATCGGTTTATGTGCATTACTGCCACCGCGGCTTTGGTTAGCTTACTGCTCCCAAATTAGGAGGTTGCCACTGTACTTATAATTTAATTAATTGATTAATTGATACTTTATTGATCCCCGTGGGGAAATTGTTTTTACGCCTCCCTCAACTTGCTCTTTGTAGAAGGGCAGCCACCCGTAGCGGCGCCGAGGGAGCTGGGGATTGAGGATTGAGGGATTGGGGATTGAGGACCTGCTCAAGGACCTGCAGACGTGCTGAGGCTGGGCTTGAACCGGCGACCTTGTGATTACAGGCACACGGCTTAGCCCACTGAGCCACACGCTGCCCCCATAACTATATGTGTATAATAACGTAGACCCAACTAATTGATTATTAAATTAGTTGGCAACTATTTTAATAATCGATTTTAATCGATTAAATCGATTAGTTGTTGCTGCCCTACTTATGACAGTCACCTATAACATTCCTTCAATCATTTAAATAAATAGATACATAACTAAAGCATACACACATGCAAACAAAAGACCCTTTTGGAGCACATCACAATTGTATGCTAGCCTACATAACATTCACATAGTAGTATAAAAAAATTTGGGAACAAGAGTAGTATACAGCGTCGGTGAGATTTACTGCAAACACTTTTGTATGTAGTGGTAAAAGAAAAAATAATCTGCTCTGTCTCTAATGGTTTGCATTATATCAAGGTCTTTATATATTCGCTCAACTAGCATGTCCTCCTGAGCACAAACAACAAAATCACACCACTCTAGCCCTGTCAAGAGCATCTGACCTTGAACTTGACAGTAGTACTTGTGCTGCCTCTTGAGTTTCAAAGCACCACCTATCATTTTTATATAGGGGCAGTCCACATAGCTCTGGACATTGGGGCATTTGATATCAAGGAGACCAAAAGGTGGGTTCCCAGAGGGATCAAAGATGACTCCATCAGGAGAGCTACCTAGCCAAGGAGCATCAGGGTGTACAATGAACCCGCATGGTGAATAGTTCGCATTTTTAAGCACGCAATACTCTTTGACTACGAGTGGCTCCATATCAATACCTCTCCTCATGTCCTGGGTCTGACCAGTCCCCCTGAAAATCCTCTCAGCCAGATTCTCAGCAGATGTATGTCCACCAACATGGCATATCTCATGGAAACGTGTAGATGTCACTCTCAATCTTCTCAGACGATGCCACTCCTGGCACGAACTCTGCCCTTTTGTAGCAGCTTCTATCCTGTGTGCCATGTTGAATGACACCTCCAGAGACTTCAAATGCAAATGTTCCTGTGCTGATAGAACATAGGCACAGGAAGGTGGTTCGAGTCTATAGCTGTCGATGGGAAGGGAAGGTAAGGCAGGGGCAGATGGGATGTTGATGATTTCCCGCATTGCCTGTTGTTTCTGCTGAAAGGACAGCACGCTCCCTGCCTGGACAGGTCCGAAAGCAGACTGGACTAACGGGACAGCAGCCGACATGCCCATTGTTGTTACCAAGGGAGCAAATGAAGGGGTAAAGTCCTTGTACACCTCTGATACTCTCAACATGGCAAGATTCGGCATTTCCCCATCCAACGCCTTGTAGAGAGAACTCCTGAAAATATTAACAGTAAAAAAAAAATGTATGTGTGTCTGTATATATATATATATATATATATATATATATATATATATATATATAAAGTAAAAATCACTTTACCAAACTTCTGCCATAACATATGTAAAACGGGTTACATGTAAAAACCACACTGAGAAACAAAGTTAAGATAATCTCACCTTATGCAGTCTGTTGTGGAATTTCTGGGATTTCGAATCTCCATTTGTCCAACTGGGCCTGGCCTAACACCCTGACAGCAGAGACACATTCACCATGGCATAACAATAGCTATAATGTGCACAGAAATAGCTATAATGTGTACAGTTGACATGTTAAATGACTTACCAGTGTCCTTGGTTTATGCCAGATCTGCTCAGTGTCTGTGCAGCTGTGCACCGGGGGTACAGCAGGAATGTTTAGCTGCGAATAATGAGCAGTCTGATAAAGAAGTGCAACCAAATGATTGCATAAGGCAGAGCCAGCCACACAGGAACAATGGGTGCTCAACAAAACAACAGGTTTTGAGTGATTTAACACCATCTAGGGAGAAAAAGAAGCTTGGATGAGCTATTGCTTGACAGCTAAAGCATTAATAAGAACAATTATGCTGAATTCTATATGAGGTTAACAGACGAAATATCAAAATATATTAATTTTTAGAAATATATTTTGCTCGGATAATATTACTTTTAGGCTGACAAGCACTTTATCAGTTTGCCTAATCATTGCCCTATTAATAACCCTACTCTCAAGTCGTGTGGCTTTTCACTTTTCCTCATTGATCTATGACAGACTGCCCTCACGCTGACCTCTCCTGTCACCTTGTTTTTCATTGACACTAGGAGGAAGGACGATGAACAGACAATTTGAGACAGTAACGTTACATTTCTATACAGTATCTTGATAGTATCTGTATGAAAGAAAACACACCAACTCACAATCCGAAAGTTAGTTAACAAGTATGTCGGTCTTATTCAAACAAAACAGCTAAATTTTACTTTAGCCATCTAAACGATAGCATTTTAACGCTAGCTGCTAAGACGTAACATTTCAACGTAACGACTTACCCTCATAATTGTCGATGTAGCTGCCGATATACATCTTAAATCCCTTTTCCCGTTTGCTGGAAGGAGTGGGGCATGATGTCCTGACAAGTCTGTCCACATCATTGACTGTCAGACGAGGTAGGTCTTGAAGACAGCGACTGTAAAAAAGAGCCATGTCTGTCACGCCGGTGTAACCGGAAGTTAATCAGCCGGTATAAACCAACCCGGAACTGTGACGTGCATTGAGCGTATTCGATGTGGGGCAGTGATTAGCATGTGGAGAATGCTGCAGCAGTATTACAAAATCAGCAACTCTTTTAAAAATAATAGTGATATAAATATATTATTTATTAATAAGTATATAGAATCAGTACACAAAGTATAAGTATATAAAGTTTAAGTATATAAAGTATATAAGTATAAAAATCTTAAGTATAAAAATGTTATAAGTATAAAAATGTTATAAGTATAAAAAATTTAAGTAAAAAAAGTTTAAGTAAAAAAAGTTTAAGTAAAAAAAGTTTAAGGGCTCAGAGGCCTGCTGCTCCTACTCATCAGCCTCTGCTAAGATGGCAGCAATGTCTTCTGAGGGCATGGGCGTCCCCTGCGTCAGTCCCCTCCTCGTCACTGGCGTCCCACCTGGCGACCTCAGCACTGGGCGCAGTTTAATGTGCGGCAGCTCCGCCAGAACATCCACCATGTTGGGGCCATTGGTGGGTCCTGCGCCACTTCCCTGACGATGACTCGTCTTCTGCTTCGGGCCCTGGATATTAGCAGGCGGAGGAGGAGGAGGCGGTGGAGGAGGAGGAGGGGGCGGGAAACAGCTTGGAGCTGAAGTGGGGACTATAAGAGGAGTCCCAGTGGTCTCCGAACTGCTCCGGGGCATATTTGGGTCAGTCAGGGCACCAGCAAGCTGGGAGATCTCGGACCGTAAACGGTCCACCTCGTCTTCGAGGGCTGCAATCTTCTCCCAAACTGCCGCCCACTGATCCCCGTGATCCCCGTGTCCACTGGGGAGGTGGATGCCACTCCCGACCTTTGCAGGGGCGTTGCCATTTATAGCAACCCCCGTTGCAACACTTGAGGATGTCTTCACAAAGCGCTGGGAAAGAAAAAAATCTCCAGTTGCAAAAAACTTTTTACATTGCGCAGTTCAAAGCAGAGGGGGCGACTCTGTGAAACAAGCGATCTTCCTTGGTCGAAAAAATACTGTATTCGGAACGGAATCAAGTCCAAAAAAAAAACAGTCTGCACACAAAGTACAGAGAGTTAGATGTCTTACTTAACCCTCAATGGGTCCTTGTCAGAAAGTTACGTTCCAGGTCCTTGGGGTTCAAGTTGCACCCCTATCCATTGGCATATATAATTCAATGGTACCAAGCTCAAATTCAATTAACTAAAGTTAAGATACATTTATTAGTTAACTGAATGATGCTTGCACAGCTTACGCAGTGAGATAGTGCAGTTAAAGGGGTTGCGGCAGTGGGGGGGGGGCAGCAGAGGGGACTGGTCATATAATGCACATTCCGACTGTATCCTCTTGCAGAATGTGTCGAAGAGCTTCAGCTGTGGAATACCTAGCCATGGTGTTATATCTTTTCTAACAGTTGAAATGTAAACAAAACAAAATGGCTGACTTTTTTTAATATCCGAAAATGTTCTAGAATATAATAACATAAAAAATTATAGTAGCAATTATCACTAATTAACTGAATTTGTCGATCATATCAATCTCATAAATTAACCCTAAAAAGGGTTATGTAATAGCAACTGGACTTTGTTTTTCATAGAAGACGTTTTGCACTCCATCCAGAGTGCTTTCTCAATTCTGACTGACTGGCATAGCAGGTTGATGAACCCTGTGGAATCCTCAAGTTGTTAGCACTAGATGGTCACCTGTGGGTTTTTGTTGTTCCTCCTGGCTTTCATGTGTTTCACTGATACCACCTGAGGCCGAGCGTGAACGACTTTGGAAGCGTCTTGGCAAAGTTGAAAGAACTGCATTGTAGGTGGACCGGGAGGACAACTGCTTCAAATGAACGACCGTCGTTGAACAGAGGAGGTGGCCTAAGACGTCTATCACCTACCTACAATGCAGTTCTTTCAACTTTGCCCAGACTCTTCCACAGTCGTTCACGCTCAGCCTCAGGTGGTATCAGTGAAACACATGAAAGCCAGGGGGAACAACAACAACCCACAGGTGACCATCTAGTGCTAACGACTTGAGGATTCTACAGGGTTCATCAACCTGCTATGCCAACCAGTCAGTCAGAATTGAGAAAGCACTCTGGATGGAGTGCAACACTTCTTCTATGAAAAACAAAGTCCAGTTGCTATTGCATAACCCTTTTTTAGGATAACCATGACCTGGATAACTGAGAATCTCCACAGACATCTGTCATAAATTAAGTTTTTTTTGGGGTGCATTTTGCACCCCCGAAGAAAGTATGCCAGCGATAATTGACGTCAACACTTTTTCTATCATTTTCTGCATGACCGTATGTAAAACTGGTGCACTTACAATGTCCTAGAGGATAACTGCTGTAATTTTAATAACAACATGGTAGTAGCCATAGAAATGGGCAGGGGGTGCAGAACGCACCCCAAGGAACCATTGAGGGTTAAACATCACACAAAATTATATTTTTTTCCATCATCCATTAACATACAGCGCAATCTCAGATCCACATTAGGCCATACTATACAGATTTCCTGAATAACATTAATATACTGTACACATATACATGTATATATTTATATATGCACATTATAAACATTTCAACCTGCAATGGTACTAACAGGGTGGCTAAACTGAATAACACCATATCACAGTCAACGTATTCCGAACAATTAGCAAGTAGCCTTATAGGTAGCTTTAGCATTTTACATACAACTACAAAAAATGATACATTAGTAAAGAAAATAATCAACCACACAATCAGCAAAGGTTCACATTCATATCCTGACTGTTTTTCCTTCACACTAATGATCCCTATATCTATATTTTCAAACAGGTAAATTGACCTACCAGGATAACCAAAAGAGAGCACTTGCACCAGAATCTTTCTATCCACTAATTGCTGCAATTGTATGCTTAGGCCAAAAAAAATAAACAGTGCTCTAAACGTTGACATCTACACAAATATATATATGTATATATACGTTTATTTCCCTAAGTTGCCGTTCACTCCTCTTTCCGCTCTCTTTACCCGCCTTCCTCCGTCTAGAAAAACCCGCCGGAAAAAAAAACTCCCACCCTACCTTTCGGCACTCAGGAACGTCTTAAAGAGACAGCTGCCCACTTTGGTATACATACACGTATTGTAAGGTTCATGTCTCCCTCTTTACAAATTACGCTCTATAATAGCTTCAAAGCCTTATGGTAGCTTTATAGACCTGGCTACATTTGGTTTTGTTATTATTATTATTGGTATTAGTATTATTATTTTAAGAATGAAGCTAAATAATATAGCTAATATGTCACATATGGGTTAAAGGAAACACAACTTAGCAAGCAGTTTAATTTTAATGACTGATTGTTTTCAGTATTAACTAGTATTTGTTTAACATTGGTTTAAAGTTGACTGCTGCTACTTTAGCAACAGCTCGGCATGCGCTCTCTGAGCTGATCCTAATCACTTTCATCCTTGATATTTCAGTCAGTCATGAATGGAGGTGTTTGTGAGAAACTGATTTATTTATTTTTTTAAAAAGATCCTTTATAAACACTCCAATACTTACTGCAGAAAATGATTTTACGCAATGTCCTGCAGTCCAGTTATGAAATACTAATCTAACAACATACAATGTGCTGCCCACAGAAACGCTGTCTGTGCGCTGCCTGCTGGCAAAAAGCGGAACTACAGTTACCGCAAATAAGGCAGAACGGAAACATCGGCGTCACTCCTTGGACTGATGATAGCTTATAAATAGTTCTCAGTAATCGCTTGTGTGATTATAAATGTGCTGTGTGTTATGTCATGTATAGTGGTTAACAGGGGTTAAAGTAAAAAAAAATCCTGAGCCTGAACTTTTTTTTGGGGGGACTTTTTTATTTGAAGGACTTACTTCAAATATTGACAATAATAACAAAAATAAAGTACAAAAAAAACTGCTAAACAATAGCAAGTGCTTAAAGTGCATAAATAACAAGTGCTCAAAGTGCTAAAGAACTGAACTGCTAAACTGAAGATTAGAAGCGAAATCAAGGCCATTATCACTTATTTTTTCTTTTTTTCTGGGTTGTCCTGCAAACTCTTTCTTTTTAAGACATTTGGAACAGAAGATGGAGCTGGTACAATGGAGGAGGATGAGGCTTTGGCTGGTCCAGATGATGAGGATGAGGCTTTGGCTGGTCCAGAGGGAGGGAGAAAGAGTTTGGCTAGTCCAGAAGAATCTGGTCCAGAAGATAAGGATGAGGCTTTGGCTGGTCCAGAGGATGAAGATGATGCTTTGGCTGGTCCTGAGGATGAAGATGAGGCTTTGGCTGGTCCAGAGGATGAAGATGAGGCTTTGGCTGGTCCAGAGGGAGAGAGAAAGAGTTTGGCTGGTCCATAGGAAGTTGAAAATGGTCTGAATGGTCCAGAGGAGGAGGCTGAGGGTCTGGCTGGTCCAGTGGAGGTTGGTGAGGGTCTGGCTGGTCCAGAGGAGGTTGGTGAGGGTCTGGATGGTCCAGTGGAGGAGGATGAGTGTTTGGCTCGTCTAGAGGAGGCTTTGGCTGATCCAGCGATATTCCTGGCCTGCCGTATGAGTAGGTTTGCCATCTGTGATGGCCGAATCCTTGCTGCCTCATTCACCCTTTTCTTCTTTTGTGCCTGTTGTGCCTCTTTCTTTTTCTGCAGATGTTTTTGATATGTTTGATACGATGACAGGCAAGACCACCTTAATGGCTGGTCTATTGTCATTGTTGATGCTGTCCACTCTCTTGCTTTAATTGTGGATTTTACAATTGCAAGGCTCTCATAAGTTTCCACATTCATGGAGCATCTGTCTGCTTCAAGAATATCATCCATGAGATTAAATGATCCCTGAACCAGGGGGCCTGTGAAAATGCTAAGTAGTGCTTTGACCAGCTGACCCAGAATGGGAAATCTCACACCTCTCTCTGGATTTTTCATGGATACAACTCTGCTCCACCAATCTACATCAACTCGGCCTTCTTCTTCAATGTAGTTCTGGGCACACGTTACCAGGTCCACCTCTATTTGGTACGCCCGTATCTCTTCCTCCACCTGACCAATCTCTTCTGGTGCGACCACATTAGGCAAGGCCTCTCCTAATGTGATAAAAGCCCCACAGATGGAGTCATCTTGAATCAGAGAGGGAGTGAGTGCAGAAAGTGAGGTGATTATCTTGTTGTCCAGAGGAAGGTTTTTGAGAAGGAACTCTGATGACTTCATGTATCCTTATCTGAGAGAGTTGTAAATGTTTCTCACCCATATCTTCCTCTCCACACGGGCCTTGTTTAGTGCCGAGTAGCAGTATCTTCCAACAGACAACCTTTTGTCTTATAGTTGCAAATCTTTACTCCGGACATCAACCTTGATGATATCCTTTGCGCTCAGTGGGATGGCTTCCGGCTTCATAAATTTGCTGAGGAGCTCTCGAACTAGGGCCACCATCTCCACGTGCAGCAAGCGCGCCATTGGTTTTTCATGTTGCATTTTTTTCAAAAATCCCTGAAATGTTGAAAGTATGCCTGCAAACATTAAAAAAAAAATTATTTTTATTTGACATTTTCACATGCGTAAAAAAAACCCAGCAAGAAAACAGAATTAAAGACAAGTTGCATACAGTTCAAATAAATAGCAGTGCGTTTTAAAAAAGTAAATAAAGTATAAATACTTTTAATAGCTTTTATTTCCATATATCAGATGTAATGGAAAAATTACTCCAAATCAAATTATTAACGAATTTGACCAGGTCTGCAGTTTTTTTTACTGGAAGCAAAGGAAACGGAATATGAATCTGTTCCCAAAAAAAAAAAAAAAAATTGCAGTGTTGAGATTTTTCAAACACTTGACATAAACTTAAGACATTTTTCAAGATTTAGCTTAACTTTAAATTACTGAAGTAATATTTTGGTGCATAATCATTGTTTTTGTCAGATGTTAATCAGATCATAATCAGATGTTATCATCAGTTAAATCTTTAAAATGTTTTAAGTGTATGTCAATGTTTGTGGCTGAAGAGAAAAGAAAAAATTCACAACACTGCTATATTTTTTTCTTAAGATAAATATTCCTTCTCTTCATTTCCTGTAAAAAAAATGCACACTTAATAAAGTATTTTACATTTTTTGCCTTGGAATTGAATGTCTAATCTTTCCATTACATTTGAAATATGGAAATAACATACTGATTAAAAATAATTTCACTTTATTCACTTTTTTTTAACAATAAACTGCTATTTATTTGAACACTTCTATATAACTCTGCATAACTTCTAAAGCTGGTTATGATTGCTGTAGTAGAGACCTGGCTGTTCCCTTTTCGTAAAAAACAACAACTGTTATTAACTTTCATTACATTTAGCCTAAAGTTTTTGCCTTCACAAGTTAGCCTGCTACAAGATACCTCTGAACATGTCGACCATGACTTTGAATCGGTCAAACTCTGTAAAGATCACAGAGATTCGTGCCTTCCGGTCAAGGTTGGCTTGTGTTCCCATTCGGGATGTTGTGGCTTGTTCTTGTTGAAGAATTTCTACTCTGGTCTTTTCCTCAACTGTTAGTGCATATCTCGTCAGCAATTCATTAAGAAGCCTTCTGTATCACACAAACACACACACACCACTGTGGCTATTTTCATTGCTTATTCCTACATAAAACCTAACAACACTCTAAACTAGCACATCACTCTACATGCAATATAATACAATAAAAATGGTTAACTGCAGAGACAGCACATTAAAAAATACTTAATTTATACTACAAAATGATTAGCATTACCTGTATTTGTGTTCTTCATTTGGATTCCCTCCCCTGTTGCAAGTCTCGACTTTAGTGTTGTGAGATGTGGTGACTATGTGCTTATTGCTGAGGTGTTTTTTTTTCTGTTCCTATATTGTACTTCCTACTGGAGTACAGTCTGGGGGCTGTTTTTTTTATTCACCTCCACTCTCCTCACGTAATCTGTTTCTCTGAGTTTTCCTACAGTCCCCTGTCTTCCTGACCTGTCTGCCCCCCTATAATGTTTGTGTATGTATGGTCGGGTTGATGGCCCGCTTTTCGCTGATACTTGTGACTAGTGACATGGAGAATTGCAACAGCAATAAAGGGAATCAATCAATCAATCAATCAATCAATCCAGCACATAGTAATAATGCACCACCAGTACATCCATGAGTTCATTCAGCCTGGTGCACACCTCCAGCATCTGAAGAAATCTGTTGCTAATAGGTCTTATCAAGCTCTTGGAAGGAAGATGGAGCAGACTCTGAAACTCTGAGAAAATCTCCTTCTGTTTTGGTGACTTCTCAATATCATAATAGACATCGGAGCAGAAATTTTCCACTTCTGTGCTGAACGGACTCATGAGGGCCTTGGCAGCATTGGAAACCATGTGCACGGTGTCTCCAGATATGTCAAGGAGGTATGGGTTCGCCTTCCTTGCTTGAGTTTCAAGGCCAGACTTTTTTCCTCTCATGACTGCACAGTTGTCAAGGAGGATGCTGGTAACTTGTCTCCACTCAAGACCATAAGTCTGCATGACATCTTTAAGTTCCAGCATAAGGTTTGGGGCATTTGCAATGTTGACTTTTCTGCTTGCCAGATGTTGTGTTATTACTCTGTTGCTTTCATTATCAAAAAAGCGAACAAGCACATTGAGTGTTTTATCCATATTCAAGGTTGTTGCTTCATCAACATTGAGTGAGAACATGCATTTTTTTAGCTTTTCAGACAAACATTTTTTGAACTGTAATGCAATTCCATGAGTGTTCATGTAACTCGCATGTTGATTTGAAACCGACAGGCTAGTTAACGCTTTTTTGTCTTCTGCCAGTTTTTTACACAGGGTGACCAGTGGATGCGAAATTCTGAATGACAAATCATGTTCTGCTATAAATGTGCACAAACGTATTTTTAAATCGCAGACACGGTCAGTCATAGACAACGGTGTGTCAGCTGTAACAGTTGCTCCCGGCAACGTCGTGGTAAGTTTGAGTGCACGGGCAGCGGCTCTATGACCGGAGTCTAAATCATGACAAGCAAGCACTTTCTTACCGCTGCTGGCATACAGTAGCTTCCTCGAGCAAGTCGTGCAGAAACAAGCCCCGGGCTCTCTCAGTTTCTTGCACCAACTGCCAAAAGGCTCGCCATTTCTACTTTCTTCAATCCACACCCAGCGCCATTTATTTTTGAGTCCTTTATCTATTGCTAGGACATCATCCCCAGGCTTCATAAACTTGCGCTCCATTTTTTTTTCTCCGACAACGCTAACGTGACATTGACGTATGGGTGTCAATCATACCGTGTTGCAAGGACCCGCCCTTCTCTACTTCTGATAGGCTTGTAACGTTAGTTAAAGCTGCGTTCCTCTCATATGATTGGTAGGTGAAATAAATTGGCTCGAAAATATTAAACCGCATGCGCAGGCTCTAAAATATTATTATTTTTTTCCCTCACGGCCGCACGCCGGAGATCCGGCACGGTGCCGGAATACTTTAAGCCCTGCACTAAAGATCTGGTCTCAGTTTCGTAAACATTATGGCCTAGCCTCCATGTCTGTTTACGTCCCTGTCATGGCCAACCTGCTATTTCCAGCTTCTCTATTAGATAATGCATTCAGACAATGGTTTAAAAATGGAGCGTTGAATATTAAGATGTTATATAAGGATGGCGTCTTCATGTCATTTGATCAGGTTAGACAGGAGTTTGCTCTGCCAGCAAATCACTTTTTCAGATACCTACAAGTTAGACATTTCACACAGAATAACGTCAGTCATTTTCCTTCACTACCTCAGACATCATTTCTTGATTCAATCATAGAAAGTCAGCCAGAGGTTAGGGGAACCGTCTCAAAGCTGTACACAAATATATTTGACATGGAAGGTTCTTCACTGACAATAGTAAAAGAAGGATATGGGTACAACTATTAATGATGGTCAATGGTCTAACATACTTCAAAGAATCCACTCCTCCTCTATTTGTGCGAGGCACTGCCTCATTCAGTTCAAGATTGTACATAGACTTCACATATCTGGGGTTAAGTTATCCAAGATTTACCCCGGGGGTTAATCCTATTTGTGACAGATGTAGACAAGCACCTGCTACTCTCTTTCACACTTTTTGGTCATGTCCAAGTATGACTGCATTCTGGTCTTCAATATTTGAGGTGTATTCTGTGATTTTGGGGGTAACCTTTGACCTTTGTCCTTTTATCGGACTTTTTGGCGTACCATTGAATGATCTCCCATTACGAAAGACACAATTAAATTGTATAGCCTACTCCTCCCTTTTGGCTCGGCGACTCATTCTTTTAAATTGGAAAAATGAGAAACCCCCCCTCCTTTGTTAGATGGATATGTGATGTCATGTTTTTCCTTAAGATTGAAAAGATTAGATATGCATTGCATGGATCAGTGGGAAAGTTTGATATGGTATGACATCCTTTTATTTCTCATATAGAACAGCTGACAATGCACCTTGACTCTCGATAATGTGTGATGTGTACAAAGTAACTGAGTGACTACTTTTTTTTTTTTTTTTTTGTCTTGTGGTGTTATGTTTATTTGTCTTAATACTTGTATCTGTGGGGGGTTTTTGTATGTCTGAAAAAACCAATAAAAAATACATTGACAAAAAAAAGAAACAATTGCATAACATAGGATACCATAAAATCAAGATAGGATAGGTTAAAAGAAGAAGTTTAAGATAAGATTGTATAAGATAAAGGATAAGATTAAGATAATGATAAGTAGAGATAAGGTTAAGATAACATTATATAACATAACATAGGATACGATAAAATTAGGATAGCTTACGATAAAATAATATATAATAAGGATAGGATAGGTTGTATAACATTAGATAACATAGGATATGATAAAATTAGGATAAGATTGTAAAAATCGAACGCGAGAAATTGTGAAATTTACGTGACGTCCCCTTGTCCGCATCTGAAAACGAACACGGAAAAGTGAAGCGTCAATTGGCCTTAAGTGTCACGCCAGATGCGTTAGTTGGCAACCCTGTTAAGCCCCCTAGACCCCGTCCATGAAAGAATCATGATGGCCATTGAAAGGATGCAGGCAGACACTGGAAACAGTATTGAACACCTGGTCCAGACCATTCAAAAAAATCCCCCTGGCCCGGCGCCCATGGAGAACATGTGTTTTGAGAAGCCCTGCAGGACAGTGCAAGAGCTTGAGGGATTCAAATTCCAGTTGGAGGGCCCAGAACAAAAACAAAAGATGGAATGTTGATATGCTATATTGCTGTTTAAAAGGGTTTGTCTAATTGCAACACTAAGAATTGTTTTTAAGTATTTATCTTCATATGTTGTATAGATCCGTTTTTTTAGTCTGATGGGAGGCTGCAGCATTGGGGATGTTGTGAGGAGAATCCTCAGAAAGATGGCTACAAACGAGGTCTGGTCACGTTACAGCCTGAAAGGCCGAAAAGGAAAGCTGTCCTTCTTGGGAACAGCACTCCACCATGTTGTTTTAAATTACCTATTATGTTAAACGGTTAGATTTCACAAAATGTCCATTACATTGCATAGACCCATTATTTAATATTTATTAAATACTGCATTTTTTTCTAGGAGCTTGTGCTGCACAATTTCCGAGGGTTAGCGAGAAGGACATTGAAAATTATATAGGGGATACCCTAAAACACGCACCTCACCTTGCAAAGATCCACCCAATACCTGTAAGTTTTTTTTGTTTTTCTTCGGAGCAGTTAACACTTAAAACTGCACTGCACATTGATGCCATTTTTAAATTCATAGTACCTGTTCACTTAAATCGGACAAGCCAAGGTCATCACGCCCAGGTCGTCCGATCCTCATGTGTGCCACGTCCCCTCATTACTCACGTGCACTACCCTGATTGTGATCACCTGTTTCCTGTTATTTTGACTTGTCTTGTGTGTTTCAGTCCACGTTCGAGTCTGTTTCCCCAGGTCTGTCATTGACGTTGTTAACCGAGTGCTCCCCTGTCTGCTTGTTCTCCATAATAAACCCCGTTGCCCTTGGATTGCGGTCTCCCTGATCCTGCTTTTCCGCACCCCACTCGCTCGCCCGTCACCCGGTCGTGACAAAGGTGCTGTAACATTTTATGGCAACACAGGAGGACATCCAAGATATTAGTGTAACTCGTTACTTTTATTACCCTTCACCTTGTCTCTCTATTAAACCTTTGTTTCTGTCACAAATTCATGGACACCTACTCATAGTCTAACCACTAATAATCTCAGTTTTGTCTTATATTTCCACACTTTACATGGCAAACACATTTGGTTAATATGCTAAGTTACCTCATAGCCTGTACACCTAAGGGTAATCAAACGCAATTAAAAAGTAAACGAAGTGACTGGGAAATATTGTTATTTATGATTTTCAGGCAGCGGAAGAAGAACCTGGGCCATCTACACGACATCAAATTGAAGACAGTGACGGAGTTTTCTCTCAAACGTTTCTTTCTTTTTTATTGATAGTGTTTTTGGATGGTTTCAGCTCAGTTTGAGAAAAGAACATTTTAGATGTTACTACAGTGACTGAAGTAATTGTTTCATGTAAATAATTTGTTTAAATAATTGTTTTACAAATCATTTTTGGTCCAAAACCAAAACATCTCTCTCTCTCTCTCTCTCTCTCTCTTGCTCGAATTATGAACAATAAAAGAAATAATAAGAACTGAAATGCATTGGATATAATTGTTTTATAGTGTAAACACGTTTTGGTATTGCATATATTAAACTTTAAGTCACCTAAATGTTGTGCAAAAGTCCCTGTAATGTTACTAAAGTTCTGCAAACGATCTGAGTTGTGCTGTACGAAAAATCCACCTCCACATCATTGCGATGTGCGCATGCACAATATTACTCATTGGATTAGGTACTGTTTTGTGTCTGTTGTTGCAGCTTGGGGTAACACCACTAAACTATTTGTCACACTATGTTAATTGGTAGATAATAACAAGTCCTATTTCATTACAGGTTATTTCGGGTAATCTCTCCTTTTCTGTTGCATAAAAATCTCAGTATTACTCGTGGAAAGATCACATATGGCGATGTGATCGTACAGCCCTAGCTTTGAGAAGGTGGTGCAAGGACTAAAAAATAACATTCCAGGTAGGTCCCCTAAAGGTTACTGTAATTGTCACTCAAGATCTATAAAAATCCTGGGAAAGTGATGAAAAGACCAAATAGGACCAAAAAAGAACATTAAAGTTTGGTGCCCGAAACGTTACCAACACGTCCTGAAAGTTCCCCGAATTTTCCCAAAATGATGTTCCCCGAACATCTAAAGAACTCCACATCGTGACATCCCGGGAACGTTCTGGGAAGGTTACACAGCGACGTCCTTTACACCAATGGGTACGTTCTCTGAACGTACAGGGAATGTACAATTTCCAGCTGGGTAGACTCCATTCTTGTGTTTGTCCCTAAAGAGAACAGCCAGGATAGGAAATGCTGGAAACCCATCCTGACCGGAGTCCATCCCTTCCCGGTGGCACAGTAACCCGAAAGTGTTTGTGAGTGTGGTTTATGTCAGATTAGGAGAGCTGAAATTAACCTTTTGTTGGATGATAGCCGGCGACCAAAACAAGAGCTAGATCACAGAAAAGTGTTTCAAAAGCGACAGTGTCAAAATGAAATGCAACGCTGGATGGAAGTTTTCTAGTCCTGATGAAGGATGTAGAATCGGAATCCAGATATGTTTCCATACAAGGAATTTGCCTTGGTCGTGCTTTTACATGACATTACAAAGAACATACCACGTTTAGCAAAGACATATGCAGAAAGGTAATAAACAATAGATTGGCAATTAGGTAATATGATAATTATATGATAATTAATTTTATAAATGGCAGTGATGATGGTATTATGATATGTATATATGTGTGTACATAGTAATAATTGTAGTATGAATATAAACTATATAAATTGCATAATAATTTAAAGGGCTCTTAAATGGTGCCGTTATTAATTAGCAGCCAAGTCAACTATATGTGCAAGAGTGCAATATGTATACAGAGTTTGCAGTATGTGTGCATAATGTGCAAGAGTGCAGAATATAATCATAGAGGAAGTTTATCAGTTGTTCACTGGTTATAGGCCTGTCACGATAACAAATTTTGCTGGACGATAAATTGTCCAAGAAATTATCGCGATAAACGATAATATTGTCGATCTGAGACCATTTTCATCTAGAATAATGATAATGGCATAATAATGTACATACGCCTTTCAAAATTCAAAAACGTTTATTTTTAGACTATTTAACACTGAAAATGGAAAACATTTTAAATATCCACAATAACAATGAACAAAACAACCAAAAACAATAAAAGCAATGGACTCTCAGTCTCTGTTAACAAAAAATGCACTTGAATAAATACCAAAAACAATAAATAAAATGGATGTAAACAAAATTGCACTTCAAAAAATATTAAACAATAGGCTCAACCAAATTTTCAAAACCCATTCCCATCCCATTCAGTCCCGTGGGATGTCATTCCCATACCGTCCCATTCCCGTCAAATTTCAAAAAATCTACCGCTCCCGTGTTTTTCATATATTTCCATTAGCGCTTGTTTTCCGCGACCAGAGTGGCAGATATTTTTGACTAGGGTCCTGGGAAAGTTGCACCAGCATCATACTGGTGCATGCCATGGCAGAATTTCAGAATAGAAAAATATGCAGGACTTTATTTAATGTGCAGTTAGGCACTTTGTTAAAGAAAATTAAGTTATCTGTGACAAAGCACTCCAGTGAGTGTCATGCCTCGATCGTCCGCTCTTTCCGTGTGCCACGCCCCCTCGTTAACCCTGTGTGGATTCCCCGTGTTTACCAGCTGTTCCTGATTGTTGTCAAACTTGTCATTAGTCCATTGTATTTAGTCCGTGTTTCCGTTTGTTTCTCCAGTCCTGTCATTGTATTGTAATTCTGCTTTACCGCTAGTGTGTGTTCCTTTTGCTCATTAAACCCCGCATTTCCCTGATCGATCCTATATGTCTCCTCGCCTCTGCTTCCCCAGTCAGCGTTGTGACAGTGAACCTACTTCCATGCTGCAATGTGAACATTTGCCATGTTCCTAAAAATTCTGTTTATTGCACAGTGTCTGACCACACAGACCTAGATCATACTGGACATATCAACTGGACATATTTTCCACTATTACAGATTGATGTCTTGCATATACTGATTTTATCGATTACTCAAGGACATACAATATAATTAATATCAATTGTTTTCACTGTAAAAATAATTCCCATGGTTGTTCATATTCTCATTCTTACTTAATATTTACTTTTTAATAATATATACACTCACCTAAAGGATTATTAGGAACACCTGTTCAATTTCTCATTAATGCAATTATCTAATCAACCAATCACATGGCAGTTGCTTCAATGCATTTAGGGGTGTGGTCCTTGTCAAGACAATCTCCTGAACTCCAAACTGAATGTCAGAATGGGAAAGAAAGGTGATTTAAGCAATTTTGAGCGTGGCATGGTTGTTGGTGCCAGACGGGCCGGTCTGAGTATTTCACAATCGGCTCAGTTACTGGGATTTTCACGCACAACCATTTCTAGGGTTTACAAAGAATGGTGTGCAAAGGGAAAAACATCCAGTATGCGGCAGTCCTGTGGGCGAAAATGCCTTGTTGATGCTAGAGGTCAGAGGAGAATGGGCCGACTGATTCAAGCTGATAGAAGAGCAACTTTGACTGAAATAACCACTCGTTACAACCGAGGTATGCAGCAAAGCATTTGTGAAGCCACAACACGCACAACCTTGAGGCGGATGGGCTACAACAGCAGAAGACCTCACTGGGTACCACTCATCTCCACTACAAATAGGAAAAAGAGGCTACAATTTGCACGAGCTCACCAAAATTGGACAGTTGAAGACTGGAAAAATGTTGCCTGGTCTGATGAGTCTCAATTTCTGTTGAGACATTCAAATGGTAGAGTCAGAATTTGGCATAAACAGAATGAGAACATGGATCCATCATGCCTTGTTACCACTGTGCAGGCTGGTGGTGGTGGTGTAATGGTGTGGGGGATGTTTTCTTGGCACACTTTAGGCCCCTTAGTGCCAATTGGGCATCGTTTAAATGCCACGGCCTACCTGAGCATTGTTTCTGACCATGTCCATCCCTTTATGACCACCATGTACCCATCCTCTGATGGCTACTTCCAGCAGGATAATGCACCATGTCACAAAGCTTGAATCATTTCAAATTGGTTTCTTGAACATGACAATGAGTTCACTGTACTAAAATGGCCCCTACAGTCACAAGAAATCAACCCAATAGAGCATCTTTGGGATGTGGTGGAACGGGAGCTTCGTGCCCTGGATGTGCATCCCACAAATCTCCATGAACTGCAAGATGCTATCCTATCAATATGGGCCAACACTTCTAAAGAATGCTTTCAGTACCTTGTTGAATCAATGCCACGTAGAATTAAGGCAGTTCTGAAGGCGAAAGGGGGTCAAACACCATATTAGTATGGTGTTCCTAATAATCCTTTAGGTGAGTGTATAACGAATCGAATCAGGCTTAATCAAGATAGGTGATCTATCACTTTAACGATCCCCAAAATTAACCGCCTGGACCAGACAAATACTACTTAACGAATGATTAAACATTATATGCGTCTCTTTCTGTATGTTTTCTAAATAAGACCGCGTGCCCATACCCAACTGTAATAGTGATTAAAGCGATCTATTCTTTAGTATTTATGTTAAAGACATTTATTTTATTACTGTTGTGGGATTAATCTTTGGAAACACTTAAATTTAATAAGCACAAAAACATATGACATAAACACGACTGTATTTTGTGTTTTACGGCTTTTTTGGAGGACAGCGACTCCGCTGTTGTGAGAATTACTGACTGTCTCGTTGTTCGAATTCGTGATTCCCCCCGCTCGCGTACCCCCTACAGCCTCTTGCGTACCCCAGGGGGTACGCCTACCCTAGTTTGGGAACCGCTGTCCTACGCTAAGGAAACGAGAGTTGTCATTCAGTCGCGGATAACAAACAAGTATGCAAATGAAATTATCGCGGCCGGAAAAATTATCGAGGGCATTTTTTTTATCGTGCGATTAATCGATTTATCGACTATCGCGACAGGCCTAACTGGTTATGCTGGTGGATATTTCACTGCAGCTGATGATTAATTGAACGTCCATTCAGAGACTGGTTTGGTTAATGAGAGATTCTACCTGAGGGGAGAAGCTCTTGGCGTGTCTTGTGGTCTTGGTTCTGATTGCCATGAGTCTTCTCATGGAGGGTAAGGCTTGAAAGATGTGGTGAGCAGGGTGAGATGGGTCCTCAAAAATTTTGTATGCCGGTTTCCTGGTTCTGGTGATGTAAAGTGTCTGGAGGGTAGGCAGGTTACTGCCGATTATTCGCTCTGCTGAGTGGATGATGTGTTGCAGTCTGGCCTTGTCTCGTTAAGAGGCTGATCCAAACCAGGCTGTGATGGAGCAGATGAGGATGGACTCAATGATTGTAGCATAAAACTGGGCCATCGTGGTTATAATATGTTATTTTGGATCAGGCACGGACAGTTGTGAGAGTTCAGTCCGCATTAGCTCCGATAGAATAGTATTAAATGCAAAGCTAAAGTCCACAAACAGAATCCTAACATATATCTCAGGGCACTCCAAGTATCGGAGTAAGAAATGGAGTCCAGTGTTAACTGCATCGTCCACAGGTCTGTTGGTTCTTTTGGCAGACTGTAGACTATAGAGGGTCAAGCGATGGGTCTGTGATGGTTTTAAGGTATGACAGCACAAGTCTCTCAAAAGCCTTCATTACCACCGATGTGAAAGCCACTGGTCTGTAGTCACTGAGGCAAGAGACTCTGGGTTTATTTGGAAAAGGTGTTATTGTGGATTATTTAGGATACAAAGATCCAGTGACTAATTGAAAATGTCTGTGAAGACAGGTGATGGTTGATCTGCACAGTGCTTCAGAGTGGCTGGGGAGACAGAGTCTGGACCAGGAGCTTTCCTTATATTCTGATCTTGTTTACATCTCTGTCGTTAATTCTCCTGGGGAGGTGGCTGGACGTGGCGGAGGGGGGGGGGGGGTTCCAGCTGGGTATAGTGTAGGCGAGGTGTGAAGAAGGCCATTGAAAAGGTGAGGGTGCGAATGTGGCTTTTCAAACCCGCAATAGAATTTGAACAGGTTTTTGTCACCACTCCTGTAGGCTACATCTTTTGTTTTATGAAGCTGCCTGAGTTCAGTTGTAAACTATGGTTCGTCGTTATTATAGCTGACAACAGACTTTTTGGGAATGCTTTTTATACTATGACAAGTTTTCCTAACATCAGATTTAAAAATTGCAAAATATAGCAACATATTGAATTGCAATCCCTGTATCTTGAAACGTGATGTGTTGCCAGACTCTCTGATACACAGCTCTATGGTCCATACAGAGGAGATGAAGAACATGCAGTTTGCTAAGTCACGAAGTTATCTTTTGTCATGTGACTATACCGGATGTTTTCATGTGTTTCTAATGATACAATTACACCACTAGCCACGTAGAGGCATTAATCGGGAATTCATTTATAAAGGCTTCATGTGACCGAAAAAGATGCCAAACATTCATAGGTACGTATCTAAGAGGATTTTGGGATTTATAAAGAAAAACGTATGCTGAAAACAACTCGCACGTTTTGTGAACGAGGCTGAAGGGGGTGCGGTTTCGACAGAATCCTGTAGAGGGCACTGTGTATGCTAAATTGAAGGCTCCAGGAATGTTGTCGGCATTTCATTTCATTTCATGGTCACACGGCCATCGGCTCTGAAATTAAACTGTTCTTTTAAATAGAATTGTTTAAATTTGCAAACTGAATTGTATGCTGTGTTTGAATGTTCAGATATCATTAGATATTTCACTGCATATTTTTCAACTTAATGGCCTCTGAAATTGGTACTCTGTCACTAAGACGTACTACACAAACAAAGCATTTTCTGCCCAGGGTAAAGGCTTGTTATTCAGTTTCCCTACAGTGGATAGCTGGGGTCCGTGGGATGTTTGGATGTTAGTGTCAGGGCATTCTGGTAGAATGTGACCATTGGCAACAATGGGCTGGACAGCTCTGTGCTCATCTTGTCTCATCTGGGACTCCCACCATCACTGCCACTGAGCATCTCCTCTACAAGCAAACACTGGGGTGCCACCAAGACCAGCAGGCTGCTGGTGGCTCTGGGATGCAACCACTACTGAGGCCAGATGAGGGAGCCACTAATGATGGCTTGAAGACATATCAGTGTCAGAATGACATGTTTGAGATAAATGTAGAACTACAGGATAAATTTACAGTTATACCGCCAGGTGTTTTCATAACAGGATTCATTATTATTAGTTATGAATGTGTTTATAAATTGCTAAAGCAATGGCCTTAAGTAGTGTTACCTGATTTTTGTTTACAAACGTAACATTTTTTGCTGAGGGGCTCTCTAACCCCAAAATGGCCTTAGATGAATTTGCAGAGACAGAATTCTTCCAGAAGGAGCTGGAGGCTGCCAAGAAACGGGTGGAGAAGAAGATGGAGAAAAATAGGAAAAGGCCAGACTCACGACAAGCAGGCCGCCTTTGCAGATGCTGCCGCATGAACCTGAAACAGGGACCAAACAGCTAGCCTGCACATCCACACCGGCTTCCCTGGAGTGGCAGGGAAATGCACTTACTGCCCATCTAAAGTGTACTCTGTATACCGAGGAGATTCGGGCGTCTCCTTTGTTTAAGGCAGAGTGATAAAGATGGGTAAACTTAATAATTTTAATTTAGTCATTTTAATGTAATATTTGAATGCAGGCCTTAAATGATCCATATTATTTCAATAAGGCCTCCCTTTAGGGGTATAGTCCATGCTTTTACGTTTGTGTAAAACAAACCAAACAAAGGACACGGCCGCATGACCCCGCGGCGCCGAACAAAGAAGCACTGTGGGACACACGCCGGCGTCCGAAACAGACTGAGGAAACGAGCACATCGCCCGCCCCTGCCCAGAGTCCCGCTCGCAAACGTCCAGTCTAAACTAGGTGACCTAAGAGCGAGGTTGGGGTTCCAGCGTGATGCAAGAAACTGCAATATATCACGTTTCACGGAAACGTGGCTGACCCCCCTGGTACTGGATCTAGTGGTGACTCCGTCGGACTCTTTCTCTCTTTTTCCTGTTTCATAACTGCTTGCTGTTGGTCATTTAGGACTTGCTCTTTGTCCATGAAACTATGTCACCACTATGCTTGCAAATTTAAGGATCTAGGAAATTAGCTTATATAATATTATAATATAAATATAATTTTATATATATATATAATAATAATATACAGCTGCAGACTCTTAATGCCACTCTCAGGCCCCTTCCGTTTGGTGGACGCATGTGCAGAAAACAAAGAAACATGTACTTTATCAGTTTCACAAGTTTTCAAAGTAGAGTTGGATGGCACCTTTAACCTTAAAGGCCTGTATTTGCAGCAGAATGGTCATGCAATTTGGGTTTAACACCAAAATCATGTCCCTGTGCTTGCATCATTTAATGAATTGCCCCTCTATGTTTTTTGCATTGCACTTGAGAACTGAAGAAACCTTTAATTCAATGGCAAGTCCACTACAATTCTCTACATGTACATGAGTTTAACCAATCATTATTTAAGCTAATCAAATTTTGTTTCAAACTTCACAATGTTTTAAATAACCACACAGACACAAACCAAATGCAAAATAATCCACATTTATTTATATCTTAGTCTTATCTTATTCTATGTTACCATATGTTATACAATCTTATCTTAACCTTATCTTAACTTACACTATATTAGTCTTATCTTATTCTATGTTACCTTACGTTATACAATCTTATCTTAACCTTATCTTAACTTACTCTATCTTAGTCTTATCTTATTCTATGTTATCTTACATTATACAATCTTATCTTAACCTTATCTTAACTTACTCTATATTAGTCTTATCTTATTCTATGTTACCTTACGTTATACAATCTTATCTTAACCTTATCTTAACTTACTCTATCTTAGTCTTATCTTATTCTATGTTATCTTACATTATACAATCTTATCTTAACCTTATCTTAACTTACTCTATCTTAGTCTTATCTTATTCTATGTTATCTTATGTTATACAAAATCTTATCTTAACCTATATTAGTCTTATCTTATTCTAATCTTATGTCATACAAACTTAGGATAAGTTAAGGTTAAACTATCTTAATCTTATCTTATCCTAAGTACTTGTGAGATCTCTCACCTAATTATTTACAGGTTCTATAAAAAACTATTTACATCACACAGATAGCCCATCTCCACAGCTAACTCCAGGACCCCGGGGATGGCACTCAGCTGGTCCAGCGCATCATTAGGAAATATCACCTCAGCTTCATCATCCCAATTGTCAACATACGTGTAGTGAGCCTCTAGGTTTTGGTCCCTCCCCTGCTTGCAGATGGAAATTGCATTTAGAAACTCACTCCAAAACTGAATACACCAATGGTAAGTTAAGCACTTGGCCTCATAGGTCATTTTAGGGTAGTTGCTAAGATAATAGTTATGCAACTTATTGAATCTTTCCATTTTTTCAAAAACAACAGAAGGGGACATAAATGGGGGTGTCGGACCCGTAACCAGCTGAGATGAGGGGTGCGCTGGAACCTGATACGGAGGGGTGGGATGAACCATGGCCGGAGCTGAAGATGGATGTGGGGCTGGGCTTACATGTGAGACTACGTGTGGTGACGGAGGAGGAGAGTCTGTAAAAAAAGATGGAGATGGAGAGGAGACAAAAGAGGATGGGATGGGTGACGGAACTAAGAATGAAGTGGAGGAGAAGGCCGGTGAGCAGGGCTCAGGCTCAGGCTCTGACATAGATGGAGCGCGACACAGGATGGTTGCAACCTCGTCGTCACTCTGGGTGAGATCCTCACACGGGATCTTCTCACCCACTTGGGTTGAGTCAAACGGGTTTCCCAATTTGCAGTTACTGAAGCGTACTAGATTCTGTAAATTTTTTGTAAATGGCCCCTTTTGTTTTTTACGCCAATTTCTACGTCCTGACCGGCCTCCCGCCGTATTTCTACGGCGTCCTGAGCCCTGCTGACCCCTGCTGGTTGCCACCGGGGAGGGAGCAGACGAAGTGGCGGCAGACACGGTGATGGAGCTGGGTGCCGGCGGCCCAGTGCGGCATTTCCTCCGATGGCCTCCACCACTGGTGCTGGTTCGTCCTTTGGGGTTAAAAAGACAGGGGACGGCACATTTAAATCCATAAGTGAATCCTTATGTCACTCTACAACAAAACTACATCACATACATCACAGATATCACACTTGGCAGTCAGTATTGCACATTGAGAAAAATTCTGCCATCTTATTGGATACAGGAAACGCAAGCTTGGGAGACTTATGCGCTGGTCTTGAATCGGGCCGCCTGCGTTTCGACAGGGGAACTTGACTTATAAAAACACACCAGTTAGTGCACAGATTCCCTGATATGCAGAACAACAGCGAAAAACCACACTGGAAACTGATGTAACTTATGCATTATTACACCAATGTTGAAATGCTTTCCTCGCCCTAGTAGCATAAAAGCCAATCTAGTTTATTTATTTTTGTTTTGTTCAGGCTTTTTGACAAATGAAGGCCCTTTTTAGTAGGCCAGTGTCTAGTCAAAGGTGTAAACTTAAGAGGAAAATAAACTATTCTGACTGTGCCATTAATTCTCTTTTTTTCCCAGTTACTTTGGCAATATTGTCTTTTTATTCAATTTTGATAGTAATTTGAAATGTTGTAATTTAAATTAGATTTCCACAGCTAGTTCTGGCAATAGTTGAAGTTGTCATGAAAAATAATAATCCTGTACCATGCCTTGATCACTAACTGCTATTCTGCTACTGCTAACAGCATTGTAAGGAACTGTGGTTTTGATAGACATTTCACATAATTAAGTAATGATGTCTCAGCAACAACGTAAAAACCAAAGACCAAATTTTCTGGAGATGTTCATGACATTATTTGCTAGATTTATTTAAAAAATTGATCAATTTTGAAATACAGGTGTTTTGTTATTGAATTTTTAATACTTTAATAACCCATGGTAATTATTCGTATGGGGATGGCATATTATTTGTTCAACCTATAGAGCTGGACAATAGCTTTAAAACAATATGAGGACCATTTCTGTGCAGCTTATATTATGGTAAATATAGCCAGTCAAAAAAAAAAGAAGTTAAAACTTCATCCATCCACACATCACAGCGACAGATTTTATTGATTTCTGATTTCATTATACAATACAGCAGACATGCCGAAAAGAGCCCCGTATTTTTACTGCTTCATGGTAACAAATCACCGTTTGCCTAAAAGTCAACCGTTTTATTATCTAGTATCCTAAGACATGTAGTTCCAAAATAAGATAGTTATCACAGACTGCAAGATTCAACAAGACCAGCCAACCCTATTCTGACTTTCATTCTTCGAGTGCTGAGCTATTCTGGGCATCACTTTGCCGTCCTTACCATGGCTAACGGAACCGGGGATGTCTTCCGGAGCAATCCGGACACTGACTGCCCCATTTGGCAGGAGCCAGTCGATTCTCCAGAGGCACACAGTGGCGTTCAGGGCAGACATCTCGATCACGTCTTGTCTCTCGCTGGGAAGCTGCAAATCTGAGCTGCTTTGAATGTTCAAATCAAATTAACTCGAAGTGCAACTACAATTGTTATGATGCGGTTGCTATGGTACTGTGGCCAATTAGTGTCAGCGTGCTGCAAAGTCGTCAAACACGTTAACCAAATGACAACACACACGATGTACATTAACAAAAGCGCGGAAAAATAATAGGAGCACCGCAAATTTAGAAGACACGTTTAAAAAGAGAAAAGCGCTGCAGATCCGCTCACAACACAGTTGCTAAGTTTCCGGGTGACAAAGAAACCAATTGTGGCTGGGCTGTATATCGAATATGTTTACGCAATACAAATATATTATCAAAACAAGATGTAGAATGACACAATACAGGTCGTGTCTGTATAATTGATATATATATATATATATATATATATATATATATATATATATATATATATATAATAAAATTTGATCGTTTGTTAAAATTATTAGGTCGCTATTACAGTATTTGAATACAATTTCTTACTGGTAGCAAGTAACGCGAGAGCTGCGGTCGTGACCTTCCACAGACTCCCAGAATTCATAGCGACAATTAAGCGACCCATTCAGTTAGTGGAAGATTTGATGGAGGGGAATGAGCGGGAGACGTTCTTATCTCACTTGTGGTTTTGATTTACAACTGAATATTTAGCACAGTTGGAAATTTTGGTGTAGTGCTAATATTCCTAAGAATCTAGGGATATGTCGATCGATACACTTATTGCGATGTTGTGTTTTTCGTACAGCTATTTTAATTAATAGTTTTCATGGAAAGGTTCCCGCGGTGGTTTATTTTCTGCTCTGTCTGACCCCCGGACAGTTAGGCAGCAGGGCTGTAATTAATCTTCAGCCATTTCACTCTTCCACTGTAGCAACGTCAACTGAAGAATTATGAACAATGATGGAGGCACATTCGCAGCTGTTCCGAGCTTTCCAATGTTTCTCTGACTATGTTTTACTGGTTTCTTTGCTTCCAGTACCAGTATTTTATTCATCTTTGTTCTTCTTTAATGTTGGTGAATATTTCTTTTATTTCATATTGTATTTTACTTGTGGTTTTATCCTTAACAGGCTTGCTCCAAAGACATCTTATTGTATTTGCACAGTGACAGTAACGCTGTCTTATCTTGCAAGAGGAAGTAGAATAAGGCTGCACTGCTAACCTTAGCATTAGCAAACCTAGCAATGTTGGTAGTAACGCGTTACTGTAATTCCACTACTTTTGTCTGTAAGGAGTAATGTAACTAATTACCATTTCAAATAAAAAAACGCAAGGTACTGAAATTTCAACGGACTCGTTACCTTTGTCTTGCGTGAAAATATTAATGGATAAAGGCAGCATGTTCCCCTAATTTCCTGTTTAAGATGTAACGCCATCCGACCTTACCGTGGCGCAATGAATGGGTGATATTATAGGTACGCTGATAGGTACAATTAGACAGTTGTATTGTCTGGCACTGTCACAGCAGCAACACTAAAGTAATATAACTACCATGCAGTTTGCTAAGTCACGAAGTTATCTTTTGTCATGTGATTATACCGTTACATACCTTAACGCAATTAAGATGTTTTCATGTGTTTCTAATGATACAATTACAACACTAGCCATGTAGAGGCATTAATCGGGAATTCATTTATAAAGGCTTCATGTGACCGAAAAAGATGCCAAACATTCATAGGTACGTATCTAAGAGGATTTTGGGATTTATAAAGAAAAACGTATGCTGAAAACAACTCGCACGTTTTGTGAACGAGGCTGAAGGGGATGCGGTTTCGACAGAATCCTGTAGAGGGCACTGTGTATGCTAAATTGAAGGCTCCAGGAATGTTGTCGGCATTTCATTTCATGGTCACACGGCCATCGGCTCTGAAATTAAACTGTTCTTTTAAATAGAATTGTTTAAATTTGCAAACTGAATTGTATGCTGTGTTTGAATGTTCAGATATCATTAGATATTTCACTGCATATTTTCCAACTTAATTGGTACTCTGTCACTAAGACGTACTACACAAACAAAGCATTTTCTGCCCAAGGTAAAGGCTTCTTATTCAGTTTCCCTACAGTGGATAGCTGGGGTCCGTGGGATGTTTGGATGTTAGTGTCAGGGCATTCTAGTAGAATGTGACCATTGGTAACAATGGGCTGGACAGCTCTGTGCTCATCTTGTCTTATGTGGGACTCCCACCATCACTGCCACTGAGCATCTCCTCTACAAGCAAACACTGGGGTGCCACCAAGACCAGCAGGCTGCTGGTGGCTCTGGGATGCAACCACTACTGAGGCCAGATGAGGGAGCCACTAATGATGGCTTGAAGACATATCAGTGTCAGAATGACATGTTTGAGATAAATGTAGAACTACAGGATAAATTTACAGTTATACCGCCAGGTGTTTTCATAACAGCTCGCTTATAGTAACATTATCACTAGCATCCATTTCACTTGTTTGACGAGAGCGAACTGACAGACTTTTGTCTCTCATACGTTCCCTGTAATTATGCACTAAATAATGAATTGTCATGACCGTTATTTGATAATGTGTGTGGTTTTTATGTTGTCGTATGATAAAATCTTGTTGCCACGGTACTGACAGTAATTTTGTGTCACCAATTAGCTAGCATCGCTCACTTGGTAAGAGGCTGAAGCTAGGTTTGCCGCATAGCCTATGTGTCCATGGCTTGTAGTAAAATGGCACATGGGATAATGAATGGACATGATCGTTTTACATATTTGTGTGTATAGTTTTTTGTCATAACGTTAAAAAATCTTGTCAGTCCGTTTCTGACAAACTTGTGTTGATCAGTGACCTGAGCATCGCTCACATGGTAGACTATTATCTGTCTGAACAATTATAAATTGCACTGACCAGAAAAGCTTGAGTGTTGATAGCATCACAGGCAGAACCATAAATGATTTTTGGTAACATCTTTTTTTGTTTTAGTCATTTTTAAACACATTGACCATGCATTATAATGCATTCATGAAGCATTATAAACACGGCTATATTTCTAAAAGGGCATAACACATTGCCATGTTTATTATGCACTATGACTGCCTTATGAAGCTCTCATCTATAATGCACTATAGATACCTTTGTAATGCAGTAGAAAGCTGTATTATTCCGACCATCATAATGCATTATGAGGGTATCTATAGTGCATTCCAGATGAGAGCTTCATAAATCATTCATAATGCATAATACACATGGGTATAATGTGTTATGCCTTTTGATAAATAATTATAGCCATGTTTCTAATACTTTACGGATTCATTATTATTAGTTATGAATGTGTTTATAAATTGCTAAAGCAATGGCCTTAAGTAGTGTTACCTGATTTTTGGTTACAAACGTAACATTTTTTGCTGAGGGGCTCTCTAACCCCAAAATGGCCTTAGATGAATTTGCAGAGACAGAATTCTTCCAGAAGGAGCTGGTGGCTGCCAAGAAACGGGTGGAGAAGAAGATGGAGAAAAATAGGAAAAGGCCAGACTCACGATAAAGATGGGTAAACTTAATAATTTTAATTTAGTCATTTTAATGTAATATTTGAATGCAGGCCTTAAATGATCCATATTATTTCAATAAGGCCTCCCTTTAGGGGTATAGTCCATGCTTTTACGTTTGTGTAAAACAAACCAAACAAAGGACACGGCCGCATGACCCCGCGGCGCCGAACAAAGAAGCACTGTGGGACACACGCCGGCGTCCGAAACAGACTGAGGAAACGAGCACATCGCCCGCCCCTGCCCAGAGTCCCGCTCGCAAACGTCCAGTCTAAACTAGGTGACCTAAGAGCGAGGTTGGGGTTCCAGCGTGATGCAAGAAACTGCAATATATCACGTTTCACGGAAACGTGGCTGACCCCCCTGGTACTGGATCTAGTGGTGACTCCGTCGGACTCTTTCTCTCTTTTTCCTGTTTCATAACTGCTTGCTGTTGGTCATTTAGGACTTGCTCTTTGTCCATGAAACTATGTCACCACTATGCTTGCAAATTTAAGGATCTAGGAAATTAGCTTATATAATATAATATTATAATATAAATATAATTTTATATATATAATAATAATAATATACAGCTGCAGACTCTTAATGCCACTCTCAGGCCCCTTCCGTTTGGTGGACGCATGTGCAGAAAACAAAGAAATATGTACTTTATCAGTTTCACAAGTTTTCAAAGTAGAGTTGGATGGCACCTTTAACCTTAAAGGCCTGTATTTGCGGCAGAATGGTCATGCAATTTGGGTTTAACACCAAAATCATGTCCCTGTGCTTGCATCATTTAATGAATTGCCCCTCTATGTTTTTTGCATTGCACTTGAGAACTGAAGAAACCTTTAATTCAATGGCAAGTCCACTACAATTCTCTACATGTACATGAGTTTAACCAATCATTATTTAAGCTAATCAAATTTTGTTTCAAACTTCACAATGTTTTAAATAACCACACAGACACAAACCAAATGCAAAATAATCCACATTTATTTATATCTTAGTCTTATCTTATTCTATGTTACCATATGTTATACAAAATCTTATCTTAACCTTATCTTAACTTACTCTATATTAGTCTTATCTTATTCTATGTTACCTTACGTTATACAATCTTATCTTAACCTTATCTTAACTTACACTATATTAGTCTTATCTTATTCTATGTTACCTTATGTTATACAAAATCTTATCTTAACCTATATTAGTCTTATCTTATTCTAATCTTATGTCATACAAACTTAGGATAAGTTAAGGTTAAACTATCTTAATCTTATCTTATCCTAAGTACTTGTGAGATCTCTCACCTAATTATTTACAGGTTCTATGAAAAACTATTTACATCACACAGATAGCCCATCTCCACAGCCAACTCCAGGACCCCGGGGATGGCACTCAGCTGGTCCAGCGCATCATTAGGAAATATCACCTCAGCTTCATCAACCCAATTGTCAACATGCGTGTAGTGAGCCTCTAGGTTTTGGTCCCTCCCCTGCTTGCAGATGGAAATTGCATTTAAAAACTCACTCCAAAACTGAATACACCAATGGTAAGTCAAGCACTTGGCCTCATAGGTCATTTTAGGGTAGTTGCTAAGATAATAGTTATGCAACTTATTGAATCTTTCCATTTTTTCAAAAACAACAGAAGGGGACATAAATGGGGGTGTCGGACCCGTAACCAGCTGAGATGAGGGGTGCGCTGGAACCTGATCCGGAGGGGTGGGATGAACCATGGCCGGAGCTGAAGATGGATGTGGGGCTGGGCTTACATGTGAGACTACGTGTGGTGACGGAGGAGGAGAGTCTGTAAAAAAAGATGGAGATGGAGAGGAGACAAAAGAGGATGGGATGGGTGACGGAACTAAGAATGAAGTGGAGGAGAAGGCCGGTGAGCAGGGCTCAGGCTCAGGCTCTGACATAGATGGAGCGCGACACAGGATGGTTGCAACCTCGTCGTCACTCTGGGTGAGATCCTCACACGGGATCTTCTCACCCACTTGGGTTGAGTCAAACGGGTTTCCCAATTTGCAGTTACTGAAGCGTACTAGATTCCGTAAATTTTTTGTAAATGGCCCCTTTTGTTTTTTACACCAATTTCTACGTCCTGACCGGCCTCCCGCCGTATTTCTACGGCGTCCTGAGCCCTGCTGACCCCTGCTGGTTGCCACCGGGGAGGGAGCAGACGAAGTGGCGGCAGACACGGTGATGGAGCTGGGTGCCGGCGGCCCAGTGCGGCATTTCCTCCGATGGCCTCCACCACTGGTGCTGGTTCGTCCTTTGGGGTTAAAAAGACAGGGGACAGCACATTTAAATAAAGTGAATCCTTATGTCACTCTACAACAAAACTACATCACATACATCACAGATATCACACTTGGCAGTCAGTATTGCACATTGAGAAAAATTCTGCCATCTTATTGGATACAGGAAACGCAAGCTTGGGAGACTTATGCGCTGGTCTTGAATCGGGCCGCCTGCGTTTCGACAGGGGAACTTAACTTATAAAAACACACCAGTTAGTGCACAGATTCCCTGATATGCAGAACAACAGCGAAAAACCACACTGGAAACTGATGTAACTTATGCATTATTACACCAATGTTGAAATGCTTTCCTCGCCCTAGTAGCATAAAAGCCAATCTAGTTTATTTATTTTTGTTTTGTTCAGGCTTTTTGACAAATGAAGGCCCTTTTTAGTAGGCCAGTGTCTAGTCAAAGGTGTAAACTTAAGAGGAAAATAAACTATTCTGACTGTGCCATTAATTCTCTTTTTTTCCCAGTTACTTTGGCAATATTGTCTTTTTATTCAATTTTGATAGTAATTTGAAATGTTGTAATTTAAATTAGATTTCCACAGCTAGTTCTCGCAATAGTTGAAGTTGTCATGAAAAATAATAATCCTGTACCATGCCTTGATCACTAACTGCTATTCTGCTACTGCTAACAGCATTGTAAGGAACTGTGGTTTTGATAGACATTTCACATAATTAAGTAATGATTTCTCAGCAACAACGTAAAAACCAAAGACCAAATTTTCTGGAGATGTTCATGACATTATTTGCTAGATTTATTTAAAAAATTGATCAATTTTGAAATACAGGTGTTTTGTTATTGAATTTTTAATACTTTAATAACCCATGGTAATTATTCGTATGGGGATGGCATATTATTTGTTCAACCTATAGAGCTGGACAATAGCTTTAAAACAATATGAGGACCATTTCTGTGCAGCTTATATTATGGTAAATATAGCCAGTCAAAAAAAAAAGAAGTTAAAACTTCATCCATCCACACATCACAGCGACAGATTTTATTGATTTCTGATTTCATTATACAATACAGCAGACATGCCGAAAAGAGCCCCGTATTTTTACTGCTTCATGGTAACAAATCACCGTTTGCCTAAAAGTCAACCGTTTTATTATCTAGTATCCTAAGACATGTAGTTCCAAAATAAGACAGTTATCACAGACTGCAAGATTCAACAAGACCAGCCAACCCTATTCTGACTTTCATTCTTCGAGTGCTGAGCTATTCTGGGCATCACTTTGCCGTCCTTACCATGGCTAACTGAACCGAGGATGTCTTCCGGAGCAATCCGGACACTGACTGCCCCATTTGGCAGGAGCCAGTCGATTCTCCAGAGGCACACAGTGGCGTTCAGGGCAGACATCTCGATCACGTCTTGTCTCTCGCTGGGAAGCTGCAAATCTGAGCTGCTTTGAATGTTCAAATCAAATTAACTCGAAGTGCAACTACAATTGTTATGATGCGGTTGCTATGGTACTGTGGCCAATTAGTGTCAGCGTGCTGCAAAGTCGTCAAACACGTTAACCAAATGACAACACACACGATGTACATTAACAAAAGCGCGGAAAAATAATAGGAGCACCGCAAATTTAGAAGACACGTTTAAAAAGAGAAAAGCGCTGCAGATCCGCTCACAACACAGTTGCTAAGTTTCCGGGTGACAAAGAAACCAATTGTGGCTGGGCTGTATATCGAATATGTTTACGCAATACAAATATATTATCAAAACAAGATGTAGAATGACACAATACAGGTCGTGTCTGTATAATTGAGATATATATATATATATATATATATAAATAAAATTTGATCGTTTGTTAAAATTATTAGGTCGCTATTACAGTATTTGAATACAATTTCTTCCTGGTAGCAAGTAACGCGAGAGCTGCGGTCGTGACCTTCCACAGACTCCCAGAATTCATAGCGACAATTAAGCGACCCATTCAGTTAGTGGAAGATTTGATGGAGGGGAATGAGCGGGAGACGTTCTTATCTCACTTGTGGTTTTGATTTACAACTGAATATTTAGCACAGTTGGAAATTTTGGTGTAGTGCTAATATTCCTAAGAATCTAGGGATATGTCGATCGATACACTTATTGCGATGTTGTGTTTTTCGTACAGGTATCGGTTTTAATTAATAGTTTTCATGGAAAGGTTCCCGCGGTGGTTTATTTTCTGCTCTGTCTGACCCCCGGACAGTTAGGCAGCAGGGCTGTAATTAATCTTCAGCCATTTCACTCTTCCACTGTAGCAACGTCAACTGAAGAATTATGAACAATGATGGAGGCACATTCGCAGCTGTTCCGAGCTTTCCAATGTTTCTCTGACTATGTTTTACTGGTTTCTTTGCTTCCAGTACCAGTATTTTATTCATCTTTGTTCTTCTTTAATGTTGGTGAATATTTCTTTTATTTCATATTGTATTTTACTTGTGGTTTTATCCTTAACAGGCTTGCTCCAAAGACATCTTATTGTATTTGCACAGTGACAGTAACGCTGTCTTATCTTGCAAGAGGAAGTAGAATAAGGCTGCACTGCTAACCTTAGCATTAGCAAACCTAGCAATGTTGGTAGTAACGCGTTACTGTAATTCCACTACTTTTGTCTGTAAGGAGTAATGTAACTAATTACCATTTCAAATTAAAAAACGCAAGGTACTGAAATTTCAACGGACTCGTTACCTTTGTCTTGCGTGAAAATATTAATGGATAAAGGCAGCATGTTCCCCTAATTTCCTGTTTATGATGTAACGCCATCCGACCTTACCGTGGCGCAATGAATGGGTGATATTATAGGTACGCTGATAGGTACAATTAGACAGTTGTATTTTCTGGCACTGTCACAGCAGCAACACTAAAGTAATATAACTACCATGCAGTTTGCTAAGTCACGAAGTTATCTTTTGTCATGTGATTATACCGTTACATACCTTAACGCAATTAAGATGTTTTCATGTGTTTCTAATGATACAATTACAACACTAGCCATGTAGAGGCATTAATCGGGAATTCATTTATAAAGGCTTCATGTGACCGAAAAAGATGCCAAACATTCATAGGTACGTATCTAAGAGGATTTTGGGATTTATAAAGAAAAACGTATGCTGAAAACAACTCGCACGTTTTGTGAACGAGGCTGAAGGGGATGCGGTTTCGACAGAATCCTGTAGAGGGCACTGTGTATGCTAAATTGAAGGCTCCAGGAATGTTGTCGGCATTTCATTTCATGGTCACACGGCCATCGGCTCTGAAATTAAACTGTTCTTTTAAATAGAATTGTTTAAATTTGCAAACTGAATTGTATGCTGTGTTTGAATGTTCAGATATCATTAGATATTTCACTGCATATTTTCCAACTTAATTGGTACTCTGTCACTAAGACGTACTACACAAACAAAGCATTTTCTGCCCAAGGTAAAGGCTTCTTATTCAGTTTCCCTACAGTGGATAGCTGGGGTCCGTGGGATGTTTGGATGTTAGTGTCAGGGCATTCTAGTAGAATGTGACCATTGGTAACAATGGGCTGGACAGCTCTGTGCTCATCTTGTCTTATGTGGGACTCCCACCATCACTGCCACTGAGCATCTCCTCTACAAGCAAACACTGGGGTGCCACCAAGACCAGCAGGCTGCTGGTGGCTCTGGGATGCAACCATTACTGAGGCCAGATGAGGGAGCCACTAATGATGGCTTGAAGACATATCAGTGTCAGAATGACATGTTTGAGATAAATGTAGAACTACAGGATAAATTTACAGTTATACCGCCAGGTGTTTTCATAACAGCTCGCTTATAGTAACATTATCACTAGCATCCATTTCACTTGTTTGACGAGAGCGAACTGACAGACTTTTGTCTCTCATACGTTCCCTGTAATTATGCACTAAATAATGAATTGTCATGACCGTTATTTGATAATGTGTGTGGTTTTTATGTTGTCGTATGATAAAATCTTGTTGCCACGGTACTGACAGTAATTTTGTGTCACCAATTAGCTAGCATCGCTCACTTGGTAAGAGGCTGAAGCTAGGTTTGCCGCATAGCCTATGTGGCCATGGCTTGTAGTAAAATGGCACATGGGATAATGAATGGACATGATCGTTTTACATATTTGTGTGTATAGTTTTTTGTCATAACGTTAAAAAATCTTGTCAGTCCGTTTCTGACAAACTTGTGTTGATCAGTGACCTGAGCATCGCTCACATGGTAGACTATTATCTGTCTGAACAATTATAAATTGCACTGACCAGAAAAGCTTGAGTGTTGATAGCATCACAGGCAGAACCATAAATGATTTTTGGTAACATCTTTTTTTGTTTTAGTCATTTTTAAACACATTGACCATGCATTATAATGCATTCATGAAGCATTATAAACACGGCTATATTTCTAAAAGGGCATAACACATTGCCATGTTTATTATGCACTATGACTGCCTTATGAAGCTCTCATCTATAATGCACTATAGATACCTTTGTAATGCAGTAGAAAGCTGTATTATTCCGACCATCATAATGCATTATGAGGGTATCTATAGTGCATTCCAGATGAGAGCTTCATAAATCATTCATAATGCATAATACACATGGGTATAATGTGTTATGCCTTTTGATAAATAATTATAGCCATGTTTCTAATACTTTACGGATTCATTATTATTAGTTATGAATGTGTTTATAAATTGCTAAAGCAATGGCCTTAAGTAGTGTTACCTGATTTTTGTTTACAAACGTAACATTTTTTGCTGAGGGGCTCTCTAACCCCAAAATGGCCTTAGATGAATTTGCAGAGACAGAATTCTTCCAGAAGGAGCTGGTGGCTGCCAAGAAACGGGTGGAGAAGAAGATGGAGAAAAAGAGGAAAAGGCCAGACTCACGACAAGCAGGCCGCCTTTGCAGATGCTGCCGCATGAACCTGAAACAGGGACCAAACAGCTAGCCTGCACATCCACACCGGCTTCCCTGGAGTGGCAGGGAAATGCACTTACTGCCCATCTAAAGTGTACTCTGTATACCGAGGAGATTCGGGCGTCTCCTTTGTTTAAGGCAGAGTGATAAAGATGGGTAAACTTAATAATTTTAATTTAGTCATTTTAATGTAATATTTGAATGCAGGCCTTAAATGATCCATATTATTTCAATAAGGCCTCCCTTTAGGGGTATAGTCCATGCTTTTACGTTTGTGTAAAACAAACCAAACAAAGGACACGGCCGCATGACCCCGCGGCGCCGAACAAAGAAGCACTGTGGGACACACGCCGGCGTCCGAAACAGACTGAGGAAACGAGCACATCGCCCGCCCCTGCCCAGAGTCCCGCTCGCAAACGTCCAGTCTAAACTAGGTGACCTAAGAGCGAGGTTGGGGTTCCAGCGCGATGCAAGAAACTGCAATATATCACGTTTCACGGAAACGTGGCTGACCCCCCTGGTACTGGATCTAGTGGTGACTCCGTCGGACTCTTTCTCTCTTTTTCCTGTTTCATAACTGCTTGCTGTTGGTCATTTAGGACTTGCTCTTTGTCCATGAAACTATGTCACCACTATGCTTGCAAATTTAAGGATCTAGGAAATTAGCTTATATAATATAATATTATAATACAACTATAATTTTATATATATAATAATAATAATATACAGCTGCAGACTCTTAATGCCACTCTCAGGCCCCTTCCGTTTGGTGGACGCATGTGCAGAAAACAAAGAAATATGTACTTTATCAGTTTCACAAGTTTTCAAAGTAGAGTTGGATGGCACCTTTAACCTTAAAGGCCTGTATTTGCGGCAGAATGGTCATGCAATTTGGGTTTAACACCAAAATCATGTCCCTGTGCTTGCATCATTTAATGAATTGCCCCTCTATGTTTTTTTCATTGCACTTGAGAACTGAAGAAACCTTTAATTCAATGGCAAGTCCACTACAATTCTCTACATGTACATGAGTTTAACCAATCATTATTTAAGCTAATCAAATTTTGTTTCAAACTTCACAATGTTTTAAATAACCACACAGACACAAACCAAATGCAAAATAATCCACATTTATTTATATCTTAGTCTTATCTTATTCTATGTTACCATATGTTATACAAAATCTTATCTTAACCTTATCTTAACTTACACTATATTAGTCTTATCTTATTCTATGTTACCATATGTTATACAAAATCTTATCTTAACCTTATCTTAACTTACTCTATATTAGTCTTATCTTATTCTATGTTACCTTACGTTATACAATCTTATCTTAACCTTATCTTAACTTACACTATATTAGTCTTATCTTATTCTATGTTACCTTATGTTATACAAAATCTTATCTTAACCTATATTAGTCTTATCTTATTCTAATCTTATGTCATACAAACTTAGGATAAGTTAAGGTTAAACTATCTTAATCTTATCTTATCCTAAGTACTTGTGAGATCTCTCACCTAATTATTTACAGGTTCTATGAAAAACTATTTACATCACACAGATAGCCCATCTCCACAGCCAACTCCAGGACCCCGGGGATGGCACTCAGCTGGTCCAGCGCATCATTAGGAAATATCACCTCAGCTTCATCAACCCAATTGTCGACATACGTGTAGTGAGCCTCTAGGTTTTGGTCCCTCCCCTGCTTGCAGATGGAAATTGCATTTAAAAACTCACTCCAAAACTGAATACACCAATGGTAAGTTAAGCACTTGGCCTCATAGGTCATTTTAGAGTAGTTGCTAAGATAATAGTTATGCAACTTATTGAATCTTTCCATTTTTTCAAAAACAACAGAAGGGGACATAAATGGGGGTGTCGGACCCGTAACCAGCTGAGATGAGGGGGCTGCAGCCTGCGCTGGAACCTGATACGGAGGGCTGGGATGAACCATGGCCAGAGCTGAAGATGGATGTGGGGCTGGGCTTACATGTGAGACTACGTGTGGTGACGGAGGAGGAGAGTCTGTAAAAAAAGATGGAGATGGAGAGGAGACAAAAGAGGATGGGATGGGTGACGGAACTAAGAATGAAGTGGAGGAGAAGGCCGGTGAGCAGGGCTCAGGCTCAGGCTCTGACATAGATGGAGTGCGACACAGGATGGTTGCAACCTCGTCGTCACTCTGGGTGAGATCCTCACACGGGATCTTCTCACCTACTTGGGTTGAGTCAAACGGGTTTCCAAGTTTGCAGTTACTGAAGCATACTAGATTCCGTAAATTTTTTGTAAATGGCCCCTTTTGTTTTTTACACCAATTTCTACGTCCTGACCGGCCTCCCGCCGTATTTCTACGGCGTCCTGAGCCCTGCTGACCCCTGCTGGTTGCCACCGGGGAGGGAGTAGACGAAGTGGCGGCAGACACGGTGATGGAGCTGGGTGCCGGTGGCCCAGTGCGGCATTTCCTCCGATGGCCTCCACCACTGGTGCTGGTTCGTCCTTTGGGGTTAAAAAGACAGGGGACAGCACATTTAATTAAAGTGAATCCTTATGTCACTCTACAACAAAACTACATCACATACATCACAGATATCACACTTGGCAGTCAGTATTGCACATTGAGAAAAATTCTGCCATCTTATTGGATACAGGAAACGCAAGCTTTGGAGACTTATGTGCTGGTCTTGACACAAAACACAAAATACTGTACATGTATGAAGTAATTGCCAGTTTATTGGTAAAATATTTTTGTTAAAGCTTTTTAAATATTACATAATAATATAAGTGATATAAAAACCTGTGAGAATCCAAATACTATCTACAACTTCATAGAGTATGATACTCAATGCAGCCTCTGCAAATGTTTCCAGAATCTAGCCGGGGTAATTTCTTCTGATGTACAGTAGCAGCAGATCTCCATCATGATCTCCAAACTGCAGCTGACAGTGTGTGAGGAGCAGGAGAGAGATCTCTACTCAGTACCACTGTAATGAGAAACACTCACCTGTGAGCCCAGCAATGAGAAGAAACAGGAGCATCAGAGGATCCATACGTGTGTGTGTCACTGAGCCCAGATCTGAGGAAAACTGACCCTCACTTCCTTATCCTCTGGACCTTCACTGTCTCTGTCGTTTCTATTCTCACACACAGCAGGCAGAGTGAAAGGGGAGTGGACACTTTAAACAGGAAGTGAGAAAACCACAAGGCTGAATATTTAGCACCAAATACTTCAGCAAGTCATTCTATTATTATTACTATATACAGCGTAAAACTTATAATAAAATGCATCATAATTTTTCTTTATGCTGCTAGGACACTAAAAGATTTACTATGCACAAGGCATATATATTTGCTTATGATGACAATAGAATTTGTAGTATTAAACAAGGGAGCCATGGTTTGAATAAAAGAGGCTCTGTGATGCACTTTGTGTGAGAGAATGGAAGGGAATAGCTGTGCAGACATCTGACATGGGCATGGGGGGACGGGTAAATCCCGGGGGGGACGGAGGGGACATGTCCCCCCCTATCCGAGGGTTGTCCCCCCCAAAAAAAATATATATATAAAAAAAATCGCACTATCTATTGTGAAAAATATATGTATGTATATCTAAAATAATTCTGTAAGTAGAAAAAAAAACAAATGCAAAAAATGCATTTAGAAACAGTTAAGTTCCCCCTCCCCTTCCTCACAGTGGTTTGGCCAACTGCCTGCTTTCCCAGTTCACCTCAGCTACACGCACGAGTCAGGTGTGTGGCTCAATTAATGTTGAACTCCAGTAAGTAGGGTATTTTATTCACTTTAAATAAAGCGATTCTCTTTAATGTAGTTGATGCAGACTCATTCATAAATTAGTTGCGGCAAAAATGCTGATTACCGATGTAATTTTCCATGAATCTGCTATATTAGCGATTAAAATATTACTTATCTAGTTAACGTTAGCTTGTTTACAATAGCTTGTTGCATAGTGCATTGCAACTAACACGCCAAAGCCGTTTCCCATGCATTGTTTTATTTGTGACGACTCGGCATAATGTTAACTTAACATTAACGGCCACAATTAGCATATTGTTTAGCTGTGCATTTACTAAATGAGCACTGTGCTACGTCTGAACTGACCCCACTGTATTTTTTTGTATAATCAATTTCTATTATGCATTTAAAGTCATGTTTAAATTTTATTGTATGTTGATGGCTTGACTGTAAACAACATAAACAATGCAATAAATAGTTTTGAAGAAAAGTCTGCTTTGTCATTGAACCTGAGAAAACCTTTGAAAATAACCATAATGAGGCAGTCTCCATGCTACAATGATAATGATAGAAGCAAAGTTTTTCATTGTGGGGACATATCTTTATAAGTACAATTTGACTGTATTATTTGTGTCCCCTTCAAAAATTGCTCATGAGAAATTTTATATTTATTGTCCCCCCCTACTGTTAAATGAAATTTACGCCCATGGACATGGGATTAATGCCTACAGAAGGTCAGGATGACGATAATTATGGTATGGAGTATCTAAGGGGGTAACCCAGGTGATTACACAATCACGTACAAGAAAAATTGAGTCATTTGAAGGGAACTTTGATTACCTGTTCAGTAATGAACAAACACCAGTTTATTAGTAATAGTAATAGACAAATTTTAACTAATCATTCAACCACAGGGCGAAGCTGCAGCAATTTCACTGGGACTGGGCACTACCTGAACTGGGTTCAGTGATATCAGGTCAGCTGCCTTCCGCCATCTCCTCTTTCAATGTCCAGTGAAAGGGAGCAAAGCAGCTGTGTGCTTTGGAGAGTCAATGGAAGAATTTGTGGAGAGTTTCGAGGCACCATGTCGCAGAGAAGTGATGTGTTGAGTGGCCTTGGCTGAGTTCCAGGGAGCCGAACCTTCTCGGCAACAAGAGGGAGCAGTAAGGGCAGGTTGTCTGCGTCACTACTAGAAGCCCAGAAAGGTCTTCCTCTTCCTTGGGCTCCTCCAGTCGCTATCGCTCCATGGATCAATTAGTGGACTGTTGACGATCCACTGAAGTGTGCAGGCCAGTGGCTTGGGCCAAGGCAGGAGGCTGGGTGTTGGGGCCAAAACAGATACCAAGGACTGGGGCTCTGACCCCATCACCACTGGATCACCTGCAGGAGCAAAGGACACGAATCCCAGCACAAGGGGTGTCACAGAGTCTGGGGATCATCCTGCTTAGATTGCAGAACTATTCAACTGCTCCAGTTACTAATTTAATCCAATGTATGATATTTGTAAACATTCTTTAATAGACATTACCACCAAAATTCCTGTAGTAATTAACAGCTATTTTAGAGCGGAATTCCAAAAATGTTACGTGTTTCCACAGTTTTGGCCACTAGTGTAGACTGTGGGGCCAGTTGCAGTATTGTTTCTGTACACATAGTAATTCCTGACATTCTGACTGAAAAGACAAATCAGTTACTAGCAATGTATAACAAAAGTACACTGTAGCCCTTCGTCTGATGTAAACAAGTACTGAAGAACCTAGAAATATGAAAAGGTATCATGTAGTCTTCATGGACTATGAATCTGTTGAAGGTGCAGTAAGAGAATATACTGGCACTAGACATTGCTGTGACAGAAGATTCCACAGAAGGGCCATGGACAGTGGAGCACATTAAAGCTACATATCCTGATGTTTTCAAAGGCGATGGCTGCTTGGATGGAGAATATGAGATAGAAGTAGACAGGAGGGCAACACCAGTCAAGCTATCAGAGAGACAGGTTCTGCTTTCCATCATGTCTGCTTTAAAGGAAGAGCTGCTTCACCTAAAGAGGAGGGGAATAGTAACACCTGTGGACAAAAGCATGGAGTGGATCAGCAGCCTAGTCCTCACAAAGAAGCCAAACGGTGAGCTCAGCGTGTGTACAGACCCTAAACCACTGAATAAAGCACTGAAGAGGAACCATTTTCCTCTCCCTACCATTGATGACATCTTGCTAGATCTAAAGAAGCTTTTCAGTGTGTGACATCAGAAATGCCTGTTGGCCTGTCAAGCTGGAGGAAAACTTCAGCTACCCGACCACTTTCTCGCCCCCTTGTGGCAGGTACAGGCGGCTGTGCATACCTATGGGCATCAGCACTGCTCCAGAGATTTTCCAAAGATGACTGAGCCCTGGAACGGCTTGGAGGGAGGTCATGTGATTACAGACGGCATTTCGATCACAGGTGAGGGAGACACAATGGAACTGGCAGAGAAAGATCTTGACAGAAGACTGACGTAATTTATGGACAGATGTACTGAGTAAAACATCAGGCTAAATGCAAAGTAAGAGTGAGACAGACGCTGTTCCATTCATAGGATATTTACTGACAGTGGATGGACTTCAATTTGATCCAGAAAAAGGCAAAGCAATCCAGCAGATGCCCAACACATGTTAAGGGGGGCAAAGACTCCTAAAAATGGTAAATTTCTTAGCCAAGTTTTGCAGCCACCGTTCAGACCAGTGTGAGCCTCTGCGACAGCCGACCCATAAAGGCAGTTTGTGGGAGTGGACAGACATTCAGGATGCTGCATTCTCCAAAATTAGAGAGTCCATTGTGAATGCACCGGTACTGAAATATTATGATCCCAAGGAAGACTTGATTCTCCAGTGTGATGCTTCAGACACCAGTTTGGGTGCAGCTGTGATACAATGCAGAAAACCAGTGGCTTTTGGGAGCAGAGCACTCATGCAAACTTAGCAAGGATATGCTCAAATAGAAAAGGAGCTTCTAACAATAGATACTTCACTGATCAATACTGGTGACTAGAGGGGATACCTGACTACCTAAGAGAGAATCGGATTTATCCAGGACTGGGTCATGGACAACATTAGCATCTGTTCCTGTAATGAACTCATAATCATGGAGTTTAAGGATATGGCTAGAGAGGTCCAGGAAGAATGAGCTTTGTGGGGGGTGAGGGCATAAGCAGAAGCGAAACAGATCTTACTTCACCCAACTCAGACAGGATAGAATTAGAACATTTCTGTGCATTACTGCCACATGGTGGACACAGAAAAGACTGCAGTCAATTCTAAAATCAGTCAGTCAGCCCAGACGTCTTTACTCTGAGTATAACCTCTTACTGTACCTGACATTAATCCATAGGAGATGCCCGTCCATCAGAGGGCTCATACACAGTTAAGGGCGGAACTACATGCTGTCAAATTATAGTGAATTTGTACATTTTCCTAGGATGTCTGCTGTTAGTCATTATAAACAGGAAGTGAAATAACGACCAACCTATAGTAAGTGATTCTCACCTGGTGGCCCATCAGAGGATGAAGAGGAGCATCAGAGGAGCCTTTTTATGTGTCTCACTGACCTCAGATCTGTGGAGACTGACACTCACGTCCCAATTTTCCGTAACTTCACTGTTTCTCTGTCTTCTCTATGCTCACATACAGCAGTCACAGTAAAGAGGGAAGGGTCACTTTACACATCACACAGGAAGTGATGCAACAACAATGATGTTTCGTACACAATGGGGTCCCTGGTCCTCCTCAGTTATATCCAGGTTTTCATGGTTCATCATCATGAGTTTGACACTGTAATATTACTTGTCAGGGTCGGTGCCCGTCTGGCCCTGTACTCTGTGCCTTTTCCCTGTCTGATGTTGCCTTAGTCAGGCCGCCGCGTAGCTCAGTGGGCTGAGTGTGCAGCTCAGAGGCAGACATCCCTCCTTCATCAGCTTGAGGTCTGAGTTCAGTCTCACCTTCTGTGTCATATTTTGGTTTTATTTTATCTGTATTCATTCCTCACTGGAATACCAGGGTCTCTCTCTGCAGTGCATTCCTTACAACTTTGCTGTTTGCTTTTAAAGCACTCAGTGGATTAGCCCCACAATACATTTCAGATCTGCTATTTCCATATTCAACCCCCCCGGTCTTTCTCTGTAGCTGCCCCCTGACTTTGGAATAGTCTCCACATTAAGCCCTGCACTACTATTGAAGAGTATAAATCTTAAGTTAAAGATCCACCTTCTCTCTTGCTTTCCAGGTTCTCCTATGGTTTTTGTCATGAAGTTTTTAATGACACATTTCATTTAATTTTAATTAACCTCTTACTCTTTACATCTGTTACTTATTGTACTACATTTCCATAAATTTTTATTTTCTTATTTCTTATATGCATGCTTTCATGTAATTTTATTTATACATTTTACCATCAATATAGTACTTGCTAATCAGTTCTCTCTAGACTGGGAAGCACTTTGGATAAACTCCTGTTGTTTTTAAATGTGCTCTATAAATAAATGACTTGACATCAGGCATCAGATCCCTTGGTTTAGATGGTTGGTTTAGAGCACAGGTGTCAAACTCCAGTCCTGGAGAGCAAGAGCCCTGCACATTTTTGGGTTTCCCCTCATTTAACACACCTGATTCAACTCCATGTGCTAATTACCACACAGTTCTTGAAGAACATAAGAACATAAGAAATATACAAACGAGAGGAGGCCATTCGGCCCATCGAGCTCGCTTGGGGAGAACTTAACTAATAGCTCAGAGTTGTTAAAATCTTATCTAGCTCTGATTTAAAGGAACCCAAGGATTCAGCTTGCACTACGTTATCAGGAAGACTATTCCATACTCTGACTACACGCTGTGTAAAGAAGTGCTTCCTTAAATCCAGTTTGAATTGTTCTCCCGCTAATTTCCACCTATGGCCACGAGTTCTTGTATTTGAACTAATGCTGAAGTAACTATTCGGTTGAACAGCATCCAAACCTGTTAGAATCTTATAGACCTGGATCATGTCTCCCCTCAGTCTCCTTTGCTTGAGGCTGAACAGATTTAGCTCAAATAACCTTTCCTCATATGACATTCCTCTAAGACCAGGAATCATTCTTGTGGCCCTACGCTGCACCTTTTCTAAGGCCGCTATGTCCTTTTTAAGATATGGTGACCAAACCTGTACACAATATTCTAGGTGAGGTCTCACCAAGGAATTGTATAATCTTAGCATTACCTCCCTTGACTTAAACTCCACACACCTGGAGATATACCCCAACATCCTATTGGCCTTTTTTATTGCTTCCCCGCACTGGCGAGAATGAGACATGGAAGCATCAACATACACACCAAGGTCTTTCTCATAATCAGCTACCTTTATTTCAGTTGGTCCCATAAAATACCTGTACTTTATATTTCTGCTCCCTACATGGAGTACCTTACATTTGTCTATGTTAAATTTCATCTGCCAGGTGTCAGCCCAGTCACTAATTAAATTAAGATCCCGCTGTAGCTGCTGAGCCGCTAGTCCAGTATCTGCTACACCACCCACCTTGGTGTCATCTGCAAATTTCACCAGTTTACTGTATATATTGGTGTCTATATCATTTATGTAAATAAGGAACAAAAGTGGTCCTAAAATTGAACCCTGCGGTACCCCACTATGAACGCAGGCCCACTGTGACATCGAGCCTCTTATAACTACTCGCTGCTTCCTATCCGTTAACCAGTTATCAATCCAAGTCGCTACAGTTCCTAAAATACCTGTCGCTTTGAGTTTAAGTGAGAGCCTCTTGTGGGGAACAACATCAAAAGCCTTTTGGAAATCTAAATAGATGACATCATAGGCCTTCTTATCATCAACTTCCTGAGTAGCTTCCTCAAAAAACTCCAACAGATTTGTTAAACAGGATCTACCTCTCCTAAATCCATGCTGGCTATCCCTCAAAATGTTATTTGAGTCCAGGTAATCTACCATTTTCTCTTTGATTATAGCCTCCATAACTTTACCAGTTATACAAGTTAGACTGATTGGCCTATAGTTTGACAAATTACTTCTATCCCCTTTTTTGAAAATGGGCGTTATGTTGGCATGCTTCCAATCAGAAGGTACCACACCTTCAGATAAGGATTTTTGAAACAGTAATGTTAAGGGTCGGCAAATAATATCCCTCATCTCTTTTAACACTATAGGTAAGATGCCATCAGGGCCATGTGATTTATTTATTTTGAGCTTAGCTAGGCTTTGCAAAACATCAGCTTCAGTTATATATATATTAGTTATAGACGATGTTGGATTAGTAATAAGAACTGGTAAGTTACTAGTGTCCTCAACAGTGAATACCCGTGCAAAACTATCATTGAACTCATTTACTATGTCAATGTCGTTTTCAATTATAAGACCCTTACTATCCTGCAGATTAGTGATTTCAGCTTTTAGAGCTCTTTTAGAGTTAAAATACTGGAAGAAACTTTTAACGTCATCCTTAGCCTCCAATGCGATCTTCCTTTCAACATTCCTTTTAGCTCGTCTAATGTCATTTTTTAATTCAGCCTGTAGATTTAGATACTCTTGCTTTATTATGTCATCATCAGTTATTTTCCATCTCTGGAACAAAGCCCTTTTCCTCCTTACTTTATACTTTATGTCCCTATTAAACCACCTAGGTTGCAATTTCCTAGATTTATTCTTGCTAGAAACAGGTATGAAGTCCTCTTGTACTTGCAATAATGTGCTTTTAAAAAATTCCCATGCCTCTTCAACAGTTTTGTTAATTAACTCCATCCAGTTCACAGTTTCTAGTTTTAATCTCATACAATTGAAGTTAGCCTTCCTAACATTATATATTTTTGATTTGGACTTTGCTCTTCGGGCATTAAACTCAAATTTAACCATGTTATGATCGCTACTGTCAAGTGGTTCTAAAACGTCTAATTTACCAATCCTGTCCTGGTTATTAGACAAAACAAGATCAAGAATGGCATCTCCCCTGGTAGGGGTGTTAACAAACTGAGTAAAAAAACAATCCTGTACTAATTCCACCATGTCAAGTTCATTTTCAGAAGAGCCAGCAACAATGTCCCACTGCATCCCCGGTAGATTAAAATCACCCATAACTACCACATCATTTTTATTGCTCATAATCCTAATATCACTGTATAACAATCTGCTTTCCTCAGCAGCTACATTGGGTGCTCTGTACATTTTGCTGAATCATTTGTAGTGGAACAGGGAAAGAACTAAGCTATACAACCTCCAGGACTGGAGTCCGACACCCCTGGTTTAGACGGTGTGTTTAGTTTAGACGGTGTGGTCTGCTGGGGCAGCAGCATCTCTGCTGGGGACAGGAAGAGACTAAACAGGCTGATCCGGAGGGCCAGCTCTGTTCTAGGATGCCCTCTGGACCCAGTGGAGGGTGTGAGTGACAGGAGAATGGTGGCTAAGCTGCCATCCCTGTTGGATAACATCTATCACCCCATGCAGGAGACTCTGACAGCACTGAGCAGCTCCTTTAGTGGCCGGCTGCTGCATCCACGATGTGGGAAGGAGAGATTCAGAAGGTCTTTCCTTCCAACTGCTGTCAAACTCTATAACAAAGTCCTTGCAGCTGAACACACACACACACAGAGACTAACAAAACACACACATCCAATACACCATGGGGTTTTCTTATGTGCAATATTTCTTTGAGTGCAATTCCACAGTGTTGTACATATATTTATGTTTATATTTTTATATCCACTCTGTACATATATAGATTTTATCCTATTGTTTTTCATTTTTGCTGCTTTATTCTTGTACTGTCCACTTTCTCCCGTGACAATGCAAATTTCCCACTTGTGGGACTAATAAAGGATATCTTATCTTATCTTATCTTATCTTATCTTATCTTATCTTATCTTATCTTATCTTATCTTATCTTATCTTATCTTAGCTCCTGTGTGTGACTGCCCTCTAGTGGATAAACAAAATTCAGCTACATAAGTCAATATTACAGTTTTTTCCAATCATTTTTACACTTGTCTCAATACCATGACTTTTTCCAAACACTTCACACTGTAAACTTTCGGTGCAAAATGCAGTACAGTTTTTTTCAATCGCTAACAAGCGCTTACCCATACTTCAGATACTTTTTCTAAACTCTTAACACAGACTCACACCTACAAAACACAATTGGCCAAATGGATAATTTTCTTCTCAAAAATACATTTTGTTAAATATATACTAACTCTTCATTTCAAAATAGAACACATCTTTCTCTGCACACACTAACTTTACAAAAGCACTATAAATCTGACTCAAAATGAAATTATTCTGTCAAAGAATAACACTTGTTTTCACTTCACAAGGCACATGCAGTCAATCAAAGTACACCAGGTTTCAAAATACTGGCTATTATTGACATTACAAAAACTGCATAGACTTTTATGTTTCAGTTTTACAGGTATTTGCATGCAAAACATGCAATCCACCATTTTGACACCAGAAATGTCTTGGTTGGTAACTGTATGTCCACATGTACAGTAATGTTCACATTCAAAAGCATTCCAGTAAAAAGCAAACAAGTTTTTTTTTCTTTACTGTTTACTACAGGAGGTACAGTAGAAACACGGTATGATAGAACAGAAAAAGTTTTACAGTATTGCTTATAGTGAACAAAATATCCATGAAACACACAAGAGCATTCTGAACAAAAAAAACAACAGCAAAAAGCCAAGATAAAAAGGGGGGGAGGGGGAGGGGGGCTAAAAAAAGGCAAAAAATTTGCATCTAATCTCTGCGATCTTCAGGGTTAGGCCACATGTTTTCATCAACATCACTCCTCAAAGTCTTGCCTTATAAACCCCACTGAGTCTAAGCCAGAATGGAATAAGCTGTGGTTGGCCCAATTTACCCAACATAAATCAGCTGTGTGTCAATTATTCAATTGTTTGTTTATTATCAGCTGAGATATATTTTTGATATTGATATTGTTTTTGAACTGATATCATTGCAGAAGCAGAGGTTTTTATACTGTATCTAAGGTTTGGAATATTGTTTTTGCTATTGTGGGATGTTGTGTGTTAACATTCGTAAATACTACAAAAACAGTCCATAATTTTGTTGGGAGGTATAGCTTGTCTGTTAAGAAAATGTAAGCATTGTGGAAATGTGTTCACTGACTGCATATTGGGTGAAAACGACATGAAATGTGTGAATGGTATGGCCACAAAAGACCGATGCTGTGCTAATTGTGTTTAGAGTTTTGAAAATGTGACAACTGTTTGGACAAACGCTTGTTAGCGACTGAAAAAAACTGTAATCTGTTTTATAATGTTCACACAAAAAGAGCTTTTAATGTGTGTTGCACCTTACATCTCCTACTGTACAATGTGCTTCTGCATTTGATTCCTCCTTGACTGGGGGGTAAAGAGAAATAACTAGCAAGAGAGACAGAGAAACTTTTTGGAGGTGCTATTGTCCAAAGTTGAACTGATTGTCCAAAGCCTTTTGGTTGTCAAATGTAAAAAAAGTTCATCTAAATCACCTATTACTCACTGTAATCCTTTCTATACCCACCTCTGTACAGTATGACTTCACAGAGCATCACTGCCAACAAAATAAGAGGGTTACAGTTCACGTAGGTGAAAAAATTTCATGTAAAATTTGCCAATCCAGGTTTTCAGCACCATGGACAGCAGCCTACTGTTGCTTGAAGGGCATTATTATGCTCACTTTCAGTTTATAATTTTATATCTATGATCAACTAGAATAGAGTATGCATGCTTCAGTGTTCGAAAAGCACATATTGTTTTCTCATAATGCACATGTCTATTCGCCCTCTGTCTAATCCCACCCCCAATGAGTCCAGTGTGGTTTGATTGGTCGGTTTACCCTTCATTCCCCTGTCTTTCAGTCTGCAGACAGATCCTTGCAGGTAGGCAGACAATAAGGATTGTGTTATGAGGTGACCTCATCATGTCATGGAAGTAAGGGCTGGAATTCCAATGAGGTGTTTTAGGCAGATGAGAGATGAGTGGTTTCTGTGCTGAGAGTTACTCCCTTTGCTATGTACTTTGCATCTAAAGACTTTGCAGACCGTTTACATGCAGTTGAAGCCATGTAACACACTAATAGAAAGGGAAAAGCATAATAGGTCCCATTTACTGAGTGTTATAGCAATATGCAATATATTATTTTATATATAAATTTCTTTTGACGTTGACCAGAAGGTATGTGATACCCCCCCCCCCTTATCAGATAAGTAAGAGCTGCTGTCAGCTGAGACAAGCTGGTGTGATTCATTTCAATTCAATATTACTTGTGTCGCGCATTTTCACAACATTACATTGTCTCAAAGCACTTTACCTTATCCCTGCCCAAAGCCCACAGAGAGCAAGCCAGTGGCAAGGAAAAACTCCCTAGAAGGAAGAAACCTTGGGAGGAACCAGAATGAAAGGGGAAGCCCATCCTGCAAGTGCTGGCAGAGGAAGTGATATGAGCAAAATGGCAAAGTTCCAGTTCACACTGTCCATATTTTAAGATTAAAATGAGTAAAAAGTGGGCGGTCCTGATTTTGTGTCCTACATCACACTCCAAGCACTGGCTGTACAGGTTCCCAGGAGACAATCCAACACTGCAGATAAACCTCCCTGTTTAACTGACTGCCATGGTATGACTACACAGATTGAGCAGGGCCGCATGAGAAAGGTCTCTCTGCAGTTAGCGTAACCATTTATTTTACAACTCATCTCGTCTCATTCTGCTTCATAAAGGTCACACCCCACTCCCAACTTCCTCTGACGCAAGGAGATTCATGCACAAATGGCTACAGCATAAACTGAAACAATAATGATATATAAAAAGGCATTTCATACAAACACAGTATAACAAACTACATGTCACTGCAGGGCTTTAGAGAATAGCTACTTCAATAATTGCGTAGTGATATTGAAGAAGAACATGTCATCGACTATGCCCACTAATCATGGCAGCCTTAATGCGTATATCAATAAAAGTTTTTAAATTTTTAATACGTATTGTCTCTGTTTACGTGATAACGAAGACCTAAATATATATTTGCTTTAAATATGTGACTCATGTTAGAGAAAATATAAGTAAACCATGAGGACAGAAAAGTCACTGAATAACAGGAATGACCGACATATAGTGCCAAACAGATAAGGTGCAAAGACTGTACTCATAGTACAGACAAAGTAAACATAGGGCACTATGTAGGGTAGGTTGTAAATTTGTTTGCACTTTGTAGCTTACCTTGCGTTGACTCTTTGTAGTACGGTCCCCACGACGGTGGTGGAAATAAAAGGGGCTGGTTATCAGGGGGCATGGATTTTGTGGCAGTTTCTATATTGGTGTTGCTGGTGTAGGGAGCTGCATTTCTGGGTTTGGATTCTGCAATGGCTTAAATGTCCTGTGTATTAAGGTGAACACGTGGACGATTACATCGTCCCCACAGCATAGAATTAATAAGACTTGTTCACTGTCCTCCTGTTACTGTAATATTCTGGGAAGTTGTGATTGTTCAACTCCACTGCGCACAGTTAGGAGCAACTCCACCTAGCAGACATACGTACAAGGTGCATTTTATTGTTTATACCAGTACAGGGTATGCTGATTGGTTTAAAAAATAATATTAAATCATTATTTAAAAAAAAATACCTGTGTGTTTAGAAAAAAAATGCCTGTGTGTGTGCGTGTGTGTGTTATCCCTTATCCTACCAATACAATCCACATTATTACTTAAAAGCTTGTTTGACATCCTTTAATGCTGATAGTTTTCAGTAACTTCAATTATACATGAATTGTGTTAATATGATGAAAGTAATATGGGGACATTTTGACCCCAATATAATATAATTGAAATTATCACACGGTCATTTAAATTTCAACACTTTTAAATATGTATTGACTTGAAAGTAGGGTGTCATGGAGGCTTAGCTGGTGGCCCTGTTGTCTGTCACCGATGGGTTTGGGGCTTTGAATCTCATCACTGCTTGGCAGGGGTGCCGTAATGGCGGGGGAAAGTTACGATGATTCCAAGGGCCCCTGAATGACAGGCGGCCTAAAAAATTGGGAGAATAGCTGGATTAGTCTGGACTGGAGGGCCCAATATGATATGCCTTCATGGGGCCCACAATCTCTAGCAATGCCCCTGCTGCTCGGTGTATGCATGAATGTTTTCCTGCAGACATTGTTTAGGCTAATTGGTGCTTCTACAATTTCCCATAGTGTATGAATGTGTGTGTATATGACCTGTGATGGACTAGCATCCTGCCCAGGATGTACCCCAGCCTTGTGCCCTGTGCTGCTTGGCACAGGCCCCAGGTGACTCTGCCCAGGACAAACAGACTGATGGTTGGGTGATTTTTCGGGTTTGGACGGCGCAGAGGCTCAGGACACATAAGTTACATCACACCCTTGGGGGCTGGGAGTCAAAGATCACTTTTGCTCTGTGTGTGAGGTTTGCATGTTCTCCTAGTGTTATATGAATTTTCTCTGGATCCTCTGTTTTACTCCAAAGATTGAAAGAGGTGTACTTAGGTATATTTGTGTCTCTAAATTGACTTGTGTGTGTGTGGGCGTGTGTGCGCCCGGTAATGATCTTCGCGGTAATGATGCCGCAGCCGGTCCATGTTTTTGTTGCTCTGAGCTCCCTCGCAGACAGTCCACATTTTTTTGATGTTGAACATCATCTTACCGTAGGAACAGCAGTATCTCAAGTTGTTGATGGAGCACATGTGGAAATCTGTGGCTGCTGCATCTGTGTCTTCAAATTGACTCCTTGATTCTGTGTGATACTTTAAAGCATTCATCGGTGTGTTTTTGTATAGCAATGTAAAACCTGTTATTTTGACATTGTGCAGACCACTTTTTCAGTCCCCACAAGGGGAAACTAAGTTTTATAAAAATCCATGACTGCAATCAAAAAACTTCCTGTAGAAATGACATGAAAGTCCCCACAAAGATATGAATTCAAATGTGTGTGTGTTTTTTTTTATTATTATTTCAAATTTCACTGGTTGATCTTCATGTTTTGTTTGTCATAAACAATTCTATTCCCTGAGAACCTGGGGTTGATTATAATGAGTGTAATTAAGGCTTTTAGACATTATGACTGTGTTCAAGCTATTTGCTGAAGGTAGTTGTAGATTTTGGGATGGATGGAACTTCTTCAGGAATCCTGTCTCCCTTTCTGCTTATGCTCTACAATTCGGACAGCTAGCGCAACACCAGTTCTTGCACTTTACATTACATTACATTAAAGGAGCCCCCCTCTCAACATTTCATTTGGACTATAGACAAATATATTTTAAAAGGTGATTCTCATTGAATGAAGGTAAAGCTCAGTTTTCAGGGATTTTATTCACCGGCCACACTGAAGGAAGGTGACCCAGCTATATACACCAAGTATGCACTGGGCCACCTGCCTGCTGTAGAGCCCTGTCCTTTTGTGCTCTTCCTTCCCATGCTCAGATGACCTCCTGCCAGAGCAGAGCCCAACACAACCACGACACCTCACTCAGGTGTCCTACTCTGTCTGAACTCCAAGAAGCATGGGGACACTGGAGACAGAATGGAAGCCCATCTCACACACTGTAGGCTATGTACAGACACCGCTTCTCCTAACTGCTTGCTGAACCAAGCCAAAGCTAATGTTATCATCTTTTAATCAGCGGGAGTTTTCACCACAAGGGGCAGCTAAAAGAACATAGAATGGTTGTGTAGTGCATTTGCTAGTGATTAACACTGCGAGCCATTCACTATTAGTAGAAGTAATAAAATTATGATTTTGCCATCATTTACATTTACATTTACATCATTTGGCAGACGCCCTTAGCCAGAGCGACTTACATAAGTGCTTTAAGACTCCACAATGAATTTTTCCCGATACTAGCTCAATAAAAACCAAGGCTATGAGTACCATCGATCTAATACTCTGTTGGAAAAGTGCTTTTTTTTTATTATTATTATTATTTTTTTAAGTAATGAAAGTATAATGCCAGAAGTGCTAATTCAGGTATTTCTGGAAAAGGTGTGTTTTAAGTCGTCTTTTGAAGACATGCAGTGACTCAGCTGTTCGGACATCTAGGGGGAGTTCATTCCACCAACTTGGTGCCAGAACAGAGAAGAGCCGGGAGGTGTGTCTTCCTTGTGCCTTGAGGGGTGGTGGGACCAGTCGAGCAGTGCTGGAGGATCGGAGAGATCGTGGTGCAGTGCGGGGTGTGATGAGGTCTTTTAGGTAGGATGGAGCCAGTAATGCAATTTCTGTAATGCAATTTCTGTAATGCAATTCCCAGTAGGCACTTCTCCATAATCTGGACCCAGGATTCATTTTAAAAATGGAATTTAGAAAGCAGCACTTCACTTTGATGTAAATATAGCACTATGTGAATGCTGATTTAATAAATGAAGAATGTTGATCAGAAGAGGAACAGAAGGGATAAATAAACTCACCTAGTACTTCAGTAATCCCGTCAGTCACATGCAATCCATTCAGCCAGGGATAATTCTCCTCTTCTATGTTCATTGTTGTCATAAGATCTCTTTCATTCTATCATTTGTATGATCGTACTGGTCTTCCGTACATGTTTGTGTGCTTTGTTGAATTCCTATTTTTATACATAGTATTCTGTGAAGTGTTTCTCCTTTAATATTATGTACTTCATGTTTGGCATTGGACCACAAACAATTCTGGTATGTTGGTACATAATGGCAGTAAAGTAAGTTCTGATTCTGATTATCCTATGAACAGATGGAATATTCACTGCTGGTTGTGGGATTACCTCAGGAACAGTCAGAATACACATCACAGATCCTGTGATTAGAGATTATCCCATGTAGAGGTAGAATACACATAATGCTTGCTGGGATTAGAGATTATCCCATTAGGAAAAAAAAACATCATCCAAAGGATAAAAAGGACCTGATATGGGTCTTCAGTAGAACTGAAGGGCCAACAAGGTAGGGGGAAATACAAATTTCGTTTGGCCAGAAGCCAACGTAATTGTTTTACCAGTTATTTTTTTAAAGCGGTTTTCAAAATGCTGCTTTATAATCGTTAGAGATAGTCAGTGTGACAATTAAGTGACCTAGTCAGCACAAGTATGTCGGTGCGTGCTACGTCGCTGATACGTTAATTCTTAAAAGGTCGATATCTATAGTAGCATTTCCGGCTTTTGCACATTGGCACTGCTTAGCGGCGTTGACACAGCTCCGTCCAGGCGATGCGATCACGACATTTTCCGTCTCAACAGCGATGAAAACGCTACATCTAAGTGAAACTCCGCGATGATTCCCCGACCCTCTTATTATCCTACGCGAAAATATCCCGACCCTCTTACTATCCTACGCGATGATTCCCCGACCCTCTTATTATCCTACGCGAAAATATCCCGACCCTCTTACTATCCTACGCGATGATTCCCCGACCGTCTTATTATCCTACGCGATGATTCCCCGACCGTCTTATTATCCTACGCGATGATTCCCCGACCCTCTTATTATCCTACGCGATGATTCCCCGACCCTCTTATTATCCTACGCGATGATTCCCCGACCCTCTTATTATCCTACGCGAAAATATCCCGACCCTCTTACTATCCTACGCGATGATTCCCCGACCGTCTTATTATCCTACGCGATGATTCCCCGACCCTCTTATTATCCTACGCGAAAATATCCCGACCCTCTTACTATCCTACGCGATGATTCCCCGACCCTCTTATTATCCTACGCGATGATTCCCCGACCCTCTTATTATCCTACGCAATGATTCCCCGACCCTCTTATTATCCTACGATTGCCAATAATTATTTCTACGTTTGCTTTAGTGTTGAACACGTATTAATACTAATATATTTTATTTATAATATATAAAAAATACAAAGGTGTTCGTTAAGAGTTTTTATTTAAAAAAACAAACAAAATATAAAATGCACACGTTAAATAAAAAAAATACAGAAAAATTAAAATACTGAAAGAAAAGTACTATCGAACAGGCCTTGTCAGCCTGTGACGAGCCACTCTGATGGTTGTTTCAGCTTCAGCCTCATTTGGACTAGACACCACCCAGATAGCAAAATCTTTCTGGCCCGGATGTGGCCCACAGCACGCATGATCATCTGGCCCACATACCGCATGGAATGATGGCGACTGAGCGGACCGCTCTCGGTTGCCGCATCAGGTTAACATCTGGGCCAGAAAGATTTTACTATCTGGGCATTTATTCTACAGTAAAACTGGTCTAAGTCGCCGGCTTGTAACTCGTCTAAGTCGACGCTCAAGCAAAAGTAAATCGGAGCGGCTGTGCGAGGTAAGGGAGCTTCTCCCAGGGTGGCGATCAGGCAGACAGATCAAGGAACAGCAGGCGATAATCGTGGTCGTGGTCCGTAAGCGAGGGTCGACAGCCAAGAGATCCGTCCGACGAGTGAACACAGGACAGGAGAACAAGCGGGGAGGAGGACAGGAGGAACCGGGCTCAGCAGGACCGGTAGGTCAGGATCGGGAGCTGGACTGAGGGAAGGCACAAAAGGTAAGGATCTTATACAAGGTAAACTGGCAAGGCACAGGAGAGCAGGGAGACGGAGGACAGAGAAATGCTTGGTAAGGCTTCTTTTCATCAGCGCAATATTTCGCAGTTTGAAGTTCGCAGTTTGAAAATCGAGACTGGCCACTGATCCGTATAGGGCCGCCAGCACCACGTTTAACCCCTTGGGACCGGCCATCCCGTCGGCGGGATCTGTCAGAAATTTCGCAAAACCGTTTAAATAACTCCGCGAGTTTTTGTCATATACACATTTTAAAAATACTCTCAGAAACCTTGGACGGTCTACTTTTCAAATATATATAGGTAGAAACTAAATATATTTTTACAGCTTCGTGATACGAATTGAAAGAACAAGAGTGACTGACTTAAGCGTCTGCGTCTCGAAGCGGCTCTGATCGCCCACCCACTTGCAAATCGCGCTATTCGCATGATAATAACATGATAATCCGACAGTTAGTATTGGGTAAAGAAATATGTGAATACGCCCATTGTGACCGAAATAAACAAGAGCACATGTCTGGGTAGTGTTTTCACTGATCGGCTACAATATAGCACACGGATACGTCTCTGCCGCTGAAGCTTTGCGCCTGTGTTGCCACTTTCAGCAGCGAAGCTCATACCTGTGTTCATAGCTCAGTGGGCTAAGCCTGTGTGCCTGCAATCACGTGGTCGCCGATTCAAACGCAGCGTATTTAGAACGTGAATAGCGATCTTCCGCTGAGAGCGGTCCCAAACGCTCCCGACGCAAGTAAAACCAAGAAAGGTGACACGATTTGCTTTTTTGCCTATTTAACCTAATTTTAAAAACTTTAATACTTCTGACAATGGAAGTTTTGAAAAGAAGACAGATAACGGATTTAGTCAGTGTTTTTTTCATGATTCTACATAATGATTTCAGCGAGATATAAACTGAAATACACGAGAAAGATACGCGGTCGATGATGCCCTCGTCCCCAGAGCGTCAATAATAGTCACTGCATCATATTTATCGCTTTCTATATTTATATAGTCACAGTTTTTCATTTTTCATTCCATCTATCAATAAACTGTGAAAGGGATTTTATTGTTGCTACTTTTCTTGCGTTTCAAACTGCCTTTCCAAAGTGATGGGTGTGGGGTGCAGTGACATTCCAGACAGATGGGCCATTGACAGTATGCAAACTACTACAGGTGTGAGGACACCTATCTCATCAATATTCATTGTGAAGACCACTGACTTTGAGAAAAAGAGTGTCACTCCAAAGTTCTAACACTTTAGTAATCAAACCATATAAAATTTCTGAATGTCACTTTCACCTATGTGTAGCCAACCCCTGTGTCTATAAGCTCCAGAGCTCAAAAGTCTTACCTAGAAATGTCTATAATGTGATTTTTTACAATTTCTCAGCATGTCTGAAAATAGGTTTTTGAAAAGTATATGTTTAAAGTTGATTTTAACAAAAAATAGAATAATAACATTCTAAGAGGTCTCAGATTATTGGTGCTGAGTTTGTGCTGAATAAAAGCAAATGTATCACTTTGGGATAAATGTTTTTTAGATAGGTGAAATATTTTAAAATGTCAAGGCATGTCAGACTACCTCGAAAGTGGAAAAAAGGCCTCAGGGCCCAGGGGGTTAAATCTAACCATGATGCATTGCATCAGGAGCAGAATGCATTGCTTTAAGCCAGCGCTGTAAGCCCAAGGCACAGTGTGGATTAACACTTCAAACGGGGCTCTAAAACCATCAAAACTAAAGCGGCATATTGAAACAAAGCACCCAAACTTATCGGAAAGTCTTCACCCTGTAGGATTGCAAATTTATAAAATGTTTAATCTAGCTTCCAATGTAATAGTATATAAACTAAAAGAGATAGGTACATTGGGTTTTGCATTTTGAGCCCACACTATGCGCTTACACCCGGCCCAGATACCGCAATGAATGACGGCCCCTTGCTGGCCCAGATCTGGTTTGCCAGAGGTGGCCCACACATGGACCAGCACAAAGCCAGATGTAGACATGTTGGTGGCCCTGTTCTGGCCCAGAACAGTTTCAGCTCGGGCACCAAATGTCAGCCTATGTGTACCTTAATCAAGTCATGTAATACCTACTTAATATTAATTCAATATTCATTGAAACATTAAGTTACTGTACTTCAAGTTGCTCTACCTTAATTTTTTTGTTTTCTACTCAGAATTGTCCATGCAAATAGTTAAAACACTTTCTTTAGTATTAGTATCTTGTTTTATTTAAGTCAGGGGAAATAAAAAACAACCGCATTTCACAATTCAACATTTTAATAAATGTTAAATACTGTAATAGTAATCGTCATCACTTCATTAATCCCCATGGAGAAATTGCCTTTTACATCTCCCTCAACTTGCTCTTTGTAAGTAAGTTGCCCATGAAGGACAGCCACTCATGGCTGCACCCAGGGAGCTAGGAGTTAAGGGCCTTGCTCAAGGACCCACAGACATGTAGAGGCTGGGTTTGAACTGGTGACCTTGTGATTACAGGCGCACAGGATTAGCCCACTGAGCCACACAGAACACATGACCCCAGTTGCTTGACTACAAGAATTTTTATAAATAAATTACAAATATCAACTCTAAACACAGAAAGCATACAATAGGTATTTTAGACATCCAAAAATTGTGCAAATGTTGCAAAACCAGTCAAGTAGAAAACAATTTGAACAGTGGAATGTAATCGTGTGCATTATATGTGTGTATGATCAGCAGGGTTTAAATATGAGTACAGTCAATCTATTTCAATACATCTATATTGTATTCCTTTGACCTGACACCAACATACTATAAAACCACCAGGACCGCAGTGCTTTAATCTTCAAGATCAGTCAGAACTGAGCCAACAACACTTCAACATAAGACAAGAAAAAGCTGTAAGGTCCTTTTTGGTCAGAGTCTTTCTCATGATGGTGGGTGAATCTGGGGTGGCTCTTCTGATCCTTATGACTTCTTGTGTACATATTAAAATGGGGCTGATATGTGGAGCTGGTGACTTAACAGTCTAGGTTGTCAATTGAACACTATATGAGTTAATAAATATTAACACTGTAAAAACAACACTCACTGCACACTGTAAAGTATTATAGGTAACACTGAATGGTGTGGGTCCATATAAACACCATGCAGTGTTAATTTAACACTGGCACATTTGCTGTGTAACATGTTTTAGAACAATTTTACCCAGAGCAGCTGTGGTCTGCTAGTGCGGTGCTATGCTAACTGATGCTAATTGTTTTTCATTAAGCTTCACAGCTAAATTACATGAACAGATGACACACGTTCCAATTTGACAAGTATTATCTTCGGGGAAGCATGGCAAGACAGCATGAGACAAGGGGTTTTCTAGTTGCATTTTACAAATGCAAAACTACTTAGATACTGTATAGATATTGTATATAGTGTATAGTACTGTATATAGAATTGTGCTGTACAATATAGATGTATTGAAATAGATTGACTGTACTCATATTTAAACCCTGCTGATCATACACACATATAATGCACATGATTACATTCCACTATTCAAATTGTTTTCTACTTGACTGCTTTTGCAACATTTGCACAATTTCTGGATGTCTAAAATACCTATTGTATGCTTTCTGTGTTTCTGTGTTCTGTGTTCTAGTTGATATTTGTAATTTATTTATAAAAATTCTTGTAGTCAACCAACTGGGGTCATGTGTTCTGTGTGGCTCAGTGGGCTAATCCTGTGCGCCTGTAATTACAAGGTCATCAGTTCAAACCCAGCCTCTACATGTCTGTGGGTTCTTGAGCAAGGCCCTTAACTCCTAGCTCCCTGGGTGCAGCCATGAGTGGCTGTCCTTCATCGACAACTTACTTACAAAGAGCAAGTTGAGGGAGATGTAAAAGGCAATTTCCCCATGGGGATTAATAAAGTGATGATGATTACTATTATTTAACATTTATTAAAATGTTGAATTGTGAAATGCGGTTGCTTTTTATTTCCCCTGACATAAGTAAAACAAGGTACTGTACTAATACTAAAGAAAGTGTTTTAACTATTTGCATGGACATTTCGGAGTAGAAAACAAAAAAAATAAGGTAGAGCAACTTTACTTGAATGATGAGGTAACTTAATATTTCAATGAATATTAAATTAATATTAAGCAGGTATTACATGACTTGATTAAGGTACACATAGGCTGACATTTGGTGCCCGAGCTGAAACTGTTCTGGGCCAGAACAGGGCCACCAACATGTCTGCATCTGGCTTTGTGCTGGTCCATGTGTGGGCCACCTCTGGCAAACCAGATCTGGGCCATCAAGGGGCCGTCATTCATTGCGGTATCTGGGCCGGGTGTAAGCGCATAGTGTGGGCCAGATCCGGGCCATACCAATTTTGCTATGTGGGATGTAGTTATATACCACATTAAATGGTTTTTCTCGCACTTAAAGAAGTGTAAATGGATTTTGCTAGGTACCTGGCTAGCAATAGCTTAGCTTTCTGGCTCAGGTTAGCTACCTAATTTGCTAATGTTAGCGAAGTTCAATTGGGACTAATGTTAGATTTGGTAACGTTAAACATGATTAGACAGACGTTTGTAGTTCATGATAACATTTAAATTTTATTGCACCAGAATTTGAAAAAACTCTCCAAATTAAACTGCGTGCGATTGAGATGGAGAAAGAGGACACACAAGGGCAAACAAAACGTCCTCACATCCCAAACTCAAAGTACAGTGAGCAGCAGGGGCAGACTGGGAAGGCTTCAAAGAAAAAGGTAACTGACTGCACCAATTGGTGCTTTACTTAAAGTTATCTCCCCCTCTCTCTCTTGTTTCTTAATGTGTAGGCATGTGTGTAGGTTTGTAATTGTGTCATCTATGATGATTTCATGTGCTTTGTTGACAAGATGTATGTGCAAGGTGGTGTAACTTAAGTCAATAAGAGTTGGGCTAAAAGTCAGTCTGTCTCTCTCTCTCTCTCAAGGTTGACAATAAAAAGGGAGGGGCTTCCAAATATAAGCACCAGGAGGGTGAGAAGCAGGAGGAGGGTCATGACAGACTTTCAAAGATCAAGGTACACTACCAGTCTGCATCCTGTGTGTGTTGTTACATTACAATACATTCATGATGAGTACAATTGTTTTGGGGGATAAGGGAATTTGTATAGCGCTTTTCATAAGACACACAACTCACACCCAAAGGGAGGGGGGTTCATTCAGTCCATGCTGATGGTGGTAAGCTACACTTGTAGCCACAGTTTCCCATGGGTTAGACTGACAGAAGCGAGGCTGCTCACATCGGCACCAACGGTCCCTCTGACCACCAACAAACATTCACACATAGGGATTGGGTGAAGTGTCTTGCCCAAGTGTCTTGTCACACAACGACAGTCTGCACCTGCCGGGATTCAAACCCCCGACCTTCCGATCATGGGACGACCCGCTCTCCCATTTGTGCCACTGTCACCGCTAAATTGCTTTTTCTTTTTCCTCTGTTTCTCCCTCTCCCTCCGAAGGTTGGCGTGAAAAAGAAATGTTCTTCTAAATACAACCATGAGGAGGAGGAGGTGGAGGAGGAGGAGGAGGAGGATGAGGCAACGAACAAGGTACACTACCAGTCTGCACCCAGTATGTGTTATTACATTGCAATACAGTAAAGATAAGTAAGACTTTTATAATAAAGTGCATTATCAGTAGCTGTTACAAGGTACAACACCAGCACAGTAGGCAAATTTGTCCTCTCTCTCTCTTTCTCTCTCTGTCCCAGCGGGCCAGAGAAGAGGAGGAGCGTATTGGGGATGAAGAGGACATAGTACCACCCTCTAAGAAAAAGGTAGCCTAAATGATGACATCCAGTGTGTGGTGTATTACATACATACATTACATGAAATACAAGATGTGGAAGTTTCATGTTTTAAGTAAGGAATAACCACCAGGAGGCCGGACAACCAGTTACATATAGCCAAGTGGAGGGATTTCTGCCCTAGACTTCTTGCCACCTTCCTCTTACACCTCTCGTGACATCCTCTCAGCCAATCAGAATCAACCATTTACAAAAGTTATATAACAATTAGCTGTTGTTCTTCTCTCTGTCTCTCTCTGTCTCTTTCTCATAGACAGCTGCTGAATTTAGAAAACACCTGGACGAACAGATGTGGGAGAGAAGGAAACTCGACCAAATGCAAAGAAATTTGCAGGAGTTGAGAAATGAAGTCCTTTCTCTTAAAAATGAACATACACGTCTGAAAGACATTATCATCAATCGTAAGTATTTCTAACTTTAATATTTACTAGCAGGGTTTTTTTTCTGGAGATGGATATTGCAGTGGCAGAGAAGTATAAACTTAGAAATTTTATGGGCTGAAATACGTGTTTGACAAAATAAATGCTATGCTGTTAGCTGGTGAGGTAGTCTGGGTGCTCATATAGCCGTTGATAAGATTCAAATTAGAATTATATTTATTTGTCTCTTTCTGGAGGAATTCATAGAGGGTTAACAAAAGTCATGGCCTAGAGAACATACAGTTCATGAGAATAAATGATGCTTCTCTGCCTTCAACGGCTCAAGAAGGCAATCGGCTCCAGAAAAAAACCCTGGGGAATTTGAATTTGAGAGAAATTGGAGAAAGAAAATTGCGTTCACAACCAGGTTTCCTCTGCAGAGCCTTATCAATGGGCTTTTGAGGGGGGTTGTAGCTTGCGTTCACAGCTGCAGGAAATGTTTTTCGAAGAGTAAGGGCACTGAGTTGCTGGGTGCTATTTTGATCTAGTGATTGTAATTATTGTTTTCTTTATATAACCTCTTTCTAGAAATCCGTCCAATGAAAAGTGACCTCGCCATTATTGCTCAAAAGGTAACTTCCTCTGATTTTCATTGCTTTTTAAATTGTTTCTCAAGCAGAGCTGTAGAGACTTGTGATGTTGGGCTGATTGATAGTGTTAATTATTTGATGTATTTGCAATTTAATTTATTGAAGAGAATAACTATATTTTTCTTCTATGAACAAGACTGGAAGGACTCCTGTGGAGGATCTAGATTTCTCCTCGACTTTTGGAGAAATGCATCTGGTGAGTATTTTTCTCCCTTGCATTTTTATTTATTTATTTAGTTTACTTGTTACTCAAACAGAGCTATATGGATTTGTATGGTGTTTGGCTGATTACTTTTGCATGTAACTTTAATTTATTGACATGTTTAATGTTTTCCAAGCCCCCCTGTAAATAAGAATCTATAGTGGCTTGCTTGGATGAATAAAAATTGATGAAGAGTTTTACTATGTTTCTTTCTTCTCTAAGACTCCAGAGAGGAGACCGAGCCCCGAGGAGACCGAGCCCTTTAATGAGAGTCCCATGGTGACTGAGCGCTTTCGAGAGACATCACAGGTGTGTGTAACCCTTTTATACCTCTGATTTTTTTGTACTTATTTTACTTAAGGCTCCAACTGAGCTATAGGGATTTATATGTTGGGATAGTTAGTGGTAATATGTAATTTACTTGCCCCATATGCATAAAATTGTTGAAGAGTTTAACAATGTTTTTTTCTCTAACAAGACTGCAGCAACAGCTGAGACCTCAGCGAAAACACAGGTGTGCTTAACCCTCAATGGGTCCTTGTCAGAAAGTTACGTTCCAGGTCCTTGGGGTTCAAGTTGCACCCCTATCCATTGGCATATATAATTCAATGGTACCAAGCTCAAATTCAATTAACTAAAGTTAAGATACATTTATTAGTTAACTGCATGATGCTTGCACAGCTTACGCAGTGAGATAGTGCAGTTAAAGGGGTTGCGGCAGTGGGGGGGGCAGCAGAGGGGACTGGTCATATAATGCACATTCCGACTGTATCCTCTTGCAGAATGTGTCGAAGAGCTTCAGCTGTGGAATACCTAGCCATGGTGTTATATCTTTTCTAACAGTTGAAATGTAAACAAAACAAAATGGCTGACTTTTTTTAATATCCGAAAATGTTCTAGAATATAATTACATAAAAAATTATAGTAGCAATTATCACTAATTAATTGAATTTGTCGATCATATCAATGTCATAAATTAACCCTAAAAAGGGTTATGTAATAGCAACTGGACTTTGTTTTTCATAGAAGACGTTTTGCACTCCATCCAGAGTGCTTTCTCAATTCTGACTGACTGGCATAGCAGGTTGATGAACCCTGTGGAATCCTCAAGTTGTTAGCACTAGATGGTCACCTGTGGGTTTTTGTTGTTCCTCCTGGCTTTCATGTGTTTCACTGATACCACCTGAGGCCGAGCGTGAACGACTGTGGAAGCGTCTGGGCAAAGTTGAAAGAACTGCATTGTAGGTGGACCGGGAGGACAACTGCTTCAAATGAACGACCGTCGTTGAACAGAGGAGGTGGCCTAAGACGTCTATCACCTACCTACAATGCAGTTCTTTCAACTTTGCCCAGACGCTTCCACAGTTGTTCACGCTCAGCCTCGGGTGGTATCAGTGAAACACATGAAAGTCAGGGGGAACAACAACAACCCATAGGTGACCATCTAGTGCTAACGACTTGAGGATTCTACAGGGTTCATCAACCTGCTATGCCAACCAGTCAGTCAGAATTGAGAAAGCACTCTGGATGGAGTGCAACACTTCTTCTATGAAAAACAAAGTCCAGTTGCTATTGCATAACCCTTTTTTAGGATAACCATGACCTGGATAACTGAGAATCTCCACAGACATCTGTCATAAATTAAGTTTTTTTTGGGGTGCATTTTGCACCCCCGAAGAAAGTATGCCAGCGATAATTGACGTCAACACTTTTTCTATCATTTTCTGCATGACCGTATGTAAAACTGGTGCACTTACAATGTCCTAGAGGATAACTTCTGTAATTTTAATAACAACATGGTAGTAGCCATAGAAATGGGCAGGGGGTGCAGAACGCACCCCAAGGAACCATTGAGGGTTAAACTGTGTGCTTTGTAGGAGCCAATTAGTGTTATAAATGACAATCATCCTTTCCTCCTGCCCCCCTTCGCTCCTCTCCACCCACTGTCTTTTCTCCTTCCCTACTTTCCCCCCACCCTGTCCTCCTCCTTCTCTCCTTTAATAACGTTTAGGGCAATGATTAATTTGTTTCATATCTTTATCATTAATCTGCATTTATACATAAAATCCTATTAACTATTGGGCAGCTAAGCATAAGAATCAGTATGAAACATGAAAAAGTTTCTAAAAGTTGCCAATAAATTAATATTGTGATGTGAAATTATTTTTCAGATTGAAGTTATAAAGGGCTCTGGGGTGTTTTGCCAGGCAGAAGCGTGGAGAGCAGCCCGCCTTGCCACCTCTGCTACTGCCATGGTGCGGAATCTGCTGCTGGGCACCTTCGACTTGGAGACTTTGCTGAAAAGCAACCTGAATGCTACAAAACAACATGTTCCTAATCTCTTCTGTCCTTGAAAAAAAAACAAGTCAGTCATATTCTGTGGAATAAATTATGTTTGTGTGTAGGGCTGGGCGATAAAACGATTACGATATGTATCGCGATAGACACGTGATCGATATCAATAAAAAATGTGTTCGATAAAACGTTCGATATTTTTTATTCTTCGTCGGAAGAAAACAGAGGTTGCGAAGCTAGTTTGGATCCGAACAGGTGTTCCGGGCAATTCGGTTTCCCTATGTTTCCCCTGTCTATCGGGAAATAATGTTTCCCCTAATATTAAATCAAAGAGGTATGTGAAATGTCTGAAAATCACTCAAGTACATTATTACATGTGAATACTGTATTGTTATTAGTACCGAGGCCCAGAGTTGCTGTATACCTGTTTTAACAGGGGGGAACCAAATATCCTGGATGTCAGGAAATAATGTTTCTCCTAATATTTAGGCAAATATGTATGTGGGATGTCTGAAAATCACTCAGGTACAGTATTACATGCGAATACAGTAGTTCGTCACGCATAATATAGTCTTATAAGAAATACTATACCGTTTTCATCAAGAAATATCTCTATCCAGCGAATTAAATACTTTCATTTATTATCAGTAAAAACAAAAAACATGTGATGTTTTAAAATATGTGGCTTGTTTACCTCAAGAGCTTCGTAAAAAGACATGAAAACAGCGAAACCGTGTACAAATCAGCGCGCGACAGGGGAAACATAGGGAAACTGAATTGCCCGGAACACCGGAAACGCAGCTGTCATAAATGGTCGTAGCACAGCAAAACAACTGCTTTATGGAAGTTCTGCCGGTTTTTTGTGAATCACTGTGACGGTCGCCTCGCCCTTCCCTAACGCCGCTCGCCCCCCGTCTCCTGAATATTAAGTTATAGGTCTGTATCCTTTCGGTTTGTATGTGTCATGTTGTCCGGTTTTTCGCGTATCCCGTGTTTCGTTTCGAGTCTGCCGTGTCTTTTGTTTCCCCTTCTCTCTTTCCTCTCTGTGTTTACGGCGCACTTCCGGGTTCCGGCTCCCTACGTATCGCGTCTTCCTCGTTAGTGTTTGCATGTGTGTCTTTTCCTAGCACAAAACCTGGACTGAAAATATACTTGAATAGTTCAACTTCAAGTATGATTAGAGTAAGAATAACTTGAAGAGTTACTTTTTCATATTTCTGCAGGTTTTATATTTCAAACAATATTACTGTACTGTATCAGGTTTGTTTTTTTATATTACAGATGTACTGTATCTCAGTCTACGTCAGTTTTATTTATGTTTACAAAACACTGCACATATTTTAAAAACACTTTATTTTCCATGGTTGTTGACATGTTTAAAATAAAAATGTTTAAATGTAATATATTTTTCTCCTGGTCTTTATTTTAAATGGGTCATAAAAAATGTCAATAATTATCGATATCGACCGATATGAAACACTCATATCGTGATACAGTTTTCAGTCATATCGCCCAGCCCTATTTGTGTGCGGGCATACCATCGCTTTTTTACTTGGCATTTTTGTATTTCCTTGCACCTCAAGAAAATGTGATGTGTATATAAAAAAGCTCTTGCTTTCTCCACCTTCATTTTACCCCCCTTTCATAATAATTTTGAAATATTACTTTAAGGTGGGAAGCCAACCAGAGGGGATGGGGAGCAGCTGGTCGCCCTTGACCAAATTAAAAAGGTAGCCATTATTGGTGAGTAAATGCGTGATGCGTTGAGAAGGGAAAACAAAACATTTAAGACTTAAGTTCACCACTTTAACCAGCCTACTTGTATCAATGTTTATTAGGCGTCAGTGGAGACTGCATAAGGTAGGGCACCCATTATTGTTACTGTATCTGCTTGGGACCTATAATACTAATTCATCGCTTGCTCACTTCTTAATCCTACCTTTTCTCTTCTAAAGCCACATTTCTGGGGTATTGCGCTGTAAGGTGTGTAGTCCTCTATTTTGTAGAACATATAGTGTTGCAGATATAACCTCATGGCACTACAGTAATTGTTGTCGTCTGAAGTTTTAATAAATAATCACCCCTAATCCCCTCTGTCCTGTGTTTGTGCCTTATTTTGTCTATACAGGTAATTGATTTGCTTGATTTTAATGCATATCTTATTGCTCTTCGAATAAACCTAGCATGGCAGCTCGCTGGTGGAATGTGTGTGTGAATGGGTCAATGGGAGGCCATTGTAAAGTATTTTGGGTACTGTTGGGTACAGAAAAATGCTATAAAACCGCAGAGCGGTATTAATTTCCCTAAAAACAACTGCAAAAGTTGTACTTCACCTGTGTTTTAAGCTAACCAAAAAACACGTGAGTGGCTAAATTGTTCTTATCCATGAATTTTCTCTGCTTTGGATGCACATTATTGACTGTGTGACTGTTAACAATGCAGTCCCCATGACGAACGTGCATATGAAAGAATGATGCCGCTAATAAAAAAGGGGGGGGGGGGGTGATGTTTCCAATCAGAATTTCTTTCAGATTTAGCAGAATCCAATCAGAATCTTCCAATTGAAGCACTATATTAATATTAATATTATTATTATACTGTCTTATTCTTTTTGTCTTCTCTAGATGCTACATTGAAGAAGTGGCCGGCAGCCACCCGAGGGCAGATAGGAACATCTATCAATTCAAAGCTCACGGAGCTGAGAAGATCCTCAAAATATTTTTTTTTTCTTCCTGTTCAGTTTTTTGTCTTATTTTTGTTCTTGTACTATATTTTTGTTCTTTTACTATTTGATTGTTCTTAAGAAAATAAAAAATTTAAATTTCTACATTTTGGGCTTTTATTTATGTTGTCTAGCAGCTATGGATTTGAATCATTTTAGTTATATATAGGTGAACATATAGGTGAACATATAGGTGCATATACAGTATGCACACATGTATACATGCAAATATGTACCTATATAGGTACATGTATGCACGTATATATGTGCACATATGTACATGCAAGTATGTACCTATATAATATAGGAAAACGGCCAATTTTATATATGTCACATATATTAAAAACCTATATTAAAACATATATGCTTATATAGGTTATTTCCGTGTGGGACAGTACTGCTGTTTGCTAATCGTCCTATACTGACATTCAGTCAGCAATATATGCCTATTTTACTACATATACTAATAGGCAATTTGCGCCGATCACCAAAGCAGCTTCTATCCTTGGAATAATGCGAAGGATGGTGATGACTGTATTTAAAAGTCTGTAAGCCTAGTGATGAACGTTCTTAAAATGGCATTTAATTAAGTATTTTAAATACATAGAATACAATCTCTCAGTCTATTTTGTTTCAAATTAGCCTACATCTGATTTTTTTCCGTGCAACAAAATACAAATTACAAAATGCTCAAAATGAAATGAATACGCAATTTTAATGCATTTGACTGAAATACTGTCCATTCTCAGAACACAGAACGTGCCACTTCTTGACAGTATCGTCATTTAAGTTCTTTCGATCGATGAATCTTAGCCAAGTTTTCTGTTGTCTTTGCCTTGATTTGTACGATCCGAAGGTATACATGGCTCTCAGCGGAGGCGGACGCACTTCTCTCCCTCTCCCTCCCCTTATCTTCCCTGCTTTGCTTCTCTCGTCTCGTCTAGTCTACTGTCTTACTGTCATACTCGAGAGACCCTCTCAGCCCTGCTCTTCAAAACTAAGGAAATTATGGAGTTGATCAACTGGTCTCTCAATGCAATTGACACCATCTTCTCGCAGAGGAGCGCAGGTTCGGGGGAACCTGACTGTCCTGCAGGAACGTACGCAGCTGGCTACACGATGGACGGATGGGAGAAGTGGAGGGTCGTGTGTCTGGCAGCTCTTTCTGTGGAGGACGTCGAAGATATCTACCTATTCGGAACCTTGATAACGGGTCTTATGCTGATTGGATTAGGCATCGCCCTGGTTTATCGGAAATTGAAGAAAACGGTGACAGCCGCTCAAAGCCCCACTAGGCTAGCCGGGATGATTGACGGAGTTGGCAGAGCTGTCGGCACTCAGACTTTGGCTCTAGATCGCAAATTGGATACCATCATTGTGACTATGGACCGCAAACTTGATAACATCACGGAGAAGCTTTCGGCTCTGCATAGGAGGGATTGCGGAGACCAGTGTGGACATTAGAGAAGCTACAAAATTTCAGCTTTTCGCCCGAAAACCCAAACAACCTAATTATCTGCTTCTGGCTCCCCCTTAATCAGCACGGGCCTTGGCCAAGGCCGTTGCTGAATTCAACAACTCCCCCAGAAGGACAAGGCAGCGAGACTCTCTTGCATCCCTCTCCCCCGACCCCAAGGACTCCCTCCCCCTATCCAACGCCTTCGCCGCTTGACACCCCCAACGTGAACAGGCGGGTCGATGACCAGGGCATCTGGCTGCAGGGCCGGATGGTTGTTTGTTCATGCTGGACTACCTCCACTTCCCCATTCCCTTCCCTGTGGCTTGTCTCGATTTTTTATATTGTGTAGTGGCTATGTGCTTATGTTGCTGAGGTGTTTTTTTTTCTGTTCCTACATTATACTCCCTAATGGAGTACAGTCTAGGGCCTGTATTTTTTTTTACTCGCCTCTCTCACCTCATGTAATCGTTTTCTCTGTTCTTCCTATGCCCGGGTCGCTGCTCGTGCGGTCGACCGGCTGGCTTGTAGAGCTGCTGTCTCCTGACCTGTCTTCCCCTTGTTTGTATGTATAGTCAGGTAGATCTTAACACTGCTCTATGTGCCCTTGAATTGCCCCTCGGGGACAAATAAAGTGTTTGAAATGAAATGAAATGAAATGAAATACGGAAGAAATTTAGATTCGAGGTTTTCTTGCTGCTGTTGTCACTCACACCCCGGTAAAATGGCCGCTGCCTTGTTTTCATGTATGCGTATCTTGGACAATGACGTCAGCTTGATACGACCCATTGAGTTTTCGCCCCATTTGCCTGGGATGCCATTGCATTTGAATAAAGAGGCAAAAAGCCCATGGCAATACGAAATGCAATTCAGTGCCTTGTTATTCTATTTGTTATTCAAAATATTTTTAAATGAATTAAGGATTGCATAAGCACTTTGCACATTTGAATTGCCAATTGCAAAATGAATTGCCATTTGAATATTTGTGCTTATAATCTTCCACACTTCAGAACCTGCAGCTGTTCATCTCCATGGTGTCCTGGGTGCCTGATCTTTGCTGTCCCCATTTCCTCGTTTGCCCGACTGTACTGCCATTGTAAGCTTTATTTTACTTACACAAATTTCCATCTTTCCCCAGGAATTATTGTGTCTGTCAAACTTAACATTAAGGATTGTTAAAATATAAAATAATGATCATAATAATAATAATAATAATAATAATAAGCTGTTTAAATAAGCTCATATTCAACTAGTAAAGAAAAGTAAAAGGAGAGGATTCTCAGATCCATCAAAGAACGATATGGAATCAAATTCTGTATGTATTTATAACAGGACCCCGGTTTGAAAGTGTTTGTTTGCCGTTGGGTTAGATGTGGTTCGGATTTGTTTGTAAGGGTCCTTATTAATCACAGTGAACAGAGCTTCTTTGTTGTGGGATGTTCTGGCCCTTGAATGTGTGTGTTTGCCTGTTTGAGCTGCATAGTTCTGTCTGTTCCCGAGCTTGCAGTCACCTGCATTATGTTCCCCGCATTTTGTTATGCTTATGAATGATGTTCTTTCTCATCTTCAGGTCGCTCTTCTTCCTGCTATGCCACTGCACCTGAGATCTGCCCCAGCCTGCCCTTGGTCTTCTCTCCTCCCCCTCCTGCTTCTTTTCCCCCTCCCTCTGCCCCCAGCATCCCCCTACCAACTGCCCCCCCACATCCCCGCCCTGGTGTTGCACTCCCCCCAGCCCCTCTCCCGCCCTCTATTCACCGCTGAGCCTCAGCTGGATTTGACCACGCATTGCATTGCCAGTTGCTACCACAAGGGGGCAGAGCGTAAATGTCCCGGTCCTGAGCGAGTGGTTAGCTTTCGAGACACTGTACTCAGATGGCTCCCGCACCCTGACCACTGTGGATTTCGAGGATGAGGGTGAGAAGGACAGCAAGCATAATCCTTTAGTCTGGCCTTCACCTGGGACAGAACGCTCAGAGAGACACAACAGACAAAAACGCCAGATCTACGGAGAGGATGGGCGCTTCAGCATCCGCGGTGACCATTTCCTGCTTGACTACCCTTTCTCCACCACAGTCCGTATATCCACAGGCTGCACGGGGGTCCTGGTGTCGGCACATCATGTCCTTACAGCCGCCCACTGTGTTCACGACGGGAAGGACTACGTCAAAGGTGCTAAAAAGCTAAGGTGGGCTTTATAAGCCCGCCCACTATGGACACCCCGCCCACTATGAATGGCACCAATCCTGGTCAGTTTACCCCTACAACACCCGTTGTTCATTGGGTGCGTGTGCGATGCACACGTGTCCCCAAAGGCTGGATCCAGGGTCTCCGGGAAATAAGCATGGATTTTGACTACGGCCTGCTTGGGCTGCGATGGTCTCATCAGCGCCCTTTCATGCGTCTCTCAGCAGCCCCCTCGCTGGAGGACTTGGCTGGGAGACGGATCCACTTCTCTGGCTTTGACAGTGACCGACCTGGGGAGCTGGTGTATCGCTTCTGCCCGGTGGAGGCTGAGTCTAGTGACTTGAACTACCAACACTGCGACGCCCAGCCTGGGGCCAGCGGCTCAGGGGTGTGCAGCCACGTCTGGGACTCCGCCCTGGAAAGGTGGGAGCGCAGGGTGATCGGCGTCTTCTCCGGGCACCAGTGACTGGAGGTGGATGGGGAGAATCGTGACTTTAACGTGGCGGTGAGGTTCACGCCGCTGAAAATCTCCCAGATCCCAGTTTTAATATAGGTTTCCCAGGGGGGGAAAGTCTGTGTGTGTGGGGGGGGAGGTGACCTTGGAATGATATCTTGTACTATGGACGCTCAGCATGAGGGTAGGTCTTGTGTTCCGCTGGCTCTGCCAGTGCTCTTACATGACGTGTTATAGGGAGCCAGCCAGGGCAGTAAGTCACTCACAGCAGTGGCAGCCAGACACTGAAGCATGTGAATATGCATTCAGCCCAGGAACCTCAGTAAGATCTTCACATGCATCAGATTATTCTACAAATCATTACCACTATGTCCAACCTAAATGGGCACTAAATTCCTAGTCATTTCATAAAAATGACTGCTGTACCCTTTCCTTAAATTTTCTCCAGAGATCGAGTAACCATTACACATTAGCTTTATCTTTCAAGCCAAAGATTCATTGATTTTCTAGAATGACTGTTCCAAGTTAAAATATCTTACTTATCTACGTATCTAAAGCACCATGACAGCAGGGCGTTGTGGAATAAGTAGGAAACGTCTGTATTTGGTCTTCGGGGCTCTAAGATCATTTATATTCCAGCTGCAGACTAAGCCGTCAAAAACATTTAATCCCTTAAGTCTGACAGCCGTGTCCTATTGGCGTGGTGTGACTGTCTCTTCGTCCATCCTCAGAACTTTACTGCATCAAAACAAAAAAGAATTGTAATACAGACCCCACCTTATCATCCTTTGGAAATGTAAGGATGGGAATACAAGTAAAATGAAGCTTTCTGTTCTCCCTTATTTTTATATCACTGTATTTGTTTTTAAGTCATTCATAGGAACCTGCACCAAGTTACGCAACGTGCCCATATTAGGTGAACACAAGGACCTGATTATGGTGTTTTCATTTACAACCAAGAGCCCGGATAGCTCAGTCGGTAGAGCATCAGACTTTTAATCTGAGGGTCCAGGGTTCAAGTCCCTGTTCGGGCAGCTGTCTCTTTATGTACCTGTAGGGCACAGTGGCCTGTACGTCGTCACTCCGAAAGGCTGAGTGACTGAAACATGGATTGTCTGTGGGTCCCCGAGGACTGGAGTTGGAAACACTGGTATACAGTATAAAGTGCAGGACGATGATAGTGAGGGACAGACCCAGCAGATTGGACTGGGCATATGCGTGGTGCACCTGTGGCATTTGGGTAGCGGATACCTGTCCAAGATGGTGATGGCCATAGAGAACGGCAAAACACCTCGGGATAAACCACACGGTCTTATAATATCCCCTGTGTTGCTTTTATAAGCCTCCTGTCCAGGCCAATTCACGCTGTTACAACAATCGATTGCCGCACGTATTGCTTTTAAAGGTGAATGAGTACTTGCGTACCAGTTATGTCAAATCCTGGATATAATCTTCAGAATAACACTAAAAAGATGTAACCTGCAGAAGACAATATAGAGAATGTACCTTTGAGAGAGAGAAAGAGAATGCAGACCAGTCACTGCTGCACGATGTGATCATACAAGCATGTATCCCCACCCTAATTAGCTCTGAAGCTCATGTCCCAATTAACTCTGCAGCTTATCACTCGGTTGCAGGCTATAGAATATAATTACTTCAGTAGCTAAATAGTGAGTAGCCAACCGAAACAGTCAAGGCTTTTTACTGCAGTGTTTTTGAAGAGGACATTTTTGAAGTTTTGAAGTAACATTTTTGCCTAGACATGTTAAACATTTTAATATATCCTTATTGTATAGCTTATTGTGATGTTTATTTTACATTAATTGTCTACTCCTTCTGCTCCTACTGTAAATTACAACATATTGTATTTTGGGATCAATACTGTAAACTCTCTATCTCACCCACAGCTCAATATTCATCCATCTATACTCTGTAACCACTTATCCAGGGTTGTGGGGAGGGGGAGGGGGAGGGGGAGGGGGGTCTGGAGCCTATGGGTGCCAGGCAGGGAACAACCCAGGAGGGGGTGCCAACCCATCACAGGGCACGCGCGCACGCACGCGCATGTAGAGTAAAGATATCCTTATGGGGACCGCTCATTCATTTCAATGGGAAAAAAGCTAAAACTAACTATGACACCTTGACCCCTACCCAGCCCTAACCATAACCATAAGTAACCTAAAAAAATACAAGAGTTTTTGCATTTTTAGTTTTTTCATAGCAGTCACCGATTTTTATAAAAGAGAGGAAACCGGTCCCCATAAGAGAAAAAAAACAGATATTTATCACGTTATGGGGACATTATGTCCCCATAAGGATAGGTAAACCCGCTCGCACATACACACACCTTGGTACCTCTAACCTAACCATGTGTTTGGATCGGGGGGAAACCAAAGCCCCCAGAGGAAACCCCACAATGACACAGAGAGACCCTGCAAACTCCACACATGGAACCCTGGCAGAGACTCAAACCCTGGTCACAGTGGTGATGGTGATAGTGCTAACCAGTGCACCACCGTGCCGCACCAGAGCCCGACACTAACTCAGATAATAAAAGTGACAAATACATAACGTATGCTGTACTGAACTGATACCCAGTAGTTTGATCTATGAAAAACTATTCTGATTAATTTGAAAATTATACGGCCCTTGACTTTAACTTGCAGGAATGCATCTTTAACTTCCAGTTCCAAATGCTGGACTGAGTAAATTAATATTTCGTGGCGACATTGTGGGTCAGTTTCACTCTGCTAGCGGTCAAAAGGGTGTTGGTTCAAGTCCCATGGCTATCAAGTCTCTGACTGCTCGGGGGACACTCTCTAACCTTGTTCTCTGATCCTTATTTGTATGTGTTGTGTTGTGCTACATGAAGAAGATCGATAGAGGGCGCTGCGGGACTATGTATAGAGATGTACGTGTGCGGGATAATGAGAAGAAGTAAAGGGAGAGAAGTGAAACGCACATGAGTCTCCAGCTGGTTATTTTCCCTGATGCTACCCACCACAGTATGGAATTTGGTCAAAAGTGTTTGCTAAGTAAATTATTGTAAATTTAAACATTTCTTTAGCTACACTATATGAAATGAATTTCACTACAGTTCCTCATTGCACCAGCAGAGAGCAGCAGAGACCCACACTACCTTCACACTAGATAGGGTAGTTAGCATGTAGCATTAGCAAGCTACAGTGGTTTAATAACATTTTCCCATTACCCATGGCATTCAGGTAAAATATTAGGAATTTCCCACTAAAACAAGTGTGCTGTGGTTATTTTAGTAAAATAAAGATGAATTTATGTTAGGTAACCATTCCCCACACAACGTGATGAACAAAAACGGAGTTGATCAGACATCCCTCTTCAGCACCACAGGGCTACACATCAGTTACTTGGATGCAATTGTACTTTATTTATATGTATTTATATGTATGGAATCCGATACTGTTTCGGGTTAGCGAATTGCACAATCCTGTCAACAGGTACCAAATGGGGTCTAAATGGGGTCCACCACAAAAAAAATAATAATTTAATCTGAAGTTCATGATTAATATGGGAGCCCAGGAAATGTACAGAGTATGTACACAGGGCAGAACGCAACACAGGACCACGCAGAAAATATGGAAGTTTTAGAAAAACCATCCCAAAGAAAAAATCTGCTGTGAAACCACAGAGCAAAGCAGGACTTTGGAGCCTGATCGATGGGATTGTGGGTCATTTTGTACCATTCATACTGTATTGCAGGACAAAACAGCCGCTAGCCCACTGTTTTATTTATACACAATAGCAGATGTTTGGCAAAAACACATTTAATGAAATATTAATAACATGTTTAATAACATCACCGTGATTATGGACCACAGATTTGATAACATCATGGAGAGGCTCACAGCTCTGCAGAGGATTTTGGATGGCGGAGACCAGCATGGACATTAGAGGAGCTGCGAAATTACAGTTTCTCGCCTGAAAACCCAAACAACCCCATTCTATCTGCTTTTGGCTCCCCCCTAATCAGCACGGGCCTTGGCCAAGGCCTCTGCTGAGCTCAACAACTCCCCCTGAAGAACAAGGCAGTGAGACTCTCTTGCATTCCTCTCCCCCAACCACAAGGACACCCTACCCCCATCCCACGCCTTCGCCGCTTCATACCCCCAGTGTGAACGAGCGGGTCCTTGTACAGCGCGGATTTGCTGCAGGAACGGACGGCTGTTTGTCTATGCTGGACTACCTCCACCTCCCCATTCCCCTCCCCTGTTGCAAGTCACGACTTAGTGTTGTGAGCTGTGGTGACTATGTGCTTATTGCTGAGGTGTTTTTTTCTGTTCCCATATTGTACTTCCTACTGGACAGTACAGTTTTTTTTTATTCACCTCCACTCTCCTAACGTAATCTGTTTCTCTGAGTTTTCCTACAGTCCCCTGTCTTCCTGACCTGTCTGCCCCCCTGTAATGTTTGTGTATGTATGGTCGGGTTGATGGCCTGCTTTTCGCTGGTACTTGTGACTAGTGACATGGTGAATTGCAACAGCAATAAAGGGAATCAATCAATCAATCAATCATATGTATTCAAAATATATATTTAATTGCTTTTCAGTATTTTGTGATTTGCATTTTGCCGGATGGAAAAAATTGTGAGAAAATTGTGAGAGATGGTGTTTTATCTATTTAAAATATTTTTTTAAATTAACACAAAATATGTATTTTTATTTATTTATTTTCTGTCATTTTAAGAACCTTCATCACCAGACTTAGATCTATCTTCAAAGTAACAGGGCTGCCAGCTCACACATCTAACGTGACACTTAACGCCAGTTCATAGTTTCACCTTTTCGGTTTTCAGTGTCGTTTATCTGTTTAACACGTTTGTTGTCCTACGCATGTATTTGTGCACAATCTATGTTTCATAAGTGTCAGTCTATTCCAAATCTAAATATTTAATATATTCACCAGAGAACAATTTGAAGAAAACAAATGTGTTCTATGGCACCTTTAAGCTTAAAGGCCTCTATTAGCAGCCAAATGGTCATGCAATTTGGGTTTAAAACATAAAAATGTTCCCTGCACTGTGCTTGCAGCATTTAATGAATTGCCCCTCTCTGTTTCTTTGCATTACACTTCAGAAGCCTGTAATTGAATATGCCTGTAATTCAATAGCAAGTGTCCACTGCAAATCTCTACATGTACATGAGTTTAAGTCATTGTCTTATTGTTTTAACCCATTGTATTTTGTGTCAGTTTGTTCAAATGTTTTAAATAAACACAGACAAAAAAATGAAGGCAAAATAATTAATTTATTTAACAGAAATATTATATACATATTATGTTATATAATCTTATATTGATCTTATCTCATCTTATCCTGTTATACAACCTTATCTTAACTTTATCTTATCCTATGTAATTTCATGTTATACAACCTTAACTTTATCTTAATGTTATCCTATGTTATTTTAAACTATCCTATCTTAATCTCATCTTATCATATGTTACACAACCTTATCTTAACTTTATCTTATCCTAAGTAATTTTATGTTACACAACCTTATCTTAATTTTATCTTAATCTTATCCTACGTTATTTTATGTTATCTTAACCTATCTTATCTTATCTATCGTTACAGTTTTTCTCAGTTGCTTTGGTGCATTTCTCACAACAGAATTGATCTCTGCACCACTACTAAGGCTCTTCTCAAAACAATTAGTGCAAACTGCAAAACATGGTGGATAACTTGCAAAAGTGAGTCACTTCATCAAAAAGAAAAGTCAGTTGTTCAAAAGCAAGTCAGTTGCTCAAAATAAGTAGTCAATGCTTCAAAAGCAAGTCCCTTAATCAAAACAGATGATATATTCATCAAAAGCAAGTACTTATATCAATCAAAGTGTCAGGGCTGTCACAATTACAAGTCATTACCCCAGCACCTTTGGTCACAAAATCAAATGGTTTGACCATGTTCTCATTGTGACAGATTTCTTTGTAGGTGCTTCCCAATGACATGTCAAGTCTGGACAGCATGCATGGCATGTTGAAAACCATAAATTGTAAAGGAAAATCAAGACACTTCATATGCACTCTTGATAATATTTAATTGAAACTGTTCACAGCATTGTGCAACTGGGGAAATACAGTAAAACAAACATTTTACAGCAAACATAAACTCATAAACATAAACCTTACTGCAGTAGTTATGAAACAAAAAAAAAACTGAAAAACAGACACTGCTGCATATCAATCATTGATATCTAGACGCTCCCGTCTGTCTGCCCACATATTTGCATCAACATCACAGCGAATGTCAGCTCTATCGATGCATCGGGGAAAGTATCTTCTGGAGTGTCGAATCCACCCTCTGCAGGACTCTGCTGTGATGTCATCACAAGCTGCATCCATAGCTGCTAGCAGGGTCATTTGGGTATGTGGATGCCTGTCATATACCTTCCACCTCCAGGAAGAGAAAAACTCCTCAATTGGATTTAGGAATGGAGTGTAAGGAGGAAGAAACTCCATAAGCATCCTGCCGTGTGCTGCAAACCACTGCCTGACTACAGCAGAGTGATGGAAGCTAACATTATCCCAAATCACTACATACATTGTCCGATTGTCACCAGGATCATCCCTTTCATTTTGTGAGATTAGGTCCCTATAAAGAGCGTCCAGAAAAGCCAACAGGTGTTGTGTATTGTATGCACCAATACGAGGAATATGGGTGTGAACGCCATTTTCTGAGATTGCTGCACACATTGTAATATTTCCTCCTCGTTGGCCTGGGACATCAATGGTGGCTCTTTCTCCAATGTGATTTCGTCCACGCCGTCTGCCTTTTGCGAGATTGAATCCCGCTTCGTCAAGATATACAAACGTGTGCAGGGGTTCCCTGGCCTCCAATTCCAGGATACGCTATACAAAGGATGTAATGGTGCATTTGGCACAACAGATTGTACAGTTTGAATTGTAAATAGGATTACAGTAACATGCATAAATGTAAGTGCAGTACATGGGCTAAACTTTTACAGTAAACAGAGGTACATATGCAAACATGTTTTACCTGTACATACTGGTGACGGAGCTCCTTCACTCGATCACTGTTCCGTTCAAATGGTACTTTGTACAATTGCTTCATGGACATTTCATTCCGTCTGAGGACTCTGTCTATGGTGGAAATTGATATTGACTGAATATTTCCGAAGATGGTGTCATCTTCTACGACAGTTCTTTGTATTTCTCTCAGTCTCAAAGCGTTGTTTGCAGCCACCATTGCACAAATTCTTTCCTCTTGCTGCGGAGTCAAAAGTGGACCTCTTCCACCTCTTCTAGGTTGTCTGGCAGTCCTTTTTGAGATGCAGATGAAAAAACACAAACATGAATAAGCGCAAACATGCTTACAGTAATTGTTACAGGACTATCATTCAAAACTCCTTTCTTTACAGCATTACTGTATTGTACCACAGCACACTATGCCACACCTGGGCCAAGTCTGCGCTTCAGTTACAGTACGTCTATATGTAAAGATCTATAAGGTCATGTCCTAATGCAAGTCTCCTGTATGACTATGAAAGTGCAGAGCAAATTAGTTTGTGCTGAATAACTACATTACAGTATGCTCACCTGTTTTCCCGACGAAATGTCTGAATAATAGAACTTACAGTAGTTCTCCCAACATTTGGCTGCACCCTTCGACCAGCCTCGGTCATGGTTTATCACATGATCCACAAGTGTTGCCCTGATTTCGTCAGGAACGTGTCTATGTGGTTGGCCTCTTCTTCCCCGGTTTTGTCCTCGTCCTCCACCGATCCTCACCCCTCTTCCACAAGGCTGACGTTCCATGTTCTGCAGTTTTGTAGATTCAGTATGCACCTCATGCCAATCCTGTCTGTTGGTTTACATTATATATATACTTGTAGAGTAGGGGATACTGTAACGCGATTCACCTGTGACTGGGTAGAAGAGGCTTTTCATTGGTTGCAAGTAAGAGTAACACACACCAATTTTCATTAGTGTGAGATAAGGTTCACCTGAGAAAAGTAATTTATGGAGATTTTCATGGAAACTCCTTAAAAATAGGGTTTTCAAAATGGGTGTACAAATTGTTTGACAAGATGTTCAACAATTTTGAGTGCAATGACACAAGCAATGAAATGAAAACTATTAGTTGTAAGGACAATGACTATTCAGCCGGTACAAGTATAAATAATTGTGACATTCATGATAAAAGCAAGGAGTTAGTGATGAATAGCAAGTCAAAAGTGACCATTCTTTAGATATTTGTACTTACTCAACTGCTTCATGGCATTTGCCTTTGGACGAAATGAACATGAAACCGCCACTAGGTTGTGCCAAAACGACTACATGTTGTGGAGGTTGAACTAACTGTTGTGCAAAGTTTAATTCTGTTGTGAGAAATGCACCAAAGCAACTGAGAAAAACTGTAATGTGAATATGTGATGTAATGTCTACACAAAGTGTAACATCTGTTGAGGTACAACCCAGAACACCTGTGTCATATACTGATGTGAGTCAGTCACATACACAATATAAATAATTGTTAATCAATTAACACAGATGGTATGAGGTGTGAACCTGTGAAGCTGGTATGGCATGTTTGGTGTCAAACTGATGGACAATCACTCCCGATTCCAAATCTAGTGGTTACCATGAAAGTGGATGTATCAAAAGTTATACCAGCTTACAGTTTTTCTCAGTTGCTTTGGTGTATTTCTCACAACAGACATAACATTTGCATAACAGCGAATGCATTTCTCAAAACACTTAGTGCAAATGGCAAAATATCATGGATGACCAGCAAAAGCTGGTATCCTCTTCAAAATACTTAGTCCATGCCTCAAAAGCAAGTATTTATATCATTGAATATGTCAGTGCCATCAAAATCCCAAGTCCATGAATCATCGTCCATGGACATGTGAGCCAAAATATAAAGTCATGTTATCAATATAAAATTGGCACAATGTAAACATTTTCTGACACAAAACCTCTGAATGACAAGGGCAGGAAACATAAAAATAAAAAACACTGATTGCGGGAGATTGATTCAAGAAGAATATTTTATTGATTGCACTGGTATATGGTGACATACCATGCACTGCGATTGCAGTCTAGCAAAAAAATGCATTTCAATGCTTTATGCATAACATATGAAATGAAACCAAAAACAATTACAAAATCAAAAAGGGGAACAATATATACAGACTGAAACTCTAAATGCTTTCTACAGTTGCAGGAGATCCTGTATATTGGGCCACATGTTCTCATCCACATCACAACGGATATCTTCCTGTGCAATGCAGCGTGGAAAGAACCTCCTAGAATGTCTTATCCAGCCTCTGCGGGTGCCTGCTGCTATATCCCCACACACAGCTTCCATGGCAGCAAGCAGTGTCATTTGTGTATGTGGGTTACGGTCATATACCTTCCACCTCCAAGCTGAGAAGAACTCTTCAGTTGGGTTGAGGAATGGAGAATATGGTGGTAGGAGTTCCATCAGCATCCTGGGGCGGTTGGCAACCCATTCGCTGATTGGGTTGGAGTGATGGAAACTCACATTACCACAAATGATCACATACTTTGGTACATTTTCCTGACCAATCTCCTTTTTAGGAATGAGATCCCTATAGAGGGTGTTCAAAAAGGTCAGCAGATGTTTGGTGTTGTATGGCGCCACAAGAGTGATGCGAGTGTGGACCCCATTGTCCGAAATAGCCGCACACATGGTGATGTTCCCACCCCAAAACCTGGCATATCAACAGTAGCTCTCTGTCCAATCAGATTGCACCCATGTCTCCTTCCTTTGGCCAAGTTGAAGCCAGTCTCATCCATGTATATGAAAATGGTGCAGGAATCATTAGTATTGTGAATACATACCAAAAAAGTTTTGTAGAAACCTTTAAAATACACTTGACAGCTAATGACAGCCAGGAGTATTAGGAATAAAATTCATGATTTAGAGGCTCTTATCTCATCGGACTCTTATGATATTATAGCAATAACTGAAACGTGGTTGAGTGATAAGGATGGACAAGAATATAATATGGATGGTTACGCATTGTTCCGTAAAGACCGTATAGGTAAGAAGGGAGGTGGTGTTGCAGTATATGTAAAGGAAAACTTGCAGGCAAGGGAGCTTACTGATATAAGTAAAAGTACGGAAGCTATATGGGTAAAATTAGATGCTACAAACTCAAATAGCCTAATTGTCGGTGTTTGTTACAGAGCACCCAATGTAGCTGCTGAGGAAAGCAGATTGTTATACAGTGATATTAGGATTATGAGCAATAAAAATGATGTGGTAGTTATGGGTGATTTTAATCTACCGGGGATGCAGTGGGACATTGTTGCTGGCTCTTCTGAAAATGAACTTGAGATGGTGGAATTAGTACAGGATTGTTTTTTTACTCTGTTTGTTAACACCCCTACCAGGGGAGATGCCATTCTTGATCTTGTTTTGTCTAATAACCAGGACAGGATTGGTAAATTAGACGTTTTAGAACCACTTGACAGTAGCGATCATAACATGGTTAAATTTGAGGTTAAGTTTAATGCCCGAAGAGCAAAGTCCAAATCAAAAATATATAATGTTAGGAAGGCTAACTTCAATTGTATGAGATTAAAACTAGAAACTGTGAACTGGATGGAGTTAATTAACAAAACTGTTGAAGAGGCATGGGAATTTTTTAAAAGCACATTATTGCAAGTACAAGAGGACTTCATACCTGTTTCTAGCAAGAATAAATCTAGGAAATTGCAACCTAGGTGGTTTAATAGGGACATAAAGTATAAAGTAAGGAGGAAAAGGGCTTTGTTCCAGAGATGGAAAATAACTGATAATGACATAATAAAGCAAGAGTATCTAAATCTACAGGCTGAATTAAAAAATGACATTAGACGAGCTAAAAGGAATGTCGAAAGGAAGATCGCATTGGAGGCTAAGGATGACGTTAAAAGTTTCTCCAGTATTTTAACTCTAAAAGAGCTCTAAAAGCTGAAATTACTAATCTGCAGGATAGTAAGGGTCTTATAATTGAAAACGACATTGACATAGTAAATGAGTTCAATGATAGTTTTGCACGGGTATTCACTGTCGAGGACACTAGTAACTTACCAGTTCTTATTACTAATCCAACATCGTCTATAACTAATATATATATATAACTGAAGCTGATGTTTTGCAAAGCCTAGCTAAGCTCAAAATAAATAAATCACAGGGCCCTGATGGCATCTTACCTATAGTGTTAAAAGAGATGAGGGATATTATTTGCCGACCCTTAACATTACTGTTTCAAAAATCCTTATCTGAAGGTGTGGTACCTTCTGATTGGAAGCATGCCAACATAACGCCCATTTTCAAAAAAGGGGATAGAAGTAATTTGTCAAACTATAGGCCAATCAGTCTAACTTGTATAACTGGTAAAGTTATGGAGGCTATAATCAAAGAGAAAATGGTAGATTACCTGGACTCAAATAACATTTTGAGGGATAGCCAGCATGGATTTAGGAGAGGTAGATCCTGTTTAACAAATCTGTTGGAGTTCTTTGAGGAAGCTACTCAGGAAGTTGATGATAAGAAGGCCTATGATGTCATCTATTTAGATTTCCAAAAGGCTTTTGATGTTGTTCCCCACAAGAGGCTCTCACTTAAACTCAAAGCGACAGGTATTTTAGGAACTGTAGCGACTTGGATTGATAACTGGTTAACGGATAGGAAGCAGCGAGTAGTTATAAGAGGCTCGATGTCACAGTGGGCCTGCGTTCATAGTGGGGTAACGCAGGGTTCAATTTTAGGACCACTTTTGTTCCTAATTTACATAAATGATATAGACACCAATATATACAGTAAACTGGTGAAATTTGCAGATGACACCAAGGTGGGTGGTGTAGCAGATACTGAACTAGCGGCTCAGCAGCTACAGCGGGATCTTAATTTAATTAGTGACTGGGCTGACACCTGGCAGATGAAATTTAACATAGACAAATGTAAGGTACTCCATGTAGGGAGCAGAAATATAAAGTACAGGTATTTTATGGGACCTACTGAAATAAAGGTAGCTGATTATGAGAAAGACCTTGGTGTGTATGTTGATGCTTCCATGTCTCATTCTCGCCAGTGCGGGGAAGCAATAAAAAAGGCCAATAGGATGTTGGGGTATATCTCCAGGTGTGTGGAGTTTAAGTCAAGGGAGGTAATGCTAAGATTATACAATTCCTTGGTGAGACCTCACCTAGAATATTGAGTACAGGTTTGGTCACCATATCTTAAAAAGGACATAGCGGCCTTAGAAAAGGTGCAGCGTAGGGCCACAAGAATGATTCCTGGTCTTAGAGGAATGTCATACGAGGAAAGGTTATTTGAGCTAAATCTGTTCAGCCTCAAGCAAAGGAGACTGAGGGGGGACATGATCCAGGTCTATAAGATTCTAACAGGTTTGGATGCTGTTCAACCGAATAGTTACTTCAGCATTAGTTCAAATACAAGAACTCGTGGCCATAGGTGGAAATTAGCGGGAGAACATTTCAAACTGGATTTAAGGAAGCACTTCTTTACACAGCGTGTAGTCAGAGTATGGAATAGTCTTCCTGATAACGTAGTGCAAGCTGAATCCTTGGGTTCCTTTAAATCAGAGCTAGATAAGATTTTAACAACTCTGAGCTATTAGTTAAGTTCTCCCCAAGCGAGCTCGATGGGCCGAATGGCCTCCTCTCGTTTGTATAGTTCTTATGTTCTTATGTTCTTATATCTTGATGAACACTTTTGACTGCAATGACTAACACAATGACAAAATGACAAGTTTGTCTGGAGTGTATGACTATGCAAAAGAGGGCTAGCACAATGCATTTTGATCATAATGACATAAGCAACTACTGATGTATGATATAGCTGAGAATTGCACATAAGCATCTGCCTGAGTGTACTAAACCAATTGCAAAATGACGAAAACAACCAGAAATTGCTGTTATGATCTGCACAACTGACTAGAGGTTGTGGGAATTGAACGAGCAGTTTTGAGAACTTCAATTCTGTTGTGAGAAATGCATCAAAGCAACTAAGAAAAACTGTAAAAGAACTGAATTAAGGTGTACCTTATCCATTCTGGAGAAGATCAATCGGGATAAGCTACACCAACCAAAATATGTTGTTTCCAGGTGTGCAACTTAAATTGGTATTACAGTACCACAAACTAACGGCCACGCCTATCTAAGGATAAGATGTGCTGTTTTACAGTTTTTTAAAGACGCTAGGACACATTTCTCAATACTTAGGTCACTTTTGCAAAACTCTTCACACAGTGGGCTGTACCAATACACACCTGAGCACATAACTTAACCTTTGGTGCAAAATGCACTACAACCACCAAAACGTTTCACAATTCACCCAAAAGTGACTCATGCTGCCATAACCATGACAAATGCTGTCAGCCAACAACACTACTGGGGCACTCAATGTTCATTGGACTAAAAAACACTAACAACTTTCAGCATTGCAAATTACATATATAAAGTGTGGCTGTATCCTCCAGTTTGGCACAAATTACTGTCGGGTTGCATTGTAAAAATAAAATAAACAAGAACTACTTTTGCATGTGAAAATTGTAATACCAACCAATTCTGAAATGCTGCAATATATTTCATTAGAAATCATGTAAGTGTTGCTGTTTCTTTTTTGCAGTATGTAAATATTTCATTCCTAGCAGAAAATGCCAATCCAAAGATGGCCCCTTTTGCAGGGATGGATTATGGGTTGTGTGGGCCCCTGGGCAAAACGTTCGCGAGGGCCCCCCCCTCAAAAAAAAAAAAAAAAAAAAAACGCCAGCATTGTCTGGGATGGCTAGTTGCTACGTAAATGACTACATGTGTACCGTGTCCAGCTGAACCATGCCAGAATCCACCTGTGTACCATATCCCCTTACAGAACGGAGAGATCAAGGGTGTAGTGGTAAAATATGAGGTGGGTGAACTACGAATTCTGTGATCACATTTTGTGCATAAACTATACTATGATGTGCATTTAAATCAATTGAGAAGTGGGTAAACTCTAATTCTGAAATTTCAGAGGTGGGTAAACCGTGTTTACTTGCGTTTAGCCTCCACTACAGATCACTGGTCAAACTCTTACACTGCTACACTGGTCTGGGGGCCACTCAGCGGGCAGGTTAACCGCCTCCATCCCACCATGCTACCACTCCCTAGTCAGAGGGCCTTCTGTAAGGCTGTAAACACGCCCCCCTCCCTTCCCCCCAGAAGCCAGGGGCCCCATGGTAGGGGCCCTTGTAATCAGATGGCCCTCTAAAGGTACACTACACCCTCCTCCCTAGGGCCTCCTAGTAGGGCCCTCATAATCAGAGGGCCCTCTAAAAGCCCCCAAAGCCCCCATCCTCCCTAGGACCCCCTGGTAGCCAGAAGCCAGGACCATAATAGGAGGGCCTAAGAGGGCCTTCTAAAAGTAGGCTCCCATGCACCCATTTCCCTTTAAAGTTCCTATAGCAGGGCCGGGGGCCCCCTGAAAGCACCGACCCCCCCCCACCACCACCACCACCACCACCACCACAACCACCACAATTCAAGGGCCCTTGGCAGCCAAATGCCCTCCCTCCATGTTTCCATCAGAGGCCCTATAGGGTCAGGGGCCCTTGTAGGCAGAGGATTAAAGAATGTAGGCCCTCTAAAATAGACAAACGAAAATACATTGTTTATAAGCGTTGCAAATTGTTTTGGGCTAGGGGCCCCACGGGCCCCCTGCACCCCAAGGGCCCCTGGGCAGCGGCCCCGCTGGCCCGGTCCGTAATCCGTCCCTGCCCTTTTGTACATATGGCAAATTGGCACTAACCAAACAAATTCCTAGATAGGTTCTTAGCTGAAATTTCAGGCTGGTGTGTGTTTTCATTCAGCTTTCCAGCTTCAACCATTGTAAAATGCTTGGTGGTGATCTAGGGCAGCGGTCACTAACAGGCGGACCGCGGTCCAGGTCCGGACCCAGAAGCTGTCCCATACGGACCCGGACCGACAGCCAAAACATTTAGTTATTATTTAAAAACATACTTAAAGTATAAAAGTATAAAGTAACCTTGCGAAGGACAAAACCACCATTTTAGGGAAAAGCTTCCTGGACTCCATGTCCAAGTGCAAGCAGAAAAAAATTAAGTGAAATGAATACAAAAAGCTCCGTTGACCAATCTTTTCTAAACACATTCAAAAAATAAAACTGCTGTAAAAGATTGAGGGATTGCAAACTCAATGTGCACGGTGTTCAAAAAATTTATTGGTATGCAAATAGATATTAGCCTACACATAAATATTATCCATCACAACAGACTTCAAAGCCTAGACAATAACATTAAAAGCATACCCTATTACTAACTTCTATTTAACAGCAAGAGATCATGTGTAGGACTTTAGGTGCATCTATGTGAGAACTACCCACATCACTGTGTGTGTGTGTTGGGGGGAGAGGGAAGAGAAAGACACAGCCAATGATGTGATCCTTAACTCTGAATTTGTGCATGTCATCATTCAAAATACTGAGTCCCTTCAAAAAACAGAGAAGTAACTACACAACTGCCAAAACCTCATGTATAACTTTGTATACATACAGTACATACATAGTACTTAGTTTTGGTTGTTTGGAGGCTGGGCCTTCATCTGGCGCTGTGAGCCTTTTGGAAGTGAGGTTTGTGTACCTCTCCAATTGATTTTTGTGTTTTCTCTGGAGGCCAAAAGCAGGCACACACACACACACACACACACACATTAGGACTACATGAAATAACAATTTCCTTTGAATAATATCTGGCTATACACGCAACAGAGTATGCTAAATAATATTAGGTTATGGTAGTGAAGTGATTATGAGCTTATTTTCAAACTGATAGCTAGCTAACCTAAATGAGTAAACCAAGACACACCGTGTCGCTGCTAGCCGAGTACAGCATTGCAAACGTAGCCGAGCCATTATTACTAAAAACAAAGAATTAACTATCCATGACAAGAAGCATTTCTTACCTCCACATGTTTTTTCAAATTGGAAGGCGAATTCTTGAATGCCAGTTTTATCAGTCATTTCGCTGAACTTCGCTTCTTGGTGCCACTGTCGCGAATGATATGATTTCCCACCGAGTTGCCGCCTGGTTTTAATTTTTTTCTCTTACCCGCTTTACGTTCATCGTCTTGTGCGCAAATGCACCAATAGGATTGTCTTTTCTGTATGTGTTTATATACGTTTCTAAGCATAAACCAATCAGTTACGTTGTCTGCGTGGCGCGTATTATTGATACGGAATAGGTAAAATGCGTTGCAAAATGGCATAATAAATATGCCATTTACTGTCTATGATTATGAACAAACACCATTTAAATGCAAGAGTAAAAATCTAGGGAGTAGAAAGTACAGATACTCGTGCTAAAATGTACGAAGTAAAAGTCGAAAGTTGACACAAAAATTAATACTGAAGTAAAGTATAGATACCCGAAAATTCTACTTAAGTACAGTAACAAAGTATTTATACTTCGTTACTTCCCATCTCTGCTGATTACATACAACGTTGATGCAACTAATAGGCTACTTAAATATATATCACACTATTAAATAGTTAGACTTTATGATCATCTGGACCTTTGCTTCAAGATTTTTTCTCTAACTGGACCTCTTTAAATTTTAGTTGAATACCCCTGATCTAGGGGGATGTTGGTGGTCTAGTAGTTGGGGATCTGGTTGGGTTCCCATTAGGAACACTGGAAGATTGAGAGTTCATTCCCAGGGGATGCCACCATTGTGCCCCTGAGCAAGGCCCTTGACCCCAACTTGCTCCAGAAGGACTGTCCCTGTAGATACAGTATTTCACTGTAAGTCGCTTTGGATAAAAATGCCTGCTAAATGAATAAATGTAAATGTTGTACTGTAATACATTTGTTGCCATACCCACTATTTTTGCACAGAATACATTGTGTTGCGATGCAAAAAGGAAAGGGACACTCCATGGCCTCATTTGTATAGATGGTGTAGATGGCAACGAAGCAGCAAACAAAAACAAAATTAGGAAATTTCTGTTAAAAGCATAATTATTTGTGTTAGTGCAAATAGATAGTGTCCTTTGTCTGTCAAAATGCAGCATGTTTCAATTGACAGTGCTCTAAATTTCATTAGGTTTTGACCTGAAAGTTAACTGTTTTGAACAGATTATCTAAACGTCTGAAAAATCGGCTGTAGTTGTACAAAGTTTTGCTGGTGGCGAACACTGACTGAGAGAAGTATTCATGAAATTTGGGGGAAGTGGTGATTGAATGCATTTTGTGCCAAAACAATGATAATTGATCCTCAGTTTAGCCCACATAGACTTCTGTTGTGCTCACTGTGTGAAGAGTTTTGCAAAGGTGACCTAAGTATTGAGAATTGTGTCCTACTGTCTGTAAAAAACTGTATATGAAACTTTGTTTAGGGTGTTGGTCTGTTGGGTGAGTGATATGTAAGGCAGGATGTTTGGGGAGGGGGTTGTGTGCCAAGTCGAGGGACCCCTGTCCGTGAGGTCCACTCTGCTGTCTGTAGGTCCCTAAATCTTTGGGCAATAAAAGTTGGAGTGCTGGCCTCCCTTGCTTTCTGTGTGTGTGTGTGTGTGTGTGTATGTACTGTATGTGTATGTATGTGTGTGTGTGTGTGTGCGTGTATGTACTGTATGTGTATGTATGTGTGTGTGTGTATGTGTGTATGTGCGTGTGTGTGTATGTGTGTGTGTGTGTGTGTGTGTGTATGTACTGTATGTGTATGTGTGTGTGTGTGTGTGTGTGTATGTGCGTGTGTGTGTGTATGTACTGTATGTGTATGTATGTGTGTGTGTGTGTGTATGTGTATGTGTGTGTGTGTATGTGTATGTGCGTGTGTGTGTGTGCGCGTGTGTGTGTGTGTGTGTGTATGTGTGTGTGTGTGTGTATGTGTGTGTGTGTATGTGCGTGTGTGTGTGTGTGCGCGTGTGTGTGTATGTGTGCGCGCGTGTGTGTGTGTGTGTGTGTATGTGTGGGTTTGCATAGATCACATTTGAGGACCAAACTGTCCCCAAAGTGTAGTAAAACCTGAAGTTTCCCTACTTTTGGGGACATCTTTTGAGGTCCCCATTTGGATAACCTCAGTTTTATAAAAATCTGTGAATGCAATCAAAAAAGCAAAAATGCCAAAAGTGTTGTATTTGGGTTGGTTACTTATGGTTAAGGTTAGGGATGGGTAGAGGTTAAGGGGGTTGTGATTGTGATTAGGGTTTTTCCCATAGAAATGAATGGACAGTGCCCATTTAGATAGGAAGACCAACTTGTGTGTGTATGTGTGTGTGTGTGTGTGCGCGCGTGCGTGTGTGTGTGTGTGTGTACTCACTTGTTTATATATCCTGGTTAGGGCTACAACTCGACTGTACATCAAATAGGGTCAGTCAGTTTCCAGTCAGCTACAGAATTGATTTTGGGGAACAATGGTCTGTTAGAGGGGGGTAAGAAGGCGAACAGAAGATGAACGGGAAAGAAAAGGGAAATGTGTGTGTTTGGGTGTGAGTGATACTTCACATTTAACTTTCATTATGTTACATTTTAAAACAGTGTCTGAGTATATGTTCCTGATACTGCAAAATGTATTTTTATGTTTAATTTAAATAGCTTATTTATCTTTGGAGAGTAAGTTGTCTGTGAAGGGCAGCCTCCTGTTGGGGCACCCAGGGAGCTGGGGGTTAAGGGCTTTGCTCAAGGAGCCACAGATGTGCTGAGGCTGGGTTTGAACCTGTGACCTTGTGATTACAGGCATACAGGCCTAGCCCACTGAACCACACACAGCCTTTTAACTCAATCTCACTTTCTAAAATTAAACTCTAAAATATATACTTTTAATTTCAAAGAGTGTTTCATACATCAGTGAATCAGACTGTGATTATGCATGTTCTGATGGAGCTCTCAGATAAATTTGCATTTGATTAGAAAGACCATCACTGTAGGAATGTAGGTATGTCTTCATACAGCTGTTAGGCATGTGTACAACATTAATTTTTCCAGAGAAATGTTCTCTGACTCCTTTTTCCCAGTTTTTAAAACAAATTCATTCAGTATCTATGAAAACAGAATACAGAAATTGAGGCTTGCAAATAATTTTTGCAGCATATTAATTGATTGAATGCTTTTTCAATTCTATTTCAAACATAAAACCAACATAAATGGCCTGTAGAAGTTTGTACAGTATACAGATCATAAGAAAAAAAAATAAGTACAATAAGGCATTTACAGTGAAGAGGCTGAGACTAAGCACTTCAGACCTATGGCTGACCTGCAGGTCACATACACATTTCATTTGACTAAAGACCAAAGTAAAGAAAATCCAGACATAAGTATTATATTTAAATTGCAGGTCTGATACACAGGTGACTTACCCAAGCTGAGAAAAGCAGCATGTGTACTGAAGGCACATAGACTTGGGAAGGCTCTGACAGTCTGCACACATGCCTGAAAAATGTGGACCTCTATAACTGGCCACAAAGGTGATTTATACACGAAATAAAGTACAGGATTTGTGGTCCACAAAGAGCACAAACAGCAGTTTATAGCCTTAATTGTTTTAGAGAAACACATCAAAACATTAGGAGCATTAATTAAAATAATCCATGCTCTCATTACCAGTAGGGTGGATTATTGTAAGGTGGATTTCATGATAGAGTAACTTCCACAATTTAGCTCTGCTGTGACCATTAGCATATAGGACACTGAGCCAAGTTTTTTGAAAATATGTATGTCTGTTTATTTCTAGGCAGCAGGGTTGAAGGACTTGGGAAAAATGCTTAATTGTGATGTTTCTGATATATTGCGACTTGATTTGAGTTTTTCTCAAATCTTGATTTTACTTTTAAATATTGTCTCAGTGATTCGTGTAGGGCAGGGGTCATCAACTATATTTGTCAGAGGGCCAGAGTTTTACCAGACAGTCTCCTTGGGGGCCGGACCCCCAAGAAGAAAATCAAATAAGAATCTAATTTTGGCTTAACATTATGTTTAATGTTTATACTTTTTCCATTTCATTACAAAACTGAAGGCATTTGATTCAGGCTCCCATACCTATACCACAGTCAACCACTAGGAGTGATAGATATTTTGCCTCAATTCAATTTTGGAATCCAGTCGTGGGCCGGATTGAACGGCTCAGTGGGCCGGATTCGGCCCGCAGGCCGCCAGTTGATGATCAGTGGTGTAGGGGATCTTATAATACAGCATAATCCTATAATATAGCAAACGTTAGATATGATTATGAGCCGACGAACAGAAGAAAGCAGAATAAACTGCTGGAACCTTTGTGGGAGCTTATATTATCCCTTTGCTGCTTTTACAGTGGAGAGTGATGATGAGTTTTATCACGGAAGAAATACGTTCCAAAGTTTTGCATGCTCAATTTTTTTTTTTTTATTCGACGGCGCAGAGCCTCTCAAAATCAATGTAATGAAAGGCATCCATACTCATACTGGTCCCTCTAGCCCCCAATACCCTCCTTACACACAGTGCTCTTACAAGCATTTTTAAGAAGAATAAGACGGAAGTGCACAAAAATCGGGGGTGGATATGGATGAGGGTAAAATGCGGACTGTTTACAAACAATGGATTTTATGTTTATAAACAGACAAGTCGCAAACGATGCACGCCGCATAGACAGATCACTTGGCATAGAAAGAAACCCATACGACGTTACCTAATCACGGGGTGCGTTCGAGGTGTTGAAATAGAGCCAGTGCACCACAGCAACTCTGGAACTCCTCGTTGCTGTAAATCAGGGACAGTTCTGTTTTAAGTCTGGCCTTGTCCAGTGAGGGATAGGCTTCCACCGTGGTATCCAGCGCTGAATCTGGGAACGTCTTGTGGTGTTGTGGGAACAAGTCTCCTTGCAGCAGAGTGGCACTGACCAGGTGTTTGGTGAAGGAAAACCGCTCCTTGGCATGGCACATAATGGTGTCACATACCTGACATGATATATAAATAAAAAAATAGGTAAGAAGTAGGTTTTGACATTTTATTTATAACAAAAGGCTATAATTCTCCTTTCCTTTCCTGAATACCTATAATTGTGTAATGAGCCAATATGGCTTACACTATATATTCATATAATAACATGACAATGTATATTTCAGTCAGTAGCACTATTTTGGCCAATGTGGTGATAAGTTGTTGTGCCTTCTATCCATTTGTCAGCAGGTGCAAGTATTTACCTCCAATGCCAAATGGTGTTGCCTGTCTTCTCCCAATGTCCTCTGTTTCTTTGTGGGTGGCTCCTGTTCAGGTCCCCGGTACTCCTGACCCTCAACTAGAGAAGGGACAGCTTCCCTGATGATACGGAAACAATTTATAAGTTCTAAAAGTCATTTCTGAAAATTGGTTACTGTATAAGATAGATACGTACTGTATATATCTATTTATTTATTTATTTATTTATTTATCTTACTCCATCCTTAATTTATTCCATATATATATATATTTTTTTTTTTTGCTGCTGGAAATGTTAATTTCCCTGAGGGAGTCATCCCAAAGGGATCAATAAAGTTAAGTCTAAGATATATAATCCCAGGACTGTATTAAATCATAAGTCCTTGTATTTGCACATTTCAAATTCATCATAATGTTACAGATAAATTCATTGTTTTAACAAGATGAGAGATTAAACATTCTATTTCGAGTCTATTCAAAGAGAATTAACATTTGGTAACACTGTGCATACATGCATAGCTTACCTGATAGCCTGCATGTTGTCAATGAATCTCTGGATGATTCCTGAGATGTAGACAGAATCGATGTTCCTTTTCTGCAGCTGGTTATACAGCATGTCCACATGTGGCATTATTTTGTGGAAGAGGGCCAGGAAAAAACAGAAATCATTATCTTCCAGCATTCTCACATAACCGCCAGACTCTCTCTTCGTGGGGCCGTCAAATTCAGCTCTGTTCCGGATGATCTCAAAACACTTCACCAGATGCACCTTGTGTTCATACACTGTGTTAACAGCGCGGATGTTGAAGTTCCAGCGCGTTGCCGATGCACTTGGAAGTCGATGCGCCACCACCTCATCAAGCACTGCCGTTCTCTAGCTTGACTTGGAAAAAAACGAAGAAAATCCCCCAATATCAGAAAAAAAGTAACTGATCTGTGGGATGTTGCTTGTTGCATTACAAGGTTTAACTGGTGGGCATAACAGTGAACATAGTAAGCATTTCCATAGGTGTCCTGGACCTTACATTGAACTCCTCCAGTGGCACCCCTCATCACTGATGCCCCATCATAGGCCTGAGCGATAAGCTTCTTTTCTTGTCCCTCGGGAAGGATGGTGCGCAGCCTTTCCAATAAGGCACCAGCAATTGCATCCGCGTTGGCAACGGAGAGCTTAATAAACTCAAAAAAACGCTCCTGGACATTATGGGTGCTGTCAATGTATCTTAGTACCAGGACTAACTGACAGTGTGTGGAAATGTCGGTAGTTTCATCAGCTTGGATGGCTAAAAAGTCAGCTGTTTTTACTTCATCCAAGATTTTTTCTCTCAGAACTGCCAGCATACAGTCCAGTAACTGATTTTGTACCGTCTTTGAGGTGCCTCTAAAAACAGTTGCATTTTCAAGGTAATTGTTCCAGTCCCGGTCAATGGATGCCATCAAGTCGACTAAACCTCTGAAAATTCCGGGGTTTTCAGAAGTGTCCCTTTCATACGGTGGCCGAGAGAGCTCAACACGCTGCAACTTCAAGAAAACACATGCAAACATAAAAAAACACAACAAATTAAGAAAACGTCTCCATCAGTTTGACAACACAGGCGCTGCAAATACGGAAACGTGCTGCAAACACAAAAAACGTGCTGCAAACACAAAAAACGCGGTGCAAACACAAAAAACGTGCTGCAAACACTAAAAACGCGGTGCAAACACTAAAAACACGGTGCAAACACAAAAAACGTGCTGCAAGCACAAAAAACGCGGTGCAAACACAAAAAACGTGCTGCAAGCACAAAAAACGCGGTGCAAACACAAAAAACGTGCTGCAAACACAAAAAACGTGCTGCAAACACTAAAAACGCGGTGCAAACACAAAAAACGTGCTGCAAGCACAAAAAAAGCGCTGCAAATAGCAGGCACCACAACGGAAATGTTTCAGGGGGACCTCAAAAAGTGACGAACCCATCTGGGAGCTGATTATTTGTTCAGTGGCTTTTGGTCAGAGCAGAGGTGTTGTGCGTGAACTAAAAGGTGTTTTTTTTTTTAACAACCTGATCATACGATTCATTGGTCTTTTGGATATTATTAGACTAATCTGACGAATCACACACTTAACTGTGGAACGTTATTAATTTAATTGCCAATAAATATCTAAATAAATATATGCAAATAAATGACAAAATTCTGCAGTGCTTCATTAATGGTTAAAATCAGGTCAAAATTCATTATAGATTGATGGAAAAAAATATATTTTACAATTTATTCAGACCCCTTAATAATAATGAACAACGGAATACAAATAAAGCATGCTAAAATCGGTAACATTGTTATTTTTTGTTTTTTCAGATCAAAATGTATTGTCCGTTCTGTGGCTTTCAGCGGCCAACTTTGCACAAATTTTGTGGCTCATGTAGGCGAAATGTTAGTTTTGTCGTGAAGAATGCCCCTAAACCTGCAGGTGAGGACCAGGTGTCATGCCAGGCTGTGCCCAGAGGTAATATGAACAAATAATCAGCTCCCAGATGGGTTCGTCACTTTTTGAGGTCCCCCTGAAACATTTCCGTTGTGGTGCCTGCTATTTGCAGCGCTTTTTTTGTGCTTGCAGCACGTTTTTTGTGTTTGCACCGCGTTTTTAGTGTTTGCACCGCGTTTTTTGTGTTTGCAGCACGTTTTTTGTGTTTGCACCGCGTTTTTTGTGTTTGCAGCACGTTTCCGTATTTGCAGCGCCTGTGTTGTCAAACTGATGGAGACGTTTTCTTAATTTGTTGTGTTTTTTTTATGTTTGCATATGTTTTCTTGAAGTTGCAGCGTGTTGAGCTTTCTCGGCCACCGTACTTTCATCATGTCCCCGCAATGCAAGTTCAAAAGCACCACAAAACTTAATACAGTCAATGAGTTCAGATAAAATATGACGATTCTTATCAACCTCTTCATTGTGCCTTCTTACCGCGACGCGGTGTCCTTCATCCAGCTGCGCTGCTATGCTAATTTTTCCTAGCACAGCTAGCTTGATGCAATTTTCCAACTCGAACCAACTCCTGCAAAAACTCCGGTTGTAGACCTTATTTTTCTCCTTGGTCTGCTGGTTAATGATAAGGTCAGGCTTGTCGGGTCCCAACTCCTTAACCCGGATTTTCTCCTCCATCGGCCTTCTTGTAAACGGGTATATTAATAAGGACCTCACTGAATTTGGTGGAAACTGCTCTTCGCTCGTTAAGTTCGCCATCATTACTCTCATTGACCGCGCCTCTCTGATTGACCGCGCCTCAAAAGAAAAAAGAAACTTAAATCTCGCGGTATTTTCTGCTGCTTGGGGCAGAATTTTCAGCGCCCCAAGACCATAAAATTCTGAGAGACTGATTGGCCGCATATTTATTAATTTACCCTAGCAACAGTACATGACGGGCTATTTGGCTGCACTCAGGGGCGCTTTTTCTCAGCGCCCCATGACAGAAACTCATTGGTGAATGAATGTCACTAGGTGGGAAATGTTGTATATGTTATTCATATTGCATGTAGGCACATACTGGTGGGTAAACCCAATTTAAAACCTTCATTTGTAAAAATATATTTTACATTTTTAGCTCCTCTTATCAGGGAGGGCGGTGCCCCAGCGCCCCCTATGGGCCGGCCGCCACTGCTTCACACTGTAAACTTTACAAACATGCACTGAGCATATCAGCTAACTTTCGGTGCAAAATGCACTAAAACCACCAGAACACTTCACACTTCACCCAAAAGTGACACATGCTGCCAAACCTATAGCACACGCACTCTCTCACAAGACGACTTTGTCACACAAAGTACAATGCATGAAAAAACACAAACAACTTGAAGCGCTGCAAAATGCATATATATGATGTGTTGTTGTATCCTATATTTTCACACGTTTATCGCAAAGTAAAAGAAAAATGTGACATTTCTTACAGTAAACATCATAATACAAACAAATAATACAGTAAATAAATTCAGCTGCGCAATACACTGGAAAAGAAAAATACATTGCAACTACCTACTGAAAGTACATTACATTCAATACAAAAGAAAAAAAACCAAAACAAAAATCGCCAAATAGCAAAGTCTCACTGTATACAGTTGCGTATACAGTTGTCCTGGACTAATCCATTCGGTCACTTGCATTTGGCCATAAATTTTCATCGACATCACACTGAATATTTTCTCTTGCAATACACCAAGGAAAAAATCTCTTTCAGTGCCTTATCCAGCTCTGGATGTCCTCCACATGGATGTCCACACACCCAGCAGCCATTGCATCTAAAAGCCACATCTGATCATGTGGCCGATGGTCATATACCTTCCATCCCCATGCAGAAAAAAATCCTTCAGTCGGGTTGAGAAATGGAGAGTATGGTGGCAAGAATAATGACATCATCCAGGGATGGGCTATAAACCACTCTGTGACTTGGTGGGAGTGATGAAAGGCCACATTGTCCCACACAATCACAAATACTGGTAAATTCTTCCTCTCCCTCCTGTGGGAGGTAAATGCTAAATCCTACAGTAGTGGGTTACAGTAAAGACAAACGTGCATCGATGCGTCAGTTTTTTCCTGGAGACTTTTCTCAAATCACACCGCTACAGTAATATACACATCAATCAAATGCCTTCAGTCAGAATGCTCTAAATCAGGGGTGTCAAACGTACGGCCCGCGGGCCTAAACCAGCCCGCCAAGGGATTCAATCCGGCCCGCAGGATCAATCTGAAAGTGAAAAATTTCAATGAGACTTGAACTAGAATTTTTTTAATAAACTGCTATTCCTTAATTGTCAGCTAGGGGCGCACTGTTTTAGACATGGATCAGGTGAAAGAAGAAGAAAAAGACAAAACAATGCTGAGACAGACACAGCTAATGTTCAGTGATTACTACGATACATCTACTTACTTTTGTACTCGCCTTTACACCCTCATTAGCCAAAATGTCTTTGTCAAAAAGGAGAAAAGTGGATACTGAGTGTAGAGTTTTCCAAGAAAAATGGACAGCTTCCTATTTATTCACAGAGGTGAATGGGAATCCTGTATGCTTGGTGTGTATGCAACACACACCAGCACTTAAATGACATTCTGAAACTGGCTGCTACTCAGGACCTGACGCCTGACACTGATGCACTTGTGCAGGCTAAAAGATGCCAAGTTTCAGGAGCAAAAACAAAGAAGTCTAAACTAGACTAATTGTTGTAAAATGCTGCATCAGAAACATTTTGCACTCAAAAAATATAGTTCTGTGAAAATAAATCTTTGCTGTAATAATAGCTAAAAATTGTGCAATTTGTTAGTCACCAGCTTCACTACAAAAGAGTTTGGTCAGAAATTTTATGTATGCATTTTTTATGTATGTTTCATGTATAAATCTTGATTTTATAGCCCAGTACGTGATTACTTTCTGTGTTATACATTTAAAATGGCCACCACTTTGGCTTGTAAGATGTGGGGATTCAATTTAAGTTTTGAGAATTATTACACGTGGAAATTGGAGTAAAAATAATTCCTATATCTTGATAAGTTGATTTAGGCTACCATATTTTTCAGTTCTAAATACATGTGACTTAAAGTTTTGTGCCTTTGTACAAACACTGTGATCAATTGTAATTCACACATGTAAATGATAAACTGAAGCAAATAGCACGTTTTTCTTGAGAAATCTGAAGTTGTTCATAACATGTTTTGTAAAAGGATAGTTCATTAAATTAAAAAATATCCGAATGTAATTATACTTCTTTCCACTAAAACTAAGGGGAAAACATGAATTTATTGTTATTTATAGCTATGATGTGCTGTGGTATGATTTTGATGGTCCGGCCCACTTGGCATCAAATTAGGCTGTATGCGGCCCCTGAACTAAAATGAGTTTGACACCCCTGCTCTAAATAGTGTATAGTATTTGTTGCTTTGTCTGAAAATCCTGACAATTGATGCCTCTAGGCAGGTGGGGTTGAACTCTTAGACCCGCTTTCCTCAGGGACAGACCATGATTTCCAACATGGTCAAATACTATGGCTCTGATTTCATCAGTAGCCATGGTTCTTCCTCTTCCTCTCCGTTGATGTCTTCTTGCTCTTCCTCTGCCTCTTGCTGCATCCATTGTTAACTAGCTAAAGAAAAATGGCAATGGAAAATGCGGATCCAAAGATTTGTACATATGGCAAATTGGCACTAACCACACAAATTCCTAGATAGGTGCTTAGCTGAAATTACAGGCAGGTATGTGCTTTCATTTAGCTTTCCAGCTTCAAGTGCTTGGTGGTGATCTAGGGGGATGGTGGTGGTCTAGTAGTTAGGGATCTGGCTGGGCTCCCATTCGGAACACCGGAAGCTTGTGAGTTGACTCCCAGGGGATGCCACCATTGTGCCCCTGAGCAAAGGCCCTTGACCCCAACTTGCTCCAGAAGGACTGTCCCTGTAGATACAGTACTTCACTGTAAGTCGCTTTGGAAAAAAGTACCTGCTAAATGAATAAATGTAAATGTTTTACTGTAATATATGTGTTGCCATACCCACTATTTATGCACAGAATACATTGTGTTGCGATGCAAAAAGGAAAGAGACACTCTATGACCTCATTTGTATAAATGGTAACAAAGCAGCAAACAAAAGCAAAATTATAAAATTTCTGCTAAAAGCATAATTATTTGTGTTAGTGCAAGTGCATAGTGTCCTTTGTCTGTCAAAATGGAGCATATTTCAATTTACAGTGCAATAAAATTTAATTTAAATTCACTGAAAATTAACTGTTTTGAACAGATTATCTAAACATCTGAAAAATCGGCTGTAGTTGTACAAAGTTTTGCTGGTGGCAAACACTGACTGAGAGAAGTATTCATGAAATTTGGGGGAAGTGGTGATTGAATGCATATTGTGTCAAGGCAATGCAAAAGCATACACTGTAATCCCGAATAAGTTGGCAAAACTCAAAAAATTTGAGGTAATCAGTTACATCAAATTTTTTAAGTTATGAAATTTCCAATTTTAAGTAAGCAGAAAAAATCTAGTTTTGAGTTTGTTGTACTCATACAAAATAATTTGTTCTTACTTAAAATACCCAAGCTACCCTGTTTATACATTTTGAGATCAATTAACTTATTTTTTTTAATATCTCCCAACATTCACTTGTTCACTTTTTTTAAGTGTACTTATATATTTAAGTTAACTCAACATGAAAATGTAACTTAAAACTGTTAAACAATGTTCTTATACTTGACTGCAAGTCCCCATGGGGAAATTGCCTTTTATGTCTCCCTCAACTCACTCTTTGTAAGTAAGTTGCCCATGAAGGGCAGCCACTCATGGCTGTGCCCAGGAAGCTGGGGGTTAGGGGCCTTGCTCAAGGACCCACAGACATGCTGAGGCTGGGTTTGAACTGGTGATCTTGATGATTACTGGCACACAGGATTAGCCCACTGAGCCACACAGAACACATGTTTCCAGTTGTTTGAGTACAAGAATTTTTAGAAATGAATTACAAATATCAACTCTAAACACAGAAAGCATACAATAGGTATTTTAGACATCCAGAAATTGTGCAAATGTTGCAAAAGTAGTCAAGTAGAAAGCAATTTGAATAGTGGAATATAATCGTGTGCATTATATGTGTGTATGATCAGCAGGGTTTAAATATGAGTACAGTCAATCTATTTCAATACATCTATATTGTACAGCACAATACTATATACAGTACTATATGCTATATACAATATATATACAGTATCTAAGTAGTATTGCATTTGTAAAATGCAACTAGAAAACCCCTTGTCTCATGCTGTCTTGCCATGCTTCCCCGAAGATAATACTTGTTACAGTTCGCATCAGTTAGCATAGCACTGCGCTAGCAGACCATAGCTGCTCATAGCTCAGAGTTGTTAAAATCTTATCTAGCTCTGATTTAAAGGAACCCAAGGATTCAGCTTGCACTACGTTATCAGGAAGACTATTCCATACTCTGACTACACGCTGTGTAAAGAAGTGCTTCCTTAAATCCAGTTTGAAATGTTCTCCCGCTAATTTCCACCTATGGCCACGAGTTCTTGTATTTGAACTAATGCTGAAGTAACTATTCAGTTGAACAGCATCCAAACCTGTTAGAATCTTATAGACCTGGATCATGTCCCCCCTCAGTCTCCTTCAGTGTGCAAGTATGCATGCTTTCATGTAATTTTATTTATACATTTTACCATCAATATAGTACTTGCTAATCAGTTCTCTCTAGACTGGGAAGCACTTTGGATAAACTCCTGTTGTTTTTAAATGTGCTCTATAAATAAATGACTTGACATCAGGCATCAGATCCCTTGGTTTAGATGGTTGGTTTAGAGCACAGGTGTCAAACTCCAGTCCTGGAGAGCAAGAGCCCTGCACATTTTTGGGTTTCCCGTCATTTAACACACCTGATTCAACTCCATGTGCTAATTACCACACAGCTCTTGAGCTGAATCATTTGTGGTGGAACAGGAAAAGAACTAAGCTATACAACCTCCAGGACTGGAGTCCGACACCCCTGGTTTAGACGATGTGTTTAGTTTAGACGGTGTGGTCTGCTGGGGCAGCAGCATCTCTGCTGGGGACAGGAAGAGACTAAACAGGCTGATCCGGAGGGCCAGCTCTGTTCTAGGATGCCCTCTGGACCCAGTGGAGGGTGTGAGTGACAGGAGAATGGTGGCTAAGCTGCCATCCCTGTTGGATAACATCTATCACCCCATGCAGGAGACTCTGACAGCACTGAGCAGCTCCTTTAGTGGCCGGCTGCTGCATCCACGATGTGGGAAGGAGAGATTCAGAAGGTCTTTCCTTCCAACTGCTGTCAAACTCTATAACAAAGTCCTTGCAGCTGACCACACACACACACACACATAGACTAACAAAACACACACATCCAATACACCATGGGGTTTTCTTATGTGCAATATTTCTTTGAGTGCAATTCCACAGTGTTGTACATATATTTATGTTTATATTTTTATATCCACTCTGTACATATATAGATTTTATCCTATTGTCTTTCATTTTTGCTGCTTTATTCTTGAACTGTCCACTTTCTCCCGTGACAATGCAAATTTCCCACTTGTGGGACTAATAAAGGATATCTTATCTTATCTTATCTTATCTTATCTTATCTTATCTTATCTTATCTTATCTTATCTTATCTTATCTTATCTTAGCTCCTGTGTGTGACTGCCCTCTAGTGGATAAACAAAATTCAGCTACATAAGTCAATATTACAGTTTTTTCCAATCATTTTCACACTTGTCTCAATACCATGACTTTTTCCAAACACTTCACACTGTAAACTTTCGGTGCAAAATGCACTAAAACCACCAGAACACTTCACACTTCACCCAAAAGTGACACATGCTGCCAAACCTATAGCACATGCACTCTCTCACAAGACGACTTTGTCACACAAAGTACAATGCATGAAAAAACACAAACAACTTGAAGCGCTGCAAAATGTCTAGTGTTATCTTACAGTAAACATCATAATACAAACAAATAATACAGTAAATAAATTCAGCTGCGCAATACACTGGAAAAGAAAAATACATTACAACCACCTACTGAAAGTACATTACATTCAATACAAAAGAAAAAAAAACAAAACAAAAATCGCCAAATAGCAAAGTTTCACTGTATACAGTTGCGTATACTGTTGTCCTGGACTAATCCATTCGGTCACTTGCATTTGGCCATAAATTTTCATCGACATCACACTGAATATTTTCTCTTGCAATACACCAAGGAAAAAATCTCTTTGAGTGCCTTATCCAGCTCTGGATGTCCTCCACATGGATGTCCACACACCCAGCAGCCATTGCATCTAAAAGCCACATCTGATCATGTGGCCGATGCTCATATACCTTCCATCCCCATGCAGAAAAAAATCCTTCAGTCGGGTTGAGAAATGGAGAGTATGGTGGCAAGAATAATGACATCATCCAGGGATGGGCTATAAACCACTCTGTGACTTGGTGGGAGTGATGAAAGGCCACATTGTCCCACACAATCACAAATACTGGTAAATTCTTCCTCTCCCTCCTGTGGGAGGTAAATGCTAAATCCTACAGTAGTGGGTTACAGTAAAGACAAACGTGCATCGATGCGTCAGTTTTTTCCTGGAGACTTTTCTCAAATCACACCGCTACAGTAATATACACATCAATCAAATGCCTTCAGTCAGAATGCTCTAAATAGTGTATAGTATTTGTTGCTTTGTCTGAAAATCCTGACAATTGATGCCTCTGTGGATCTAGGCAGGTGGGGTTGAACTCTTAGACCCGCTTTCCTCAGGGACAGACCATGATTTCCAACATGGTCAAATACTGTGGCTCTGATTTCATCAGTAGCCATGGTTCTTCCTCTTCCTCTCCGTTGATGTCTTCTTGCTCTTTCTCTGCCTCTTGCTGCATCCATTGTTAACTGGCTAAAGAAAAATGGCAATGGAAAATGCGGATCCAAAGATTTGTACATATGGTAAATTGGCACTAACCACACAAATTCCTAGATAGATGCTTAGCTGAAATTACAGGCAGGTATGTGCTTTCATTCAGCTTTCCAGCTTCAAGCATTGTAAAGTGCTTGGTGGTGATCAAGGGGGATGGTGGTGGTCTAGTAGTTAGGGATCTGGCCGGGCTCCCATTAGGAACACCGGAAGCTTGTGAGTTCACTCCCAGGGGATGCCACCATTGTGCCCCTGAGCAAAGGCCCTTGACCCCAACTTGCTCCAGAAGGACTGTCCCTGTAGATACAGTACTTCACTGTAATTCGCTTTGGAAAAAAGTACCTGCTAAATGAATAAATGTAAATGTTTTACTGTAATATATGTGTTGCCATAGCCACTATTTATGCACAGAATACATTGTGTTGCGATGCAAAAAGGAAAGAGACACTCTATGACCTCATTTGTATAAATGGTAACAAAGCAGCAAACAAAAGCAAAATTATAAAATTTCTGCTAAAAGCATAATTATTTGTGTTAGTGCAAGTGCATAGTGTCCTTTGTCTGTCAAAATGGAGCATATTTCAATTTACAGTGCAATAAAATTTTATTTAAATTCACTGAAAATTAACTGTTTTGAACAGATTATCTAAACATCTGAAAAATCGGCTGTAGTTGTACAAAGTTTTGCTGCTGGCAAACACTGACTGAGAGAAGTATTCATAAAATTTGGGGGAAGTGGTGATTGAATGCATATTTTGTCAAGGCAATGCAAAAGCATACATAGTTTAGCTCACATAGTCCAATTTTACGGTGCATGTGTTAAGTGTTTGGAAAAAGTGGACATGGTATTGAGACACGAGTCAAAATGATTGGAAAAAAGTGTAATACATTTAACCCAAGTGTGTTTTATGGCTTCACTGTGAGGCTTGACTGTTTTTTCCTCCTCAATGATTAGTTTAATCTAGCTGGTGAAGCTGAAGGCAGAGAGGGAAATTAGTTTAGTCATGACTTCAGAAGTTACCCTGACAAGCGATTCTATACAATCAGGGATGGAGCTGCTGGTTGGGCTGGTCATCGCCTGCTTTTTCTGACTGATGTAGGTCTGAATGTAAAGTTTCAAACTGCTTAATATGTATTAATCTGTTTTATAATGTTCACACAAAAAGAGCTTTTAATGTGTGTTGCACCTTACATCTCCTACTGTACAATGTGCTTCTGCATTTGATTCCTCCTTGACTGGGGGGTAAAGAGAAATAACTAGCAAGAGAGACAGAGAAACTTTTTGGAGGTGCTATTGTCCAAAGTTGAACTGATTGTCCAAAGCCTTTTGGTTGTCAAATGTAAAAAAAGTTAATCTAAATCACCTATTACTCACTGTAATCCTTTCTATACCCACCTCTGTATGACTTCACACAGCATCACTGCCAACAAAATAAGAGGGTTACAGTTAAAGTAGGTGAAAAAATTTCATGTAAAATTTGCCAATCCAGGTTTTCAGCACCATGGACAGCAGCCTACTGTTGCTTGAAGGGCATTATTATGCTCACTTTCAGTTTATAATTTTATATCTATGATCAACTAGAATAGAGTATGCATGCTTCAGTGTTCGAAAAGCACATATTGTTTTCTCATAATGCACATGTCTATTCGCCCTCTGTCTAATCCCACCCCCAATGAGTCCAGTGTGGTTTGATTGGTCGGTTTACCCTTCATTCCCCTGTCTTTCAGTCTGCAGACAGATCCTTGCAGGTAGGCAGACAATAAGGATTGTGTTATGAGGTGACCTCATCATGTCATGGAAGTAAGGGATGGAATTCCAATGAGGTGTTTTAGGCAGATGAGAGATGAGTGGTTTCTGTGCTGAGAGTTACTCCCTTTGCTATGTACTTTGCATCTAAAGACTTTGCAGACCGTTTACATGCAGTTGAAGCCATGTAACACACTAATAGAAAGGGAAAAGCATAATAGGTCCCATTTACTGAGTGTTATAGCAATATGCAATATATAATTTTATATATAAATTTCTTTTGACGTTGACCAGAAGGTATGTGATACCCCCCCCCCCCCCCCCCCCCCCCCCCCCCCCGCTTATCAGATAAGTAAGAGCTGCTGTCAGCTGAGACAAGCTGGTGTGATTCATTTCAATTCAATATTACTTGTGTCGCGCATTTTCACAACATTACATTGTCTCAAAGCACTTTACCTTATCCCTGCCCAAAGCCCACAGAGAGCAAGCCAGTGGCAAGGAAAAACTCCCTAGAAGGAAGAAACCTTGGGAGGAACCAGAATGAAAGGGGAAGCCCATCCTGCAAGTGCTGGCAGAGGAAGTGATATGAGCAAAATGAAAGTGTGAAAGTTCCAGTTCACACTGTCCATATTTTAAGATTAAAATGAGTAAAAAGTGGGCGGTCCTGATTTCGTGTCCTACATCACACTCCAAGCACTGGCTGTACAGGTTCCCAGGAGACAATCCAACACTGCAGATAAACCTCCCTGTTTAACTGACTGCCATGGTATGACTACACAGATTGAGCAGGGCCGCATGAGAAAGGTCTCACTGCAGTTAGCGTAACCATTTATTTTACAACTCATCTCGTCTCATTCTGCTTCATAAAGGTCACACCCCACTCCCAACTTCCTCTGACGCAAGGAGATTCATGCACAAATGGCTACAGCATAAACTGAAACAATAATGATATATAAAAAGGCATTTCATACAAACACAGTATAACAAACTACATGTCACTGCAGGGCTTTAGAGAATAGCTACTCCAATAATTGCGCAGTGATATTGAAGAAGAACATGTCATCGACTATGCCCACTAATCATGGCAGCCTTAATGCATATATCAATAAAAGTTTTTAAATTTTTAATACGTATTGTCTCTGTTTACGTGATAGCGAAGACCTAAATATATATTTGCTTTAAATATGTGACTCATGTCAGAGAAAATATAAGTAAACCATGAGGACAGAAAAGTCACTGAATAACAGGAATGACCGACATATAGTGCCAAACAGATAAGGTGCAAAGACTGTACTCATAGTACAGACAAAGTAAACATAGGGCACTATGTAGGGTAGGTTGTAAATTTGTTTGCACTTTGTAGCTTACCTTGCGTTGACTCTTTGTAGTACGGTCCCCACGACGGTGGTGGAAATAAAAGGGGCTGGTTATCAGGGGGCATGGATTTTGTGGCAGTTTCTATATTGGCGTTGCTGGTGGAGGGAGCTGCATTTCTGGGTTTGGATTCTGCAATGGCTTGAATGTCCTGTGTATTAAGGTGAACACGCGGACAGTTACATCGTCCACACAGCATAGAATTAATAAGACTTGTTCACTGTCGTCCTGTTACTGTAATATTCTGGGAAGTTGTAATTGTTCAACTCCACTGCGCACAGTTAGGAGCAACTCCACCTAGCAGACATACGTACGAGGTGATTGAGGTATGGAATGATTCTGTCCCTGTATGGACTAATCACCCTCAAATTCTATTGCGTCCATGATTCACCCATATCATTGTGCCAAGGTTGAGCAGCACAACATGTTTTTCCAAGCCTCAGATCACAAGATCCACGGATAGTGAGGATAGCTGAGAAGATCATTAGAGTCTCTCTCCCCTCCGTCATGGACATTCACATAACACGCTCCATCCACAAAGCCACCAACATTGTGGATGACCCCACCCACCCCTCACATTATCTTTTCACACTCCTAGCGTCTGGAAAAGCATTCAGGCCTTCACACCCAGACTCAGAAACATGGCATCAGACTACTGAACTCTCAGGGACTGATCTGATACCACACACAACACACACACACACACACACACACACACATGTTTGTAATTATATATTTGTGGGGACTCTCCATTCATTTCTATGGAGAAAACTGTAATCCCAACATGACATACCACACACACACACACACACACACAGAGAGAGAGAGAGAGAGAGAGAGAGAGAGAGAGATTAGGTATCTGAATATTTGTGGGGATTCTCCATTCATTTGTATGGGCATAACCCCAATCCTAACTATGGCAACCTTAATCCTAAATCCCTACAGTAGTAACCAAGAAGTAACAGTAAGTAAGCAAACAAAATACAAGACTTTGACAATTCCTTTGATTGCATTCACAGAATTCTATAAAATTGAGTTTTTTCATTTGGGCACCAAAAACATGTCCCTACAAAGTCAAAATAACATGTTTTTATAACACTGTGGGGACATTTGGTCCTCACAACATAATATATACATTACCACCCACCCAAACACACATACACAGACTGGCTTACCTATATCCTCTATAGATTCCTGAATGAAATATCTGCAAAGCAGTTATTATGGCATGGCCTTAGGTTTGAACATTTGAACATGCAGTTTTTAAGGACACTGCACTAATTCTAAAGGAAACACTGCACTAATTGTAAAATGGTTTTAAATGAACTTTATTTAACATAAAATAAAATAGAAATCAAACCAAAATTTTGTCTCTCAAAAAACTTGTATATGACATATCTTCGAAATTAAAAACACCAGGATACTGAATTTGAATAACAAGAATTATAGTCTTCTTTCTCAAAAGCGTAAACAACTATCTTAAGACCTACTAGTTCCTGAATTGTAGATGTTGCCTATGAAATTCGTTGAGAGTTGACGTTGCCCTACCAATGTTGCTAAAATGCTAATTGCGTCAACCAGCTATGGAAATACAGCGGCGGTACACCCCCAATACAGCGGTATTACGCATTACCGTAATGCTGCCTAGCAAAAACATAATGTCATAAGAAAATTACAGACAGACTTTATAGACAGAGCTGCGTGGTTACCTATTGACAAGTAGATACATGATTTGGGGGCTTGAAAGGCGGATAGATATCCAATCACGCCCAGCTACAGTAAGCACAACCTAAAGAGACTACTTCTGATTGGACCAGCTTCAAATTCGTCCCTCCCTGACAATTCATTCTGTTTTCATTCGTTGAACATAATGTCAGTACATATCTTCATGCTTTTCGACCAATGAAATATCTCGGTGGTTTCCATAGAAACAAAATCATTGCAGGTTAAACACAAACATTCTGACAGAGAGATGGCGCAGAGGTGAGCAGCATCTCTTCGTATGTTTCTTGCTATTTCTTCAAATTATGTTTTGTTAGCATAATTAATTTTATATTTGATTTTATGTCCTACATGCAAATATTGCGGCACAATATCGTTGAAATATATTTATAATTAGTCATTTAAACTGTAGATGATGTGGCCATTATTATTAATATGATTGTTTATATTTAAATGGTAAGAGAAAATATTTGTGTTAAAGTTAAAAACAATAAGACTTATGGTTGATATGATTGGTTATACTCATCCAGCCTGTGATAATGCATTTCATCTTCAGATGTTATTCTGCAAAGATCGCCTATACGTTTACTTTTTAAATGTCCCATGTTCTTGAAGTAAGATTAACCTTTTGCTAGGTTCGGTATCATGGCGATGTTATAGCGTATCGAAGCAGCGTCATAATTTCACAAGCTTTACTGTATTGCAGGGGCGCCGTAAGGGGGAGGAAAGCTAGGACGATTCCAAGGGCCCCTGAGTGACAGGGGCCCTAAAAAATTAGGAAAATTACTGGATTGGTTTGGACTGGAGGGCCTAATATGATATGCTTTCATGGGGCCCAAAATCTCTAGCAACGCCCCTGCTGTATTGTGAAGCAGTTTTAGCAATTCGGCCGCTACTGCCGGAGTAGCCTTGACGCCACGAGCAGCTAATGAAGGCTCCATCTCTTTCCATAGGCATTCTTGATGAATAGCATTTAGGAATGAAGTTGAAATAATACAGTGCAGATTTGGCTTTGCGAGTATCACATATGGCTAGTTAATTATATGTCTTGTTTATTCACCAGAATGAGAATTGCGAGAGCTGTTTCCTGGACCAACGACCAGCACTGGGGAGCCTGGGACCTGTGGGACGAGGTGATCGACTGGGGAGATAAGGAAGGTTTGGAGGAGTACTCACCAGCAACACCCCCCACTGTCCAGGCTGGGGAGGTTATGGGAGCACTGGGAGGTGTGACTGACTGGTGTAAGGGAGGGGAGGGTGTGAGCATGAAAGGCTCTGAGACTCTTCAGAACAATTACGGCCTGACATCTGAAGAGTGGGAAATTTATAAGACGTACTACCTTCAGAATAGGAGCACTCAGGGGATAGGTGAGGTAAAGGGTGCGATTAGTGGGGAAAAGGTGGAGGTGGCAGAGAGGGAGAAACATGTGGGGGTGACCTCCAGTGTACAGGTGGAGGCCGCAGACCTGAATGTAGGCATTAATAAAATGCAAAATGGAAGCAAGGGGAAGCAAGGTGAGGTGGGGGTGAATGTGAAGGTGGTTAAGGGGGGGGAAATTTACCTGAAGGCAGAGGATATGAAAGGAAATGTGAAGGTGGAGGCTGTGCAAGTCCAAGTGTGCGAGTTTGGGCTTGCAGAAGTAAAATCTGGGGATGTAAATGTTGAGATTGTGGGGGTAGAAGTAGGGGAGGTAATTATTGAGGGTGCGGACATGGTGAGTGATGTAACCATGTTGGAAATAATAGTAAGTGATGTACTAGTTGAGATTATAAATAGAGAAGGAGGTCAGGAGGAAACTGGCGGTGTAGAGATAGATGTGGGTCAGGTAGAGATAGAAGAAGTAGAAGTGGTGGGAAATTAATATTAAAGTTGAGCTTGTAGAGCTCTTGACACAGAGAAGAGCTAAAATACGAAGAAGATGAAGTTGTGGTTCTGCTGCTGCTATTTGGGGAACATTAAATAATTGAAAGAGTATCACAGATAATGAATTAATGATAAATTGTGATAAATTTTGAGATGTATATGTGGAATGTTTCATAATAATGTTTAACGTTTATTAAGAGAATAATGTATATTTCTAAGTAGATTTTTAAACTGCTCTTTAAAGTATTATTTTTCAGAATTCCAGAATTACTAAAATCTCCAGGTAAGTTACTTTGATTTCATTGTTTAAACTGCACACACATAAAGATGATTAGCCCTGTTATGTATTTGTGTTTTATTTATTGTTTATTTATTAAGCACCGTATCCCTCATTAAGGGCATGTTGTACAGATCAGCTGTGTTCCCATAAACTTTAACTTGTCTTGCAGTCTTGTTCCCCCCACACACTCTGCTTGTTCTCTTCCTCTGTTTCTGTCTTCACTCCAGGTCCAAGACGTCTCCAGCCCACTGTCCTTGGGAAAAGCCACCATCCGTGGCCACTGCTCCGGCTTCTCTGCACTGTAAAAAAAAAATGTTCAGCCAACTCAAAAATTCAAGGCAACATGCTGCGATAACATTTTTGAGTTAAGCTAGCCAACTCAATTACAGAAGTTTAACAAACTTATAGACAGAGGTTCAGCTAACTTTGACTTCAGAGTTAAGGCAACACTGTAATACAAGTTAGATTAACCTAGGTACAAAGTTTCAATAAACTTGGATTGTTAAATTGTCAACACTATTTTGCAAGTTCGATTAACATAGGTACAGAGGTTTAGTCAACTTTGTTTGAGGAGTCAAATTAAATACCTCCTGAGACCCAAGGAAAAAAGTGTCCTTCAATTGTAGGTTATTTGTCTTTGGAGGAAATAAGACATCTTACAATTTAGATTTTTTATTTTAATTTCACAGCATGTCCTCTTTAGTGCACAACAAGAATAAATACGTTTCCCAACATCAGTGAAAAAATAAATGCAAAAATACAATGTCCACTACAATGGACATAAATGAATAGGTCGGGTCTCAGGAGGTTAAATAAACCTGCCTTGTTTAGGTGACATTTTAAGAGTTAATGTTTTCATTAACTTTTTTAAATAGCAAGATTCAACTGTAATATTTCAAGTTGCCTTGTTTAGCGTAATAAAAAACTTATATTACCATTAGAACTCACTGAAAAAAGTGTCACAAGTTTCACGTAGAATTGATGTATAATTTTCTTTCAACTTTAATTTTTTAGCTGCCCCATTTTAATATGCACACAAGAAGTCATGAAGATCAGAAGAGCCATCCCAGATTTACCCACCATCATGAGAAAGACTCTGACCAAAAAGGACCTTGCAGCTTTTTTTTTTTTTTTCTTATATTGAAGTTTTGCTGGCTCAGTTCTGACTGATCTTAGAGGTTAGAGAGCTGTGGTCTTGGTGGTTTTATAGCATGTTGATATCAAGACAGATGGAAAAACTCTAGGAAACGTACTGGGTGTGTCTCCCGAGTGATTTGTATTTTAATGTTATAGTGGTGTATTTGATTGCAGGTCCCGCCCTTCGATGATTAACATATTTGGAAAGGTTTCAGGACAGTTTCTGTGCAGCTCCTGGTACCACCCACTCCCCTTTAGACCAATGGTGCTGGATGTATATTTGCATAGTATGACACAGTACTGTCTTTAACTTAAGATTTTTTTAATCCACCATGATTGTGATGAAGAGGGCAAGAGAACAAAAACCACATAAATGGTTTTAGTCTGCTTGCCAGTGAGTAGTTCAGATGGAGTATCCTCTACGGTTCAAAGAAAATGATATGGAAAATGATTTGCTTCGCTTTGATTCACAGCCAAGACCCTCTAGGAAATGCATCCAGACCATACAGTATGTACCTCCGTAATTTATATACTATGAAAGAATGTGTTGCAAAGCACAACAAGATTTCTTGGGGGATGCATACACATAAGAATAACAGCACTTAGACCAATTAATATACATCAAACCAAAAGCAGTAGCTATCAAATGTGGCAAAGACTAATATTAGTGCCATACCATCCTCAATTGTGGTGGGTTTCTAAAAATTAAGCTTAATGAAAATCTGAATATTAAATGAGCAGAATGATTTCATTGGTTTTCAGTCCAAGTTGTGGTCTAAAGACAAAAGGTACTGTTTCTGGCCACTGTATCTTGTTTATAGCTATTTATGCAAGGATGCAACAATGTGTTGTAATAAAGTGGACTGTTGCAGTAAACTGGCTTTTGGGTTATTTAGTTCTTTCAAATTATATTTATTAGTTGAGAATGAGCAGTTTTATTGGTTTTAAGTGCAAAAATCTAATGTATTAGCTTGACTACTTTAAGTTGAACTGACTTGAAAAAATTATATTAACCAAACTTGAAAAAAGTTTGAAAAAATTAAGTAATATTTTAAGTTGATCCAATGTTTCCTTTTTAGCCTGTAGGTTCTAATAGTAATATGTTTTTTAGTACTCTAAACAAGACAACTTGAAATATTACAGTTGAATCTTGCTATTTAAAAAAGTTAATGAAAACAGTAACTCTTAAAATGTCACCTAAACAAGGCAGGTTTGTACCAGGTAAACCTCTGAACCTATGTTAATAGAACTTGCAAAATAGTGTTGACAATTTAACAATCTAAGTTTATTAAAACTTTGTACCTAGGTTAATCTAACTTGTATTAGTGTTGCCTTAAGTCTTAAGTCAAAGTTAGCTGAACCTCTGTCTATAGGTTTGTTGAACTTTTGTAACTGAGTTGACTTAACTCAAAAATGTATTGCAGCATGTTGCCTTGAATTTTTGAGTTGACTGAACATTTTTTTTACAGTGTAGGTTAATCTAACTTGTATTAGTGTTGCCTTAACTCTTAAGTCAAAGTTAGCTGAACCTCTGTCTATAGGTAATTTGTTGAACTTTTGTAACTGAGTTGACTTAACTCAAAAATGTTATCGCAGCATTTTGCCTTGAAGTTTTGAGTTGGCTGAACATTTTTTTTTTTTACAGTGTATTAGTTAAGTTCTCCCCAAGCGAGCTCGATGGGCCGAATGGCCTCCTCTCGTTTGTATAGTTCTTATGTTCTTATGTATGTTCTTATATAAGAAATAAGAAAATAAAAATTTATGGAAATGTAGTACAATAAGTAACAGATGTAAAGAGTAAGAGGTTAATTAAAATTAAATGAAATGTGTCATTAAAAACTTCATGACAAAAACCATAGGAGAACCTGGAAAGCAAGAGAGAAGGTGGATCTTTAACTTAAGATTTATACTCTTCAATAGTAGTGCAGGGCTTAATGTGGAGACTATTCCAAAGTCAGGGGGCAGCTACAGAGAAAGACCGGGGGGGTTGAATATGGAAATAGCAGATCTGAAATGTATTGTGGGGCTAATCCACTGAGTGCTTTAAAAGCAAACAGCAAAGTTGTAAGGAATGCACTGCAGAGAGAGACCCTGGTATTCCAGTGAGGAATGAATACAGATAAAATAAAACCAAAATATGACACAGAAGGTGAGACTGAACTCAGACCTCAAGCTGATGAAGGAGGGATGTCTGCCTCTGAGCTGCACACTCAGCCCACTGAGCCACGCGGCGGCCTGACTAAGGCAACATCAGACAGGGAAAAGGCACAGAGTACAGGGCCAGACGGGCACCGACCCTGACAAGTAATATTACAGTGTCAAACTCATGATGATGAACCATGAAAACCTGGATATAACTGAGGAGGACCAGGGACCCCATTGTGTACGAAACATCATTGTTGTTGCATCACTTCCTGTGTGATGTGTAAAGTGACCCTTCCCTCTTTACTATGACTGCTGTATGTGAGCATAGAGAAGACAGAGAAACAGTGAAGTTACGGAAAATTGGGACGTGAGTGTCAGTCTCCACAGATCTGAGGTCAGTGAGACACATAAAAAGGCTCCTCTGATGCTCCTCTTCATCCTCTGATGGGCCACCAGGTGAGAATCACTTACTTTAGGTTGGTTGTTTTTTCACTTCCTGTTTATAATGATTAACAGCAGACATCCTAGGAAAATGTACAAATTCACTATAATTTGACAGCATGTAGTTCCGCCCTTAACTGTGTATGAGCCCTCTGATGGACGGGCATCTCCTATGGATTAATGTCAGGTAAGAGGTTATACTCAGAGTAAAGACGTCTGGGCTGACTGACTGATTTTAGAATTGACTGCAGTCTTTTCTGTGTCCACCATGTGGCAGCAGTGCACAGAAATGTTCTAATTCTATCCTGTCTGAGTTGGATGAAGTAAGATCTTTGGTCATATTGTAAGATGTATAAGATGAAGATGTTTCGCTTCTGCTTATGCCCCCACCCCCCACAAAGCTCATTCTTCCTGGACCTCTCTAGCCATATCCTTAAACTCCATGATTATGAGTTCATTACAGGAACAGATGCTAATGTTGTCCATGACCCAGTCCTGGATAAATCCGATTCTCTCTTAGGTAGTCAGGTATCCCCTCTAGTCACCAGTATTGATTAATGAAGTATCTATTGTTAGAAGCTCCTTTTCTATTTGAGCATATCCTTGCTAAGTTTGCATGAGTGCTCTGCTCCCAAAAGCCACTGGTTTTCTGCATTGTATCACAGCTGCACCCAAACTGGTGTCTGAAGCATCACACTGGAGAATCAAGTCTTCCTTGGGATCATAATATTTCAGTACCGGTGGATTCACAATGGACTCTCTGATTTTGGAGAATGCAGCATCCTGAATGTCTGTCCACTCCCACAAACTGCCTTTATGGGTCGGCTGTCGCAGAGGCTCACACTGGTCTGAACGGTGGCTGCAAAACTTGGCTAAGAAATTTACCATTTTTAGGAGTCTTTGCCTCCCTTAACATGTGTTGGGCATCTGCTGGATTGCTTTGCCTTTTTCTGGATCAAATTGAAGTCCATCCACTGTCAGTAAATATCCTATGAATGGAACAGCGTCTGTCTCACTCTTACTTTGCATTTAGCCTGATGTTTTACTCAGTACATCTGTCCATAAATTACGTCAGTCTTCTGTCAAGATCTTTCTCTGCCAGTTCCATTGTGTCTCCCTCACCTGTGATCGAAATGCCGTCTGTAATCACATGACCTCCCTCCAAGCCGTTCCAGGGCTCAGTCATCTTTGGAAAATCTCTGGAGCAGTGCTGATGCCCATAGGTATGCACAGCCGCCTGTACCTGCCACAAGGGGGCGAGAAAGTGGTCGGGTAGCTGAAGTTTTCCTCCAGCTTGACAGGCCAACAGGCATTTCTGATGTCACACACTGAAAAGCTTCTTTAGATCTAGCAAGATGTCATCAATGGTAGGGAGAGGAAAATGGTTCCTCTTCAGTGCTTTATTCAGTGGTTTAGGGTCTGTACACACGCTGAGCTCACCGTTTGGCTTCTTTGTGAGGACTAGGCTGCTGATCCACCCCATGCTTTTGTCCACAGGTGTTACTATTCCCCTCCTCTTTAGGTGAAGCAGCTCTTCCTTTAAAGCAGACATGATGGAAAGCAGAACCTGTCTCTCTGATAGCTTGACTGGTGTTGCCCTCCTGTCTACTTCTATCTCATATTCTCCATCCAAGCAGCCATCGCCTTTGAAAACATCAGGATATGTAGCTTTAATGTGCTCCACTGTCCATGGCCCTTCTGTGGAATCTTCTGTCACAGCACTGTCTAGTGCCAGTATATTCTCTTACTGCACCTTCAACAGATTCATAGTCCATGAAGACTACATGATACCTTTTCATATTTCTAGGTTCTTCAGTACGTGTTTACATCAGACGAAGGGCTACAGTGTACTTTTGTTATACATTGCTAGTAACTGATTTGTCTTTTCAGTCAGAATGTCAGGAATTACTATGTGTACAGAAACAATATTGCAACTGGCCCCACAGTCTACACTAGTGGCCAAAACTGTGGAAACACGTAACATTTTTGGAATTCCGCTCTAAAATAGCTGTTAATTACTACAGGAATTTTGGTGGTAATGTCTATTAAAGAATGTTTACAAATATCATACATTGGATTAAATTAGTAACTGAAGCAGTTGAATAGTTCTGCAATCTAAGCAGGATGATCCCCAGACTCTGTGACACCCCTTGTGCTGGGATTCGTGTCCTTTGCTCCTGCAGGTGACCCAGTGGTGATGGGGTCAGAGCCCCAGTCCTTGGTATCTGTTTTGGCCCCAGCACCCAGCCTCCTGCCTTGGCCCAAGCCACTGGCCTGCACACCTCAGTGGATCGTCAACAGTCCACTAATTGATCCATGGAGCGATAGCGACTGGAGGAGCCCAAGGAAGAGGAAGACCTTCACCCCCCAAAGTTTTCCTGGTGGGATTGAAATACTGCCCATCTCTTTACAAAAGCAGTTTCAATCTCTGATGCTAGAACTACTAAGCCTGCGCAAATCTGCGTAAATTCCCTAGAACTACTAAGCCTGCGCAGATTTGTTCAGGCCTTCAGCTCCATTGTCCTCCTGCTTTTGTTGTGCAAACACACTAATTACCTGTGAATCCTGGAACATTTGCATTTATTTACTCAGACTCCTAGTTCAAATCCATGGCAGCCCAAACCTATGTGTGTAACATGGAAACCTTCACAAAAGCCTGCCATATCTATACAAAATATCTCACACACTGACTGACCTGCAAATATGAAAGACACACATTCACAAAATATATGGAAAGACAAGTCTATTTTATTTATAAAAAATAGAGTGAAAATAGAATGAAAAGTTGCTAATAGAATGAAATGAAAAGAATGAAAACATGCTACGACATCAGTCTCCAATGTATGTTTGTACACAAATGTCATAAGCTGAGTGAAGTCATGGTCCATGGTTGATAACAAGCTCATACACATACAGAAAGAAGTAATGTCATTTCATTTTGATTGGCTGTCACTGAATTATAAAACCAAAAGTGAATTTTGTTTTTGTGTGATCTCTCCAGCTTTGCATGTTCTCTCCTCTGGCTGTTCATGTAAAAAAAAAGTAAAAAAAAAAAAAAATTATCAGTCCCTCAGTTCCAGGTTAATCTCTGTCTGTTTCAAAGTCTGTGTTTGCAGCGTTTGCAGACCCAGTGACTATCTTCCCTGCATTTGGCGCAGGTGAATTTGTGACACTTTACGCAGGCAAACCAGCTGCGATTTCTGCTGCAGCTCTCTTGTACCTGGCACTGAGTTGTCCGTACAGGTCCTCGCACAGCAGCAGCAAACACTGCAGCAGCGTTCCTCTCTGTCTCCATTGCCTTTTGCTGCATGAATCGGCAACGGAGTTCCTTGGCTAGAAGACTCAGAAACAATCTTCTTTTGCCTTTCCACCCTGTGCATGCCTTGTACAGAACGTAGGCATTCACCGCCGCCAGGTCCAGCATGTTGTAAAATACAGCTACTGGCCACCTGCGTGTTGCTGCTCGTACTGAATACATGCGCACCGATGGAGGAAGTTCACGGCGAACTTTATTCACCGTGTCCAGTAGAGTCGTGTTGCGCTGAAGCAGTCTGTGTGACAGAGACAGTGAGGTGAAGAAATTGTCCGTTATGACATTTCTCCCGTCGTCCAGAAATGGCTCCATCAGACTCATGACCACGTTCTCTGCCAGCCTGTCCCCCTTCTGACGACTGGGGTCCTTTCCCAAGTAAGGTGACACGTTGCAGACGTATTTGGTTTCCAAATCCGTCGCCATCCAGAACTTGATCCCACATTTCTCCGGCTTTGATGCGATATACTGTGTGAATGGACAACGAACCTTGGTCGGGAACAGCTGCTCATCTATGGTCATGTGTTCTCCTGGAGTGAATCTCTCAGCACAGTTCTTAGTGAAGCGTGTCCAGATGTCAGATATCGCAGCAAATCTGTCTGTTTTCACCCGTTCTGCCCGCGTGTCCTTGTCATCAAATCGAAGGTGCTGCATAATTGAAAGGAATCTATCTCGGGACATTGTCTCTTTGATTACTGGCACTAGAAAGTTTTCCGACCAGCAATCCACAATGGCGCCAACGGGACACATGATTGCTCTCACAAACAGAATAGAAATGAATGCCATCAGTTCATTAATTGTCAGCTTCCAGTCCAGCTCTGTTCTGCGGGCGTGACGGACCGTACACTCTGTGATGGTCTGCAGCATTCCCACGTCTAACAGGCAGAGGAAGCTTTGGAGCACACTTGTAATTTTACGCTGTCGGAAGATAAACAAATAGAGACTGGTAAATTTACATGAACCTCACTCTAAATGGGTTTATATAAATAATACATGGGTTTATATAAATATCACATGTGCTTTGGCGATGACAAACCTTAGCAGACTCTGTGGGTCCAGTGTGCGCAGTGAAGCGCGAGCGATGTGCTGATGCACTGGGCGTTCCGCTTCCAATGTCCTCCTCTACCCACACAGTGCCGCCTTTTGCCGTCTGGCTCGGACTGGGCTTCCCGGTACCACGGCTCATCTTCTGTGGAGGCATGTCGGGTTCTTGTTCCATCTCCGTTTCTGACTCTTCCGATGAGTCATCTGTGAGCTTCCAGGCAAACGAAACCTGGCCTCCGTCAGAGTCTGCTGCGTCCATTTCCTGCAGCAGGGCCAAAGCCAGAGGCGCTGAGAGGCTCTTCCTGCGTGGCAGTGATGCGGAGGCCATCCTGATGTGCGTCTTCAGAAATGCGAAGGAGAAATGATTCTCCCGCCTCGGTCGCTCTGCTTTTATGCACAGCACTGTGCTGTAGTTATGCAAACAGCAATGCCACTCCCTCACATACACAGTCATAATGAACAGCGTCACACCTTTTGGCCACTCCTACAGCATTTATCTGTTGTGAAAAGCCGGCCTAATTGCATACAGTCTGCCATACTGCCATCATTGCCATGTCAATGGAATGCTGGCAAAAGTGCCAATTGCCCTCACATTGAAATGGATGTGCTAATTGGCTGGCTTTTCAGCTGTCCATACCACTGAAAAGCCAAAAAAAGCCCCTTGATTACAGTATCGGTCTGTCATCACTTGCCATGTCAATGGAACGCTGCAAAAGTGCCAATTGCCTTCTGATTGCGCTTCTAGCCTAGGAACTCCATTGCAGATTCATGCAGCAAAAGGCAATGGAGACAGAGAGGAACGCTGCTGCAGTGTTTGCTGCTGCTGTGCGAGGACCTGTACAGACAACTCAGTGCCAGGTACAAGAGAGCTGCAGCAGAAATCGCAGCTGGTTTGCCTGCGTAAAGTGTCACAAATTCACCTGCGCCAAATGCAGGGACGATGGTCACTGGGTCTGCAAACGCTGCAAACACAGACTTTGAAAGACAGACAGACTGTGTGGGAGAGTAACCACTGAGACAAAAGGCAGAAAGATGATGAAGAGATGAACCTGGAACTGAGGGACTGATAACATTTTTGGTTTTTTTTTACAATTTTTGCTATTTTTACATGAACAGCCAGAGGAGAGAACATGCAAAGCTGGAGAGATCACACAAAAACAAAATTCACTTTTGGTTTTATAATTCAGTGATGGCCAATTAAAATGAAATGACATAATTTCATTCTGTATGTGTACGAGCTTGTTATCAACCATGGACCATGACTTCACTCGGCTTATGAAATTTGTGTACAAACATACATTGGAGACTGATGTCGTAGCATGTTTTCATTCTATTCATTTCATTCTATTAGCAACTTTTCATTCTATTTTCACTCTACTTTTTTTATAAATAAAACAGACTTGTCTCTCCATATATTTTGTGAATGTGTGTCTTTCATATTTGCAGGTCAGTCAGTGTGTGGGTTATTTTGTATAGATATGGCAGGCTTTTGTGAAGGTTTCCATGTTACACACATAGGTTTGGGCTCCCTTGTATTTGAACTAGGAGTCTGAGTAAATAAATGCAAATGTGTCAGGATTCACAGGTAATTAGTGTGTTTGCACAACAAAAGCATGAGGACAATGGAGCTGAAGGCCTGAACAAATCTGCGCAAGCTTAGTAGTTCTAGGGAATTTATGCAGATTTGCGCAGGCTTAGTAGTTCTAGCATCAGAGATTGAAACTGCTTTTGTAAAGATGTGGACAGTATTTCAATCCCACAAGGAAAACTGTCCCCCCCCACAATTGCAATGTGTTTGAGTGCAGACAAGAGCACAGACAGCATTAGGAGACCCGGACATTGTTGCAAATTGCACTGTAATGTTGGCCCATACATCCACACTAGAGAAACTTAAAACACTGTCTTGACAGTCAGTTAAAACCAGCCACAGCCTAAGGATTAATGGAGCTCAGAATGGGCTGGGATATCCCTGATCTGTCTGCCGGTTCCTGCTGCTATGTTCCAGGGCCAATTCATCACTCAATCCCATCAGAATCACTCTTGGCTCTGAAACAGCTGATAAGCCACAAATCATCACTGGGAAAATAACCATCGTGATCTATAAATACTCCCTCTTTTCATATTTGGCCACACACAACGTCCTCAAACAAAGCTAAATACTGTACGGCGTAATGATGCCGCACGTGACATATTTAGACAGGGGTCTAGTTATACCTATTATATGTGGGGCACACATGTCGCGGCCTACATTGACTTGTCCGTACGCACACCTCTAACCTTGTACAGAATAAATATTTTGGCATATATAATGTCATTCATTTAAAAGGATAAAACAAATGCTGACTGTTAGTTGTACATTGTGGAGTTTTCAGTTACAGCTGTCTGTATTTCCCATAATCCTATGTCATTGTTCCTATTTGAACAATCTCTGCCTCTTGCACAACCAGGCCCAGCACACAGCTCAGGTAAACCTGTGCAATAATCTCACGCTGCCATCTTTGTGCATTTTCAGTCTCGGTGCATTGCCAGTTTTTTTTTTTTTAACTGTACAGTGTATAGTACTGTACATTATAATACTTACAGAGGATGAAGGTTAAAGAACTGTGTAATTTCAGAGCCAAATGCCGTGTGTACACAAATATTTGAATTACTATTGTTTATTATTATAAATGCCGAACACATTCCTGGAGCCTTCGATTTAGCGTACACAGTGCCCTCTACAGGATTCTGTCGAAACAGCATCTCCTTCAAGCTCGTTTATTTTTATAAAACACCTGTTTTTGAGTTCACTGGGTCTGTATGATATTTTTATGCAATGGACATATTTTTCCTATAATTATAAGGTGGTCTGGGTTCCCCAGGGATATGTGCGTTTTTTTCACAAAACGTTTTCTTTATAAATCCCAAAATCTTCCTATAAATGTGTTTATGAATACTTCTCATATTTTTCAGTCACATTTATAAATGAGCTCCCTGATTAATCTGTTTACATGAAAACATCTTAATTGCATTAAAGCATGTAAACGTAGCCACCTAACAAAAGGTAACTTGGTGACTTTGCAAACTGCATGTTCCTCATCTCCTCTGTATGGACCATAGAGCTGTGCATCGGAGAGTCTGGCAACACGCTACGTTTCAAGATACAGGCATTACAATTCAATGCACTGCTCTATTTCGCCTTTTAAAAAATCTGCTTTTAGGAAAACTTGGCATAGTACTAAAAGAGCACACCACCAAATTCATGAAATCTGAGTAAAAACGTTTGATTTTAACGCAATCAGAACAGCATTTGCATTTAACACAGTCCCTGTAACAATCCAGCCTCGTACCACTACAACTATTTCGGATTCAGCCAACGGGCAGCCTCGTTCAAGTTACTGAAAATGACTAGTTACCAATTACTGCATATAAAAGTAATTATATTAAGGGTGAGACTGGATCGAGCGTGTCTAGATCGCTGCCTGGGGGGTCGCCGACAGGTGTTCTGGGAATCCATCCTACCCGACAAACCATCCTACCCGTCGTTTCTGCGCATGCGTGCGTATGCGCACATCAGGAAATGCCATTTTCTGAGATCCGCCCGTAATTCCATGCTACTCCGTTTTTATATTTGGAAAATAGGTAAGTTTTAGTACATTACTGACGTGGATACTTGATTCATTTTAAGCCATTGTGAATGTTTGTTCATTTCAACCTGGTGTTCATTTTGTTGGCCTTTAATATTGGTCCTAATTGGACACATTTGATGTTATCGAGAAAGTTAGCAACTTTGCAGTTGTTTCTTGCTGAGTGAGAAGACTATTGTATTCTAATTAATTAATATGTGTATGATATATTAAGCCTATTTAGGTCATGTGGTTATTTAATACATTGAATTATGTACATTGTTTGCTGCACATATTGAAGCTCAAAAGAAAATGTCTATTTACATTCGTAGATATGGAGGAGAAATGGGAAGAGATTTCCCTGTTAATTTCTGCTGGGTCCTACCCTATAGAATATGACAAGGCACAGAGGCAAAACCTCAGAAGATATGCCTCAAAATTCAGCCTGAAGGGTGAGTAATTTATTGTTAATACTAACAACTCATATATTTGGTTAAATACATTTGTAAAATTTTTTTTCTGTAGATGGAGAACTCTTTTTTGGAAGTCGAAGAGTAGTGAAAACCAAGGATGATGCCAGGAGGATCTTTCAGGAGTTTCATTCATGTCCAATTGGAGGACACACTGGCATACACAAAACACTATCTGCCATGTGTTCCAGATTTTACTGGTTTGGCATGACAGTTGACATTAAAAATTGGGTATGTATTACCTGTTTGTATTGTAGTTAAATAGTGTTTAAAATGAGTGAATTGTTTTTTATAGCAGTTAAAAGACGAACTGTACACTAGCAAATTCTAAATAAATATGTGTAAATAATTAGTTACATTAATAACCTGCAGAGAATATTGCATTAAGTAATTTTATTAAATCATGTTGAACATTTATGTGATCTCCATAAATATTTTACCTTAAAGATTCAGGAATGTGACCAGTGTCAAAAAGTTGGGAAACCACTGACTGCTGTGCAACCGTTGCAGTGCATTGAGGTAAATAATTTTAGCTTAATAATAGAAATGTTAATGCATACATTATACAAATTATCCTTTTGTCCTTGATAGGTGTCTGATGTGTGGGAACTAATTGGAATTGATCTTACTGGACCTCTTCCAAAAACTTCCAACGGCTTCCAGTACATTCTCACTGCAACCGACTACTTTTCTAAATGGGTCGAGGCTTTTCCCTTAAAAAGTAAATCTGCATCTGAGGTAGCCCAGCACTTATGTGCCATTATATATAGACATGGCTGCCCCAAAAGGAT